>NC_044550.1:61699161-62302520 GCF_007565055.1 Rhinopithecus roxellana
GTCACGCTGCTTGGGTTCCAGTTCCGCTTCCACTTAAACAACTATGTGACAGAGAACAAGTGACTGCACCTCTCTTTGCCTCTCTTTCAGCATTGGCAAAATAGAAAAATAAGAATATCTAACTCATAAGATTATTATGACAGGAAATTAAATAAATACTTGTAAATCATTGAGAACAGAAGTCAGAATAATTATTTATCTCTCATCTAATCCTCAGCTTACTTCAAGCTGTCTTCCTATGCCGTCATTTTCATGTGGTCTTCATGTACATTTTTAGTCTTAACTTAGTTGACCTCGCAGAAACATTCAATACTAATGACTACGACTTATTCTTTCTTGAACATTCTTTTCTCTTGGATTTAGTACATACCATTATGTTTGCTTCTAATTCTCTGGCCCTTTTTTCTCTATCTCTTTACTTGCTCTTATTTCTCTCTTAGACCAATAAACGATAGAGTTTTGTAGTCCATTGGCTTAGATCCTTTCTGTTCTATCTCTATACTCTTTCATTAGATGGTGTCATTTATACCCACTGCTTCAATATCTACTTAGCCAACATAATTCTCAAACATTTATCTCTGGTTTATATATCCCCTTATATTTCAGAACATGTATATAATACCTTACTTGATATTTCCTCCTGGTCCTCTCAAAAACACACCAATAAAACCAAACTTGAACATTACCCCTTCCATCCACTCTTGTACCAACATTGTCTTCTCTGCATTAAAGAATTTTTTCTCCTATAATTCGTCTAGGCTGTCGTCAGACTCCTATCAATCAGTGATCCTTGGCTCTGCCCTCTTGTTTCACCACTTCTTCAAGCTATCGTCAAGTCCTACCGATGTTGCCTATTTAGTTCTCAGATATCATCCTTTAATCTACCACTACCACTCAAGTGCAACCTGCCATCGTTTTTCACCTGGACTATAATAATCTCCGAACTGTTCTCCCCCACCTTCCCAGTATGCTTTTATTCCACTTTAGTCTCCACATTGCAGTCTGAATAATCTTTTCAGAAGGCAAATCTGATCACATCTTCCTCTTGTGTAAAGCCTTTTGATGTTGCCTCATTGTTTTTAGAATTGAGATAAAAACGTTAACCTGGTCTATAAGGCCTTTATGATCTCACATTCATGTGGTCAAACCATACTGAGTTTCTTTATTAGCTAAGTTTAGTTCTTTGCATTTAGCACCAAGGAGTCCTTTTGTGTTCTTCTCTGGACTTAGAATGCTCTTCCCCAACTACCTCCTTCCGATTCTTAAGATCTTGGTTTAAGGAAAACTTCTTTAGGAAGGTCTTTCCTAAACTCCTTATTACTTTAAGTTATGATGCCAATACTGCTTCTGTATAGCATGGTCTATGGTTGTAATTTAATGACTGGGTGATTATTTGTTCAATGTCTTATTCCTACCAGATAATTCCTGTACAATATCACAACTTTCAAGTTTTGCTCACAATTTTATCTCTATCATCTTAGCATGAAATGTATTGAATAAATAATTAATTGGAAATAATACGCATATAGGTTAATACTACATAGGGTGGTTGTTCTGATGAATTGGAAATAATTGGGTTACATAATTTGCCCTAGCTCAATTAATTGGCTTATAAACAGAATATGTGTTGTAGGCAGAAAAAATAAGAATTTTCTTAAACCAATCAATAGATAGAGAGAAAATGAAGAAAACATGAGTCAGAAATATCTAAGAAACTGTATTTACAGAAGTCAATACTGAATATAGAATTTCAATAGAGTTAATAGTTCTTTTGACTAGGAATTCTTAACTTTTTCTAAGTGAAGTTACCTTACTTCCTGTGTTAAATAATTCTTGTTTAAAATTAGGTCATTATTAACTGCTGATAGTTATCTCTGCTTTTGTCCATCTGGGTTCATTGTTCATTATATTTATGAAGATAATATTTAATATTGAGAAATCATTTAAACTTAAATGAAAGGATAGAGCCACTGAGTGTGTGGAAGATTCCTTTACTTTTCATAAGACATAATTTCGAAATAATAATATTAGATGATACAGTAAATATTAAAAGTACATCATTTCTGCAACCGCAAGTCTCTTCCTCGTAAGCAAAGTTTTCTAAAATATCACTCTATTTATTCTCTCTCAGGACTTTTTTTTTTTTTTTTTTTTTTTTTTTTTTTGAGACGGAGTCTCGCTCTGTCACCCAGGCTGGAGTGCAGTGGCCGGATCTCAGCTCACCGCAAGCTCCGCCTCCCGGGTTTACGCCATTCTCCTGCCTCAGCCTCCCAAGTAGCTGGGACTACAGGCGCCCCCCGCCACCTCGCCCGGCTAGTTTTTTGTATTTTTTAGTAGAGACGGGGTTTCACCGTGTTAGCCAGGATGGTCTCCATCTCCTGACCTCGTGATCCGCCCGTCTCGGCCTCCCAAAGTGCTGGGATTACAGGCTTGAGCCACCGCGCCCGGCCCCTCAGGACTATTAATGCCATGTTTTTCCTAAAGGCTAAGGAAGAGTCTGAAGAAAAAGAGGAACAGGTGGCTGAATTTCAGAGGCAAAAAGAGGTGCTACTGTCCTTATTTGATGAGAAACGTCATGAACATCTCCTTAGTAAAGGTAGATATTTTTATTTTTTATTTTATGAATCTTTTCCCTGAAATGTGTGAATATGAGCTCAAAACATCATTTTATAAGCCTATCAGCCTTACTTTGGAGAAATAGAATGAAAATTGATATTCTACTGATAGAAACAAAAATGGAGTAAATGTTCTCAGTGATAAACCTATTTTAACAGGTTTCTATGTCCAGATTATTTCAAAAACATTAGAAAAAAAATTTGTATAGTCTATGCCAGATACAAGGGATATCAAGATCAATTGCATATAGTTTCTCAAATAGTTCACAGCCTAATAGGAACAGAAATGAAGACAAATCGTTGTAATAGTAAACACTGTGGTAGAGGTAAGAAAAGGAAGGAATAGCTACTGTGAGAACAACTATTGATGTCACCCCATTGTTTTAGGATTAAAACAAAATCTTTAACGTGGTCTACAATGATCTCATATTTGTGTGGTCCAGCCATACTAATTTTCTTTTATTAGCTAAGTTTAGTTATTTGGATTTATCACCAAGGAGTCTCTTTATGTGTTCTCTGGGCTTGGAATGTTCTTACATTCCAATTACATGGAATGTTCCTGCCCTCTTTCTCTCCTCCTCCCTCCTTTGTGTGTGGGTGAGCTCTTTCATACAAATCTGCTTGACTGACCAGGAGACCAGGAAATGCTTACATTTAGACTTTTCGCACAATTGGTACTGAGCTATTAGTTCCTGAAACTTATTGAGCCATAAAATCAGTACTTTCATTTCTAAACTTTTGTGTTCATTTTTACTTAGAACTTTTATTGTAAAGAATCTTAAACCTTTATGGAAATAGGCAGAATAAAAGTAAAAATTAATTTTTATAACACAAGTACAAAACATAGCAACATATGAAATTGGTATTAAGTTTAATAAGCTTAAAGGTTGTTAGCTTCTGTTTTCTTAAAACAACAACAACAACAACAAAAAACCTCAGTAAAGGAATAACAAAATCTTGTTTACCTGAAGCAAGGAGAAAGTATTTCATTAGAGGACACATATATGATTTTACATAATTGTGCTCATTAAAAACAAGTTAACTAATTTCAAGTGAATTAGTGAAAACTACTTTGAAATGATGCTTATAACGCATCTGTACTTTTTGAAATGAAAGACATACTATTTTACTTGGAAAACGAATTTTGTTATGAACGTCAAGTATTTTCTAGAAAAATCAGGTTTTCTTAACATGCTATTTGAAGGTTTTGAAAATTTAAAATATGTACATTTTTAGTTTGTTTTAAAAAATCCAATGTTAAAATTGTATTTTAAGTGATATATTTGTAAATTCAACCTAAGGGATAAAAAATGTAAACTGAAACTTATATTGATTTCTAAACACATGTAATCCATTAAATTTTTTAAGATGATGATGCTGAATTAATATAAAATTACCTTAAATTACCTAATAAATTTAAATTTGCTACATATTTTGCAGGTGAAAGACGGCTGTCATACAGAGCACTTCAGGGAGCATTGATGATATATTTTTACAGGTAAAACAAATCAGAAGAGAGACTGACATTAAAATTGAGGGGTGGATATGGATAACGTATCCAGTATAAAGCCTAAAAATTATAATCATAGTTCAATGCAGTAATTTAGTTTTTGGAGAAAACTTAGAAAATAATTAGTAATGAAGTTTTAAGGCCCCCCCTTTTTTTCTTTTAAATAATAATAGCATAACTTTTTCCCTGAACAGGGTTAAATGGAGTTAAACACTGCACAAATTAATCAAATATCCTTTTTGACTGAATTCTACAAAGCACTATGTAACATTACGTGTCCTAAATGGCCAAAGTTTACTCTCTCAGAGACTCACTCATGAAATGTGTTCTATCATTAAACAATGTTGTAAGATTATTCCTGTTTAAGAAAATAAAAAATGCATGAAGTGAAAATAACTTGCAAACTGTACCACTTATTCAGCAATTTCAAGTAAAATTATCTTCATGGTCTAAAATGTTTGAAGTATTCCTTAAATGTTGACTCATTCCTACTCTATTGTATGAAGGTCCCATCCTCAGGGTTCATGAATTAAATATTTCAGAACAATAAATATCACACTAGTAAAAAGTATCTATATTGATAGGCTGTCATGCTTCTGTGTATTTAATTTTTAAAATCTTTTCAAGTCTTTCTTCAAAATGGCAACATAAACAAAATCTTCTGACTCTTTTCCTAAACTCAAGTAAATGTATGCCAGTCAGGCATATGTGTCCTAAGTAGAAAATATACTGAGAAAGTTGAAGAAATAGATGTAAAAATAAAACAAAACAAAAACAAACAAACAAACAAAAAAACCCAAAAAAACCAAATAGATGAAAAGAAATAAAAAGTGTTTTTCCTTTTGTGCTTTAATATCTTTGCCTAAAAGTGTTTGACTATTTTTGGCTGGAAAATCTGTGATAGTGCATCTGTCTCCTTTTAATAAAAACCAATGTTAGGTGTGACTCTGGGTGATTACTTCATGTATCTTACATGGAATTTTCTAGACTTCAAACAAACACCGCAAGTTGAGTAGTAGTATTTCATCTTTGAGACAAAGAAACTGAGACTGAGAGAATAAGCCAAAGCTGTCACAGCTCCTCACAGGCAAAGCTGACATTTGTTTCCAGGGCCAACTGATTGTCAAACTCATGCTCCTTCTAACGCACTCTATTTACTTGAATATATTCTTCTTTTTCTTCTTTTTGCTTTAGGGAAGAGCCTAGGTTCCAGGTGCCTTTTCAGTTGCTGACTTCTCTTATGGACATAGATTCACTGATGACCAAATGGAGATGTAAGTCCTTCCCGCTCACCCCATGCTGCTTCCCCACATGCTGTTCCTGTGCTCTTTATCTTGGTCTTCTGTGTGACCTCGTGCCCACTTTCTCTCTTCCCCCCTCCTTTGTGAGTGGGTGCATTCTTTCATACATACCACCTTGGCCATCACTCTCTCCCAGGGCCAACTGATCCATATGCACGCTAGGCACAGTACCTAAGGCCCACAATACTTTTGGGGGCTCATGAAAATATTTTTTTTTTTTAATCTGAAGGAAAAAATAAACTTTAGGTCAAAACAAGTTTTATTATATAAGAGTAACATATTTGCCATTATGCCAATGCAGTTTTAAATTTTTAATTTAAATGTTTTTTAATTTTTTTAGATGAAGGAATTTGCCATAAAGGCAAAGGTGGCATGGGCTCATGAGTCATGTTATGGCCCTGGTCTCTTCTATTGTGTCCATGGGCTAAATGCAATGAAGGAGGGAGTGAAATGCATGTAGCCTGAAGCAAGTGGAGCGCTAGGCAACCTCACAGTCTCATCCGGCTCTCGTGTATGAGCCTTCCATATGGCCAAGTGTTAGTTGTCAGCCTTTTCTCAGAAGCAATAATCATTACCAACCCCTTATTGTTAGAACATTGTGGAACTAATGGTGGAAAAATATCCATGCGGTAAATTTGTGTGTTTGCCTAGATAACCATGTGTGCATGGTGCACAGAATGCTGGGCAGCAAAGCTGGCACCGGTGGTTCCTCAGGCTATCACTACCTGCGCTCAACCGTGAGGTAGGTGGGGAAATTTTCCTTTCTTCCTGGTGGCAGTCACCAACAATTTGTTTCTCCGTCTATACACTGATTACCTTTAAAAAGTAATTTTATTTGCTCCTGTCTGAACTATTAACAACACATTTGTAGTTAGAATATTCCAATTCGGTCTTTTGGAAGTAATTTTATAAAATCTTTAATTATGAACCTTCACTGCTTTGATCCTGTATGAAAAGGGGTATGGTATCAATGCCTGCATGATATGTGAGGAAACAAAGGGTTTAACAGTGCTTACATCCAGGCAGAAATGTCTTCAACTCATTGTGGCTCAAGTTTTGACTAGACGAAAACATTTATCATTAATTCTACAAATGTCTTCCTGGCTAGATAAACGACACAGTTAAAGTAGCATCTCGTTTTCTGATGTGACTCTATATTATAAAACTATTTCCATCTACTCCAGAGAGTGCCCTTTTCAAAGTGTTTACAAGGAAAGAGATCAACATTTATTAAGGATTTAAAATATGCTAGAGAGGTTCCTACGGGATGTACATTCTTATTTTGATATTCACAATATCATAGAAAAATGGACAAATGGATACATCTGGAAACTGAAAAACTTCTATGGTCCCTTGAAAAAGAAGAATCAATTCAAGAATAAATTAGACATTTGCATTTAGCGCCCCCCCAAATCTTTACAGTACATTGATTTCATCCCTACTGTTATTATCAGATTGGTTGGTTTCTAAAATAGGTTTAAATTTTTATCAATTTTAGACATTTTCACTTTCCCTGGAAATAAATTCTGTAAGCACAAAACAATCAATAACTGCCAATACCAAATGAGCACACACATCAGTAGGTGGTGGGAATAATTAACACAAACAGCATCTCTAGTGTGTTGTTACCTCAGTTTTAAAAAGACCTGACCTTTTGCTGTGCAGAAGCTCTTTAGTTTAATTAGATCCCATTTGTCAATTTTCGCTTTTGTTGCCATTGCTTTTGGTGTTTTAGACATGAAGTCCTTGCCCATGCCTATGTCCTGAATGGTATTACCTAGGTTTCCTTCTAGGGTTTTTATGGTTTTAGGTCTAACATTTAAGTCTCTAATCCATCTTGAATTAATTTTTGTATAAGGAGAAAGGAAAGGATCCAGTTTCGGCTTTCTACTTATGGCTAGCCAATTTTCCCAGCACCATTTATTAAATAGGGAATCCTTTCCCCATTTCTTGTGTTTGTCAGGTTTGTCAAAGATCAGATGGCTGTAGATGTGTGGTATTATTTCTGAGGGCTCTGTTCTGTTCCATTGGTCTATATCTCTGTTTTGGTACCAGTACCATGCTGTTTCAGTTACTGTCAGCCATCCCATTACTGGGGATATACCCAAAGGATTATAAGTCATGCTGCTATAAAGATACATGCACATGTATGTTTATTGCGGCACTATTCACAATAGCAAAGACTTGGAATCGACCCAAATGTCCATCAGTGACAGACAGGATTAAGAAAATGTGGTACATATACACCATGGAATACTATGCAGCCATAAAAAGGGATGAGTTCATGTCCTTTGTGGGGACATGGATGCAGCTGGAAACCATCATTCTCAGCAAACTATCACAAGAACAGAAAACCAAATACCGCATGTTCTCACTCATAGGTGGGAATTGAACAATGAGATCACTTGGACACAGGAAGGGGAATATCACACACGGGGTCCTATTGTGGCGGGGGGGGGAGGGATAGCATTAGAAAATATACCTAATGTAAATGACGAATTAATGGGTGCAGCACACCAACATGGCACATGTATACATATGTAACAAACCTGCACATTGTGCACATGTACCCTAGAACTTAAAGTATAAAAAAAAAAAAAAAAAGACCTGACCAAAAGGAAGGACTGAAGTTTTCATTTTACAGTTAGAAACTGGGGCATTGAAGTTTAAACAACTTGTCACAGGTCCTTGAATTGTAGGTGACAGATCCAGAATTTGAACCCAGATTTATTTGACTTCAAAGGCAAATGTTCTTCCTCCATAAAACTGTAACAGTTAAAATTGTTGACTAATAACACAAACGCAATTTTAGTGTTAAAACTACTTCATAGACATTTATTATGAGTCTATTAAACCCTTAGGGCAGTTATTTGGCAGCTTTTCAGTTGGAAATATTTCCAAATGAGCATCTAAGATTCTGTATGCGTTACATGTATTACCTTGCATACCATCCTTCAGAAGTAGGAAATGAGAACACATCCTTATCTTTATGAAGGTGCCAGCAATAAGACTCTCAGTTTTAATATGAAACACCCTGTTCTAAAACACATAATACTGTTTTATGGGCATAAACTTTGAAAATGGAATAAAAAGTAGGCAATCAATACTAATACTACATAATACCTAATTTAATATATGATATATACAACATGAGATGTATAATATTGAATACTAATTAATTATGGATAATGTCAGAGAAATAAATTTTCTAATTGAAAATTTTAAATATTTCATGTCAATCAATGTAACACATCTTCATGTATGTGTTTTTCCAGTGATAGGTACAAGGTATTCGTAGATTTATTTAATCTTTCAACATACCTGATTCCCCGACACTGGATACCGAAGATGAACCCAACCATTCACAAATTTCTATATACAGCTGAATATTGTGATAGCTCCTACTTTAGCAGTGATGAATCAGATTAAAATCATCTGCAAAATCTATGAAGAATACTGGTTTCTCAGTCTATTTTTTATTTTCTATGAATTTTCATAAATAGTTTTAATATATGTATACATATGTTGTTCAGCACCACAATGCTCTGATTTAATTTTAGAAATAATTTGATTACCTCTCATTTGTGGCAAGACTAAGCATTAAGATGAGAAAGAATTCATTTAAATAGTAACATTGTATATAGGGTGTTTTCCTATTAAAAATTCAATTTCCCCTGAGACTTAATGTAACCACTTAATGTAATCATTATCTCATTGTTTCATCTTTATAAACTTGTAAACTTCAGCTATTTCAAATATTTTATGCAGTACACTATGTTATTCTGTACAAAGACTTTCAAACAAAATTTTAATAAAAGTATTAATTTTTCTCCTTGTGTTGTTTTTGAAATATTGATTGTATTTGTCAGGAATCTTAATGACCAAAGACAGAAACCTATCTGAAGTTTGTCTAGAGGGGATATACTGGAGGATTACCAGCTTGCAGAATTCAAATGAACACTGCCCAAAAAGCCTTGAAAGAGGAGCCTGGAAACTCTGATGCCACAAGGACTGGGTCCAGTTCCTGGAGTGCTATATTCCCGGAACACTCTGAGATCTTTTTTGTCTCATCTCTTGTCTGTAGGTGTTGGCTTTATTCTTTCCTGTAGTAGAACAGCTTCTGTCTCAGGCTGGGTCCCAGTTTCCGGCACCACTGGACTCATGCAGGGCAAACCTTCTCTTTCCCCCAGCTCCCATGCCTGTGATCTGGAAGGTGCAGTGAACTCTAATGCATGCAGAACTGAGGTAGGAGCAAGGAGCAGTCCCCTCAAAGAAGATGTGCTTTCCAGAAGAAAGGACACAGACTGAACAGTGACCCAGTTCATTTCTAATAAGACATTAATTAGGCTAAGAGTTTAGATCAGACATGAGTTTTAATTTTCTTTTTCTAGCTTGGCCAGGTTATTGGGAAAACATATTTTTGTTATGGGAGGAAATACATAATATTATTTTAAAAATCTAAAATGTATGTCTAAGTCTATCTCTTGAACTAGAGTCATTATCACTAGCAAGCAGTAAGTTCTTGATGGAATTGAACTATTCTTTGGCTTCAATTGCGTTTTTTTCTTATAAGGATCATATCACCTAGTTTGTCTTAGAATTGTATATAATTGCTTTTGCCTCCATGACTGTTGTGTGCTCATGTATGTGTGTATACACAGTATCTGATGGCGGCTAGGCTGATATAATACAGAGTCAAATGGCATGGTGGCTAAAAGGCACTAGTTTTGAAATCAACAAGCTCGAGGGCAAATTCTGGCTCTGCCATTTATTAACTATCTGGTACAATCATCAGTTGAAGCCTAGTTTCCTATCCATCTGGGGGTAAAAGTACTTATTTTATAAGCTTTGCTATTTCTTAGGAAAAAAATATGTTAATAGATGTTCTGTCACCAAAGTGCCTTAGAATATTGGTGTAAATGTTATTTGTCAATGTTTATCATTATTTTAATAGACTGTATTAGTCGGGATTCTCCAAAGGGACAAAACTAATAGGATAGATGCATATATGAAGGGGAGTTTATTAAGGAGTATTGACTTACACAATCACAATCGGTGGACTGCCTCTCCCAGTCCACTGACTCAAATGTTAATCTCCTTTGGCAACACCCTCACAAACACATTCAGTAACAATACTTTGCATCCTTTAATCCAATCAAGTTGACACTCAATATTAACCATCACAACTTTGTCAACTTGAACTCATCCATATCTCCTGAAATCATATATAATCTTCAAATAAGGACAATAATAAGGTCATAATTACACCCAACACAGTACAGCTATCCTCTGTACAACTGGAAGTGCACCAATCCCCAACCCAAATGCTACTACATAAAGTTAACAACACTTAAATGTTGATACGAAGTAAACAAATCTGACATCACATGATAAAGCAAAAAGAAAGGAAATAAAATGAATATATTTTCTTAGTATAAGTGTATATATGTGCAAACATGTTCTCAGCAAAATAAGGAGGAAATACTCATGACAATTACAGTCCTCATTTCTGCAACTTGTCTCATGGCTGAAGCTGCTATTGATGACTACCTTATTCCACTACCTCTTATTCTCTTTGTCTTCAGCAAGAACTTCAGCAGGTCATGGTTTCTTACCCGGTGGAGTGACCCAAACCTTCATTCCTGAAGTGTCTGGGCCATTTGCAGTCCTGTCAGGATTGGGCTGTTGTAGTTTCCCACTTACATTAATCACAGGGCATGACAATACTAAGAGATACCCCAAGGGATCTCCTATGTTCCACGCCTACTTTCCCTTACCTCCATTGTGGAGTAGTAGACTGATTTCATCTTGATAGTCCGGGTCAATCACCCTGGCCAATACTGTAACTCCCTTCTTAGCCTGTTGTATTAGTCTGTTGTTATGCTGCTAATAGAGACATACCTGAGACTGGGTAAGTCATAAAGGAAAGAGGTTTAATGAACTCACAATTCCACATGGTTGGGGAGGCTTCACAATCATGGTGGAAAGCAAAGGAGAAGCAAAGGCATGTTTTACATGGTGGCAGGCAAGAGAACTTGTGCAGGGGAACTCCCATTTATAAAACCATCAGATCTCATGAGACTTATTTACTACCATGGGAACAGTAGGGGGAAACCACCCTCATGATTCAATTATTTCCACCTGGCTCTGCCCTTGACATGTGGGGATTATTACAATTCAAGGTGCGATTTGGGTTAAGACACAGCCAAACCATATCATAGACTATACGGTTATATTTAGTTCTTTACACCTATATTTCTTGGTGTGACTAAGCTAGAAGTCGCAAGAGTTTTATCAAAGGATATATCAGTTATTCTTAACATAAATATCAAAATAATTTAGACTGTAAGTTCCCACCCTTGCCCAGTAACACTTGCTTGTAGTGCTGATGACCCACATTATAACTTTTAAATGGGTTATAAAATCACTGTAAGGTTGGCTAATTTAGTATTCTCTTTGAGATCTTTGTGAAACTACATCCAGAAACACGTTGCTGACTTTCATTATGACCTCTAATTATTAGATGAAGATTTTGTTGCTTTGTCTTAAGTAGTTTGTTATGGCTGGAGCACAGCATAAGAGTGATTGAACTATGCAGCACAGCAGCAATCGTGGTTGAAAAGGTAGAGAGGAGCTTTTTCATGAAAGCTCACTTAAAAGAGCTCGCATGGTATCATAGGCACTGGGAACCCTTGAATGGTTGTGAACAGAAAAACTGATATCTTTGAGAAATGTAAATGCAGGGGGAACAAAGTAGATGGACTATAAGAACATTGATCTGAATCAGTGGACTCTGAGTCTGGATTAAGGGACATAGAGTATGAGTACGTTACTGAATAATGGAGATAAATGACACTAAAGAACATTGCAACTAAGAAATGACAGTAGCCACAGGAGGTAGGTAATTCATTGATGGGTTACCAAGGTGTAGATGACCTGCTTCAATGTTTAGGATTTGTCTTAATTTTATTGATTGGGTGATTCCATAATGTTGATTCTGTTAACCAAAATAGAGGCTCCAGGAGGTAAAGGAGATTGATTTTTGTTGGGGGCGGTGGGAGGAGTTAGGGAAGATGATGAATGGAGTTTTGGAAACACTGAGGTTAAAGTGCCTATGGAGAAAACCAAAAGCTGGATATATTAATTTAGAGCTGAGAAAACAGTGTAAATATAAAGCACATTAATTCTGTGTTGACAAAATGTAAGCCATACACTAAGAGGTTCTTTTTAAATCAAAGTCAAATGTAGGTTGTTTTATTATAAATATCATCAAAATCCACAACAGCAGAAACATATTAATCATTTTGAAATTTAAAAATCCTTTAGAACTTGAGAAAGAGTATTAGAAATGCATTTATATCACATAGAAAGTCAGTAGCAAATACAAACTAGACAAGCAGGACATAGTTCTTTTCTGGCATGCCTGAATAATAAAAATATTTATCAATTAAAATGTCTATATTTGTCTTACTGGAACAACTCTAAACCTGAGTCAACAAACATTCTTTTGGGATTGGTTCTGATTGGTGTAAGAAGAGAAATACAGCATTTTGTTTATCTAATCACAGGGAAGGATAAACAAAGGGCAAAAGTGACAGAAAAAATTAGATGTCCTTGAATTTTTTTAGTGGTTGCTGCTGCATTTCATGTTTCATTTTTGTTAGATCATACACATTAGAAAAGAATGACAAAGTTTAAAGAAATATGTATGTACATAGGATCAGAAATAATTTTCTTGTATTGACTCATTTAATATGGTTGTACTTATATTCAATCAGAAGGTCAACTCTTTTGCTATAAGGTTCTTACACTGCTAACAAGAAATGGCTTGTTTTCTGGTTGCAGGTCATGAACAGCACACACTGTCCCTTCTAGGCACACTGGATTATTGATCACTGCGCAGACGCAGGCTAATCAGAATTGCACCTGAAATCACTTGTGCAATTAGTGATGCAAGAGTGATCACAGGAATCAAGACCGGGAGCCAAGGGAAAGAAAAATAGGTGCACAAAGAAGCAATTCAGATGGGAGACCAGGAAAGCTAAGGGGAAAACTGGGAAACAGAGTCTGGAAAACTCACAGTTTGACTGATACCTAGGGTTAAGAGATGGGACTTTGATAGGAGTGGTGCCTATGAATTAGGGGAGGAAGGAAGAGGTGAGATCCTAATGTTGGTAAAAGTATAGAGACAAAGGGAGCCAACTAAGTGGCTAGAAAATAGAAATGGAAAGTAAAAATTAGACTTAATTCTTTAGTCAGGGAAGCAAAGCCACCAGGAAAACTTGAGAAAGAGTAAGAGAAAGAGAGGGAGAAAATATGAGATAATATTTTGATATTTTGATATACTAGAGAACAAAATAGTATTCTCCAGTATAAAAAGAACAAAGTAAGAAATACGATCTATTGGATTCCTATTCACAAAGAAAATTAACAAACAGTAATTTGTCTCTTAGGCAATGCTACTAGAAGTTACTTATGTAGTTGTCTTATTGTTCATTTAATTTCAGTTTGAGGGGATTTTACCCTTTTCCTTTCTTCTACATGGTCACTCTGCTGTTCAAAGAGTAAGCACCATTTGTTTAGGTCAAGCAATTGGTGTTGCAAATCCTTCCGATATACCATCTCAGAGGGCTGCTAATATAATGAACTGTACAAGGAACACAAAATTTTAGGTTGGCTGTTCTTGTGTATAGGGGTAACCTAAAGCTAGTAATTATACCCCACAAAAGAAAACAAATTCTTATGACCTCTTTGATCCCATCTGAAATATCTCATAATAAACAATCAAATAAATAATAAGCACATAAAAGTAAACAGCAGCCTCCCCCAGTTGCAGGGGCCTAAAATATTTCCTAATCTGAATTTCCTCTCAGGGCAGGAAACTATTCCATAGGCTTCCTTGCAGGCTTCTGCGCTGGAGTGTGTCCCACTGACTTTGGTTGTCCATCTCTCTACAAGAAGGTAACATTCTGAAACTTAGTTTAAATACTACTAGGCCTTAGAATCTTTTGTAGGTAGTTGCTGAAACTTGAAGTTGAATAACACTTTGAAGTACTAGGTTACATTGCATTATGAAAACCTTCATTTTGTAGCTGTCTCTTGATCTGCCCAACATGTCACACAAATATAGAAGAAACAGAATCTGCAATACCTGGGAAAAAAGGAATCATTAGTCTATTTCCTCTTTAGATGCTTTTGAAATTGTAAAATAAAGCAATTTTTCACTTGGATTCAGAAAGAGTTAGTATCTACTAAGAAAATAATGTAATACTTATCACAGCTTGTCAATGTAAACATGGTATCATCAAAAGCAGATATTAGAAGAGATTAGGCATATTAGAAGTATGCCTAATACTTTCATTTTAAGAAACTAAAATAATTTTAAAGATTTTAAAAATCTACAACAAAAACTACTTGTTAACTGAATAAATTTATGCATCATGTATTGAACTAACACATTATTTCTTAGAGGCAAAATAACTTAAGAAATTATTTTAAATGCAATTTCATAACTCAAACTCTAAAATTTGAATGTGGGTAAAACTTTAATAAATCACAAGTGTGCTATGCTTTCTTTACACACAAGAACACAGACTGCAACGTCATAGCAAAAGCAGTAACTAGCCTATCCGAAGACTGGTTTTTATTGTAACTAACCATATCTTCGAAATCTCTTGCAGCTATGAAATACTATCTGCCTTATACCATTGTTCATAAGAGTAATATGACATTGTTGTAACTTTCGGGGAATACTCACTTTCAGGAAGAATTTCAATCCTTGTATGATTACTAACCAGGCATGCCCTTAAAGATTTATATTATGAAAGCAGGTGGAGAGTAGAAATGATCTCCACTCACCCTTAGTAGCTGAGGGATGGAGAAAGGCTGTGGTGAGGGATGTAGTTATAACTGAGGCAATTATAACCAATATTTGAATTATGATATTTTAACACTCCTGTCAGAGATTTGAAAGCAGTCACCCCTCAGCCCAAATCCAAGATCCACCACTGCTGCAGTCAGACATAATATATGTTTAGCAGCAAGGGTTCAATGATCAGCATCAGTAATTTTTTATTTTTATTTATTTATTTATTTTTTGAGATAGTGTCTTGTTCTGTCGCCCAGGCTGGAGTGCAGAGGCCTGATCTCAGCTCATTGCAACCTCTGTCTCCCAGGTTCAAGTGATTCTCCTGCCTCAGCCTCCCAAGTAGCTGGGATTACAGGCGTGCACCACCATGCCTGGCTAATTCTTGTATTTTTAGTAGAAACAGGGTTTCATCATGTTGGTCAGGCTAGTCTTGAACTCCTGACCTTGTGATCTGCCCGCCTCAGCCTCCCAAAGTGCTGGGATTACAGGCGTGAGCCACTACGCCCGGCCAGCATCAGTAATTTATCTGCAAGTTCCAACGATGTATGAGCTCCCAGTAATGCTGAAAAGTGGAGGCCTGATGGGATTGCTAGTGCTCTGGCCAATACATTTCTATGGTGTTGACTTTTTTCAATGAATAACTTATTTTATTTTATTTTATTTTTTTGAGACAGAGTCTCGCTCTGTTGCCCAGGCTGGAGTGCAGTGGCCAGATCTCAGCTCACTGCAAGCTCTGCCTCCCGGGTTTACTCCATTCTCCTGCCTCAGCCTCCCGAGTAGCTGGGACTACAGACGCCTGCCACCTCGCCCGGCTCATTTTTTGTATTTTTTTTTTAGTAGAGACGGGGTTTCACCGTGTTAGCCAGGATGGTCTCGATCTCCTGACCTCGTGATCCGCCCATCTCAGCCTCCCAAAGTGCTGGGATTACAGGCTTGAGCCACCGCGCCCGGCCTGAATAACTTATTAAAACTGTCTCATCAGGGTGACAGAATAGATCACTCATGAACTCTCATAGATTCTGCCTTATGGAATGATTGGATAATAAGCATTAAACATAAACTTTCAAATTTTTCTGTAACTAATCAGTCTCATAATCTGAAAGATTCTGCATTTTTAAAAAATTGTATATATGTTGGAACAAATTATTATGAGAAATGACATGATTGCTCTAATATGTAACTTAGTTTGGGTCTAGCTTCATTCAGAAAATACATTGATTTCTAAACCAAAAGTTGTAGAACATAGGTTTAAATATGGTTTTATAACATGGTTAAAATTCTTAACCAGCTATTTTAGTTTGGTTGATGGTCCATTTAAAAAGTCATTCAGGCCGGTCATGGTGGCTCACGCCTGTAATCCCAGCACTTTGGGAGGCCGAGGAGGGCAGATCATGAGGTCAGGAGATCAAGACCATCCAGGCTAACACGGTGAAACCCTGTCTCTACTGAAAATACAAAAACAAAAAATTAGCTGGGCGTGGTGGCGGGCCTCTGTAGTCCCAGGTAATCAGGAGGCTGAGGCAGGAGAATGGTGTGAACTTGAGAGGCGGAGCTTGCAGTGAGCCGAGATCGCACCACTGCACTCCAGCCTGGGAGACAGAGTGAGACACCATCTCAAAAAAAAAAGAAGTTGTCATTCAATAAAAAAGCATGTTTGGTATTTGCCTAAGCCTCTCAATTCTAGTGGGTGTTTTGCTAGAATTTTGTAGATGGCAAGGGGCCTATTAAGTCACAAACAATACTAATGCTGTTTCCGTATATTTTAAAACAAAGAAAAACTCTTGATAATCATTGAGCAGATATTACAATACACAAATTAAGAAAACTTTATAGTTATGAAATGTAAATTTGGAACAAGAAGACATTTCTGCAGGAGTCCAGTCTCCTTTGTGTTTATCTCGTTTTTAAAGTAATTAACCTTGGTAAATTATTACTTTATCTTATGTTTTAAGATATATAAGCAACATATATTTTTTACTAAGGTCCCTCTTCCTTTTTCCAATACTAATATGTTTAACAGTTCCTCTTGTAAAACACTTTTTTGTTCATCATTTGGTTAAAGGACAAAAACTATTACTGCTAAAGTGGTTTGAGTATATTGTAACTCTAAAATATTCAAATAATCTCCTTAATATTTATCTCGAGGTTCTAAACACAAATTTATGACTTACCACAAACATTACTTCCCATTTTGACATGGGCGTAACCATCTACTCCCCATGAACTTCCCCAAGAATTCCGCACAATCCAATATGGAGTGCTTCCTACAATGAAACATAAATGGCAACAAATCCTGAAAACTCAACTTTGTTATGAATGTTT
Organism: Rhinopithecus roxellana; assembly: GCF_007565055.1. Lineage (NCBI taxonomy): Eukaryota > Metazoa > Chordata > Mammalia > Primates > Cercopithecidae > Rhinopithecus > Rhinopithecus roxellana. Next base: position 61,716,778 of record NC_044550.1, read on the forward strand.
AAGTTTCTTTATTTTAAGTTGGATTCTTGATAAGGATAGTAGCTCTGAGAAGAAGATTAAAAATGTAATGTAATGTAACTTAAACTACTTAATTTTAACTAAGTAAACCTGAGCAGTACTTAGGGACACACTCCAATCAGTAGAAATATGCTTGAATTCACTTCCCTTTATACAGGGACTGCATAAAATAAAAACAAACACCAATTTCCAAGGAATGAGAAAAAGAAACAAATAACTGATACATACATATGATAAAATAATATGCACTTACCTTTTCCCAACAATTATTCTAAATATTCCAGATAGTTTTATATTGATAAAAATTATCATCATTTTAACAAGATATCCACCCAAAAATTGACAGGTGGAATCTGACAAGACATTTATATTGGGAACAGGCCCCCCAAATCTGGCCATAAACTGGCCCCAAAGCTGGCCATAAACAAAATCTCTGCAGCACTGTGACATGTTCGTGATGGCCATGACGCCCACGCTGGAAGGCTATGGGTTTACCGGAATGAGGGCAAGGAAAACCTGGCCGAACCCAGGGCAGGAAACAGCTTAAAGGCGTTCTTAAACCACAATATTAGCATGAGCAATCTGTTCCTTAAGGACATGCTCCTGCTGCAGATAACTAGCCAGACCCATCCCTTTATTTCAGCCCATGCCTTTATTTCCCATAAGGAATACTTTTAGTTGACCTATAATCTACAGAAACAATGCTTATCATTGGCTTGCAGTCAATAAATATGTGGGTAAAGCTCTGTTCAGAACTCTCAGCTCTGAAGGCTGTGAGACCCCTGATTTCCCACTCCCCACACTATATTTTGTGTGTGTGTCTTTAATTCCTCTAGTGCCACTGAGTAAGGGTCTCCACGACCAAGCTGGGCTCGGCACATTTACACCTATAAGATTGTTGAGAAGTTGTGAAGGTCTTATGAGGACTTAGCCATAGCAGAACAAAATTTCAACGTTCTACAGGATGGTGATCATGTTGCAGTCAGCATCCAAGCTGGAAAGCAATCAACTGAGTCTTATCAGCACTTACCTGTTTTATCAAACCCAGTTATGAGAACTGCATGATTTGCTTCTCCACTAGAGCAGTGATGCTGTATAATGCCTCCCAGATAATCTTGCCAGCTCACTGCATCTACTATGACTACCAAAGGGCCAAAGGTAAGAAGTGCTTTTGCCATTTCATCTTCTTGGTTACTACCAAAAGAGGAAATATTTGGTTAGAAAATTTAGTTTTTAAGGTAAAAATAACAATGACTTATATAATCTGTGTATGATTCTGAGTAGGTTTGGTTGCAGTTACAAAGGACCTAAACAAGGGAAGCTAAGTCAGAGAGATTGGTAGTCTATGGTTGGGATAGGGTTACAGGACCCAAGCTCTTTCTGTATCATTGTGTTGCTATTCAAACGTCTCCATTTTCAGGGTCCATTCATGGTCCAAGATGGCTGCTGGGACTCCAGCCATTTAACCCATATTTAAGACAGCTGGAAGTAGAAAGGAGAAATGGTACATCTCTGTTGAAAAGACTTCCCAGAAATAACACGCAACACTTCCACATATATCTTCACGGATTTCATTGGCCAGAACTCAGTCATATGACTAAGTCTAGCTTAAAGGAAGATGGGGAATGAGTTCTGTAGCTGGCTGGAAAGTTAGTGAAGATATAGGGCTTCTTTTATTAAGGAAAGTGGAAAGACTGGATATTTGGAGATATCTTGCCATCTCTGCCACACCGTGAGAATCAAGAGACTAACTTATGTTAGTCACTTTCAAATATAGAAATTATAGGGAAGGGCTACCCAAAAGTGGCTAATATAATTATACAATAGTAGAAATGTTAAACAAATATTTTAAAAAGACAAGAAATGTTAGGTTGCCAGAAGAACTAGGTGCTAGACTGTGAAGACTGCAAAATACACAATTATTGCTTTCAGACACGGACATAAAGTCTCATATTATACAACATTTGTCCTTCATGGATCTTACAAGTGAGTGATCAAATCATTATTGACATTTTTCAAAGGACAGCTTTCTGGGTGAAGGATACTGAAACAAGTTCCTAACAATTCAAGCCAGGAAGACAGCATTTTGTAGTTTACTGCTACAGCAAGCCAGGGGTGGATTAGTGGCTTGAAAGAGTAAATAATCTTTCATGATGACCAGCTGGAGACCAGCTTCTAGAGAGGGAAACTGTCCACAGAGGAGCAAAAAGTTGACTGCATAATAATGGAATTTTTTGAAATAGAAACTATATACTCATTTTATACATTTATTCATGTTACCTATTAACACGAATAACTGCTTTTTGAGATAAGCAGACATTTCTAATTTTTGCTACTGTAAAACAGTTCATATTAACTAAGATGATCCTGAGACAGGCAAAATTGTAAAGTTTTTAAAAGGGTCATGATAGGTTACAGGTTTTTAATTATCCCACACCTGGGTTCAAATTCCAACTATACACTGCAGCCCTTCAACCTACTGTGAAGAATCAATATAAGGATAAAATTATGGTATATACTTTTGCAAGACATGAATTATGTAGCATGCCCAGCACATAAGTTATACTCCAAGTTTACAATAAGGATTATTTAATTCCCTCATTTCTAACTTATCTAATAACTAATTTTGTTCCTCATAGGATTTAGTGTATAAAGTTTATCTTATGGTATCAAAATTCTTTGAGTATTTCCTGATTTAAACATGATATATATATATATATAATAATCTCTCTATCAACCAGAACACAGCTGTCTCCACCAATCTGCGATAAAAAGGATTACTGGAAGTTCATCTCATCAAAGATCCAGTTTCAGGGACACCAGGAGAAAAGCAGAAAGATCAAGAAGAAGGAATATTTTTAGAATGCAAAGGGTAACTGACATTGCATAATCAAAGAAACAATTTAGTAATAATCCCTGATTTGGGCTAGAGCTGAAGAAAAGATATCAAAGATTAGAAGTGAGAAATAGAATGACAAGCCTCAGTCATAAGCAGAGGCAAATGTTCCATTTGGCCCCAGAATTGAGTGGCATTGTTATCATTTGTCTTTCAGACAGATGTCAGCTTTTACAAGTTCAAATATGCTCCAGACAGCATTTTAATTTTCATTATTAACCCAATATAGAACTACTATCAACATGTACATTGTTGATAATGGCTATATTATCAAACATTGATTCCATGAGTTTACTATTCATTTCACAGATTAATAATTTCCAAAACCTACAGTCTTCAAAGAATTTTCCTAAATTTTATTGTCATCAAGATGCGGCAATGAAGGCAAGTCTGACCTGTTACCAACACTTCATGATGTAGATTTCCATCTCACCTTCCCTAGAATTCAGTGCGTTATACTGTGTCTGAATTTTTCTGACTGTTGTTATATGTAGTAGGTTCCTACAGTTTTTGTTTATTTACATGGTCATTCTCATATTCTAGTTTGAGTTCTCAAATTTCTGGGGTCTGATAAAAATTCATGAAGAACCCTGGGGGATCATTTTGCTTTAAAATTAGATTATATTTTTATGTTTTAGAGGATTTTTTCCCTTCTTAGATGTGTTCAGGTTCTGTACAATATTTTAAAGAGTGTTTGGCTGAAAACCTAAGACCTCATGACCTTACCAATAGTGTTGGGAGTAAAAGCACAAGCTTTGGAGTTGAACAGATATGAGTTCTAATCCGACTTCACAGTTTACGAGCTGTATGGCCCTCCCTGAGTCTCAGGCATCCACCTTATATGGAAATAATATTGTTGAAGTACAAAGGACCAGGTCTTGTGCCCAGTTAGAGCAAATGCTTTGGAAGACTTTCCCACATCCTCAGGCTGTCACCAATGCAATGCACACTCACCCAACTTGCAACAATGAGATCCTGCAGCCCTTTCCCTGAGCTGTTTTCCTCCTAGAATCCGGAAAGCAAGCCTAGTCCCCATCTCTATCCCCAGCTGCACCCTCAACTAATGAACCAGGGAAGACAACAATCATCAACTTGGGTGGGATGGCACTGAAGTGTACATTTTACCCTGGCCGCCAGAGTTCCCCAGCAGGACTAAGCACGAGGTTAGCCACAGCACTAACTGGCTTAATCGAGAAACCCTGCTGCCCTGGTTCTCTCATTTCCCCACCCCACTACCAGTCTTCCCTGGGATCACTTCCTAGGTGTTCCAACTGAACTCTTGCTGTTTCCTTCTAAATCTGTTCCTGTCTTAGACTTTCAAGTTTCATTAATGGTAATTCTATTTTTCAGTCATTCAGATCAAAAGGCCAGGAATCCTCCTAGACTCCCTTCTCTCTTATCTCCTCTCCAATAAAAAACTGTGTAGGGCTTTACCCTCTGTTTGGGGTATGAATCTATACATACCCCTCATCTCTCATCTCCACGGCCATTCTTCTAACACCCTGCTCTAAGGCTACTGCTTGGGGACTGATACGGTTTGGCTGTGTCCCCACCCAAGTCTCAAATTGAACTGTGTCTCCCAGAATTCCCATGTGTTGTGGGAGAAAGCCAGGGTGAGGTAATTCAATCATGGGGGCCAGTCTTTCCAGTGCTATTCTCGTGATAGTGAATAAGTCTCATGAGATCTGATGGTTTTATCAGGAGTGTCGGCTTTTGCTTCTTCCTCAGTTTCTCTTGCCACTGCCATGTAAGAAGTGTAAGAAGTGCCTTTCACCTCCCACCGTGATTCTAAGGCCTCCCCAGCTATGTGGAACTGTAAGTCCAATTAAATCTCTTTTTCTTCCCAGTCTCAGGTACGTCTTTATCAGCAGCATGAAAATGGACTAATACAGTAAATTGGTATTAGTAGAGTGGGGCATTGCTGGAAAGATACCCGAAAATGTGGAAGTGACTTTCAAACTGGGTAATAGGCAGAGGCTGGAACAATTTCAAGGGCTCAGAAGAAGACAGAAAAATGTGGGAAAGTTTGGAACTTCCTAGAGACTTGTTGAATGGCTTTGCCCAAAATGCCAATAGTGATAGAACAATAATTAGGTCCAAGCTGAGGTGGTTTCAGATGGAGATAAGAAACTTGTGGGAAATGGAGCAAAGGTGATTCTTGTTATGTTTTAGCAAATAGACTGGCAGCATTTTGCCACTGCCATAGAGATTTGTGGAACTTTGAACTTGGGAGAGATAATTTAGGGTATCTGGTGGAAGAAATTTCTAAGCAGCAAAGCATTCAAAAGGTGACTTGGGTGTTGTTAAAAGCATTCCATTTTAAAAGGGAAACATAAAAAGAGTATAAAAGTTCAGAAAATTTGCAAACTGATGATGCAGTAGAAAAGAAAAACCCGTTTTTTGAGGAGAAATTCAAGCCAGCTGCAGAAATTTGCATAAGTAGCAAGGAGCCTAATGTTAATCCCCAAGATCATGGGGAAAATGTCTTCAGGTTATGTCAGACACCTTTATGGCAGCCCCTCCAATCACAGGCCTGGAGGCCCAGGAGGAAAACGTGGTTTCATGGGCTAGGCCCAGGGTCCTCATGCTGTGTGCAGCCTAGGGACTTAGTGCCCTGTGTCCCAGATGCTCCAGCCATGGCTCAAAGGGGCCAACATAGAGCTCAGGATGTGGCCTTGGCAGCTTCCATTTGGGGTTGAGCCTGTGGGTGCACAGAAGCCAAGAACTGAGATTTGGGAACTTCCACCTAGTTTTCAGAAGATGTACGGAAATGCCTGGATGCACAGGCAAAAGTTTGCTGCAGGAGCAGGGCCCTCATGAAAACCTCTGCTTGGGCAGTGCAGAAGAAAAACGTGGGGTGTCTGACCCTGAAAGAGTCCCACGGGAGCTGTGAGAAGAGGGCCACTGTCCTCCAGTCCCCAGAATGGTAGATCCACTGACAGCTTGCACCATGCACCTGGAAAAGCCGCAGACACTCAATGCCAGACCATGACAGCAGCCAGGAGGGAGGCTGTACCCTGCAACGCACAGAGGCAGAGCTGCCCAAGACCATGGGAACCCACATCTTGCATCAGCATGACCTGGATGTGAGATCTGGAATCAAAGGAGATCATTTTGTAACTTCAAAATTTGACTGCCTGCTGGATTTTGGCATTGCATGGGCCCTGTAACCCCTTTGTTTTGGCCAATTTCTCCCATTTGGAATGGCTGTATTTACCCAGTACCTGTATCCCTATTGAATCTAGGAAGTAATTAGCTTGCTTTTGATTTTACAGGCTCATAGGCAGAAGGGACTTCTCTTTTCTCAGATGACACTTTGGACTGTGGACTTTTGGGTTAATGCTGAAATGAGTTAAGACTTTGGGGGACTGTTGGGAAGGCATGATTGGTTTTGAAGTGTGAGGACATGAGATTTGGAGGGGCCAGGGATGGAATGATATGGTTTGACTGTGCCCCCACCCAAGTCTCAACTTGAATTCTGTCTCCCAGAATTCCCACATGTTGTGGAGGGACCCAGGGGGAGGTAATTGAATTCACGGGGGCTGGTCTTTCCCATGTTATTCTCGTGACAGTGAATAAGTCTCACAAGATCTAATGGGTTTATCAGGGGATTCTGCTTTTGCTTCTTCCTCATTTTCTCTTGCTGCCACTACGTAAGAAGTGCCTTTCGCCTCCCGCCATGATTCTGAGGGCTCCTCAGCCATGTGGAACTGTAAGTCCAATTAAACCTCTTTTTCTTCTCAGTCTTGGGTATGTCTTTATCAGCAGTGTGAAAACAGACTAATACAGGGACAGTATGACCTCATCTCCTACTAGTCTTGTCTTTTTTCTCCACACTGCAGCCACAGTGGCTTCATCATTGTTCTAACATGCGAGACACGTTTCTGCTTCACGATCTTTGCATTTACAGCCTCTCTGCTTGCAACAATTTTCCCCCAGATATCTGCGTGGTTAAGTCCACACACTTCTCCACATCTTCACTTGAGCATAACCTTTTCAGTGAGTGAGACCTGCTAGGCAACCCTTTCTCAAATTGTACACTCCCCCTACTACCAGATCTTCCCCTCTTCCTCCCACTGTTTTCTTTTGTTCTCTTTGGAAATTATTACAGTTAACATGCCATATGCATTTTTATTTTTCATTGACTGTCTGTCTCAATTACTAATGAGGGCAAGGTTTTTGTCTGTTTTTTTCTTTGCCAAATTCCCAGAACTTAAAAAAAAGTCAGTAAATATCTGAATGAATACATAAATCAAAGAAAGATCTTCCTGCAGTCAAATGCTATCAGCTTAGCATTGTACTGTTAGAGTTTAATCTTCAATATAAACAAGAGATTTTGATCGGGACCTCTTCCTAATGAAAGGCCCGATGCCAATAACTCCTGCATTCTCTCTTTCCCTTAATTCAGACTAATGCCTATTATTCTTTTGCTGCTTCTTAATTTTTTTTTCAATTTCCTACCATGACAAGGGATTCCCTTAATCCCTTTTAATGATATTTTGTAAATCTAGTTTTTGCTTGTACACATCCTTCCCTTACACTCTCAAGGAAGTCAGTTTATAGGGCACACTTTCTCATTTTAGAAAGCACATGACCTTTACCCCCAAAGGAGATGTTGACCAAGGTACTCAGTGACCCTGAACATTTCATTATAAGTCCTACGCAGCCTGCCAGCTGTGGAATTAAGGCTGGCTGGTACATGGTTCCTAGGGTCACCCTGAGGACCCTTGTTGCAGACCAGAGCTGTGTTGACAACCTGCCAGTTCTCTGGCACACTTACGCTCATTTAAACGGGTACATTTTGTTCAAGGATGCAATTTCACCCCTGATTTCTTTCAGATCCCCTGGGTAGATACCATCTGGATCAAGGGATTCTTTTATATTCAGGACCACTAAGTCATAGGGCATTCTGTTACCTTATCCAAATTTAATTTAGTTCCTCTGTTTTCTCTGTTTCAAAAGACTGCGAAGTTCCCATCATATATTTTCTTAATGAAGCCGGGAGTTGGTTGGGTCTCCCTTTGTCCTTTTCACCCATGAACTCTGTCAAATGATCATGATGAGTCTCCAGCCAGCTCTGTGTTTTTCATGTGTTTTTAAAGCATTTTTAATGATTGTTTCCCCCCAAACTATCCAAAGTTATCTTGCCCTCCAATCCCAACACAAGTCCTTTCCCTCAGCCTGTCTTTATCTAACCCTACATTCCCATCATGCTTATAGTGTATGCTACATAATTTATCTTCAGTAATATATGCTTCCTTCTTGTTTCTAATCTGAAGTTTTGTGTTACATTTTTCAAATGGCTGATGTCTTGAAAAATGCAAAGAACATAAATGGTATTCAAAATATGCTTCCTGATATGTAGCCTGTGTGACATTAGCTGCACAAAGCAATTCTGGATGGACTCACCATTAAGATTGAAATATGTTAATGGTATTATAACACCTAAATTTGGTAAGATGAAGGTGGTAAATATAAATATAAATTATGCACTAATAATTTATAAGTATAATAAAATATAAAATATAACAAATAAATATACATATAAATTATACCTTAAACAGAATTTAAATTTTTCATTTCTATTGCAATGACACTTGGAAAATTAAGTAGATTATAATTAAGAAACAACATTTACAACATTTCATTGTAATTGCTACTGTTTCTAGTAAAAAGTAGGTTTTACAACGATTAAGAGTATGCAGTGATGCCTTCAATCAAATTATTAACTAGTCAATAGATCATAAATTTAAAATATATAAAGAAAAACACAATATAGTAAGACTTTTACCTGAAATCATATGCAGAATAACCTTTGATTGAAAATCCGGAATGTGAACCAGAAAAATAATGGCACAGACCATTTTGTGCTTTAAAAGGATATTCTGAATCTTTCACCAGTTTTACTTGCATCTAAAAGAAAACAATCACTGAAAATGTTTACTGTCAATTGTTTTATAAATCAAATAGAACTTACTTCACTGTGTCAAAACAGGTTCAATTTCACACACCTCCATCACGTGCATATACTTTGCATTCTTTTGCTTTTCTTTCTTAATTTTTTTTTTTAATTTTTTTTTTTTTTTTTTTTTTTGAGATGGAGTCTGGCTATGTCACCCAGGCTGGAGTGCAGTGGCGCCATCTCGGCTCACTACAAGCTCTGCCTCCCGGGTTCATGCCATTCTCCTGCCTCAGCCTCCTGAGTAGCTGGGACTACAGGTGCCCGCCACCATGCCCGGCTAATTCTTTGTTTTTTTTTTTTCAGTAGAGACGGGGTTTCACTGTGTCAGCCAGGATGGTCTCGATCTCCTGACCTCCTGATCCGCCCGCCTCGGCCTCCCAAAGTGCTGGGATTACAGGCGTGAGCCACCGTGCCCGGCCTGCTTTTCTTTCTTGAGACAGAGTCTTGTTCTGTTGCTCAGGCTGGAGAGCAGTGGCTCGATCTTGTCTCACTGCAACCTCCACCTCCTGGGCTCCAGTGATCATCCCACCTCCATCTCCCCAGTAGCTGTGACTACAGGTATGAGCCACCACACCAGGCTAATTTTTTGTATTTTTTGTAAAGACCAGGTCTCACTCTGTTGCCCAGGTTGGTCTTAAACTCCTGGACTCAACAAATTCACCTGCTTTGGCCTCCCGAAATACTGGGATTATAGGCATGAGGCATTGTGCCCAGCCTATACTTTGGGCTTTTAATATTATAAATTAAATCTATCCAGAACAAAATGCTTGTTCTGGATAGCCTAGACATTTGGAGTCAATATCTTTTCTTCTCCCTTACTTCTCTGTATCTCACAGCATCCTTTTGTAGATCCTCCATGGATCTAGTAACAGTCTTGTCATCTTTCTCCTAATGGTGCTATAGGACAACTCACTTTCCTCCCAGTGCTTCTGGTTCTGCCAAGTCCTTCAGACTCCATTCGGTGGTTTATACACAGGCAATGGGTAAGCCAAGCATTCTTTCTATCTTCACTTTTATGCCATTCACATAGCATGTGTCAAATACTTCATAGTTATCTGTACAAAATCCTCCCTTTTTGAATGCTAGGCTAATGAAAGGGAGGAGACTCATAATTCTTTGCTGTATACAGTGTGTACAAAGCACCTCCTGGAATATGTGATTAAAAATGCAACCAATGGATAATGGAAGAGAATTCAGGTTTGGGGAACTCTGGCTTGATGATGTTTTACAGAACCCAATAGCACCCTTATTGGCAAATTTCATGCAGTTGATATCGGATCTGGGACACTGTGAGGGCAAGTCCTAAGAACACTGAGGGACACTGGGGTATACTAAGCAAATCCTACTGTGAGAGGCCAGGGAATGAAGGTACAACTCCGTCTCAGCTACTGACTTGGCAACATGATCTCACCTTTCAGGCTTCATTTCTTCATCTATAAAAAGAGATACAGGCTGGGCACGGTGGCTCATGCCTGTAATCCCAGTACTTTGGGAGGCTGAGGCGGGTGGATCAAAAGGTCAGGAGTTCGAGATCAGCCTGGCCAATATGATGAAATCACATCTCTACTAAAAAACCAAACCAAACCAAAACAAAACAAAACAAAAACACCAAAAAAATTAGCCGAGTGTGGTCATGGGCACCTGTAGTCCCAGCTACTCAGGAGGCTGAGGCAGCAGAATTGCTTGAACCCAGGAAGCGGAGATTGCAATGAGCCAAGATTGTGCCAGTGTACTCCAGCCTGGGTGACAGAGTGAGATGCTGTCTCAAAAAAAAAAAAAAAAAAAAAAAAGAGGTAAAAGATTAGTCTCTAATTCCCTTTTAACCTTAATATTCAGAAATTCCATGAAAATAAAAAAATCATATATTCTCATCTTTCTGGGGAATTATGAGATATTCAGATTTGCAAAAAAGCATGTATATACTAAGAAATGTCAAGAAATAAATATAAATATTGCTCTGAAGACAGACTTCAGATTTTTCCCCTTTTTATTTCTTGACAATTGCTTTGCCTAGAAATGATTCTTTTTAAATATTCTGATTAATTACTTCAAACTTTGATCATCTACATTTCTGAGCATGGAAACATTATTTAATATATGCGAACAAACTGTCTGAATTTTGAACACACAGTAAACAAGCAAAAAAGGAAATAAAGAGTTTAAAAGGCTGAGAGACTAGTCACCTTGTTTAACCAGTTCAAAGCATTGAGAGTAGAGCCTCCATTGCAGCCATAATTAGTATACGAACAGTCAATGACCTGCTGGACACTTAGGTCTTCCAGGGGCTTCCCTTTTATTGCATATGCAGATTCCACTGCCCCCACCACGCTGAAGGCCCAGCATCCTCCACACTGTTTAAAAATAGAAAAAGGGGTAGTATTTATAGGGTTTAAATCAACTTACCAACATCTCTAAATATAACAAGTTATCAAATCAAGTAATATATATGCCTATCCTCTAGATTTTTAAATTGAAAAAAAGAGAGAACCAAAAGTCTCTTCTGAGCATCATTTAATTATTAGTTCATGTTGTCAGCATTATTACTATTCTAAATTTGGCAATGCAAGGTAAGGGTGAATTTTTAGAGACTGAGGAAATACTTGGGCTAACTGATGATCTTCTAAAAGACTATTCAGTTCACTGAATATGTGACTTCTCTTTGTAGGTGGCTTTTCTGCTGGAGAGCGTGTGCTGACTCCCACTCCATCTTTCCATCCCCCTTGCTTTTTTCAGGACACTCTGCTTCCATGGTCATATACCACTTCCATCCTAAGGGTGAGGAGGGGAAAGATGTATGTTGTGCTCATTATAGTTGATGGATATAAGAGAATTAATAAATATTAATGAATTACTTTTTAGGCTATAAAGATACTCTATTAAGTATGCTTATAGTGGATGCACATGAAATGTCCTAAGGATATAAACCCATATTAGTCGTTACTCCAGTATTAGCTGCCAATCATGCTGATAGTGGATCTATTAACTTGCTTTCACTTAACAAACTAGAACAAAAGAATAAAAGAACTAGTCCTGAAAGAAAGAGAGGAGACAGAGGGAATGAAATTAGGGATCATAGGATCCCGTAAAAGGAAGAAGGATCCACAGAGAAGGCAGAGGAGAGTAGGATTTGAGATTGGATGAAACTGACATAACCAGAGGGCCATGTGTGGCAGAGTTAAAAGGAATGACATTTGGATATCTTTGCAGAGTTAAATTTTGAGCAACTTTATGGCTTTACGTGCTCTTTTAAAGGTTATATCTCTCGTGCCTATGGCATAGTGAAAACACTCACTATACAGCAGGGTCTGCAAACTTCAACAAAGGTGAACACAGGGTGGCTCACGCCTGTAATCCCAGCACTTTGGGAGGCCAAGGCAGGCAGATCATGAGGTCAGGAGTTCAAGATCAGCCTGACCAACATGGTGAAACCCCGTTTCTACTAAAAATACAAAAATTAGCCAGGCATGGTGGTGCGCACCTGTAATCCCAGCTACTCAGGAGGCTGAGGCAGGACAATCGCTTGAACCTGGGAGGTGGAGGTTGCAGTGAGCCGAGATCACACCACTGTGCTCCAGCCTGGGTGACAGAGCAAGACTCCATCTCAAAAAAAGAAAAAAGAAGAAGAAAAAAGGTGAATACAAGCTGCTGACACCACCCCTATAGCCAGTTTTAGTCAAGCCACAAGGGCAGTTCCTGCTTAAAAAAAAAAAAAAAAAAAAATCTCTCGAATATTCCTTTAATTAAAGATCCCTAATTAAAAGTTCCCTCTTTAATACACTGTGGACGATTTTTGAAAGGATTCTATTTATGTCTAATACACATGTTAGTACAAATCCAGTAATAAAGCAAATGATTTGGTGGTAAAACTTAATGTACAAAAATGAAGATAGAATCTGAGAAGCAAAAATCACTCTAACTAGACATTGACTGAGAAACTGCTGGGACCGAAACACTTTCCATACAAGGGAAGGCTGAATGATCTGTTGAGGTTTCCACTGCAGACAAATTGAGACTATCCACCTCTCGTTATGGGTTCGACCTTCCCTAGTTGGCAGGTATTCCCTATGCCAATAGTGAGGGGTGCAGACAGGTAGGGGATGTCAGCAAAGCATGCACACACCCCTCAAACATCTGCCAACTAGGTGGGCTCACTACATGCATTATAGGTCATTGCCACCCACATCTGCTCTTACCACTTTCCTTCCTATTTCAAAGGCACCTCCTTCCACCACTTCAGAATAACTCACAAGCTGCAGCCCTTCCAACTCCCATGTCCTCAGCAAACTTTGAGTCTTTTTTCAAGGTAAATTGCTATATTCATTGCAGCACTTACGTATTTCTTAATCAGTAAGCATGTTTAAACTGTGCTACTGTGTTTATTAGCTTTCTGTCTTTTAAAAAAATAGGTCATTGATTAAGTTCCTAGGTAGCGTGACCTAACCTCATTTCTCCCATAATCCCTGTCATGTTACTGCTCAATTCTGCATAGGTGGTGATTTTCTGGAATGTGTCACGTTATGGCTGAACTGACTACTGACTATACTTTTAAGACCCACAGATTCAAAGGCATATGATCCTGTGAAGATGGGGGCAGGTTTTCTGATAGAGCTTGCAAGATGAGTCTTGAGAAGCCAGGAGATTTAGCCACTCTGTTGGTAAATTTATCCATTTTCATTTTACTTTTTCACTTTTTTTTCTTGAACCATTTAAGCCTTTAATGCTCATGTTTACCTTCTCCAGTCTTCCATCTGCTATTGTACAGAAAGCTTGGTATCTATGATACAGCTACTGGGAAGTATCCCTGAGTTACTATGTTGGTGGCAATGACAATTAGTAAGAGGACATAGCTTCAGGAATAAAAGTCAGGGCTTTAACATTTGCCTCTCATTCCTCTAGAGATTCTCCTTTCATTGTCATTTTGAATGACTTAGATGTGATTTTCCTGGAGAAATGATGGGTTCCATTACAAGTTTGATTAAATTTGACATCAAAGCTGCTTTTCAATGCTTAGATGATTAGAAAAGAAGAGGGATTTAAACTTACTGTCTGCTGGTTTCTCACTTGTGTCACAACATGCTTGTCCCTCCAGTCAAATCTTAACGGCCAAGACACATTGGGGACGGACATATGTACTTCTGCTGAGTATCTGGGAAACTTGGAAGGTTTGCTTCTTAAATAAATGGCTGAGTAGAAACATAAAATGAGAAGACAACCAATATTATATTACAATGCATCATATTATATGTAATATATATTTGTTATATATAAAGACAACCAATATTACATTATATTACAGAGAGACAACCAATATTATATTAAAAGACAACCAATATTATATTCTATTATATCTTTGGGATTCTTTGGGAGGAACTTTTAAAGAAGAAACAGTAGCGTTCTAGTAGACCTGCTATTTTAGATTTTTCCTTTGTGCTTTTCTATAACATAAAATGCACTCATTAAAAACTGTAAAAGAGAATTCCTACAATAAGGCTGGAGTTGACACATAAAATGACTTGTTTGATAAAACCAGGTCAATAATAAAAGTAAGTATAATTGACATCATTTGTTCTATCATAACCCATGGAACCATGTGTGCCCTGAACAGAAATAGCACTAGAAAACTGCAGAAGTGATTAGACAATTACCCTTTAGAGCCACATGGAAATGTGCATAATTATAATATTCATTTCTTAAGCAGTAATTAGAAGACAGTGGCCATGAATTTATTTTCTTATGTGAGCACATGGTACTTGCCTGACACTTAGTAGGTAAATAGTTAATAAATGTTAACTATTACTCAATTTATTAGATTTACAATTAATATTTACCAAAAGTTAAGCAAGCAAATTAAAATCAGGGAATCACTCAAATAGCACCATCGGACCATACCTTTAAACTCTTCAGGAAACAAGTAGGAAAACTGATTTATTCCATACAAGGCGGTGGAGTTTTCACCGGGAAATAAAGAATTCAAGTATCGATGTCTATTAAGGCTTTCCTAGAAGAAAAACAAAAACTATTTCATATCTACTATGTCAGTTTTTCAAAATAAACTGTGTATAACTAACTTGGAGATATTTTTCCATTATAAAGTTAAAGGTTGATTTCCTTCAGACTACAATGTAAAGTTGTATGAGATATCCATAGGAAATTCATAAACATTTTCTATTAGAATTATTATCTAATTTCAGGCATTTTTTGAGGCTGAGAAAAGTGTATTTTATTCATTTATAATTCCCCATCACCAGGCTAGTTGCAAGCATTCCATACACGGCTATTAAAGTATTGACATAGTGGGAAAAAAGAAATAGACTGCAAATAAACACTAGATACTAGAAGCAAATTGTCACCTACAGACATTCACTCATGTGGTTAAACAATTATGAATATGGAATATGTCCTCTTCACCTTTGTGTTTCCCAGAACTAAGTAATGAAGCATGAAAAACAGACTGAGTAAATAAATTAATAAATCAATCTGATTCTATTAAAGCTTTATAGATGTCTCTATCTCATGTAGGGTACAAAAGCTCTGTGACAGATGCAATTCTGGACATATTTGAAGAAGGCAGCCTGGTTTCTCTATCTGGAGGGGAAATGTGACCATTATTTACTGATTTCTGAACTTTGAATTTTGTGATAATTTATCTTAAGCTTATCTTTTATATAAACATGCTTCAGTTTCGTAATACCAACCAGTTACGTAGAATAAATAAAATTTCAGGGGGCTATCATTGTGGTACCTTTTCAACCCTAGTGCTTCTACATATTTGTCTGTATACTTATGTCTTTATTGTATGTCTGTCTCAAAAACCTATAAGCAAAATGATGACTCCTTATATGTGTTATTCCTTACGGTGATACCCTCACATAGCACATGCCTGGCACTCAATAAATCCTTGATAAGTGTTTGTTGGTGAATAAGTAGACAAGTGACATTTTCCATATCATGCCCTTAATAACTTTAAGCTGTTTATTTTTAAGTAAATTATTTCTGGAACTTGTCATAATCTTATTTTTTTTCCTTTTGTGCATACCTAGGAAGATTGCTAATCAACAAATTAATAAAGTTTTTGAGGTACTTAAAAATAATCTTGATGAAGCAAGGCTTTCAATATAACCTGGATATATAAACGTAAAAATAGAACTAGAATACAAGGTAATTCTGTATATGGCAAATGACAAATATAAGCCAGAAATTATTAACTGCTAAGGAATGCAGAGGATTCACTCAATCAGTAAGTACCACCTGGCCATCTTTGTGAGCTGGAGTAGTCAGGAAGACACTGAGAATGTAGGATGTTAAGAATGCACAGGAGAGAAAGTGGCAGCCATGAGAATGTGCCTGTAAGCCTTCTTTCTATAGGGAGTTTAGTTGTTGCTAGTTGAATCTCCATGATCATACCAAGGGAAGCCACAATTCTTATAGGCCGCACCTAGCTCATGACTGAATGCTAAGGCTTGCTATTTGGGGGACTAATGGGACTCCCCTGAAAGCTGGTTTTTGATTAATGACTCCTTGATGACCTTGCCAAACCAAACTTTCCTTGGACTGTGAGACAGCATGGAACCCTTCCCCGACCTTCCTTCCCTTTTTCCTTCACTCATGGTCAGAATTACATTGCAATCAGATAGCTCTACCTGGACCTCTCCCTATTCGTTCACAGGAAATACTCCTGTGATTGATTAAAAAAAAAAAAGAAAGAAAGAAAGAAAAAAAGGCTGGGCGTGGTGGCTCACGCTTGTAATCCCAGCACTTTGGGAGGCCGAGGTGGGTGGATTACTTGAGGTCAGGAGTTCGAGACCAGCCTTGCCAACATGGTGAAATCCTGTCTCTACTAAAAATACAAAAATTAGCCGGGTGTGGTGGTGCATGCCTGTAATCCCAGCTACTCAGGGGGCTGAGGCAGGACAATCATTTGAACCCAGGAGGCAGAGGTTGCAGTGAGCTGAGATTATACCACCGCACTCCAGCCTAGATGACAGAGCAAGTCTCCAACTCAAAAAAAAAAAAAAAAAAAAAAAAAAGAATGAGAAGACACGAATAACAAATTTACTAATATTAGGAATGAAAGAAGAGCCATGATTACAGATGCTTCAGGCATTAGAAGAATAATATTTTGACAACTTTATGACAATAACTTGGCAAACTGTACAATATGGACAAACTTTTTGAAAGGCACAGATTGCCAAAGATGAAAGGAGAAACAGAAAATTTGAGCAGCCTTTTATCAGCTAAAGGCATTAAATTTGTAAGTGAAAACACTCACAAAGAAAACTTCAGGCCCAGATGGCTTTTTGGTGAACTTTATACAATGAAGAAAGAAGTAATACCAATATTATCCTTTGAGAAAGTCAAGAAGAAGGGAACAAGCTGCAACTTAAATAAGAACAGTGTTACCCTGATTCTAACAGAAAAATACATCTAAATAAAACTACATACAAAACTACAAAATAGAACTACATACCAGTATCCCTCATAAATATGCTGTAGATGCAAAATCCTTCATAGCAAACCAAATCTAGCAATATATGTAAAGGACTATACATTGTGACCAAGTGAAGTTTATTCAGAAATGCTAGGTTGGTTTAAAATTTCAAAATCAATCGTCGGTATGGTACATCATATTAGCAGAACCAAAAAGGAATATACCACACACACACACACACGCATGCACATGAGGTACAGGCTGGTACACCCTTTGGAGATACTTAAAATTACACAAATTGTTTAATTAAGAAAATCTAATTCTAGGAATGTATTTTAGACTCTTGAGGGTAGGCAATGCTATACGTGTTCGTTCTACACATGTGTCTGCGAGGGGAGGCAGTAGTTGAGCCATATATTCTATTTAGTTGGAGAACTAATGCAAGTTTATCTTACTAGATCATTTGTGACATCTACGAGTAAAACAATATATTGCCACTCAAGTTTGCAAATGCCAGATGAAACAAACTTACATATCGTTGTCAGGGAATCCCCCTGTACTCCTCTTAATTTTTGTGTTGCCTTATGAGTGTCATTTCACCATCCAAAGTTTAGGTGTTCTGGTTGCGAAGTAGTTATAACAACACTAATTTAATAATGAAATAAATTAATATATTATTTATTTATCTTATATATTTATGTCCCTAATTTACAATGATGATTCCAATAACAGTTACTTGGTTTTGGTCTTGTGCCATGTGTTTGAAAAGCCAAATATCTCCACATATATTTTCTATTTGTTATCACTTGATATACTGTTCTTTGATTTATGTCAGCAGCACCAGTATCAGCAGGACTTCTGAAAATGTTGCTGTCTTCCACTTGTTTAACCAGGAGACAACTTCTAAAATAATTCCATTTGCCATTCTGGTGTAATGACTCCTGTCTTTTGACAGCTCTCCATAGCCCGTGTCAGGGTTACTCAATCTTTATACGAGTTGTGTACTTCTTGCCAAGAACAAAATACTCTAAACCACTAAATGCTCTGCTTCCTCTTCTCCCTACCACTAATCCCTACCCACTTGTTTTGATTTTGCAAAACCATTAATAACATTAAAAGTACTTTCCTGGCGACTTCTGAACACAGCATAATAATAATAATTATTATTATTGTTGTTATTATTTTGAGATGGAGTCTGGCTCTCTAGCGCAGGCTGGAGTGCAGTGGCACGATCTCGGCTCACTGCAAGCTCCGCCTCCCGGGTTAACGCCATTCTCCTGCCTCAGTGTCCCGAGTAGCTGGGACTACAGGCGCCTGTCACCACGCCAGGCTAATTTTTTGTTTTTTTTTTTTTTTTTTTTTTTTAGTAGAGATGGGGTTTCACCGTGTTACGCAGGATGGTCTCAATCTCCTGACCTCCTGATCTGCCTGCCTCGGTCTCCCAAAGTGCTGGGATTACAGGCATAAGCCACCACGCCTGGCCTCTTTTTAATTTTGCAACAATTTGAAATGTCTTACCATTGCTGTGCAAGTTTTGACTATATACTCAACCTCTCTGAGCTTTATTTCAATCAACAAATGGAGTAATACTGATCTAGCAGAATGTAAGGATTAAATAAAATAATAATTGGAAAATACATATGACAGAGACTGGCAAAATAAATGCTCAGTTAAAATACTCTCATCCTCTTATCTTCCTTTTCCTTTAAACAGAGTATGTGGATTATAGAAATGGCGCTCAAAGACCATACTTTCAGATTCACTTGGAGCAAGTATTTCTCATGTCATTAGAAATGAGGATCAATATTATCTACTGAAAGCAATCTGTTGCTTTCATGGTAAAATAATACTATCAGTATATCCAAGAATATTTATTCTCATTTATTTATTCTCTTATTTGCTATAACACTTATCAAGTTCACTAACCTGGGTTTCACATCATTTAAAATTTAAAAAGGCTTATATTTCATTTCTTGAATTATCAATTCTTTTAAGTGACTTTTCCGATCTCTCTTGACTCTGCCTATTAAAGACTTCATAGAAGCATCACAAACTGAGAGTTTGTATGAGGCCCTTGCTGCTCATTACATCCAACATCCTCCGGTAGGTAAAGGATCAGTGAGCAGATGTTCTCAACAGAGGATATGATAGTGAGCAAATTTAGAGTAGCTGTCTCTAAAGTCATATAAAATATTAAAGACCTGAACCTTAACTTCATTTATGAGAGGAAAGACATAAAGTTTTGATGAATACGTAGGAAACATCTCATTGATGTTTTTGAAAAGTGCAGATGTTTAAAAATTAGATCTTACATGAGAAAAATTAGAGCTGGTAAGTCAGAACAGTCTTTGAACAGATTTGGTGAAAAATAACTACCTTTACCTTTTTGTTGTTGTTATTGTTAAATGTGTTTAACTGAATGAGTTACAAAGGGAGATACCAGATTCCTGAACAGAAGGGTAACTCAGAACCTAAGAGCTTGAGGAAATTATCCTGATTATAAAACTAGGAAAAACATGTCCCTTGGGCATTAGTAGATCTTGTGCATACTAAATCTCTATTTATTACAGGTATAACCTCTCCACTTTATACCTAGGACCCTGTCCCTGTACGACTCTGTCCCTAAAGCTATCCTTATTATGACTTCTAGCAGCCATCCTTCTAAGAGGTAGAATCTCTTAAAGCTGCCTTTGTGTGTGTGCGCGCACGTGCACTGGAGGTGATCACCTATTTGAACTGTGATTTAAATGTAATATGTTTCTAAGCACTGTCTTCCATATTCTAATTTCCTGCCTGTTAGACTAGCTAGGATGCTTCGTAACTACGCTAAAGGAGGTTGATAAGAACTGCAGAGTAGTCATGAAGCATCCCAGCAAGGCCAAACAACAAACAGAGGATGGGTTCAGTCTGATCATAAAACAGAATAACTCTATTGACAAGAGACCTGAACCAGTCTCATGAGGAGGTTAGGCTGCAGTTTTAAAATTCCTCGGAAACCAACATTTTTCTTACAGGATCAGAGAGTCCTTCCAGCAATCTCAGGCATCTTGGCCCTCTTACCTTTCCAGCTGTGGGTAACCATAGTCTTAGACAATGCTCGGGTTAGGGTAAGTTAAGAGGAAAATGGTCATGTTCAAAACGATCTAAGAGCAGAAACCCATGGAGGGTGGCTTGAGGGGTTCTCAGATATTTCCTTAATCTACTTCCCTGAGGGGAAAAATCTGTGAAATCTTTCTCACAGACTGCCACTAAGTAAGAATAAATGGAATCATGTATTTTCTTCCTGCATGTACTCAACTGTTTCTAAAGGACTAAGCGAATCCTTTACAAGCAAACTGTTTTCATTTCTCTACAAAGAAAGTTCTCAGCCACTGAATGCACTAAATACAAAGGGTTGAAGGGATTGTTAAATTGAATGCAAGTATTCATTCCAAGTGTTTTATATGAATTAACTTAGCCCTGTATAAAGGTAATTGCTAACATTACCTGCTCTTCACATATGAAAAAATCTGAGAAACAGATACATGATTTGTCTAAGGTCACACAACTAGTATTTGGTGGAGGGGTATAGTTATTTGGCCTGTAAGAAATCCACCGAAGGGACATAAACTTTAAAGGACTTCATGTCTGTTTTATCAGCTGAAAAGGCAGTGAACATCTATTATTTTTTCCCCATTGATATCTAGGTTTCCTTCCACTAATCATGATGATTTATTTGCCCTTATCAACATACGCAATGATGTGTGTATTCCCTTACAGTGAATCCCATGTATTCATGGGATAAGTTTTATATTGAAATTATCAGAGATGCCTAAGGTACTTCGGAAGATCACTTTATCTTTGGCACTTTAAACTCATTGTTTGTCTTGCATTCCATTACTCAGACTTTTAACAACTTTCATTTGCAGATTTTGAAGTTTCATAGCATAAATCATAAATTGTACACATAGATTTAAAATGTTCTCCTTGGGAGTAGTTTCTGGAAATTGCAGTAAATCTGAGGATGAGCAAAAAAGGTAAAATATTTGTATACAATATTAAAGCTGAGAATTTCTTGGAAGACTTAGGAGTTGTAAACTTTAGATCAGTGATTCTTAACTGAGGATAATTTTGTCCCTCATTTGTCATACTGGGGATTGTTATACTGGTGGGATGCCAGTGGCATCTGGTACATAGAGCCCATGCATGCTGCTACTCACCCTACAATGAAGAGGAAGGCCCCCCACACCAAATCACTATCCATTCTCAAATGTCGATAGTGCCACTGTTGATAAGCCCCGGATTAGAACAATAAAAGCTTTTTAAAGGATACATTTTTATAAATCACTTTTGAAAAGTTTCTTAGACAAAGTATTTCCTATACAGTGTACTGAAGTCTGTATAAACATAATGCAGATATGTATTTACTATGTATGATAAGAACTGTGTAGTCAGTATTTGTGTGAGCATGTACACAAAAAGATTGAATTAAAAATACATTCTTTTGTGAACTACTTGGGAGAATCTATTTCTCTAGTGTATAAGTGTTTATATTCTTCTTTTTATTTACAGGAAAATGGAGAATACAATGTTTAAACATAATGATATTCATTTTTTGTGTACATTTCTTAGAGCATAGCACATGTCTTATTCTCCACTGTATCCCTCAGAAAACCCAGACCAGTTCTTTAGACACAATAGAAATTAAATAAAGTATTGGATGAATGTATGGGAAGATGAATGAATGAATGAATGAATGAATCATAATCTATGATTTTATGTTTATGTTTCCATTTAGCCAATGTATACTTTAAGTGAGAATCATCAGAAAAAGTCTGCAGAACAACATTATCTAACATCAAATTCATGTTTTTATCTTTATATAAGGTAGAACATGGGTCTCAAACCCCTTGGCCATGGACCAGTACTGGTCTGTGGCCTATTAAGGACCGGGCTGCATAGCAGGTGGTGAGGGGCCTGGGAACGAGCATTACCACCTGAGCTCCACCTTCTGTCAGATCAGCAGCAGCATTAGATTATCATAGGAGCACAAACCCTACTGGGAACGGTGCATATGAGGGACCTAGTTTGCTCCATCCTTATGTGAATCTATGCTTGATGATCTGGGGTGGAACAGCTTCATCCTGAAATCATCCGCATCCTTCTCACCCCACCCCCACACCCCAGTCCATGGAAAAACTGTTCCATGAAACCAATCCCTGGTGCCAAAAAGTTTGGGGACCACTGAGGTAGAAAATAGGTTTTAAAATTTTCTTGAATAAAGCCTATTTGGAGGACCTAATTCCAGATTTCAAGGAGCTGATTATGGCAAGCACATATAAGTGGCTCATTAGTTAGGATCACTTGTTATAAAGATGCTATGGCCATCTATTTATACATAAATAAACATTCCTAAATGTATAATCTCATAATAATATAACATGTGTCATTATGGCAACTGGTCTTAAGGTGAAGCTTCTGAAATTTTATGTAAAATCACATGTGCTTTGGCATAGATATTATTCTAAACTGACAGTATCAAACAACTTTTATTGGATCCAATATTGGGTCTTTGCCTCCCAAAGGGTAAGAATACCAAATGATCTGTGGTAAAATAATGAGTATCAGTAAATATGAGGGCATACCTAGGTTTTGGCACAAAGGAAAGTAGGCTGAATCCAATAATTAAGAGCTTCCTGAGCACTAGAAGTTTCTAAAGTAGTGAAAGCGCAGGGACAAGGGGTGCCATCCAAAGTAAGGTATCTTGTGAGGCATCCCATAATAAACCATAGAGGAGTCTAGGTTTCACTGCACAGAATATAATATTCTGTAGGAAAGCCATGGACTAAGCTAACTTTCACGTAAGGTGCATTCGCAGGAAACTTACAAAACTATCTAAGGCTAAGATTAAAACAAATTAAAAACCTTCACCATTCTCTAAACCCATTACATGAAAGACATTACTAATTAATCAAGGACTTTCTTGAACCAGATCTTCAGCTGCAAATCCCTGAGTCATCAATTCACCAATGAATTCACTTGATTTCAACAAGAAGTTTCATAGTTACCACGGAGGCAGTCTATATAAACATAATGCAGATATATATTTACTATGTATGATAAGAACTGTGTAGTCAGTATTTGTGTGAGCATGTACATAAAAAGATTGAATTAAAAATATATTCTTTTGTGAACTACTTGGGAGAATTTATTTCTCTAGTGTATAAGTGTTTATATTTTTCTTTCTATTCACAGGAAAATGGATAATGCAATGTTTAAACATAACGATATTCATTTTTTGTGTACATTTCACAGGACCTTTCCCTGTGTCCAGCTCTCTATCCCAAGTCCAAACAGCAATCCCCAGCTAACTAATCTAACTAATGTCTGATGATCTGAGATGAAAGAGTTTCATCCCAAAACCATCCATCCCCCCACTTCCCTCCTCCACCCCCACCGTCCATGCAAATACTGTCTTCTGTGAAATCGGTCTCTAGTGCCAAAAAGATTGGGGACCGCTAAGGTAGAAAATCGGTTTTAAAGTATTCTTGAATAAAGTCCAACTAGGCACCAAGAGATGTTCAGTTTCCAGCAACTGTGCTTTGAAGCCTCACTGTTCTCCTTTCTGCGTATCCCTCTCATGAAGAAAATTCCTACAGGCAGCAATTGCTTTGAAAACTTTTTCGGTATTTCTTAACCCAAGGTTTTTAAAATGTACTAAGAGTCTTCATAATTCCGTCCTCCTCCACTTCCAACTTTCCATCTTTCAGCCTGGATCTTTGTATTTCTCCTGAGAAAAGTTACATTTTCTAGACGTTCATCTGGGTATAGCCTCTTCACAGGACCAGTATGAGTCACTACATAAATTATATACATATATATTTATAAATTATCTAAAATCTAAATAACCGTTAAAATGTAAGTCTAGCCCTTTGAGCTTTGTCCTGAAATATTAATTTTTAGGAGCTTGACAGTGTGTTTATTTATTTAGCCAATGAATATGTTATCAGTAAAGGTGAGACTGACTTTTCCCCTAATGGGTTTTATTTACCAGGAAATGGACCTAAGTTCAGAATAAGGGTAGAATACAAGCCAGAATTTTGTTCTTGAAAGAGTAAGAGGACTTCTGGTTTTGAAAACCAGAACTGAACTCAAGAATAATAAAGTGGAGATAACGGTACACATCTCGGTTTGGACAAAACTTAAGAGTGGACAGAATCAGGGAAGGCTAGCCTTCCTAAACATTGGGGCTTTCCAGGAGAGAGGGGGGAAAAGAGCTTAGCTATGAAATCCTGTGAGAAATTCCAACAAACACCAGGAAAAATGATACACTCCCTTGAGCAATATTACTGAACTCAGACTTACGTTTGATTCAGAATGAATGTTCTTTTCTAATAAATTAAATCATGATAATGGCATCTTTCACGAATTTAAAAATGTGTTAAATAGTATCAGATATCTAGAACACAGTGAGGCAAGCACGAAAGCGGCATCTCTTGCAGTCTCCTTGCTTTCAGGAAAATCGTTATTTGTACTCAGCTAACTGGTCCCTTCCAGAGTTTTCACGCTAGACTCAAATCTAAGCATTTATTATAAAAGGTTTTTCATAATAATAAGAAAAGGAAATTAAATGTTTCTCTTTTCTCCAACTCAGTCTCCAACAAGGCAGGAAGAACTTTTAAGGTGGTGCGTTAGTTTAAGGAGAATCATTAACCATCAGGATTCTTTAACCTGCCTAAAGGCAGGCTCTTTGTCTCTAACTTCTGATCACTAGCGCCCTCCTCGGGAAGAAAAAAACGACAGGTTCCTTCCACCAACAGGCTGCTCCCTGTTTCTGGTTCTCATAAATGAGAAATATAAGAGCTTTGCAAGCTAGTGGCAACGATCGAGGGGATTGCTAAAAGGGGGTGCTTCTTCCCACCAAGAACACTTTGGACGTATCTATTTATTCATTTGGGTGCGTCCCAAAAATTCATAGCGGCAAATCTTTTCTGGAAAATCAAATCGTTTGGTGAGCAAAAGCATCGGGGAGCGACACCATGGCACAAGGGGAGGGGAGAGAGAAGCTGGCTTTTGCCCCCGCAGCTCAGTGCCCCAGACGCATCGCAGAGCCACGGGTGCCCACTAGCAGGGTCACCTCTCGGGGGCCCTCTTCCGCAGCCCAGACCCGTGACAGGAAGTGGGGGAGCAGGGACAGACCCCGGGGAGGCGCACGTTCGGTACCCGGAAGGCGGCGGCCTCATGCTCGCGGCTCCGCGGCCAGGTCGGGGTGAAGGGGGCGCGGGAGTCCGCATCGCAGCCGCCACGGCACAGAAGCCACAGCAGCCACGGCAGCGCCCGGAGCTCCATTGCGGCGCCCGGCTCCTTCGCGGCTTGCGCGGCCTGTTTTCTCTTTCGGTTCCTCGGCTCCTCCCATCCTGGGCTCGAGGGGCGGAAGGAACCCGGTGGAGTGCATGGTGCTGAGATTGACCCTTTTTTAGGTCCCCGGTGCACTGTGACTGAAAATCCGGTCAGCTGGAGGCTATGGACCTCCTCATTGAGGCTAGTTTTTTGTTTTTGTTTTTGTTTTTTGGAAGAATCAGGCACTTGACCATGTGCTTTCGAGCTTTTACCTCCATCCATTAGAAAAAAGAAAGAAGCCCGAGAGTCATTCTTTGTGTGTGTTGAGATCAGGGCTCACTGCAGCCTCGACCTCCCAGGTTCAAGTGATCCTCCTGCCTCAGCCTCCAGAGTAGCTGGGACTACAGGCACATGCCACCACGCCAGGCTATTTTTGTATTTTTAGTAGAGATAGGATCTTGCTGTATTGCCCCGGCTGGTCTCGAACTCCTGGCCTCTAGTGATCCGCCCGCCTTTGCCTCCCAAAGTGCTGGGATCACAAGTGTGAGCCACCTGGCCTGCCCTGTGAGCCACCGGAACGTGCCTTGTTCCTTCTTGCGACAATCCCTAAGTTCAAGACCTGGTTCTGAAGTGACGAGGGCCAATGCATAGTCATCCATTCAGCAGATGTTTATAAATACGTAACAAAATTGTACAGTTGTGAAAAGCGTACACAATTTTTGGATCTATTATGGCAGTTTCAAAACTCTTGGAGTTTGTTTCTCCATTTACAAAGGAAGATAGAGCTAGGTACATAATTTGCAGGGCCCCGCGTAAACTGAAAATGAAGTTCACTTGTTAAGGATTTCAAGACGGTAACAGCAGAGCATTAAACCAAACCATGATCCTTCTAAGCACCCACTTCTGAACAGGTCACACACTCATGAACCTGACTCTACTGAGCCTGTTATAATCTATTCTGAACAAGGCTTCCATGTCTCTGAAATTCTTATCATTACCCTTGTGGATTTTTAGAACTAACATCAGATTTATGTCTTTAGTTTTTACCTAGGTGCAGTGTGTTACAATAGTCTCTGATGCAAAATTGGTAGTAAAAATAAAAATAATGTTCTGGGTATTAAGAGGAAAGACACGAGAGTTTTTTATGTACATTCATGGTAAGATATATTGCTCTTGGAAAGTGTGGTGATAAAGATTTTATTTAAACCATAAGTTCACAGAACAATGTTCATGTTAACCTCAGCAGTTCTTTTGCACTTAGCCCTTTCTTGTAACTCATACAAGCACATGCTTTTCTTTTTAAACTGAGGTTTGCTTTCAGATCATAGTCCCCATTTATTGACAACCTACTGAGTCAGGAAATTTAAATATAGGCAGTCACCCTTACTGTAGGATAATTGCTATTGTAAAAAACCACTTGAACTAAACTCACTTCATGAGCTCGCATCAAGTATTTATTGAGTACCTGCTAAGTGTCAGGCATTGTTCTAGGTAATGAGGATTTATCAAGTAAGTGCATAAGTGACTAAAGGAAAATCCCCATCCTTATGGGGCTGGTATTTCAACTGATTTACATCAACAAATATTTATTGAGTACTTCCTAAGTGTCAGGCATTGTTCTAGGTCATCAGGAAACATAAAGTGCATAAGTGACTAAAGAGATGAAAAGCCCCACCCTCCTGGAGCTGGTATTTCAGTGAGGGGAGAGACGCAATAAAATTATTACAGGTTGAGGATCCCTTATTCACAATACCTGGGACTGGAAGTGTTTCAGATTTCAGATTTTTTTCCTCCAGATTTTGGAATATTTGCATATACATGATGAAATCTCTTGGCGATGAGACCCAAGTCTAAATACAAAATTCATTTGTGTTTCATATACACTTATGCACATATCCTGAAGGTAATTTTACTATTTTAGATAATTTTATGCATAAAACAAAGTTTTGAATGCGTTTTGACTATGAACCACCACAAGAAGTCAGGTGTGAAGTTTTCTTTTTTTTCTTTTCTTTTCTTTTCTTTTCTTTTCTTTTTTTTTTTTTTTTTGTTTTTTTTTTTTTTTTGTTTTTTTTTTTTTTTTTGTTTTGAGACGGAGTCTCCTTCTGCCGCCGGGGCTGGAGTGCAGTGGCGGGATCTCAGCTCACTGCAAGCTTCGCCTCCCGGGTTTACACCATTCTCCTGCCTCAGCCTCCGGAGTAGCTGGGACTACAGGCGCCTGCCACCTAGCCAGGCTAGTGTTTTGTATTTTTTAGTAGAGACGGGGTTTCACCGTGTTAGCCAGGATGGTCTCGATCTCCTGACCTCGTGATCCGCCCGTCTCGGCCTCCCAAAGTGCTGGGATTACAGGCTTGAGCCACCGCGCCCGGCCAGGTGTGAAATTTTCTAGGTGTGGCGTCATGTCAATACTCAATAAGTTATAGATTTTGGAGCATTTTGGGTGTTTGGATTAGAGATGCTCAACCTGTACATGTGTTAAAGGACAATAAATCCAGATAAGGAGAGTCATGAGTTTGAGGGGTGGTATTGCTATTTTAAATAAGCTGTTTAATACTGTCCTCACTGATGAGGAGACTTTTGAGCAAAGATTTGAAGGAGAAGAAAGTGACCCACATGGATATTCAGATATCCAGGGAAAGAGAAGCTAAGATAGAGAGAATTGTCAACACTAAGGCCTTGAGATGGAAGTTTGCTTGGCATGTTCCAGAAACGTAAAAGAAGTCAGCATGGATCGAGTAAAGGAAAAAAAAGAGGATGGGAGGAGAGTAGAATATGAGGTAAATAAGAAGCATGCAGATTGTAAAGAATTTTGGGTCAGTTAAAAGGGAGATCAGAATCATCTATTAAGTAGTAAAACAAAGTTTTTGAAAAGTGTCTTGAAAAGTGAAGGTGACAAGTATCTGCTAATTCTTAGAATAAACACTACAAATTACATGTATATGTGGAGATGTACTTTTTTCATCAAATTTGCAGAATAGCACATGGAACTTCCTTCAACTCTGTATTAGATATCTATTACCACATAAAATATAACCCTCAAACTTAGCATCGTAAAAATATGAATTTTTCTTATATAGTTTTTGTGGACCTGGCAGGACCAGCTTATCTGGGTGGTTCTAACTCAAAGTGTCTCAGGAGGTCGCAGACAAGCTGTTGCATATGGCTGCAATTCTCTGAAGGTTTCCCAGGGTTAAAGGATTCAATTTCAAGCTCATGTGACTGTTAGGGGGAGTCCTCGGTTCCTCTTGGGCCTTTGGACAAAATTTTCAGGGTCTTATCAGAAGGCTGGGCTTTTCCAGACTGCTCTTTGTTCCTGCAGAACAAGTGACTGGAGAAATTGAGACAGTGGACCAGAGAATAACTGAGGTGGGAGTAGCAGTGTCTTTTTATACCTTATCTTGAAACATATCATCTCTTCTGCCATTGATTACACAGAGCCAGTTTGGTAAGATGTGAGAGGTGGAGCTGACATAGGGTGGGGTCGTCAAGTGCCATCTTGGAGGCCCACTACCACAACCTCATGTTGGACATTATAAGCTCAGTAACAAAC
Source organism: Rhinopithecus roxellana (assembly GCF_007565055.1). Classification (NCBI taxonomy): domain Eukaryota; kingdom Metazoa; phylum Chordata; class Mammalia; order Primates; family Cercopithecidae; genus Rhinopithecus; species Rhinopithecus roxellana. Next base: position 61,745,951 of record NC_044550.1, read on the forward strand.
ACAGTCATTTCTTTATGTGTGAAAATACTCCAGGACTAACCATTTTCACAAATGCCTCTCAACCTTTATGATACACATATCAATATTTACTGTTGCTTTTATCCCGTTATGCACCTTCTGGGTTTTCTTCTACTTTTAATCATGCTACTTCGTGTTTCAGTGACTTTGCTCTAAAGTTATTTTGTTTCTTTGTTTCTTTTTTTACCTTTTTTTTTTTTTTTTGAGACAGAGTATCTCTCGCTTAGGCTGGAATGCAGTAGCACCATTTCGGCTCATTGCAGCCTCAGCCTCCTGGGTAGCTGGGATTACAGGCAGGTGCCACCACGCCTGGCTAATTTTTTGTATTTTTAGTAGAGACGAGTTTTCACCATGTTGGGAGGGCTGGTCTCAAACAACTGACCTCAGGTGATCTGCCCGCCTCAGCCTCCCAAAGTGCTAGGATTACAGGTGTGAGCCACCGCACCCAGCCTTGTTTTTATTTTTACTTGATACACAACACATTCATGTGTTTGTTATGATTTACCACTGTACTAAGCATTTTGCAAATATTAACCTTAATTCCTCCTTGCAGAAGGTAGTATTATCATCATTTCTGTTTTATAGACGAGAAAACTGAGGCAGAGAAAAGTTAAGTACTAAGTGCATAAGATATTGGAAACTTCATACAATCAGCTAGAGATTATTCAATAATTTGAAACATAAACTGAGAAAAATGCTAGGGTTAATCTGGGGAAAATATTGGAATGAATATCAATTGTATAGGAGATTAGGTATTTAGTGAGTTTTTCATGATATGAAGAATTTTGCATCCCTGCAACCTCGTGATTGCAGGATTTCAGATATTTAATACACTGATAAGAAGGAACCATGTCTATTACCGCTAATCCTTACAACAACCCAGCAAGGTAGAAATTATTGTTCTCACTTTACACATGAGGGAACTGACATGTATAGCGATTAGGGTCTTATTCAAGATCCTAAGTAGAAAGTGGCCATGGTGAGATGTAAATTGAGCTGTCAGACTTCAGAGCTCATGCTTGGGTTTTCTTCTACACCAGCCTGCTCTAGGGAACTCCAAGGCCTATCTTGCTATTTGTCGTTACTATTTCTATTTTATATTGGCTTTTCTTTATTAACGTACCTTTGGTAGTACACTGTGAGCTTTTTATGTTCTAGTTTAATTTACAGGCAAGCGTGACATTCGGTAATAGACATGAGTCATTGTAGTCCCTCTGAGTTGAATTGTTGAGGTTTTTTTTTCCCCTTTTTAATTTTTTTCCTATATCATGGGAAGGGACATTATTTCTCCAGGAAGCTATTTGGCTTGTGTGTGAGTTGAAAAGGTTGATTATCTTTAATCTTAGATTTTACACCTGAATATTTTACTAATGCCAAGAAATCCTTTTTTTATTGTGGTTGTTAATTAAGTTCATAGTCATTGCTTTGTTCTTAACTTCTTATAATGGTGACATTCCATAGGGATAATGTAAATCTTGAATAAGAAAATGAATTACATAAATTTCTAGGTAAGAGATGTTCAAACTTCCTTTCTGACTGAAATTGAAGAAATGCTGTCTGAACAGACACTGCTAAGGGGCAAGATTTGTCAGGTAGTAGAAATTGATCATTCCTGTTTCTCAGCTGGAGGGGAAAGGCTGTAAGAGGGGTTTGCAAAAATGCCATAAAACAAAGGAGGACATGGTAACTCCACCAGCCAACTTCTAACGACAAAGTAAATAGCACAAATGAAAAGCCATAATGTATACCTCTTTCTCCAAACAGTTAATGGAACAAAAAGCCTCAAGAAACACCTGAACTCAAGAGCAGTTTCTATGGAAACCTCAATTCATTTCTCTTCTGCTGACATTTGAATAAATGTGAGCCGACACATGCTTTAGCTCAGTCCCATTACACACTGTGGAGACAGCGCTAATGGGTTTATCTTAGAACCATTATTAACTACTCAGAGCACAATCGCATCACTTCTCCCCTCATAGACTTAGACTATTCCACAGTCTTAAGTACTTCTGAAAAATCTGGGATCAGTAGGCAAAAACAACACTTTTGACATGACTACTATTTTGCAGGCTCCAAAACTCCCTTTCCTACTCATGTAAAAATTTTGAAGAGCCAAAATTTGTCATTTTCATGATCTAAGAAAGCAACTCAGATATCTTTAATGTGTCATTAACACTAATGCATGTCATTAATGCTGATGCTCCATTCTGCTTTAACAGCCCTCCATTTCCCTCAAGTTAGATGGAGCCTGCAAGAATTACACACCTTTTGACTTCTGTTGCCTGAGCAAAAATCACATTATCCCAAAGGAGGGATGCAAGAGAAAGCAAGACTCACAGGGAAGACATACACATAGACAAAACTGACTTCAGATGGAATTCACGTAAAAGAAGGTGACCCATCTTAATTGTAAATCCTGCCTTCCAACTAACAATTATAGAAAACCCTGTAGCTCAGGCAGCATATGCGAAAGAGCCACAGAAGCAGTTAGCTCTAGAAAAATTTTATTTCGGGCATAGTGGTGCAAACCTCTAGTCCCAGCTACTCGGGTGGCTGAGGTGGAAGGAACTCTTGAGTGCAGGAGATCAAGGCTGCAGAAAGCCAAGACTGCACCCCTGCACTCCAGCCTGGGCAACAGAGTGAGACCTTTTCAAAAAAAAAAAAAAAAAAGACAAAGTATGTTTCATTGCTTTGAAGAACTATTTGGTTTAAATGATTTTTATTTGATCATCATATTAAATATCATAGTGGACCACCTCATAGTTTCCAAGGTAATCTTCAGACTAAGACCCCAGGTAATGTCAAATGACATAATATAGTAGATACAACACATTATTGAATTCCAATTAACATGGGTTCTTCTGCTTGTTTGTTTACTGGCTTTTGTGACCTTCGGAATGTTAGTTATCCTTCTTGAGCTTCTATTTCGTTACCTGTAAATTGGAAATGATAATTTCTAGCTCTGCTGGTGTTCTGAAGGTCAGAGACAATGAATACAGAATGCTTGCATCATAGGCGTTCATTCATAATGGCAGCTATAATTGGCGATCAATTTCCTTTTGCGGTAAGATTTAGGATCAACATTATTAGACTTTACTCTCTTCATTGATAGGTCCTTGGACAAAAATAATTTTATATTTCAGGATCATAGCCCTTCCCTGTCTGTTCTGCTTCTTAAAGATTTTCTTTGCTAACATCGCATTAATAATTATATCATATTAGAGATGGCTATCATTAATACTGGAGAAATATGGTGCTTTTCTAATGACTTTACTTGTTTAGGTTTTATAAATACAGTAATTCATCCCTAGCCATAACTTCTTTTTAGATATTCTCGCTGATCCAGGAGACTCAGAGAATTTTTGTTTAAGGTTAAGTCTCTAAGGTTAGAGATGTTTTGTGAAATAAGGTTTGGGGATTTGGAATAGAAAAGAGAGGTAATGTGGATGGCAGAGAGGGAAGTATGATTTCTGCCATGGAATTTGGGGAGAGAGAATAGTAACCGGGGTGGAGTTGCTAGCTTCCTGTATCTGCACAGTGCTTTAAGAAGAGGCTCTAATGGCACGTGCTCTGGCATTCGGTTATAATGGGCAGAGATAAGTCCATTAACTTCAAGTCTTACCGAGGTGGTTAAGGAAAAGTAAGTTAAACAAAGCCTAACCAAGCACAAGTCCTCCTCCCACGGGGGCTTTCTGAAGCTTAATCCACACAGCCAGGGAGTGACTGTGGTATAATTCAACAAAGCGGGGCAAGGAAAGAACGCGGCTCAGAACCTAAGACTTTTAGGATTACTAAATAAATGGAATGTGGAGGCTAGCAGAGCATGTCCAAATCCTATAGCCTGCCTCTTTAATTTGCAGACGAGAAGTTTCCTAATAAGATGAACATGCTCCTAAAATCACAGAGCTGGCCCTTGGAGAACCAGGGGTTTACACAGTATCCCGCCTCCTACTGTCCACCTCCTTCTGATATTTTTGGGTGCCTTGTTGAGTGGATAAGCCCCTCTCACTTTTAAAACTTAACTTACTCCATTTATTTTCCTTTATGGAATTTAAAACACAGTCATTGTTCATCCATCCCAGGAAGTCATACATAAAGTTATAAACCTGTAAACGTTTTCCTGAATTACAAACTTCAAATAGATCTATTCACACTCACAAGTGATAAAGTTAGAACTGCTTAGAAAACTGGTACTCATTTGTTATGGCAACCTGTTTTATCTCTTTATTCATGCCATGATTAAGAGTGAATATAGGGCTGGGTGCAGTGGCTCATGCCTGTAATCCTAGCACTTTGGGAGGCCGCGGCGGGTGGATCACCTGAGGTCAGGAGTTTGAGACCAACCTGACCAACATGGTGAATATTAATCATTAAATGAAAGAGTATTGTACATAATTAAAAAATAAGTGAACATTCTGTGAGCTCCTAATTCTATATCAGATGTTCTGTTAATGCAATTTTCACATGTTACCTCACCACATTTCAAGCTTTCTATGTGCACTTCCTTGTGAATGTGTCCTGGAAACAGGAACGTGTTCCTGTTAGAGAATGGGCTCTTATAAATATGAAATGATTGAGTGGAAAGCTAGTGATGAAAGAGTTTGGGCTATGGAGTCACACAACTTGAGTCTGATGATGGCCTTACCATTTTATTTATTGTGATGTCTTGGCCCATTTCCCAAAAGTAGTTTAATTTCTTCATCTGACAAATAATAGATTTAAAAAACCTATCTTAGAAAAATCAAACGAGATGAGATATGTAAAATGCTTGTGGTTCCTAGCACATGCTAGTGCGCATTAAAATTAACTACTATTGGTATTCATATTTGTAATAGTATTTCTACATCAAAATCTTACATCACTATGAGTGAGTTAATGCTTGGCACTTTTGTAAACAGATGATTCAAATTGATTTGAGTATTGACTGTGAAATTTAAGCTCAAATATAGGATTTCATTCATCATTCATTAAAACAAAATTTAAAAATGTAATTAACCAGTTTTAGTCATCATTTGCGTGTTATTTCAAGTCTGACCACATGAGGGCAGCATGGTACCTTTTAAGACAAAGATCATCGCCTAAGTGGAGGGAAAAAAAATCTAATATTAAAGTTGTAAAAATCATGGGTACAAAATTAAAACTAGAAGACTCCATAATTATCTTCTTATCCAAACTTTAATTTTACAATTGAAAGAACTGAGGTCTGAGGAGGACAATTAGCAAGTCCAATCAGACAACTGATGTATTTTGAAGGTACAGCAAAGAACCATTCAACTGCATTAACAGTAGCAATAATAATTGCATTATTGGAGCACCTAGTTACTTTAAGAGACTTTTTATTAAGCACTAATGTTTTGTGTGACAATACTTTAGAGGCAATCGAATATTTCTGATAGTGAATTAGCAAGAGGAATGTTCCTTTCTGAAGAAAGAGAAAAATAAAAAAGAATCTTATTTCTAAAAGGACTTAAGTATGTTCTTGAAAGCAGAAGAGTTAACTGCATGATTTTTCAAGGTTGTTATTAATATTTTGCTCACAACCGTGTGTTTGTGAGCTGCCTTGAAAGTGCAGCACTGTCTCCAAGAAGCCGCAGCAAACAAGAGAAGGGTTCTTACTGGTTTTGGCTAGAAATCTTCTAGCTTCCTTTAACCTACTTTTTCTCATCATTCTTGCCCCAATTCCATTGTCAAACAAATCCACTCACATATAAAGCCAGAATCATGCAAACAAATCCATACTCTCCCCTGGCAGCACCACAGTAGGAGTGCTTTGGAGGGAGGGATGATTTAACTTTGCAACTACAGTCTTTCTCATACGTATCCCTTCTCAAACTTCAAATAAACAAATTATCTGGATAAATAGAATATGCTTACTCTACAATACCACTCTTTCCATTTCTCTCTACCCCCTTAATATCTTTTCATTCTTTGCAGATCTTTCCTTTCTACTGTCATCATTATCACTCATCTGTATTATTTCATCAGCCTAAGAAATAGGACACTGTGATGGGTAGTTTATGTGTCAACTTGACTGGGTCATCGGATGCTTAGAGAGTTGATTACACATTATTCTAGCTGTTTGTGTGAGGGTGGTTTTGAATGGGACATTTGAATTCAAGATGATAGCCCTGATGATATGGGCAGACTCATCTGTTGACTCTGACAAAAGGCTAACCTTCCCTGAGTGAGAGGGAAGTCCTCCCCTCTGATTGCCTTCTAACTGGGACACAGGCTTTCTTCCTGCTTTCACCCTCCAACTAATCAGTTCTTTCTGGGTCTCTAGTCAGATGGCCTTTGGACTAGAGCTTTACCGTAGACTCTCCTGGTTCTCAGGCCTTCTGTCTGAGATTGGAACTAAACCATCAGCTCACCTGGGCCTCCAGCTTGCCGACCTGCCCTGCAGATCTTCATCATTCCATGAGGAAATTCCTTCTAATCTCCCTCTATATATACATGTGTATATCTTATTGGTCCTGTTTCTCTGGAGAATCCTAATACAGACCGTTATACTCTTTTCAATATATTTTCATTTGAAACTAGAGAGCCATTTGTACAATAATTTATGAATTAGGATTATATACTAATTCAACAAATAATCTGTTAAACATGGGACCCCTACATCATGCTAGGCACTAACCTTTAGTCCTCAATGGTCATCATTGTGTTTGGTGTTTAGTAGGCATTTAATAAATATGTGTTGAATGGGTGAATACATAAATTCCATCAGTTATCTTGTGAAAGAATTTTTGTTTCTACTGGAGTGCCAGCGTTTTTTCTTCCATCTATATTAAGGTGATTAGTTTCTTGCAAAGAAAGCGCTTATCATTTTGTTGCTAGGAAACCACTTTGTCCAGCCACAAAGGTATGCATATTATAGTTTTAGGACAAAGGACAAAACAAGTTCCATGTATGATTAACATCAAATAAAGAGGCTTAATATATGTTAGTTTTCGGTCAATATGTTAGATCTTGAGATTTTTGATTAAATAAATCTATTAAAATCTATACTGGTACTATGACTGTAAAGATTTCCATTTTTTACGGCTTCTAAAAATAAGAACCAAAGGGTGGTTTACTTCTGGTATGCATAGTTACTGAACGGTTGGGGAGTGATTTTTAGAAATGCAGTATTTGCTGTTTCTTCATGGGCACACAGCTTTTCTGGAAGTCACCATTATCTATGTCAAAACTCCCTCAGAGACCCGGCCCCTTCCTACTCGGGTTCCCCTGAACCCCCAAGTACCACGCTCACCCTTGCTCAGTGGGTGTCAGGCAAGAGCCTTTTTTCCCCATGTCTCTTGAACACCACAGGCTCATTCACACATGACAGCCTCTTTCCTCTTTTCTGCGGAGCCTAGAAATCTCTTTTTGCAGTATCCCACATTGCTGGCTTCTTCTCTTATTTTTCCTTTAGATTTCACTCAGGTGTCTTCCTTGATCTCCCTGTTTCAAGTGGAGCACATCCAGCGTGTCATTTTCTATCCTGTTTCCCGGTTTATATTCTCCATAACACTTTATCTAGAAATATATTTTCTTTTCTTTTTTGAGACAGGGTCTAACTCTGTCACCCAGCATGGAGAGCGGCGGTGTGATTAAGGCTCACTGCAGCCTCCACCTCCCTGGATGCAGGTTATCCTCCCACCTCAGCCTCCTGGGTTGCTAGGACTATAGGCATGTGCCACCACCCTCGGCTAATTTTTGTATTTCTTGTAGAGCTTGAGTTTTGCCACGTTGCCCAGGCTGGTGTCCAGCTCCTGGGCTCAAGTAATCCACCCATCTTAGCCTCCCAAAGTGCTGGGATTACAAGTGTGAGCCACTGCACCCAGCCTTTCTTTTTAATTTGGTTTGCTCTTTCTGTCGATATCACTGGCAGACAATATCTGTAAACTCTGTTGTCCACGATGACCGAAGCTGTCTGTACTGCTGACCTTTACGTTTTGAGTACTCAGTTCCTAATACATAGTACAAGATCATTAGGTGTTCTCTGAAATGACTGGCCTTTGATTCAATGAACAATTTATAGGAAAATTCAGTCATGAGAATAAGACTTCTTTGAGATGCTAATCTGAAAATGATTCGAGACTAAATTAAAAAGTACAACTTTAACTAATGTTCTTTAAATCAGATACTGCCATTATTTAAATTTATTGGCTAAAATTTTATGGAGTTTCTGTACTTTCAAATTAGAAGAGTTGTATGTATATGGTACTGGGATTCTTTATGAATAAGATATATGTATGTGTAATTTAAAAAGATAATTTTGAGAAGTTCGAGGCCAGCCTGGCCAACATGGCGAAACCCTGTCTCTACTAAATATATGAAAACTAGCTGAACATGATGGTGAATGCCTATAATCCCAGCTACTCTGGAGGCTGATGCTGGAGAATCACTTGAACCCGGGAGGTGAAGGTTGTAGTGAGCCTAGATCGGGCCATTGTGCTCCAGCCTGAGTGACAAGAACACAACTCTGTCTCAGGAAAAAAAAAAAAAAAAAAAAGAGAATTTCGTAATGTCTCAAATACTTGATATCAGTTGAATAGGACTATAAAAAACCCTTAAAGTTCATATTTGCCATCATTTGAGTGAGGTTACCAAGGTATCAAATACAGGGATGTATGTCATGTGAAAAGTAACTGTAAATCTTAATGACAAGAGGCCATGATAAAAGCATAAACTATCTTTTTCTACTATATTTCATGGCTTATCTGGTATTTAGGAGGCCGAACAGCTTGTACTCAACCTTTGTTTTAAATAAAAATGTAGTATATAAAATCAGATCATGTATTTTTAGTATATTGGTTAAGTAGTCTAGATTCATAGCATTTTGCTGACTTATGACTTTCCTATTTTGAGAATAGATACTATCCTCCATAAGAAGCTGGTAATTTAAAGTCAGGAAACACTCTGTAGTCATGGTGGTCAGGTTCTCGGTGCCAGATGCTTATGGTTAGGGCTTGGCTATTGGGAGCACCTGACCCAGGCTGAGTGAGTAAAAATAAAGGGTTTGGTAAGAGTGAATATGTGAGGGAGAGCCGGAGCTAAACCTAGAAGAAGAGCTGCTGTTTGGTAAATCATTGCCAGAATACTAAACCAAATGAAGGCCAAGAGGCAGTGCTATGTAACTGAGCCATGGAAGCATCCCTATCAGTGCCTGAAAGAAGTAACTAAACAGTCAGGGGCTTCCCTGGCCTGCATCAGATGAGCCTGAGTCATCCTTATTAACCAGTGTAAACTGCCACATCCTGACATCATGATTTTCCTAGCAGAGTGTTTATAAGTTATTATGAGATACTAGGTTTTATTCTCCCTCTCTTTACTTACATACCTGGGGTAGATTGTATTATGAGTCCCTAATTTTCCCTTCTCTCCCCTATCTTCCATAGCTTCCCTGTGGGTGGAGTCTATTTCCTCACCCCATTGACTTTAGGCTTGGTCAAGTGATAACTCCTTTGGCTAACGAAATAGTGACCAGAAATGATTATGCGCTTGTACCAAACTGATGCCTTGAGAGACACACAAAATTACCCACAGTGCTCCTGGGATATCTGCCCTTTGCCACAAGAGGAGCAAGTCTCAGGGAATTATTGTTTTCTCAGCCTGGGTGCTGAAAAGTAAACCCTTTCTGAGGTCTGTGATCCATGCTAGGGCTGAAAGCTTAGGCAAGCCCAATTGAGATGAGCCCAGTGGCAGATCCTCCACTAACATAGGAGTGTGGAGAAAGAATTATTTTTATAACCCATAGACATTGCCTTATGTAATTCCTGGAAAAATTGTGTTATAGAAGAAACCTGATTAATTCAGAAGAAACTAATTAATTTACCAACTGATAAAGCACCATAAATAACATAGTGAATTTATTGAAGAAAAGATAAAATGATTAATAGAAAGAGTGTTTATAGGAGTTAATATTGAATATTATTGACAAAAATGATACAATGACTATGCATTTATTTAAATAACCTGCTAAAGCTCTATTGGATGACTCTAGGAAATTACTGGTGACAATATCTGAAAACAACCAGGTTGGATAGGGGCAACTCTGGTCTTTGAGCCACTGTATTTTTTTTTTTTTAATGCCATAAAGCAATTCTGTGGCAAGATTCTATTTTAGGAAAGGATAGATAAGTATAATTTACCAGGACACTGGTACCTGAACATTTGTGATCACAGAATTGAATTTTCCCAGTGAGCTCTTTAGAATAGTACATGTCCCATGTACAAAGTTATGTATGAAACTGTTGATTCTTCTAATGTGGAAAACCTCTCCTTATTCCTTTGTATTATAATAGATGAATCCTATGATTTTTTTCCGTACTACATTCTTGTTTATTAGACTCTGTCTCTTCCAAACAGGTAAAGAAAGAATTAGAGGAATATTCTTATCTTTGAAAGCATGCGTGCTGGCTGAGTGCAGTGGCTCACGCCTGTAATCCCAGCACCTTGAGAGGCCGAAGCGGGCTGATCACCTGAGGTCAGGAGTTCAAGACCAGCCTGACCAACATGGTATAATCCTGTCTCTGCTAAAAATACAAAAATTAGCTGGGCACAGTGGCAGGTGCTTGTAATCCCAGCTACTCAAGAGACTGAGGCAGAAGAATCGCTAGAACCTGGGAGGCAGAGTTTGCAGTGAGTAGAGATCATGCCACTACATTCCAGCCTGGGCAACATAGCAAGACTCTCTCTAAAAAAAAAAAAAAAAAAACTTCATGTGTGCTACAAATAAAGGCTATGTTGGATGCCTTTGTCTATGTTTCCAAATTGCTGGCATTTTCTTCATGTGTATTGATGCTTTTATTTAGGTTTCCTATTTAATTTTTAATACCGTGAAGGCAGAGACTGTTGCTCTCTTTAAAGTTATCCATGGGACACGCTAGAAAGGTTTGTGGAAAGTGAGTATTAAGTCATTGTTGCTGATTGCCTCTCTTCTACACTTCACTTTGCTATTACAGACCTGGCCAAAGACTCTTTGTTTAAATGAATCCTGTCTTTCTTTCCAGCTAAGCTAATAATCACCCTTTTGGAAGAGGTGAATTTTGGTCTCTAAAACAAGCAATAAGTATGCATCACACATTGAAGGAAAGCTGTAGTTAGTACATGCATTAAAAAAATCTAAACTAAAGGCCAAATTATTTTACTCCTCTGAAAATTCAGACAATCTGGAGTTTCTGAGACATTTTTATGTGATTGTCTTGACCTATAAGATCATTTCACACATCAGTAACTGATGCTTTCATTTTTTTTAAAGTAGTATAACTATCCCAAACCTGGAAAATTTTAGTAACACTAAAAATAAACCAGTTAAATAAACATAGTCACATTTTCAAAGATAGTTTGGGACAAAAATACTTTTAAAATCTACCCCACCTGCAACTCTGGAGTATTGATTCTGAGGTTTTTTTAAAGTTATACACTATATAGTTTATACTATACTATGAATTAAAAGGGCTAGGAGAATAACGGCAGTAGTTTTATTATAAGCTGATTTTTATGATATTAATATAATTTCTTAAAAAAAAAAACTTCAACTCAACTGCATAAGTTCCTAGATGTTAAATGTAAATTTTTTTTCAACTATCAAAGTACAGACCATGTATCTGTAAAATCTAAAAAGGAATAAACTTTTGTGTATTATGGTGGGATTTTTAGTTTCTGTAGTGATTGAGATTATTTTTAAGTGTTATTTTTATTCTCTGTATAGTAGATTTCCATAATATATACCTATTAGGGACACCTCTCAAGACAATGCTAACACAATTGCCAGCATATTGAAAACTTCAAAAAATCATTTCTCTATTTTAATGAGGGCAATACTGTCATATTGTAGTAAGATTTTTGTTCATATTAAATTGAAGCCACATCTGCACAGCAAAATAAATAATCAGAAGAGTAAACAGACAACCAATAAAGTGAGAGAAAATATTTGTAAACTATGCATCTGACACAGAACTAATATCCAGAATCTACAGGAAACTCAAACAAATCAGCAAGAAAAAAAATAATAATTCCATCAAAAAGTGGCCAAAGGACATGAATAAACAATTCTCAAAGAAGATACATAAACAGCCAACAAACATATAAAGAAAATGCTCAACCTCACTAATTATCAGGGAAATGCAAATTAAAACCAATGTGATACCACCTTACTCCAGCAAGAATGACCATTATTAGAAAGCCAAAGAACAGTCGATGTTGGTATGGATGTGATGAGAAGGGAATATTTTACAGTGCTGGTGGGAAAGTAAACTAGTACAACCACTAAGAAAAACAGTATGGAGATTCCTTTTCTTTTTTTTTCTTTTCTTTGAGACAGTGTCTCGCCCTGTCACCAGGCTGGAGTGCAGTGGCGTGATCTCAGCTCACTGCAACCTCCACCTCCTGGGTTCAAGTGATTCTCCTGCTTCAGCCTCCCAAGTAGCTGGGACTACAGGCACACACCACCATGCCCAGCTAATTTTTGTATTTTTAGTAGAGATGGAGTTTCATCATGTTGGCCAGGATGGTCTCAATCTCTTGACCTCGTGATCCACTGGAGATTTCTTAAAAAACTAAAAGTAAACTACCATTCAATCCAGCAATCTCACTACTAAGTACCTACCCAAAGGAAAATAAGTCATTATATGAAAAACACACATGCACACACATGGTTATAGCAGCACAATTTGCAATTACAAAGATATGGAACCAACCTAAATGTCCATCAACCAATGAGTGGATAAAGAAAATGTTGTATATATACATTGTGGAATGCTAATCAGCCATAAAAAGGAATGAAATAATGTCTTTTGTAGCAACTTGGATGGACTGGAGGCCATTATTCTAAGAGAAGTAACTCAGGATTGGAAAACCAAATATTGTATGTTCTCACTTATAAGTGGGAGCTAAGCTATGTGGATGCAAAACAGAAGAATGTTACAGTGGACTTTGGGGACTCGGAGGGAAGGCTGGAAGGGGGTGAGGGATAAAAGACTACATATTGGGTACAGTGTACATTGTTTAGGTGACAGGTGCACCAAAATCTCGGAACTTATCCATGTAACCTGTACTGCAAACACCATTGAAATTAAAATAAAATTTGAAAAAGTTGAAGCAACAAATAATGTAATAAAATGCCTATTCAAAATGACAAAGTAAACAATAATGGCTTCTTTCTTCTGTCAATTACATTTGAGGTAGTGATTGTCTTGAACCATCTCAGGGAATTAAATCTTTAATAGATCACTCTCTTAGCCCATTAGTTATTGGAAATGTCCAAAGGAAAATTATCAGTGTAGGGAATTGATAGAAAAAACACACCTTATTATTAAAACAATTCCATAGAGGACAGGGAAGCCTGCATTGTTAAGAGGGTAGAATTACATGCCTCACAGGCTATCGGGTGAGATACCTGACAGAGAATGTGTATCTAGCTTTGCACAAGCCAAGCAAAGTGTGGATCTGCAGGGAGAGGTGGCTGGCTCTAAATGAGCAGAGCACTGCACGTTAGTTAACTGCTGATTCAGCCACAGATGCTAATCAGAACATCCAGAGAAGAAACCAGGGTACGTACTCCCCAAGAAATAACAGAGGTAGAGCCAGGACTTGCATGGACCTCAAGGACACAGGACAGACCTAAGGGTCTATTCCCTGTGCCTCCTCCCAATCCCATACATGTCCTTGCACTCACACATCAAACACTGTCTAGAAGGAACATGATGGAGAGCTGGAGAGCAGAAATAATAGACCGAAGTCTTTCTACTGCCTTGTGTGGGAGCTGTGAAGACTAGGATAGTTACAAAGCTGTAGCTGGAGTAAGTTTGTGACCACATCACAGAGGAAAAAGCAGAATCTGTGTACACCGAATGTTTGTGCTTCTTGCCATTTATTCAATTCGAATGTTTCTCAGGCTTTTATTTCCCATTTGCAACTCAGCACTGATGAAAATTTTTCCCTTTACTCTAAAGTTGTTAGCCTGAATTCAAGCCTGAAAACTAGCACGATCACCTACCCTACATTGTAAAGACAACCATGAATCATTGCAACCAGATACCTGCAGAGTCAGCCCCATGAAAAGGGGAACCCCTCCAAGACTATATGAGGAGGTGCCCCAGGAGGGGAAGAAAAAGTCGCCAGTCTTCTGGGAATTACAGTGTTAGTGCAGAATATTGAGTCCCTCATCCTCATCTAAGGAAGAGGCGCTCCCTTCCCAACGCTCAGGTTTACTGGCAGCAGTGAAGATTCATGAGGAGGGAATGAAAAATGGAGGGATTGTCTGCAAAAAATGGAAAAAAGCGAAGCCTCATGTTCTGATTTGCATTTGGATGCCTGGTTAGGCCACACTCCTGCTTCTCTTCTTATGCCTTCCTGAACAGGGGAAAAGGTGGGTTGGAGAGAGGGAAGAGGAATAAGGAAGAGGGCGCTCATAACTCTGGCATGACAAGAAAGTGTGTTTCTCATGAGTCAAGTGGAACCCTCCAGAGGGAGTTTCCAGTGCATGAGGGGAGCCTAGTAGTGGGCTCAGGGTGGACTATGAGGGTCTGGGGCTGGAGACTGGACTAGACTCAGGTTTCTCATCTCAGAGAACTGTGCTCCAGGAGCCCATGGAAGGCCTTCCACGGACCACACACACGTGCTCAAGGACAGGGTCAGCACAGGGGTCTGCCTCACAGAAGGCTGGACAGCCAGTCAGTGAGAGCTGGAGGGGCCACAACGACCCACCCGGAAGCCCCGCAGCTGAGCCCTGTCAAACAATGTCTCCCTGCTCCCCACAATCCAGCCTCCTGGTCACAATTATCCAGGACTCAAAGTTGTCAACGGCGTGGAGGAGATAGGGAAAGAGCAAAACATGTCCCTTTTCTTTGCTCTCTTCACAAGCAGAGCCGGAGGTGGCAGAAGGGAAAGCTTTGAATCAGACATGAGACTGGAATTTTAATATGCACAGGACTGAATTCTAATTTGTTAATTCTAAACAGAAAGATATTCAGAAAGTTCTAAAATCTGCCCAAGATGACCTTCAAGGATGGGAAAGGGAATTCAAGTGACATGGACTGAGAGTAGTGACTGAAAAAATATAAAGCCATTTCATTTTCATAGCCCCAAAAAACTGCTTTCACAATGAATGTGAAATAATGAAGTTAGATCAAAGTAATGGAGATGATTTTGTAAGGAAAGCAGAAAGAAAGCTAATGGTTATTGCACAGACATTAATAGGTAAGTCGTTTGCAAGGGGTCTATGTCTACTACCTCATTTAATTCCTACAGTGAACAGTGTATTACTCTCCTCAATTTAACTGAAACTGAGAGAAATTAAAACTTGCTCAGTGACACAAAGCTAATGAATGATAAATCTGGTATTAAATGTAGGTAAATATAGTGTCAAAGGCAGTACTTATTCCACTTGTACTCTACTGCCACCCACTGTGGGGGACGTGAGACATTTTTCATAGTAAAACTTCTGTTGTGTCTGCTTTAATTGTGTCTAATCTAGTATGAAAAGACACGTTATGGTATAGTATACTTTAGTTGAACCTGTCAATGGTATATGATGATTCCTTGTCAGTTCAAATACTAATTCCCTATTTAAAAACAAAAAGGTACAGTTTTGCCTTTACTGTGAATTTCCTTTGTTTGGGTGGTGTACTTTGGTGCCATGGGGATGATATTCGCAGACAGATGTTAATGTGTCATTATAAACACTGCCTGTTCTTGCTATCTCCTGAAAATGAAGAGTTCTGTTAGTATTTCATGGCACATCGCCACCTGGATTTGACTCAGACCTTCTCTTCTGACACGTTTTCACTCTGAATGACTGGTTTCCTTTTTGTTTGCTTCTGGTTCAGGTTTCGGAGGTCATATTTCAATGTCCATTTTGAAAAGTGAATCGTGGGAGAAGGAGGAGGCAGAATGTAGGTTGGACAGAGAAGACAGCCTTTTAAAAATGTTTTTATGCTGGAGATTTTGATAGAACAATTCTGACAGTAAGCATTGAGTGAGTGGTTTATTCAGATATTCCCATCTGAAGAATTCCATCATCCTAAAAACACAGATCAATTTTTCTGATATTTATCTACTCGCTTAGCTTCACCAAGTTTGATAATTGCCCAATTTTGAGAGTGAATATTTGACTCTGTGCTCAATATCTGATTAAGTCTTACTAGTGCATTCATGTTGGACCTAAGTCTCAAATGCCTCTTCTACATTCCGTATTTATTACCCTTCACTTTGGAACCAACCAAGGACATTTTCTCTTACACTACAGATAGTCAGTAGTTTTCTATCTTAAGAACTCATATGCTCTTAGTCATAGCATTGATATTCATTTGGACCTTATTTTTTTATTTGACCTGGGATTCACTCCAAGCAGTAAATAGCTGGCCTCCTAGCAGTAGTCTCTCATCAACACCCAGAAAGACATCTCTGAGTTGAAAAGGAAAAAAATGAATAAAACAAAAGAGGGGGTCAATATAGACTTTATTAATAATGTATTAGAAATTGAGAGGTTGAATTAACTCACATCTGTACTTCAGACCAATAAAAGGGGGGAAAGAAACATAAATAAAGTCTGTAATTATACCCAGAAGTTTTAAGATAAAACTTTAGAAGGCATACTTCTATTTTTCCATGCAAGTCTTACATTTTGATTCTGTGTTCACAATTAGACCCTAACTGGAGGCCTGATGAGTGGATTTATTGAGGCAGGAGACCAGCTTAATATATACATAAATATAATAATAATATATAAAATATACTGAATATAATTAATACAATGTATATAATATATATGTATACTATATATATATATTTATATTTATGAGACAGGGTTTCACTCTTTCTCCCAGATGGGTTTGCAAGTGGTATGATCTCGGCTCACTGTAACCTCTATCTCCCAGGCTCAAACGATTCTTCTGCCTCATCCTCCCGAGTGGCTGGAATTACAGGCATGAGCCACTACCACACGGTTATTTTTTGTTTGTATTTTTAGTAGAGACGAGGTTTCACTATGTTGGCCAGGTTGATCTCAAACTCCTGATTGCAAATGATCCACCTGCCTATGCCTCTCGAAGTGCCAGGATTACAGGCGTGAGCCACCGAACCCGGCTGAGATAAGCTTAATCTTATCCGTCCTTGTTGTTTTTGTGGCTGTCCTTCTTATAAGCATCAGTACTTCTATTTTTATTTTCCATTCTGTCTTTACGATGGTATAGGAACAAATGCTTTATAAAACCCAATGAACAAGAAAATCATCCAAATAATGACGCAGATGCTGATTTATTGACAAAGAAGGTGATGTTCCAAAAGGAAGTCATTGGTCAGAAGACCATGCAAAATGAGGTTGCTCAAAATATTGAATGCCACATACTGTATGAATGTCTGAATTTGACAGATGGGAGGTGACTTAGAGTTGTTAAAAAATAATATATACAAGTATAGTTTGTATGAAAGTTGAACTTCAGAAAATTTTAGTCTAAATTTTACATTTGCATTTTACCACAGTAAGTCTAGATTTGGTTCTATGTGTAGAAGAAAAAAAGTTACAAATATGCCACCTAGATTAACTTGAATGCCTCTGCTTTCAACTTTAAGGGAAACTTGCGGTGCTATTCCCGACCTATTGTTTGCAGAAGGCTGCAGTCTGTGGCCATCGTGGGCTGCTGTGTATTGAAAGAGGCTGGAGATCATGAATTGGTTAATGCAGAGTTGGTTGGATGAAACTGCTTAAAATCACGTATTTAAATCCACATCACCAGTCAAGTGACAATGTGAAAGGGGTGATAGTATTATCTTTAGCACTTGTTTACTCATTTTGAGGTGAAAGGACAGGAGCAACCTCCTGGATTCACTTTTAAAAAAGATGGTAGCTATCAGGTTTTCTGAGTATTCCTATGAGCCCTCCCTTCCAAGCAATATGTCCTTCCTACTGAGCGGTTATTTGAAAAGCTCAGCGAGAAAAACCTCTTTGAACTGTATTTTTTCTTTTCAGCTGAATGAGAACATCTGAAAGTCCATCTCCCATTTTCTTTCATTGACACTAACTCACTTTGACAGTCCGTACCCAATAGAACTATATATCACAATGTGAACTAGAGCTGGCCAGACATTTCAGTGCTTACCAGCCCTGAACTCACAAGGCCATTTTTAACTTCTAGTGTGTTTGTAGACTGCTGTTAAAGGTAAGTTCCTATGTAAAGCGACTGCCTTTGTTCTTCATGAAATTTACTTTTATTTCTTAGGCAATCTAATTTTTTCTTTTTTTATTACATTACAAAACACTTTAGGAGTCCAAGAAAGTAATTTTGCCTTATTTTCCATTCACTACTTGTCCATTTGTAAGTTTATGACAAACCAGATGTCCATCACAGCAATGAGAATCAGATACTTGATGAGTACACATAAATTATGCACATAAAACTAGGTGCAGTTTTGTCCATGAAGTACATGTACACCTGTGACTTCAAAGAGTTCTTCTTTATATTCATTTAAATGAATATCATTTTTGCATAATTTTTCTTGATACTTTTGAAATTGTTCTAAACTTGAATCCATTACTATTAGATACTATTTATACCATGATAATATAAAAGTTAGAATTTTGATTATGTATGCGTTACTTCATCTATTGCTAGAGGAAATAATTTCATGGCTTCATAACTTGGTGGAAGAAATTACATTTGAAACATGAATCTTCTATTCCTGTTTTGTCCTGTTCCTAATTGTATTATGACATTCTAGGTGTTCCCAATTTGAACAAATAGCTGTACCTGATGAGGCCATCTTTGTCTCTTTATTTTTCAGGGCCTAACCATTGGGTGTTTATTGAGTGCTTTGATTGACTAAAGCATGGGGGCTTTGTTATAACGTGAGCTTTCAGCCTAAGCAATTGTTTCTAAGCAAAGTCCTTAAATGTATTCTTTAAAATACTTTATTTTATCTTAATGGACAAGACACTGTTTGGGGATAAATGGCTCCTGCTTTTGAGCATTTTGTCTTCTAGTGAGGAATAAGCATGTATACACTCCAGCAAAGTCTGTGCAGCATTGTGTTATCAAGAGGTAAGAGAATGGGGGAGGGTGCAGGGAGGGAGAGATTGTCACAGGACTCCTCTAATTGAAGAGAGTGTACCATATTCGAAGGATAGCTAAGAATTTGACACACAGAAATGAGGTTGAGGAAGGAAGTGGGTGGCACACCACACACATCCCAACGGCTTGGAATGAAATTCAAACTCCTTTCTTTAGCATCCAAGGACCAGATCAGTGATTTTCCTCTTTGGCTGAAGGTAAGAATCCAACTCATGAACTCCAGAATCTGATGCCTAAACTTCATCCCCAGAGATTCTGATTTATTTCAAACCAAGGTAACCCTTCATGTAGAACCAGAGCTGACACTTACTGATGAGAGTGATCTGGCCCTGGCCTCCCTTTCAGGTCTTATTTCCTATCACATTCTTCTGTGTTCAGTTAGCTCCTGCCATTTGCCAACCCTTCTCCCTCCAGTCCAGCAGCTTCTGTTCCTCTAAAGCACAGCTTTACTAAGAAAGACTTGTTGCACCTGGACTACTATTTCTGAGATAATAATAATAGCTGATATTTGCTGAGGACACACAATGTCCCAGGACACAGGCAGCACATACACTGTAAAATGTATTAACTCATTTAATCCTCCCCACAAATCGATGAGTTGTCTTTATTTTCTGGTGGAGGAGCCTGACGCACAGAGCTGTGACATCATGCACAAGTGGCTGCGGAGCTGGGATTGGAACTGATGTAGCTGGTGCTCAGAGCCCTGAAGCCCAACACTCAAGCTACCACGTTCATTTTTTTCTTTTCATATAATTTAAGCCTTGATCCAAAGGTTACCTTCTCAGAGCATTGCTTGACTAACCTCACTCCCATTTCTCTAATGCTTTACTCTGCAATGGCAATCAATGTTCACTTATATATTTACTTAATGTTTTTCTTCTAACACAATGTAAACTCCGCAAAGGCTGACTATATCTGCTTGTTCACCATTGTATTTCTAGTACCATAAAAATGGCACATAGCAGGTTTTCAACAAATATGTACTAAAGGAAAGAATGAATTTCTGGTGTAACAAGTATTCAAGGCAGAATAAAATTGCTCCAAGCACTACTCTTTCCTGATATTTATCTGGCACAATGATTTCATGATTTGAAATTCCAAAGAAAGGACAGCTAAGGAGTGTTTGGTTTCGTATACTCAGCCCACAGTTCAATATTCCCTGAACCTAAGCATTACAGTGGATGCCTGTAGGCAACATCTTTGCTTGTTAAGCAAGCATCCATTGTGCCCTGTTTTCTTGTTGGCAGAGCATTAATATTGCCCTGGATTTTCTTCTCCAACAGGCTTCAGTAGTGAGTAGTGAGAGCTTGAGCCCATCAGGGTGGGTCTGTCCCCCTTGCTGATCATTCAGGTTGGGCAAGTGTCACAGTCCTGGCAACTGAGACCTGAGTGAAATTCTGCAGGGAATCCTCTGGTAAAGATCTTTTTGCTCTTAAAAATGTAAACAAGAGAGTGAGCCCCTCCACTCTTACACACCAACACCATCAGCTATGAAAGGAATCCCTGCAGCTGCAGTTACATCTTGAGACAATGAGATTAGATGGCCTAATAGGGAAGAATACTGGATTTGGAATCAAAATCTGGCTTCAAATTCCAACACCGCCCCTTGCTAGCTACATGGTCTTGTGTTAGTTGGCTAATCTCTCTGTGCCTCATTTCCCCTTTCTGTAAAATGGATAATAATAGTGCTTATTTCATAGAATATTTGAGGATACAAGAGTTAATAAGTATTTAAAGTTCCTTCATTTGTAAAAATAAAAATAAGGGGTCAACCTCATAGGACTATTGTGAAGAATACATGAATTAAAGCATATCTGAGGCACTTAAACTAAGGCTGGCACTTAGATAGTGTTAATAATTATTAGCTAAAAACAAAACAAAATAGAGGGAGGACAGAGCCAAGACAATCTGATGAAAGCAGAACTGAACCCTGATTGTACTGAACTTGGGACCATTCCTTTATATCAGATTTTAAAAATTTATATTGTCATGATTTAAGCCATTAAAATCAGAGTTTTCTGTGTGTCCTCCAATGAAAGTTTTTTTTTTTTTTTTACTTTTTTCTGAGACAGAGTCTTGCTCTGTTGCTCAGGCTGGAGTACAGTGGCACAATCATAGCTCACTAGAGCCTAGAACTCCTGAGCTCAGGATATTCCCTCGCCATGGCCTCCCCAGGAGTTGGGATTATAAGGAGCCACCATGCCCAGCCGTGAAAGTCATCTTAACTGACATATTACACCTAAATGTGGAAGTAGTGGAACCAGTGTTCATCATATATGAGACCACTGGGGCCACAAGCTTCTTTCTGCGTGATAATTCAGTTTGGAGCTTTCATGTGAATGGAGAAAAACCTCTTAATCATACCGAACACTCTGCTTTCACAAGAATGGATATTAGTATTTTAATTCAATCCTCAACAGTTAAATGTTCTCAATTTTAATGACCAATATAGCCAATAACAGTTATAGGGCACAGCTCTGCAAGGAGACACTGTTAAATGTCCTAGCATCACGCAGGGCTTTAAGACTCTTTATCTCAGGCTAAAACAACAGGGAAAGCTTCATATTTTGTTTCCTTCCAAATCTAGCTCCCATGACTAAAATTTTGAAGTCCAGAACTTGCAGTGTTTAATTATCTAACAACTACTGAATCTCATTTGAGCAAAAACAATTTGATCGATGGGTCCAGCTGTGACCATTGTGTAGCATGAATTTTCTGATCACTTTAAAATGTTGGCTATGCAGCTGTCATCTGGAACTTTAGAATGCACTAGCATTAAAATGCCACAGCTATTTTACAGACCCGTCTGTGTCCATGAGAGAGATGACATTCTTCAGGGGATCTTCAATATACAATTTGTTACATATTCCAGAGATGCTGTAATCAGTGTTAATGTTTTCATTTCTCTTAAATTCCTGTATTAGTGTAACTGAGCAATTTAGAATGAGGTTACCTCAGGATAGCTTTTGCCTAGTAAAGGACTATTTGTTGAAGTTCTGTTTTGCTTCTCCCTACACAGTGCTGCTTAACGCGACTGAGACTGTGGAATGGGATTCTTGTTTTTTATATTCTCACAATTCATACTAATGATTAGGGAGACTATGGGAGGAAGGGTCAGTACAGAATCTTTCTCACCACAGCTGTCAGTTGGCAGGAGGACAAAGGGCAAGCCAGAGGCAGGAAGACTGCTTCTTTTTGAGTCAGGGAAACATGGAGATGATGCAGTAGCTGGCTCCAGGCTTGTATTTGAGTCATCTCTGATTATACTTAGGGTACATTAGTTAGAGTTATCCCCATCTTCCATAGAAACCATCTGCACTTCCCTTGCAGAAGTACAGGGGTAGGATTAGAGATAGTAATTTCTACAGCAACTTAAGTGAGAAGAAGGATTTGGAGTTTGCAAATGGCCAAGGAATGAAAGACAACTTTTTTAACATAAGATGATTTTAAATGATGTCTATATCTTCCTTTTCAGCACTGCAGTGACATGCCTATTCCCAAGTATGCACAAATAAAAGCAATCTAAATGTAAAGAGGGTATCTTGATATACAATCCTGAACAAATGGATCATTTATTTGCTTTTAAAGTCACCTTTCCCACCTTTGTCAAACCAAAGGAGAGAAAAATTATCATTTAACTGGAAGTGTCTGTTTGACATTATAGGAGGGTGAAGAAATTTCTTTCAGGCTACTTCTCTATGGTATCTATAAACATTCTATATAGTGTGGTCCACTATATAGAAGTGTAGCACTCTCTCTCTCTCTCTCTTTTCTTTAATGATATTGCTGCTGTAAACCCAGAAGAAATCTGCAGCTAGTGATGTGGTTTGGCTCTATGTCCCCACCCAAATCTCATTTCAAATTGTAATCCCCACGTGTCGGGGGAGGGACCTGGTGGGAGGTCATTGGATCATGGGAGTGGTTTCCCCCATGCTGTTCTTGTGATAGTGAGGGATTCCTCAGGAGAGTTGATGGTTTTAAGTGTGGCACTTCCTTGCATGTCCGAAGTTGGTTCCTTCTGGTGGGTTCGTGGTCTTGCTGACTTCAAGAATGAAGCTGCGGACCTTTGCAGAGAGTGTTATAGTTCTTAAAGATGGCATAGACCCAAAAAGTGAGTGGTAGCAAGGTTTATTGTGAAGAGCGAAAGAACAAAGCTCCCACAGTGTGGAACTGGACCTGAGTGGTTGCCACTGCTGGCTGGGGTGGCCAACTTTTATTCCCTTATTTGTCCCCTCCCATATTCCATTTTTGTCCTATCAGAGTGCCCTTTTTTCAATCCTCCCTGCAATTGGCTACTTTTAGGGTCCTGCTGATTGGTGTGTTTTATAGAGTGCTGATTGGTGCATTTTACAATCCTCTTGCTAGCTACAGAGTGCCGATTGGTGCATTTTTACAATTCGAGCTACAGAGTGCTGATTGGTGCATTTTACAATCCTCTTACTAGCTACAGAGTGCTGATTTTAGAAGCCTTCTCCTATAAACACCGGGCAGCGTCTTGTACTATCCCTGACTGGTTAGTGTAAAAACAACATTCTTCCCCTAAGAAAGTGCAAAGTCCTCCTTTCTCAACAGTGAGGAGGTCTAGGCCTCAGCGGTTTTAGAGAGTCACTGCTGCCAAAGAGTCTATTTGGAATTGTAGAGTAAAGATAGATTTTGTTATTCTCACAAACTGTCTGAGAAATCCTTTGATAATGTGTGGTAGTAGGATAGTGAAGTGGACAAACCTGCTATTCCGCTTCCTGTAGCAGTAGCCATTCCTAACCCTATAAGTAAGGATATTAGTTGTATTCCCCTGTGCTGATGGACTTGAGCTTTGAGGGGCACTGATAGAATCTGATTTCCTGGGGCAATGTCAATATTGGGACTTAGGAAGACTAAGTTGCAGGTTCCTATTCAGTTGGTGGGGAGGCAGATAAAGGTTGAAGTTGAACATAAGAATATGCCTTCACTGGGTAGACAGAACTGGTTGTGTATATTAAAAAGGTGTGTGAGTTTGTTGTTTTCATTTTCCCATACTCCTAGAGTACTTGCCAAAGTAGCTCTAGTGAGCAGCTGAAAAGGGGGGTTGGAGCAAACTGAATGGCCCCCTGTGTTCTATTTTCTCATTGGAGAATAAAACGTTTTGTATCTACTAGGAACCATTCAAGAGAGTAATTCAAAGAGGGGATGAGAAGCCATTCATCAGTGGTGGGGGCGCTGCTGCAGGAGGTCCAGGGGTGAATGGTCATGCAGGGAGTATGTTTGCCATTACAAAACCTGGACTGTTTGTTAAGCAGGGAGGAGGTGATGATTTTTGGAAGCCCTGAGAAGCAGACAAGCCATCTGAATGGAACTGTTTGGGTGACTCTAAAGTTACTATGATCAGTTGGGGCTTGAAGTCGTAGGATGTAATTACACTAATGAGATAGTAGGTGCCCCAGGGGCAGGCCTGACAACAGGTTGTGCTGGATGCATAAAGAGACTTGGAAAGTTAAGACAGTATTCATAGTCACAGGGCCGTGTATGGGTTTTTCATTGCTTGTGTAATGGGTGAAGTTGGAAATGTAAGAGCATAAAAGCTGGATTGTGTGTCCTGTTTGGGTATTCTTAGTAAGCTTTGTGGAAGCCCAAATCTAGGAATCATTTCATGAGCTTTCTCTGTCTTGCAGAGGAAGACTTCTATCCAATTTGTAAAGGTATCAACACAGACCAACAAATATTGAAATCCCCTTGACTTAGACATATGGGTGAAGTCTAACTGCCAGTCCTCGCCAAAATAGCGCCCTAGTCTTTGTTCCTCCAGAGGGGCCTTACAGTGGACCAAGGGATTATTCCTTTGACACACTTCATAGGCTTTGACTACTTGTCGGATGGTCTGGAGGAGATTTGGTCCTATAAATAGGAATTTGGCCATTTGATGAGTGCTCGCGATACACATATGAAAAGGTTGGTGGAAGATTTTAAGTATTTTCCACTGGCTGGCTTCAGGAATAAGTACCTTTCACTCTTCTGTCATTAACCACCCCACGGGGAGAAAACCATGCCCCCGTGGAAGTCCCCATTCTGTTTTGATTGGTGAATACTGGGGCTTAATCTCTTGGAGAGGGTTGTTTCATACCAAGGGTACTTCCATAGGTATTTCTAATGGGAGGTTCCACCTGGTAGCAATTTTGACCTCAACGTCTGCCCGATGGTTTGCTTCTGCCTTTTCTCCTTCACCTTTCTGATGACTTTGGCAGTATAAGACTGCCACGTCCTTGGGTTTTTGCACTGCATGCAATAACTCCATGACTTCCTTGTGGTATTTAATGGGGGTTCCCCCAGAGGTTAGGAAATCCCTTTCTTTCCATATTGCAGCATGGGCATGTAGGATTAGATAAGCATACTTGCTATCTGTGTATGTGTTTATTCTTTTTTTCCTTTCCCAGTTCTAAGGCTTGGGTAAGCACCACTAGGCTGCTAACTGAGTGCTAGTCCCTAGGGGAAGAGGCTTGCTTTCAAGTACTATTACATCACTAACTATGGCATAACATGCCCTTCGTATCCCATTCTCCACAAATGAACTTCCATTCTTATATAGGTTAAGGTCAGGATTAGCTAAGGGGACTTCTAAGAGATCCTCTCAGGTGGCATAAGTCTGGGCTAAAATTTGTTGGCAGTCATGGCCGATTGGTCCCCCATCCTCTGGCAGAAAAGTGGCAGGGTTGAGGGCTGCACACATGCGTATTTGAAGCACTGGTCCCTCAAGGAGTAGTGCCTGGTATCTAAGTAGGTGGTTGTCTGGTAACCATAAATTTCCTTTGGCAACTAGTATGCCATTTACATCATGAGTAGTCCAGAGGGTGAAATCCTTTCCTTGTATTATTTTGATAGCCTCTGATACTAAGATGGCCACTGCTGCAACCACCCATAAACAGTGAAGCCAGCCTTTTGCTACTACATCAATTTCCTAACTTAGGTATGCCACTAGTTGTGGGGTTGTCCCATGAATCTGAGTAACGACTGCAAAAGCTATTCCCATTCTCTCTGTGATGTATAGAGAGAAGTTTTGTCCCATGGGAAGGCTTAAGACTGGAGCTTGTACTAGGGCCTGCTTTAAGGTTTTGAAGGCTGTTTCTGCCTATGGTTCCCATTCTACTAGATGAGTATTTGCCCTCTGGGTCTCCTTGATTAGAGTGTAGAGTGGCCTAGCCATCTTGCTGTATCTGGGGATCCATAGTTGGCAAAGGCCGGTGATTCCAAGGAACCCCCACAACCATTTTAATGTCTTAGGATAAGCCAGTATAGGCTGTATTCATTCCTTGCTGAGGGCCCTGGTTCCTCTGGCTAAGATTAGTCTTAGATATTTGACTTGTTGTAGGCATAGCTGCGCCTTCGATTTAGATGTTTTGTACCTTTGATTAGCTAGAATGTTCAAGAGATCTAGAGTAGCCTGCTGGCATGAGGCTTCTGAACTGGTAGTCAAAAGTAAATCATTCACATACTGAAGGACCAGAGTGCCTGGACTTGAGAAGTGGCCTAGATCTTGGGCCAGTGCCTGACCAAACAGATGAGGGCTATCCCTAAACCGTTGAGGAAAGACCATCCACATTAGTTGGGTCATGTGGTCTGTGGGATCCTCAAAGGCAACGAGAAACTGGGAGTCAGAGTGCAGGGGAATGCAGAAGAAGGCATCCTTGAGGTCCAGAACAGTGAACCATTCTGCTTCCTCTGGTATTTGAGAGAGCAGGGTATAGGGGTTGTGACAACTGGAATTACTGCCTCATTGATGAGTCTAAGATCTTGCACTACTTTCCACTGACCATGCGGTTTTTGTACTCCTGGAATTGGGGTGTTGCAGGGACTGTAGCATTTTCTTACTAAGCCTTGAGTTTTTAAATGTCTGACAATATGCTGTAATCCTTTATGAGCTTCAGGCCTTAAGGGATATTGCTTTTGATAAGGAAAAGTGGTGAGGTCTTTTAACCTGATTTGGACTAGGTGGGCATTTTTTGACCTTCTGAATTGTCCTTCCAATGCCCAGATTTCAGGTTGATTCCCTCCTCAAGTAGGGGACAACAAATGGGTGACTTGTTCCCCATATTCATACAGATAATAGCTCCAGCTTTGGCCAATATGTCCCTCCCTAATGAAGGTGTGGGACTTTCAGGCATAACAAGAAAGGCATGTGAAAAGAGGAAAATCTCCCAATTACAACTGAGGAGGTGGGAGAAATACCAGGTTACAGACTGTCCCAGGATTCCTTGGATGGTAATGGACCTTGAGGACAACCATCTGGGGCAGGAGATTAACACTGAGAAAGCTACACCAGTGTCCAGGAGGAAGTCAATTTCCTCGCCCTCAATGGTTAAACTTACCCAGGGGCTCAGTGAGGGTGATGACGTGAGCTGGCGCTTGTCCCAGACACCCTCAGTCCTGCTGTTGGATCATCTGGTTGTGGGCTTCTAGCCCAGAGAACCTTTGTCCTCTGGGGCAGTACGTCTTCCGGTGATTGCCTTGGCATAGTGGATGTGGGTGAGGGCTCAGCTTGTTTCTCATTGGACAATCTTTTTTAAAGTGTCTTTGCAAGCCACACTGATAACAAGTCCTACTGGGTGATTGGACTGCTCCATTTTTGGTCCTCTCTGAACCAATAAGGTTTGTTTGTCTGAGGGCCATGACTAAGGCTACAGCCTTTCTCTGATCTCACTTTTCCTTTTTGGCCTGTTCCTCTTGGTCTGTATTATAGAATACCGAGGTAGCCAGGTTTAATAATGCCTCCAGATTTTGTTCAGGACTTAGGGCTCACTTTTGGAGCTTTCTCCCGATATCTGTGACTGACTGGGTAACAAACTTATCTTTTAGGATCAATTGACCATAGAGGGAGTTGGGTGACAGGGGAGTATATTTTCTTAAGTTCTCCCATAGCCACTCGAGGAAGGCGGAAGGATTTTCTTCCTTTCCCTGAGTTATGATGCACATCATCGAATCATTAATGGGCTTTTTCCTAATTCTCCTTAGTCCTTCTAGAACACAGGACAACAGATTTTTGTGACTCTAGTCCTCATGATCTGAGTCTAGGTCTCAGTTGGGATCCATACTGGGGATGGCTTTCTGACTGGTAGGGAATTTGTCCCTTCCTTCGGTTGTCATTCTATCATTTACTTGACTAAGATACCAGGTATTTCCAAACTCTCAGGCTGCAGCTAAAGCCACATTATCTTCATTAAAGGCCAGGGTTTGATCTAACAATAGCATGACATTGTTCCAAGTGAGGTCAAAGGTTGACCCTAGACCCTGTAGGACATCTATATTCTTATGCCTATCAAGATCATCTGAAAACTTCCCCAGGTCTACCTTGATCTGCTTTAAATCAGAGAGGGAGAAGGGGACATGTAACCAGGTTGGGCCAAATTCCCCTCCCCCTACAGCTTGAAGGGGATATAACAATAGCCAGAGGGTTTTGTGGTCCCTTGGAGATTTCTGTGCTTGTTTCCTTCTGGGTGGGGGAGATTCATCATTAACAGGAAGGAGAGCTGCAGGGAGGGTAGGATATGGAGCTAAGCTGAGAGATCCTCCTGTGGAATGTAGATTGCAAGTTTTGCATAGTTGTGGATTATCCTTCAATGAAAAGAAAGCTTGGACATAAGGTATTTAACTCCATTTGCCTTGTCTCTTACAGAAAAGGTCAAGCTGCAGGATAGTATTGTAATTTATACTTCCTTCAGGTGGCCATTTTTCCCTCTCAGAGAGAGAATATTTGGGACAGACCATAGTACAGAAAAAAATAAATTACTTCTTTTTCAGGGTTTGTGGGTCAAATTGGTCCCAATTGCTTAGGATGCATTTCAAGGGTGAGCCTGTTGATGCCTGAGTGTTTCCTATCTCAAAGAAAAAACCACCCACACTTTTGGTTTGTTTGTTTTCTCCCTGCCCAAGAACCTGCAATGTTTCCCAGACCCTGCTGTTCAAATAGTTGTGCTCACCAAAGCAGCAGCAGAAACACTAGTTTTCCTCCTAGACCACAAAGAGGACCAAGGAAGGTCAGATTTACTGGCCCTTACTGACACATTCTCAAAAACCTGCACTGCACCCTTGCCTTTCCTCTTAGACCACAAAGAGGACCAAGAAAAATCAGATTTAGTGGCCCTTACGGATGCATTCTCGAAAACCTGTTAGTTAGAGTCCTAAATGTTTTCTCCTGTTGGTACTGGGACTTTACTCTTGTTCTATAAAAATGACATGCCTCAAAATGGAGTGGAAGGCCATACCCTGAGGGAGGGAAGGGATCTCCAGGATTGGAAGAGTGACATCTTTTGTACTAACTTCTCATCATATGAATAGGAAATAATTTCTGAGGCTCCCCGTATTCTAGCTTCAGGAATAGCTTTTGATAGGGCTGCTAGTCTAAGGAGGGATCCTAAAATTCCAGATAGTTCCCCACTGATGGGGCTTTGGGCAAAAATTATGTTTTTCTGATTGGTGAGACGAGTGCCTAAAGAAGGGAACAGAGTCCTGAAATTTATACTAGAAATCATTCTTATAGGAGAAACTAGAAGAGCACCAGGGACAGTGAGTGCTTTTTAGAAGCAAGATAAACCTTGGAGAAGAGAGGCAGGAGAAAGTTTGTCTGACAGGCACTAGGACCCAGGAGGCAAGGGTCAGGATAGATAGGATTGATGGGCGAGTCTCGCTTGGGTGATGTAACTTTGAAAGTTCTGCTCATGGCTGCAGGGTCAACCAACTTTTTGTCTGGACCCCAGAGCTGAATGGCTTTCCTTTCTCTCAACTCTTGGCTCAGCCTGAAAGTACAGGAAAAGCAGAAGCTGGTTCCAGGCAAACCAATGCTCCCGACTCTGAAGAGTTGGGGTTTGTTAGAGAGCCCTTACTCAGAAAGCCTGAAACCTGTGTCTTTAGCCTGGTGGCTGCACTAGTTGCTTTTAACTGGCTGACAGTTGTCCAGTGTTTAGTGCCCGAATTCTAAGGAAAAATAGGACAGAATAGCAAGTGAAAGGGGTCTGATGGTACTCACTGTGTGGCAATATCGTGGATGAGCCCCCAAGATGTGCCTGGAGTAGGTTCCTTCGGGTGGGTTTGTGGTCTCGCTGACTTCAATGAAGCCGCAGACCTTTGTGGTGGGTGTTGCTCCTAAATATGGCACTGACCCAAAGAGTGAGTGGTAGCAAGGTTTATTGTGAAGAGCGAAAGAACAAAGCTTTCACAGCATGGAAGGGGACTTGAGCAGGTTGCCCCTTCTGGCTGGGGTGGCCAGCTTTTACTTCCTTATTTATCCCTTTCCATGTTCCATTTTTGTCCTATCAGAGTGCCCTTTTTTAATCCTCCCTGCAATTAGCTGCTTTTAGGGTCCTGCTGATTGGTGTGTTTTACAGAGTGCTGATTGGTACATTTTACAATCCTCTTGCTAGCTACAGAGCACTGATTGGTGCATTTTTACAGAATGCTAATTGGTGCATTTTACAATCCTCTTGCTAGACAGAAAACTTCTCCAAGTCCTCACTCGACCCAGGAAGTCCAGCTGGCTTCACTTCTCACTCATTCTTTCACTGTCTGTCCTGCTGCCATAAAACTTGTACCTTGCTTCTCTCCACTTTCCACTATGATTTTCTGGCTGTGCACAGTGACTCATGCCTGTAATCCTAGCACATTGGTAGGCAGAGGCGGGTAGATCACCCGAGGTCAGGAGTTCAAGACGAGCCTGGCCAACATGGTGAAAACCCATCTCTACTAAAAATGCAAAAAATTAACCAGATGTCTTGGCACACATCTGTAGTCCCAGCTACTTGGGGAGGCTGAGGCAGGAGAATCGCCTGAACCTGGGAGGCAGAGGTTACAGTGAGCTGAGATCGTGCCACTGCACTCCAGCCTAGGCAACAGAGACATGTGGAATTGTGAGTCAATTAAACATCTTTTCTTCATAAATTACCCAGGTTCAGGTAGTATTTTTATAGCAGTGTGAGAACAGACTAATACAGGCAGTTAGGAACGTTTAGCATGGGAACAGCTTGTGACCTTGACCATCATAGGCACTCAGCAAATGCTAGCTGATGTGTTCAGTAATTCTGAGAAAAAGAATAATTAATTGTAGAGATACGTGGAAAACTTGATACCATATATTTTAGTGAGCATTCAGACCCTTTTTTTTTTTTTTTTTTTTTTACAGAGTCTCGTTCTATACCCAGGTTGGAGCGTAGTGGCACAATCTTGGCTCACTGCAACCTCCGCCTCTCATGTTCAAGCAATTCTCCTGCCTCAGCCTCCCAAGTAGCTGGGATTACACGCACTTGCCACCACACCCCACTAATTTTAGTAGAGATGGGGTTTTACCATGCTGTCCAGGATGGTCTCAATCCCCTGACCTTGTGATCTGCTTGCCTCAGCCTCCCAAAATGCTGGAATTATAGACGTGAACCACAGTGCTTGGCCCAGACATTTTTGTTAGGAAACCTTTCCAAATGAAGTAGAAAATCCTCTACAGTTGTCAGGGTTATTTATCCACATAAAATATTTTGACCTTTGTTTTCTTTTAGTGAAACTGAATTTTCCAAGTGTGACCTCCTTCTGATCAATTGTATCTTCATCTCTTATATGTAACATTAGCCACTAATGATTTCACTTCTTTTGATTTAGAGACATATTTTCTTGTTTTTACTATTTTTCAGGTCTAACGGTCAAAGGTTTAAACTTGTTTATGTTTTCCATTGAAAATTACTGGGAAAGCAATCCTATTGCAATGCAGCTGGTGCTGATCTCATGAGAAGTTCTGGTCAAAGAGAAGAAGGAATGAAATGGCATATCTGTAGAGAAAAGAACCAAATGGACATGTAATTAAGTTTGGCTGGTATCTCCAAGTTTGGGATCATAGTGATTATCACAGGAAGGGATCAATAAAACATCTTTCAAAAATTGTTTTTGTTGCTTTTCCTTTTTATTTCAGGATATATGATTAGAGGATGGGAGGAGGTCACAAAGCTTGTAGAAAACTGCATAGTTAGAAGTATTCCTAGATCATTTCCTCTTTTTATAAAAATGCATAATACAGTTAACCATAACAATGTTAATTCCAATTTTTCTTAGTAAACTAAAAAAAAAAAAACATGTAATATATTTTTTGAAGCAAAAGAGTACTTATCTGCTTCACTCTCAAAGTGGTTTGTATTTAAAGATATGGACATTTTTGTTTTTATATTTGTTACCTGGAAGACTGTGGGGATTTTTCTGTCCTTTGCCTGGAAATTTTTTTTTACAATTTCTATGATACAGAAAACTTTTCTATATATTTAAGTGGTCAGTTGTATTATATTTACTCACACCTGCTTATAAAATCTTTTAAAATGTCCTGTATACTGTATAAAAATCTGTCTTTTCCCTTCTAGTTGGTCAGGTACAGAAAAAAAAAAAAAGAAATCTAAAATATAAGGAGGTTTAGGCATCAAAGATAGATTAAGAGGTGTAATATTCACCTAGTAGAAGTTCCGCAAGAAAAGACAATGAAAAGAGAAGAAGTTAAATTAAAAGGAATAATACATGATTTTTCCAGACTGATAGATAAACAGTTCCTCAGATGGTAAAAGAAACATTAGTCTTGAACAATAAACAGAAAAGCTGCAGAAAAACCAAGATGAAGGTAAAAATATTAAAAGAAGCAGTGATGAACCATAAAGTATAAGCAATGATTCACAAGAATTGTAATTTGACAACAAATTTTACATTAGCAAAAACTGATTGTAGGAAAAAAAATACCTTGAAAATACTGAGGGCAAATGACAATCAACACAAAGTGTCATTTAATAATGAGGCTAAAATAAAGATATTTAACACAACGGTGGATTCTTATCACTCATAGAATTTATCTGAAAGAACCATTAGATGATGACATTTATTAAGAAAAAAATTCATCCCAGAAAAGAGCTACAGTTTTTTTTTTTTTTTTTTTTTTTAGATGAAGTCTTGCTCTGTCATCAGGCTGGAGTGCAGTGGCCTGATCTCAGCTCACTGCAACCTCCGCCTCCTGGGTTGAAGGGATCCTCCTGCCTCAGCCTCCCAAGTAGCTGGGACTAGAGGCACATGCCACCACACCCAGCTAATTTTTGTATTTTTAGTAGAGACATGGTTTCACCATGTTGGCCAGGATGGTCTCAATCTCTTGACCTTGTGATCCTCTGGCCTTGGCCTCCCAAAGTGCTGGGATTACAGGTGTGAAACAGTGTGCCTGTCCTATAGTTTTTTTTAAGAAGATATATTGACATAAATATTTGTGCAATATATAATAATTTAACAGTGATAAAGACACATATGGAATTTTGAGTACAAAGGAAACTAACATACTAGGCAAAAATTACCAAGATATGTGGGTCAAAGCATTCTAAAACTCTTTTGTTGTTTAAGAGTAAAACAGAAATATTATGATACACCTTTATTAAGTCAAGTACGCACAGTAAAATTTTGAGGGTAACAAATAAAAGAATAGGATCTTATACACAGTTAGAGTGAAGGTGAGTGACCTAAAAGGAAAATCTAACGATATTATTTAGAATGCACTAAAAAAATAAGTATATGTAAATATTGAAGAAAGTTTAAGATACAAAGAAGATTTAGAAAGTTTAAGAAACCACTAATTGAAGTTCCAGAGGAATAGAACAATAAAAAAAGAACAATTTGAAAACATATTAAGACTTATCTAGAGTTGATAAGAGATTATAATTTGCAAATTCAAGAAGTCAAATAATTAAAAGCATATCTACGTTGTGTAAGACTATATTATTATTCTCAAATACTTGCTACTCCTTCCTGGAGAGGAAAATATTTGTCCACCCAATGGATATTGTGTGTGGTAACGTAACTTGCATTAGTTAATGAAATAAAAGCAGTAAGAGCACATACCTCTTCTAATTGGAGGCTTAGGGGCTAGCATGTTTTGCCATTCTTTCTTTTTCTTCTGCCATGATTACTGGAAATGCCCTAGATTAAGGCTCATCTGTCAGCCTAGATCCCAAATCAATGGAACATGGAGCAAAGCCATGGGTAACGCATAATCGATGTGTGGCATAGAGGAGACATAAACATTTGTTGCTCTATTTTTGTTAATGCATTTTAAACTAGACAGCAGTTCTCAATAGACAGATATTTTACCTCTCAGGGGACATCTGTCAATGTCTGGAGACTTTTTTGGTTAGTACAACTGGAGACTGTGGTACTACTGACATCTAAAGGACAGTGGCCAGGAAATATACTAAACATCCTACAAGATACAAGACAGCCCCATGAAAAAGACTTTTCAGCCCATAAGATCTCATCAGTGCCAAGGCTGGCAACCTCTGATCTAGCCTATCCTAACGATTTTATATACCCAGACACATTATAGTGAAACTGCAGGTCACCAAAGACACAGTGTTCTTAAAAGCAACCACAACACATTGACTGATTATAATCAAAGAACTAACAATCGAACAATCAGCTAATTTCTCAATAGAAACCAGAAGGCAGTGGAATATTTCAAAATTCTGAGAGAAAATAGCCATCAACTTAGAATTGCATAATTAACAAACCCATCTTTTAGAGATGAGAGCAAACTAACAGCATTTTCAAATAAACAAAAACTAAGATATTTGTGGCAAGTAGACCTTAAGTAAAGAGTATGTTTTAGCCTCTCCCCACTCTAAAAGTTATCCTACTTAAGAAGTTTGATATTCAAGAAGCAATGATCAAGCAAAGTTGTTAATATAAAGATATATTTAAACAAACATTGAGTATATAAAACAATATGAAATAGAGTTTAAAAAAGGAAAATAAAGCTAAAAGCATGATAAACATAATGTAAAGATCAAAATTAAATTTTCTGAGCTTCTTGCACCATTTGTGAGTTTGAAAAAATATCAGTTAACTTTAGAGTTCAAAATGTTGTATATAAATTTTAATTTCTAAAGTCTCAGTCTTAAAATGTGTTAAACCAAAAGTGACAGAAATACAAAGAGAAATTGATCAATCTACAATCATGGTGGCTACTTTTTACATAACTCTCTCAAAAGTAAGTCAAGAAGCAAAACATTATTTAAAAAATAAAATATTTAAACAACAAGATTAGCAACCTTAATATAATGAGTATATATGGAATTTTGCATTCAATTAGATGATTTGTCCGTTTTTGGCACATTTTGACCATGTATTAAACATAAAGGTAGTCTCTAAACATAACTAACAAATCCGTAAAATTTAAAGGCTTTCTTTTCTCACAGTGAAATAAAATGAGGGTCAGATGCAGTGGCTCACGACTGTAATCCCAGCACTTCAGGTGGCTGAGGCCGGCGGATCAAGAGGTCAGGAGATCGAGACCAACCTGGCTAACACGATGAAACCCCATCTCTACTAAAAATACAGAAAAATT
The DNA here is from genome assembly GCF_007565055.1 of Rhinopithecus roxellana. Classification (NCBI taxonomy): domain Eukaryota; kingdom Metazoa; phylum Chordata; class Mammalia; order Primates; family Cercopithecidae; genus Rhinopithecus; species Rhinopithecus roxellana. The sequence goes on from NC_044550.1 coordinate 61,781,384, forward strand.
AGCCAGGCGTGGTGGTGGGTGCCTGTAGTACCAGCTACTTGGGAGGTTGAGGCAGGAGAATGGCAGGAACCTGGGAGGCAGAGGTTGAGTGAGCCAAGATCGTGTCACTGCACTGCAAAATCACGACAGAGTGAGACTCCATCAAAAAAAAAAAAAAAAAAGAAAAAGAAAATGAGAAGTTAATAACCAAAAATGTAACAAAATAGAGTGTCAGTGAGTCAAAGACATAAGAATACCATATTATAAAATATTTGAAGCAGAATAAATATCACAACTGCAAAATTACTTGCCCTAAATAAATTTTTTAATAAAGTTTGCAGAAATAACAAATAGAGGTTAATGACCAGAAATTGATGAAATTGAAAACAAGAAATTTTAGGGAGGATCAACAAAACCAAACACAATGTTTTAAATCTAATATGATAGACAATAACTCTAGCAATTTTGACCAAGAACAAAAAAGAATACATAAGTAGAAAATATTTTGATGAAAAGGGAGACAAAAATATAGAAATAGCAAAAATACAACATATGAGAGAATTCAATGTTAAGATGTTACTATTAAGGCACACAATCTGACATCTGCCAAAACAGGCAATTTTTAAGAAATTACAAATCATCAAAATTAATTTTTAAAAAAGGCAGAAAGAAACTGAACAGACTTATAAGAATTATTTAATTAGCTGCTGAAATAAGACCAGGTCTAAAAAGTTTTAAAAGCAGATTTGCCAAATATCAAATAACCAATAATCACAAAATAAATAAATAATTTCAGAGAACAAAAACAATAAAAATTTTCTAACTAATTTTTTGAGCTGAGATTTCTAAACTGGACAAGGATAATATGAGAATAAATTTATTGACCAATCTTAGAAACATAAATATGAAAATGTTGACAATGACCGAGTAGGTTTTATTCTATTAATTCAAAGAAGTTATAATGTTTGAAAAATCTATTAAGTATAATTCTCCTTATCAGGAGAAGAAAAAAGAAAATAGTATAATAATATTAATACACAGAGGATTTTATAAAATATGCTGATATCATAAACATGCCAAACTTCTCAAATAAGTAAAAATTCACTGTAATTGTAATTTAAAAAGTTTTTTAAAACTTGAAATTGTTAAGTCTATACTAAAATTAATAGAGAAGAGGAAAAGCTCAAGAGGTGTCAATAACGTTTTGAAGAAGGAAAATGTGTCGGACTTGCCCTGTGTAGGATCACCCCTGTGATCCCAGCACTTTGGGAGACTGAGGCGGGTGGATCACCTGAGGTCAGGAGTTGAAGACCAGCCTGGCAAAGATAGTGAAACCTAGTCTCTACTAAAACTACAAAAATTAGTTGGGTGCGGTGGCAGATGTCTGTAATCCCAACTACTCAGGAGGCTGAGGCAGAATCACTTGAACCTGGGTGGCAGAGGTTGCTGTGAGCTGAGATCATGCCACTGCACTCCAGCCTGGGCAACAGAGTGAGACTCTGACTCAAAAAAAAAAAAAAAAAAAAAAAAAAAAATTACAGTGACTACATCAGTGTATCAGTGTGGCTCTGGTGAAGGAGTAGATAATAAGTCTGACAGTGGTGATAATGTGAAAAACATCTAATGTTTTGAGTGCTTCTATGTGCCATGAAATGTTCTATGTGTTTTATATACAGACAAATATTTAAATTTTGTAACTTCATGAGGTAGAATCTGCTAGGCCAATTTTACAGATGAAGAAACTAGGGCACAGAAAAATAATTTCACCAAGGTCAAAGGATTAAGCACTGGAGGCAATAAATGAACCCAGATAAAAAGCATAAGATTCCTGTATTATCATTTTTTGTGTTGTAAAGTGAAGCAAGGGACATTAGAGACAGATAGATACATATATGGGAAATAAGACCTAGAGAGAAGAAATTATGAATCAGTGAGTAAAGGAAGATGCAGTCAGTAAAATGCTAGAACTACACACACACACACACACACACACACACACACACACATGCATTAATGTATATGTGTATATATAATATAAAAATAATCAATATAAAATAAATGTTTATCCAGATCTCACATTACCTCCCTTTAAGTTCATTATAAATATCTTAAAAATCTAAATGTCAAAAGCAAAACTTAAAACAAAGTTGGAAGAAAATACACACACAAATTACAAAAACAAACACAGATCTTCAAAATTTAAAGGATTAATTTGTATTAAATGTAAGTCTCATATACCAACTGAGATAAAAAACAAAGGTAAAAGGAAAATGTCTCAATTGAGGACATTCGCAATGCATACAGCCAACAAGAATTAATACCCAGAATATATAAATTACTGTAACAAATCAACAAGAAACACACATCCAGCTTAGGAGAATTATTAAAGAATAGCAAAAGACAATTTACAGAAGGGAAAACCCAAGTGGTTGGTTAACGAAAAGCACTCAACATCCATCATAACGAAATAGATGCGAATTAAAACAGAGTTTGATTTTTTTGTTTAAGTTTCATAATACCAAGTGCTGTTGAGCTTTTGAGGAGATGAAAATATTTATCCTTCAGTGATAAAAGTGCAAAATGTTGTAACCACTTTGAAGAGTAATTTAGCAATATCTAATTCATTTAAAAAGACACACATTTTATGTGGTAGCCGGTGTTCACGATGGCTACCAATGACACAGGCTTCCTGGGATTCACACCCAAGTGAAGTAACCTCTCTTATGGTACCAGAGTGGTGGCTAATACCATAAAATACAAGTGGTTACATATATATATACACACATACATATACATATATACACATATATAATGTTATTAGATTATATGACATATATGTCATTAGATTATAAAATACTGTGGCTTTCATCTCGAGCTGTCTGTTACCTCCTCCTTCTACTCGTCCTCCTCCTTCTCTCTCTTTTTCTCTCTCTCAGATCACTTGTTTGGGAGGAAGTCAGCTGTAATATCATGAAAATGGCCCTATGGACAAGTCTGCATGGTGAAAAATAGAAGCTTCCTTACAAAAGCCACATGACTGAGCTTGGAAGTAGATCCTCCAGTCTTTGAGATGACTGCGGCCTGGAAGGACAACCTTGACAGTAACCTCATGGGAAACCTCAAGCCAGAAACCACCCAAATAAGCTGCTCCTAGATTCCTAACTCACGGAAATTTTGAGGTAATAAATGTTGTTTAAGCTGCTGACTTTTGGGGTAATTTGTTACAAAGCAACAGACGATGAATGCACTGTATTTCCCTGCAATCTGACTTATCAGGCAATACCACAGACCCGTTCTTTCAATATTCTTTTTATGTCATGGCTCACATAAAATATGATAAGGTTTGTATGAGTAAATAGCCAGGCCTGAGGCAGGCTATTTACTGAGGCAGAGCCTGGTGTCTCAGGGCCCATCAGCTGGATCCAGATACCTGGTGAGTTGAGCAGATTACTCTCCCTGCATTTCCGTATCCTATTTTTTCTAAACGACCATCACTATAGGGAAACATACAACAAGTAGAGAGAGATGTAAAGTGATGTTCACAGAGAATTTTTTTTAAATTTTAAGACATTTGTATAAGTTTTATTTTGTATTGTATATTATTGTATGAGAAACAAGAAAAATTTTGAGAACGAAAGGAGTATTAATATTTTATAAAACAAAATTTGCCATTATGTGTTCCTTATGCCTTAGTGCCCACCATAGCTTTAAGAAGATATAGAAATAGAATGGAAAACAGTAAAGTTGAGGAGAAAAATCTCTAATCATAAATTTTATCACTTACCACGTTGATGAGTTTTGTTTTCACCTCCCACTATTAGTAAATAATGTTTATTTCCTTTTATGTCCCCAACTTTCTCTGAAAAGTAAAAATTTGTGTAAATTAAGCTTTTCTATTCTTTCATATTCATTTAAGTTTTGCTTTTAATTTTATTTACACTATATAGAAATGTTTAGATAAAAGTAATTCATGACATGCTTGAAATATCAGAGCGTATCAGAGTGTTACTAATAAGAAGCAACTCTTTCTCTCCTCCTCAAGACAGATTCCATTTCCCAGAGAAGATCACTTTTAGTAGTTAACCCTAATGTTAGTGCCCTGCTCCAAATTAATATGTTGAAATCCTAACTCCAGTGTGACTATATCTGGAGATGGAGCCTCTAAGGAAGTAACTGAGGTTAAATGAGATCATAAGAGTGGGGTCCCAATCCTATAGGATTAGTGTCCTTATATAAAGAGACACCAGAGAACTCTTTCTCTGCCCCAACTTCTCTCTCCGTGGCTCTCACTGAGAAAAGGCTACATAAGGATTTAGCATAAAGATGGACGTCTACAAGCATGGGAGAGAACCCTTTCCTGAAACCAAATTGCCAGCACCTTAATCATGGTCTTCCAACCTCCGGAAGAGTTAAAAAATAAATGTCTGTTGTTGAAGCCATTTGGTCTGTGGTCTTTTGTTATAGACTGCAAGTTATCTAAGATACTTAACCACTGGATTTTCACTACTGACAAAAATTTTTCGCTTGGCTGAACTTTAGTCAGGCTTCTGAAACTTCTCCTAGGCCCATCTATGCACTTCCTTGTAAAATACAGATTTAGCAAAAGAACCCAGGCAGCTTAGTTTAGCCAGAATCCCCAATCTTGGTATCTGATCATTCTATAAAGAATGCCCTTCTGTAAAGAACAAGTGATCAGGCTCCTCATTCTCCACTATCCCCCAGGTGATGCCTGACCATCCTGGCCTCCCTTCAGTAAGAATCTTTCAGGTCAGTTTATCCAGAATCCCTCCTACTCCTAATGTTTCATCTTAGTAATTTTCCATCCACTGACTCATACTCTGTTCCTTGGGTATAAATTCCCATTTGCCCATTCACAGTCGAGTGCAATCTTTCTTCCCCACAGTAAGACCCCTTTGCGGTGGTCCTTATACCTTGGTGATGGTTCTGAATAAATTCACATTACCTGTAATATGTATCATTAAATAAGATACATGTTCATCTGTCACATATGAACCCATGCCACTCTCCACACATGAGGTACCTGTTAAGATGAGATTGCAAAGCAAGCCTCAGAAATAATATAAAAAGCAAGATAGGCTTCTTTAAGTTCCACATTATAAACTTTTCAACCCAAGGACAAAAGTTGGACTCACACTTAGATGGGAAATTTTCAGTAAAATGAACATACATATATTAAAACATGAAAGAGATAAATTTGAAAATTCATGTGTCCACATTATTCCAGAGCCAAACTCTGGCTACTGTATGGATTGGTGTTGATGCATGATTGCATGTAAAATTAATGACTTTGTTGTATTCCGTGATAATGTGCAGTCATAAGATAAAGCATTTTAAGGTGTTTTCCATTATGTGACCCATCAATGAAACATTCATTATTTAAAATCCCTGGGGAAATTAATAGATATACCAATTATATGCAAAACAAATGGAAATATAAAAATGACTTTTATAATTCATTCACTATGAATTATTATGTACTTTGGCCAAAGGTGATCAATAGCCAGATAGAGTCAAGGTTTAAATTTATAATTGTGATTTTTTTTTAATGTTAATATCAGGGATTATACAGAAAAGATAGCAAACAAATTAAAGTTATGAAGAGAATATAAAGCATGCAATCCTGACAGCATACAAATTGGTTTCACAGAGCATTTTGGTTTAGACGTTAATGAGAATTTGTTGAACTAGTTTCATCTGTGATTTTAATAGCTTTCATCTATTTATTTTACTCTTCACATATTTTCTCATAGCACAGGTGTTGCAGGTAGGACAAGTTGACACAATTAACAGTTACTTTTCTCAGACTCACAGTTTTAATGTATCTTCTGATCAATAATAACTGGACATATTACTTATTTTCCAGATGTCTTCATGCAATATAAGAAAACAAGCAAATGAATGAAACGGTTTTTCCTCAACATCTTGAAAAAAATTAAAGTAGAAAAATTTTTATTTTAATTTCATTTTGTCTATATTTGAACCTAACAATGTCTTTCTGAAATACTTCCCTCCCTTTTTTTTTTTTTTTTCAGAGACAGGGTCTCACTCTGTTGCTGAGGCTGTAGTGAAATGAAGTGGCAGAATCATAGCTTGCTGCAACCTTGCACTTTTGGGCTGAAGCAATCCAGATACCTCAGCATCCCCAGTAGCTGGGACTATAGGAATACACCACTGTACCTCACACTCCATATTTTTCTAAATGTTTGTTTCAGATGATGTTCTGCCCATAAAAGACTCACTCAGTACCACAAATTACTATTTGATATTTTGTTTTCACATTAAAATTGTCTTTATGAAAAACAAATAGAACTGAATTTTGTCAAGTCTTAAAAGTGATTTCTAGAATGCCTCTGTATACCATTTGCAAATATGTACTACCAAGACTTTATTTTGAGAATTGTACTATGAAAGCCTTTACATGCAGTTGTCAAAGCAGTAAATGAAATAGGTTCTGCAGGAAAAGAAAGCATAATAATAGTAATAATAATAATAATAACAACAGCTCAAAGGGAAGTCTGGTCTTCGTTTTTAGTTACTTGGAAGTAACTTCTAAACCCTTGGAATTTTGAGAGTGACTGGAATGTCTTTGTTATTCATGGTAATCCCCTGGTACCACATCTGAAAATTAATGCCAATGAGATGACTCAGAGAGGAGCAAGCCATGCCAGAAAGACAAAACATATGACTGTAGTTTTGTCTAGTTTTGGAGTTTGAGGCCAGGTGATATCAGCCTGACCTCCCAGGATTCAGGTGCTAGAGATTGAGCTCAACCATGTGGAGGATGATTCCATTAATCCTGACTACGTAATGAAACCCCAAATAAAATCACTAGCTCCTGGAGACTGCGATGAGCTTTGTGGGTTGCCAATACTCTGTGCATATTGTCACACATTTGTAGCTCTACTTGTAGAGCTTAATGCACCCCTGATGCAAAGAGAGATTCAAGTTTTGGGATCCTCCCAGTTTCCATCCTATGCATTTTTTCCTTTAGCTGGTTCTAATTTGTATTCTTTGCTATAATAAAACTATAATTGTAAATATAGCACTTTCCAGAATTTTATGACTTGTTTCATGAACTATTGGACCTGAGGGTGGTTGTGGGAATCCCCAAATGTGTAGACAACTGGTCTAAAGTGATGGTGGCTCTGGAAACTCCCAAACTGTAAGTTAGTGTCTGAACTGAAGGTGATTTTGTGGGGACAGTTCTCTTAAACTTCACTGTTGGACAGTCTCATTGAATTGGCCTCTTAGACAAATTTGACAGTTGGAGAAGTGTGCCTTCAACCTTGAGTTATGCTAACTCTGGATAGAAAAAGAAGTCTTAGATTTTTCAGTAGTTTGCTCTAAATCTGCTAATATGTAGAGAATTTGAGATCTGGATCCCTGCAGGGTGATCTGATTCCAGGATCCATCCAAGAACTTTAAGCTGTTTTAGAAAACTACAGAATAAAAAGATAGTTTGGATTCCCCCTGAAGACCTTGAGACAAAGATATGAGTGAAAATAGTGGTTTTGGGAGGTGTAATAAATAACAGTTGGAGGATGGAGAGTTGAGCCAGAAACAAAACGTAGCCAGTGTTATGTGTTATCTGGACAACTATCATTGCAGGTGATTGGAGCCTAATCTATCTGGGGAACTGTGAGTAAGGGTAAAACACGTTCCATCTGGGGGTGAGAGAGCTGTGACATTGACATTCCAAGGTAGTCTGTGGTTGAGGACAAAGATTCAGGGAAAAGGGTGAATTTTATTTTCCTGGCACTTGTAGACGACACAACGCACAGACAGAGTGCTTGTCAAACATGTTGGAGAAAGCTGTTTAACAAGTATATGCAGTTATTAGCAGATGGAAATCTAGGCTTTTGGGGATTGGGCACGCTGAAATAGCAAGGTCTGAGGGATATGAGCATGGACAGAGAGCTCTGACAGCTGTAACAGCAAGTATAATATCACTGTTTTGGAAAGTGAGGGGTTAGAATCACAAACTACACCAGACTCAAGCCTCTGCTGTCAAGCCTGAAAGAGAGGTGAGGCATATGGCTAGACAATGCATTGAAATCTTTAGTCACATCAAACATTCGTAGTCCACAGTAATTAATAAGGTTATCTGCTGTTTAAGTATTTCTCCCTTCAGGGGTGAAGGGTTTATTCCCTAAGCAGATAGGAGTGCAGCCTAAATATGCCCACGAGTTATCAACCCTCTGCATATGCTTCAGTTGAAGAACACTGCCTTGTCCTGGGTCTTGAGTACTTCCACGGACATTCTGCATTCCATGACTGATCTACACATGGATTCTTTCAAAATCTTTCTTAGTCTTAAAGCTCCATATAAGGTCGACTGTGGCTTTTGTTTGGTCTGCATTTCAGCTCAACTTCTCTGCCCAATCTGACTTCTTTTTCCCCTCTTCTACAGGTGCCAATTTCAAGAACACTCCTCTAGCAAACATCCTGAACAATTGTCAGCTTCCCATAAAACCCAACTTGAAGCAATCTGAATACTTTCGCATTTCTTATGCTAAGTTGAAACGGCACCATTTCTTAAATATGAAGAAAAAGTAAACATTCCTGTAAATGTCTTACAATTTTCTGATTCTGAAATATTATATAAGATGCTATTCATATATAAACTCAGTAGCTCCTTATGAAAGTGAATTAGCCAAGATCCCATAGGTCAAAACATATGACTAGTGTTTAGTTAGTTACTAGTGTTGGGGCTCAGAGAATGATACCCTAAGGTGTGTTGCTTTGGCATGCTGAGTGCTTCAAATTAAAGGAAACTGGAAGGCCTTAGAAGCTGCCTCAGAAGCTGCCTCAGAATCAAGGTCTCTCTGACTTTCCCTTGTTTCTCCTCCACAAGCGCAGGAGGGACTTTCTCTGAAGTTCTATTATCTGACTTAGGGAAGTTCTTCCAAAAGGAATGCAATTGTCTGAAACCCCTCCCTAAGAAGCTCATCCAACAACTAGGGAATATTAATCACAGAGAGGAGATTCAAAGTCATTCCTGCACCTGGACTGGCTATCACTTATTCTCCTGGGGACTGTCCCCAAACAACTTTTATTACCTGAGAGACTTTATTTGCATAGTAAGACAACCGGTGTTCCCGGGCAGTGCCTCCCCTCTTCCTCCCACGACTTGTTGCCACCTCCCTCCAAAGCTCAAGCTGCTATGCCTTTATGCTTGGAAACTTCAACCCTCTGGTCCTTTGAGTCTCATATTCTTCTGTGAGGTTCCTGTGTGCATGCATGTAACTAACATGTTTTTTCTCCTGTTAATCTATTTATTGCTACTTTATTTCAGCAGACCTCATTCTTCCTTCAGAGGGAAAGTTTAAACTTCCCTACACTAGAAGACAGAAAATCCTGTTTTGCAAATTAAAAACAATTTTAATTACGAAAATGATAAGCTTAAAGCCATTTTTAAGATATTTTTATAAACCTAATTTTATTTATGATATATAAATGTTTTATTCTAAATAAAAATGGATTAAATATTAATACATGATCGGCGTGTTTCATAATTAAGGAGGCTTTGTTCAAAAGTCACATCATTACCTATGGCTACATGAATTTTACCACCTTTGAAATGCAGTTTTAAAGAAGATACTTAGCTACTTTTTCTTTGGTCTATTTTATCCCTAGTAACAAATGGTTAATTCCTTTTTTTTTTTTTTTTTTTGACACAGTCTTCCTCCATTACCCAGGCTGGAGTGCAGTGGCATGATCTTAGCTCACTGCAACCTACTTCTCTTGGATTCAAGCGATTCTCCTGCCTCAGCCTCCTGAGTAGCTGAGATTACAGGTGCCCACTACCAAGCCTGGCTAATTTTTGTATTTTTAGTAGAGACAGGGTTTCGTCATGTTGGCCAGGTGGGTCTCAAACTCCTGACCTCAGGTGATCTGCCTGCCTCGACCTCCCAAAGTACTGGAATTACAGGTGCGAGCCACTGTACCTGGCCAATAATTAAAAAATTTAATCACCAAATAATCATAAACTAAGCTCTTCATTAATTCAGCTCTTATTATAGAAAGATATAAAACAAATTTTCAGAGCTTGTGTTGAGCACCAGAATCCCTAAGTCAGAGGCTCTCAGCTGGGAGCAAGATAATTCCTAGTGTAACTGTCCAATGGGTTCACGATTTATCAAGACAGGGGAAATGCAATGGAGAAAGAGTAATTCACACAGAGCCAGCTGTGCGGGAGACCGGAGGAGTTTTATTATTACTCAAATTAGTCTCCCTGAGGATTCAGGGATCAGAGTTTTTCAAGATGATTTGGGGAGAAGAAACTCTGAAAGTGGAGTGGGGAGTGCTGATTCTTGGGATTGGAGATGGAATGATAGTGGGGTCAAAGTGGGGTTTTCTTGCTCTCTTCTGTTCCTGGGTGGGATCACAGAATTGGTTGAACCAGATTACCAGTCTGAGTAGCATCAGCTGATCCATCGAGTCCAGGGTATGCAAAATATCTCAAGCACTGATTTCAGATTTTACAATAGTGATGTTATCCCCAGGAGTAATTTTAGGCAGGTTCAGACTTTTGCAGCCAAAGGCTGCATGACCCCTAAACCATATTTTTTAATCTTGTAGTTAATTTGTTAGTCCTGCAAAGGCAGACTGGTCCCCAGGCAAGAAGGTAGTCTTTCTGGGAAAGGGCTATTATCAGTTTTGTTTCAGAGTCAAATCATAAACTGAATTCCTTTCCAAGGTTAGTTTGGCCTACACCCAAGAATGAACGAGGACAGCTTAAGGTTAGAAGCAAGATGGAGTCGATTAGGTCTGATCTCGTTCACTGTGACAATTTTCTCAGTTCCAATTTTTGTGAGAGCGGTTTCACCAGGGGCTTTTTAGATAAATGGGCATGTGCTTGTGTTGCTGCTTCAATGATGGGGAACTCAAGTGGCACTTATGTAGCAAGGGCCACAGGTATAATAACCTGAAATTATCTGAATAACCTGAATAATCTGAAATAATCTCATATAACACATCAATCTGTCTTAACTTTAAAAAGTAGGCATATCATGAAAAGATGTAGAAAATAGTCCGTTTATCAATGGAAATGGAAACTAGACAAAATATATTGGGCAAGTCACTTTTTTCTAATCCTAAATAGTAATATCACTCTTCCTTTCAGAGTTCATAAAAGCATTTTGCAAGCATTAAAGTTCTATACAAACTTTATTTATTGAAGAACATGTGGATGGGCGTGGTGGCTCATGCCTATAATCTTAGCACTTTGGGAGGCCAAGAAGGCTGGATCGTGAGGTTGGGAAATCAAGACCATCCTGGCCAATATGGTGAAACCCCATCTCCAGCCTGGATGACAGAGCGAGACTCCGTATCAAAAAAAAAAAAAAAAAAAAAAAAAAAAAAGTGTGTTATTTGAAAAATATATCCAGGCTCACACATTGAATCAGATAATGGTTTTTGAAACATAATGCATGTGGTGATTTACTTAGTTTCATGAAGTCTTTAGAACTTAATTTCTGTACTCTTTAAATTTTGTAAGACTTAAATGAAGTATATTTAATTTTGTTATATTGCAAATAATATATTGATGAGAGAGGAGAAAGGAAGAAACCAGTCAGGTAGGCAGGTAGGGTGGGTCCTCAGTTAGATTCTTTCAAACAAAAGAACAGCCTGTGGCACAGATAAGGGAAATTGCACAGGGGTCTTCCCTGAGACATGCCCACAGCCACACAGATGAAAAAGTCAGCCGGGCACTGACTTTCATTTGATTCATTTCATTTGATTTCATTTTTGACCCTATGATCATTCAGGAGCAGGTAATTTAGTTTCTATGTATTTGCATGGTTTTTTTTTTTTTTTTTTTTTGAGTTGATTTTGAGTTTTATTCCACTGTGGTCTGAGGAGTGCTTGGTATAATTTCAATATTCTTAAGTTTATTGAACCTCGTTTTGTGGCCTATCATATGGTCTATCTTGGAGAAAGTTCCATTTTCTGTTGAATAGAATGTATATTCTGTGGTTGTTGGATAGAACATTCTGTATATAACTGTCAAGTCCATTTGTTCTAGGATATAGCTTAAATCTGTTGTTTCTTTGTTGACTTTCTGTCTTGATGATCTGTCTAGTGCTGTCAGTGGAGTATTGAAGTCCCCCACTATTATTGCGTTGCTGTCTATCTCATTTCTTAGGTCTATTAGTAACTGTTTTATAAATTCGGGAGCTCCAGTGTTAGGTGCATTTATGCTTACAGTTGAGAGAGAGAACAGGGCAAAAAATGAATCCGATCATGTCACGTTGTCTGGCAGCTGTGTCTAACCCTTTGCATGTGAGGACATTTTTGCTTATCTCTGGTGGCAGGTATCACAAAAATTATGGATGGACCCTTTTTTGTTTTGTTTTTAGCTCATCAGCTGTCAGTGTTAGTGTTTGTGGACCAAGACAATTCTTTGAATGTGGACCAGGTAAGCCAAAAGTTTAGACATGCCTGCAAGGTGATTGAAATGCACTCTGATGTCATTTCAGATCACAGCTTGTGGATCTATACAAGGAGACAATTGTAAAAGGAAGCCCAATGAAAGAAGGGCCCAAATAGAGATAAAATGAACTCACTGTTCTACCAGATGGAAAAGAACAATCTAATTTGACTTTGACATTGGCATATATCTTTTTAGCATTTATGCCTTGAAGGATGAGTAGGATATCAGTAGGTAATGAGAAAGGACATAAGAGCTTTCGACACTTTATAGACTGAGAGTAACTAGTTTTCAGGAAACATTTGTTATTGTATAGTGTATCAAAATATATTTAATAAATACTCTCTAAATAAGCAAGTAATCCCACCCCCAAAAAAGCAATTCTATATCTACTTATGGATGATATATTACCATCTCAGGAACACTCTCATGCCAGCTGTCATATTTATGTTTTATTTTGGAAATTTATTTGTACAAATAGCATAGGAGAAATTGACCAAGTTTTCAAAGAGGCAGGTGTATCATCCTTGCTGTTTTAGCCCTATTACATGGTGGTAAGCATAATTAATTGGCAAAGATATTAACCACATTTTATTTGCATATAGTATAATAATGATGGATAATTAAAATGTTATCTATAGCTAACACATGTTAAATGCTTTACTTGTATCATCTCACACTTCGCCTTAACTCTCTGAAGTAGGTAATATTATGATCTTCAATTTATAGATGAGTCAACTGAGGCCCAGCGAGGTTCAGGCTACATCAAGGACATTCATCTGTGAAACTGTTAAGCTCTGCCAGCAGCTAAGCTTTTGTTTACTATTTCAACTGACAAAGTCACTTTTTTGTTGTTGTTGAATGTTAAGAGGTCTCTGACTTTGAATTCTGTAGTCTACCAGTATTTCATAAGTTAATCTGATATTTCACAACCTACTTGACCTTTCTTGGAATATGCTTTGCTTTCTGGACATTTCAAATAGGGTTAAAATTGCCCGAAATAAATAAAGCATATTAACACAAACAGAATTGTTTTTTAATGGCTAATTTAAGCTCTTTTGTAATGTGCTTTTTATTTTAGTACAGCTTATTTTGTATGCAAATAAGATTCAGCTCTGTTGTGTTTTTGTTTAAAGCTAGTTGCATGCCTTTTTAACAGAAGCCTTTGTATGATGTTGTTGTTTCATTACTTTCAGATTAGTTGATCAACAACCTGCAACACAACATTCAATTTCGTTTCCTGTGAAAATGTTCAGGCTAATAGGTTTCATACGTTGTTATTTAATTTGCCTGTTAGAAGAAGTCATTAAGTAGAAGAAACCAGCTTTTAGAAAGAATGCATTTTTCATTTGCTGGTCCAGGCATTTTCTTTAAAAAGGCATCATTAATCACATAGTGAAACCACTAATTAAAAATGCTTTACTTTGCTTTGCTTTATTTTCCTGAACTGCATTAAATACCAGTTGGTCATGTGCATGGCATGCAAAGATCAAAGGCCTCTGTGCTCCCGTTTCTCATTACAAAATTAATAATGACTCTGCTTTGCACTTCTTTTGTCGTGTGTGTGTGTGTGAGAGAGAGAAAGAGAGATTCTACTTAAGCACATGTGTGAGATACATATATTTTTCACTATCAGAGAAGCTACCTTTCGAACTGTGTAAGTAATGTCAAATACAGAAGCCAATTATCTAAATGTATTAAAAGTATCAAAATGTAAATATTTTCCTTATACTTGTGGAATTTTTGTTTTTATTTCTGTTGGTTTCTTTATGTTGGCTTAAATGTAAAATATTTACTTTTAAACATTTCATTAGGCATGAGTTGTGCTTTGAAGAGAACTAACATGTTCCAGTTCTTTTATAATAAATTATTGGGGCCCCTCTCGAAGACAAGAAGCAAAATGTTTTGGAGGGAAAAGCACTAGAATGGAAGCCAAGGGACTTCTGTTTTGTTTCTAACCTGCCACAAACTTGCTCTGCAATGCAGATTACTGAAACTCTTTGAGCCTCACCTTTCACAATTGCAAAATGACCAGGTTGGAGCTCATGATTTTATGTTTTCTTCTATAACTGATGTTCTGTAATATTAAATTACCATTTTGTTTTAAGGTGAAGAAACAAAATTTCCAAGATATAGGCATATAAAATATATTTTCTTTCCTCATATATTCTACTATTTTACAAAGTTTTATATTATTTGATTTAAAGGTTCTGAATCACTGAGTTAAAGCCTCATATTGAATGAAGAAAATAACAACAGAAGATAAATGCCTTAATATCACTCTTCACCCCCCTAAAAATGTAGAAAGGTATGGAATATTTGTGTTACGTAAGCTAAGTCTAAATATAAAGCATTACTGTTTGCCCAGTATTGCACTGCATGCCAGGGGTACTGAAACTTTGACATTTGCTAACATGGCACATATACCTTGAGGTAGAATCTTGTATTTATTTCCTAATTTCCATTTTCTGCACATCAAAATTGAGAGCAGTGAAGAAATATAACTAGAGGTATAAATAGATCACCCATCTCACTCTAATTTATTTGAACATGTTACCTATTTTCAGTACAGTGGCTAGGTTGATAGCTAAGTTAGCATTGGTGGGTGTGCTGATAAAAGAAACTATGGCAATAAGTGAGGAAGGGAAAGAGAGGAACATTCTATACAGCAGCACACTAGAATTATTTACCTATTGCTTTTTCTTTGGTTTCTTGTCATCCTGAAAATTTCAAATGTAGTGTAACAAACATGGGTTTTAGAGTCAGGGCTGGTTGGTTCTGGTTGGAAAACATAGACAACTTATTAAACCGTAGTGAATCTAATTTTCATCATTTGTGGAATGGGGCTAGCAGTGTCTACTTCACAGGGTTGATTGATGGTTAAATGAAATGCCATTGTTCATACATCAGCATTCATTGAGAACCTATCATTTCCCAGGCATGGGAATAGAGTGAGGAATAAGAATGGCAAGGTCCCTTTCCCCGTGGATCTTATATTCTGGTGAAAGACAGACATTATGCAAGTAATAAATAATGTATGACATAGTTCCTTGAAGTGGTAATTACCAAATATACACTGTGTTTATTACAGACTATTAGGTCACTTACTTTCATGTAACATAACTTTTTATCTAATGCACATTATACAATATAATTATACACATTATACAATATAATTACTCAATAATTGATTACGCTTTGCTTGGACCAACAATAATTGAGAACTTACCTTCCAAAAAACTCTGTTACTTCATTGGGAAGATTCTGAACGTTACATTGAGCCAACTTTATAACCATTCAACAGTTTTCAGTGCACATGAGAGACATTCAGATATTTGAAGTCTGAAAGCTCCAGACCCTGATGTCACCCCTTCCCTAGGCCAGCACCCTACTTTCTTTGATCATGTCCTATGAAGAATATTTTGTTTTGGAGTCCCTCACTGATCTTTTAATGTTCTCCAGTTTCTCCATTTTCCTCTTAAAATCAAAACTCCATAGAGCTTATGACCTTATGGTGAATAAAGCACATTACAAAGAACTTGGATTTTGAAAAAAGTCTTCATTTTAGAAATAAGGCATTTTATTCAATTAATGCATTAATTGAATAGAATTAGTTTCTATAACTAATTTATGCATGATTTATAGACCATCACACATAATATATGTGGAAGTTGGACATAAACTTTCAGTTTGCCTTAATTAAGCAAAGATAATAATACATTGTTAGCCAGAGTTCTTGAAAGATGTGCTTTGCTCTGGTTTGGTCCAAATTGCCCTTTGTAGATTTTTACATCATAGTGACCAGGCTCAGAGGGTTACTTCCTCTCCTCGTGTCTGTATTTTGTTCCCCTCTCTTTGGAATTGTTTTTTATCCATTTATGTGGACCTGAGACTTATAGTGAGTCTTTGGGGTCTCATAATTATATATCTTGGTTCCTGTGTTGTCTTCGTTCTTAGCTGCCAACTTACATCGTGCCTAATTAGTGTCCTCTACCAGGAAGGAAAAGATGAATGGTTTGGATACTTTTGCTGGCAAGAGTGTCTCCCAATTGTTTTCCAAGCTTGCAGTGTCACCCGCTGAACAGAGTTATTGATATAGTGGCACATTCAATGTAGTAGCAGTAAAAATGCCTGTCAGTGACAACAATTCTAGAGAAGTTTGCGTGGACTAAAGAGGCATTTAAAAAAGTATTATTTGGCCTTAAAATGCTTCCACTGAAATAATATTTATTAATACTCAGTAATTAGAACAATTTTATCATTTGTTTGCCCCACACAAAAATATATCAGAAGCTCAACTAGCATGTACAATTCCATGGTAACAATTCCATGCACCTGTTCATTTGTAAGTTGAATGAATAGTATTTAGTGATAATACTCTACATGTTCTTAACTTAAAATTATGTAAAACATATCTAACTCCTTGGGAATTCATGTAGAAAATAGAAGAATTTCTAAATTTAAACTTAAAGGTTTTTAAACACCTTTTTAGAGTTAAACTTTTTTATTTTGAGGTGATCGTAGATTCACATGCAGTTGTATGGAAATCATACAGAGAGATCCTATTTAGGCTTTAGTCAGTTTACCTCAGTGATAACACTTTGTAAAACGATAGTATATTATCGCAATCAGGAAACTGAAATGGATACAGTCAAGATACAGAACATTTTTATCCCCACAATGATTTCTTCATTTGCCTTTTGTAGTCACATCCATTACCCTCCAGCTCACTGCTTCCCTAAACTTAACCCCTGGATATCACCAATCTGTCCTTTATTTCTATAATTTCATTATTTAATAAATATTATATAAATATAATCATGTAGTATGTAACCTTTTAGGATTGGCTTTATTCACTCTGCCTATTTCTCTGAAGATTCATCCTTATTGTTGTGTATCAATAATTCTTTCATTTTTATTGCTGAGTAGTGTCCTATGGTATGGATGTACTACAGGTTGGTTTGTTTTTTTTAACAATTCACCTGTTGAAGGACATTTGTGTCATTTCCAGTTTGGGGCTATTATGAGTAAAACTGCTATAAACATTTGTGTACAAGTTTTTGTGTAACTGTAAGCCTTCATTCTCTGGGATAAATACATAACAGTACAATTGCTGGGCTGCGTGGTGATTGCATGTAATAATCATTTTCACTGTCACAGATACATCTATAAACTGCTGAAAGTTACACAGGAAAACACATTTGTAAATTGAATTTTTATAAATTTAATTACTCTTTTTTATTATACTTTAAGTTCTAGGGTACATGTGCACAACATGCAGGTTTGTTACATATGTATACATGTGCCATGTTGGTGTGCTGCACCCATTAACTCGTCATTTGCATTAGGTATATCTCCTAATGGTATCCCTCCCCCTCCCCCCTCCCCCCAATAGGACCCGGTGTGTGATGTTCCCCTTCCTGTGTCCAAGTGATCTCATTGTTCAATTCCCACCTATGAGTGAGAACATGTGGTGTTTGGTTTTCTGTTCTGGCGATAGTTTGCTGAGAATGATGGTTTCCAGCTGCACCTATGTCCCTACAAAGGAAACAAACTCATCTTTTTTTATGGCTGCATAGTATTCCATGGTGTATATGTGCCATGTTTTCTTAATCCAGTCTGTCACTGATGGACATTTGGGTTGATTCCAAGTCTGCTATTGTGAATAGTGCCTCAATAAACATACGTGTGCATGTGTCTTTGTAGTAGAATAATTTATAATCCTTTGGGTATATACCCAGTAGTGGGATGGCTGGGTCATATGGTATTTCTAGTTCTAGATCCTTGAGGAATCGCCGTACTGTTTTCCACAATGGTTGAACTAGTTTACAGTCCCACCAACAGTGTAAAAATGTTCCTATTTCTCCACATCCTCTCCAGCACCTGTTTGGCCCTGACTTTTCAATGATTGCCATTCTAACTGGTGTGAGATGGTATCTCATTGTGGTTTTGATTTGCATTTCTCTGATGGCCAGTGATGATGAGCATTTTTCATGTGTCTGTTGGCTGTATGAAAGTCTTCTTTTGAGAAATGTCTGTTCATATCCTTTGCCCACTTTTTGATGGAGTTGTTTGTTTTTTTCTTATAAATTTGTTTGAGTTCTTTGTAGGTTCTGGATATTAGCCCTTTGTGAGGTGAGTAGATTGCAAAGATTTTCTCCCATTGTGTAGGTTGCCTGTTAACTGATGGTAGTTTCTTTTGCTGTGCAGAAGCTCTTTAGTTTAATTAGATCCCATTTGTCAATTTTGGCTTTTGTTGCCGTTGCTTTTGGTGTTTTAGACATGAAGTCCTTACCCATGCCTATGTCCTGAATGGTATTACCTAGGTTTTCTTCCAGGGTTTTTACAGTATTAGGTCTAACATTTAAGTCTCTAATCCATCTTGAATTAATTTTTGTATAAGGAGTAAGGAAAGGATTCAGTTTCAGCTTTCTGCTTATGGCTAGCCAATTTTCCCAGCACCATTTGTTAATCCTTTCCCCATTTCTTGTTTTCCTCAGGTTTGTCAAAGATCAGATGGCTATAGATGTGTGGTATTATTTCTGAGGGCTCTGTTCTGTTCCATTTGTCTATATCTCTGTTTTGGTACTAGTACTATGCTGTTTTGGTTACTGTAGCTTTGTAGTATAGTTTGAAGTCAGGTAGCGTGATGCCTCCAGCTTTGTTCTTTTGACTTAGGATTGTCTTGGCAATGTGGGCTCTTTTTTGGTTCCATATGAACTTTAAAGCAGTTTTTTCCAAATCTGTGAAGAAAGTCATTGGTAGCCTGATGGGGATGGCATTGAATCTATAAATTACCTAGACAGTATGGCCATTTTAACGATATTGAGTCTTCTTTTTCTTCCTGTATTGTTCATCATTAAAGGATGAGAGGCTGTTTCAACACTATGGCATTTGGGAATTTAAAGAAAAATCCTAGAAGGTTCTCGAGAGTGCTGAAATAGCTTGTACCTTCTGATTCTTTGACAAAATGTTTTTGTCCCCTGAGGTCACAGACATAACGTAATTCTTAATATGAAACAAATACTTGACTTAGAAAAACATTTTAAGATATAGGTTTAATGGAAGACTTTAAAGTCCTGGTTTATTTAATTGAAGTGTTTTGTTTGCTTATGCAGTTTTTCTTTTAAGCAGACTTTTCAGTGTGTGAATGCTCATCATTTTTCCTAAATATGCAGAAATACATTTCATATAGTTCTGAAAATATATTCTAATTCTGATATCTAATGAAAAGACTACTGAAAATGTAATACATTTTAATGCATTAAGATACATTAGATTTACTTACTGCTTCCCTTGTTTTTTTTTTGAAAAGGACAAATTATTTTATCTATTGAAAGTTTTATTAATATTTATGAAATCACTATAATTAAGTGCAAAAGGCTCTAAAGAAAAGTATAGGGAATTAGTAGCACCTCGGTGAAATTTCCATTGTATTAAATGCCCACACCATATCATTCACGGGTTTTCCACCTGATTTTCTTGCATGAATGTGGAACCCTTTCTGTCTGTGTGCTAAATTTGAACAGAAGTTTTCTGACCGATTATAATTTCATTCAATTATAATGGCTATCTTTGGTGACAAATTGTTTAAACCCAGGAAATTACGTAACAGAAATAGAAACAAATTAATTGTTTACAAGACAATCGAAAGAGAACATTATCTCTATTTTGTTGATGGTGAATATTGAACTCAGAAGCTATTAATCCTGAGAGAAATGATAACTGTATGTATCCTTATTAATTAAATACCATTAGGTCTCCCTTTTGAAGGGATTCCTATGGATATGTGTTTGGAAGAGGTTCAAGAAAGACAACACTTTTTAATCACTAAAGATTATTACCCTCAAATCCTTACCTGATTCTCATACTTCAGATTAGTGTGTTGAGCCACGTGTAAACATCAAGGACATTTTAGCTTAAGGTCAGGTGTGAAGCTGACCTGAGTTTCATTGCTGCTTTTCCCCAGATTAGTTCAAAGGAGCCACATTAGAAAGGGGCCACTTTCAGACCCAAACCAGCTGCACTGAAGTGAAGAAGAAGGTGGGAAAGACACACAAAGGGACAAGCAAGGAAAGATCAGAAGTAAGACAGCAACTGACCTCACGTGATTCTATTTATATTTTTCTTTCTTCTCTTATGAACTGTCTTCCTCTGGGTGGCCTATTTTTGTGTCCTTGTGGATCCCATATTCTCTTTGATAACAAAACATATGCTTCTTGAGATTTCACCGTGATGGATGGGAGAGAATGATGATTTCAACTCCCTTATATAGCAAGCCACCTAAACGTGAGAACTAGAAAGCATCTTATTCAACACTTTAATTTTACCAGTGATGAGTTTTAAGGTTTATAGAGTTTTATATACTTTTCTAAATTCACAAGACTATTTTAACTTGAATTCACCATGTTGCTAAGTTCTGATATTATTTTTACAGTTTTTTTTTTTTTTGAGATGGAGTCTTGCCCTTTCCCCTAGGATGAAGCAAAGTGGCACGATCTTGGCTCACTGCAACCTCCTCCCCCCAGGTTCAAGTGATCGTCCTTCTTTAACCTCCTGAATAGCTGGGACTATAGGTGCCTCCCACCGCACTGAGCTAATTTTTGTATTTTTAGTAGAGATGGGTTTTTGCCATGTTGGCCAGGCTGGTCTCGAACTCCTGACCTAGTGACCCACCTGTCTCAGCCTCCCAAAGTGCTGGGATTACAGGTGAGGTGTGAGTCACCATGCCCAACCTATTTCTCCAGACTTTCTTACTCGGTCCCTAACTGAGACTCAGTTCTTGCAGGAAACTACACAGTACAAGGTAACTAAAGTTGTGTTTTAAGTTCCTAAGAGAAGCTGTGGAATTCGAGGCCTATATAAACAAGAAAGGAAACAGGATGACCCACAAGTTTCTGTTCTAGTTCAAATCATTCTATTCTACTATTCAAAGAAGTGGCTGAGTGTATCACCTGCTGACTGTGGCCTCTCAGTCACTGCCCTGGGCAGTAATCAAGTCACTTCTCCTTTCCTTCTCCTAGGTTATTGGGGATTCTTTCCTTTTTTCAAAATATTCATCCTCTGTTTTGTTTTTATGAGTTTCCCCCCGTCCCTCAGGAATAACAGCAGAATGTAGAATGCAGTCTTATAAACAAGAGACACATATAATATATTTCACTGCTAACTATTATGAAACAAAATATGTAGTGAAAAGAAAGCAGAAGTCATGGTTCTGGACAAATTATAAATAGTTTATAAATTCAAAATCACAGTCCTCTGGTTCTTAAGCCCTAGCGCACAGGAGAATTTCCTGGAGTGTTTGTTGAAAGCTGAGCTTCCAAGCATGTCTCCAGAGCCTGAAGCTCAGCAATGTACATTTTAAATAAAATTCCCACTGGCCTTACCATGGCCAGGTAGTTCTGGCTAGATAACATTCTAACAGAACTTCTTGGAACATTATCTTTTCATACAGTAGGTGAAAACTCTCCTGACAGGGGTGATTCTTGAAGCCATGTGATATAATTCATATGTTAACTCCAAGTATGTTTGGCTCATCCTAACTATAGTATCTGGTGGAATTCTCAGTCCTTTCCAAAGCCTCCCTCCTGGTTACTCCTCTGGTTATTGTATTATGTTATTATTATAAAATCTCTTTTTTTCCCAACCAGATTGCTTGTCATTTTAAATTATTCACCTCTTCTACTATTTCAACTTTTTAATAAAAAACTTAAAATAGACGATCTCTAAATACTCTCCTGCTCCTGAAAAGCTATAATTCTAGAATTCTGCCTAGTCAATTAGTAGAACAGCTCATATTTGACAGTGGTGAAACCGAGATGATGTTGTAGCAGGTCAGAAATTTCCAGCCTTAAAACGAAAATAAAAAGCATAAGTAAATGTGGGTACTGTTTTAGAAGCAAAGCAATCCTTATTTTGCTCTAAGTAACATGTATTATTGTTATTTCATTGATTATCTATACCAGAACTTTACCCAAATGATAAAATATGAAGTTTATGCATAGGAGTCTATTTATTTACAAAATTTACATATTTTATTTTTTAACTTTACAGTTATATAAATCAAATAGGGGATTGCATAGATAGTACAGATTTACAGATTGGGAAACAGAGGCACCAATGTCAAACACATCCCACAATTTAATAACATAATTAAAACTGGAACTCAAACTATTAACGTGTATAGTCTGGAAGGATATTTTCAACTGCACTGATGGACTACTTATAACGTTACAGTGTTCCTTGGTGTCTACAAGGCTCTATCTGAGTATAGTGCATGAAGGCAGGATGTCAAATATCCTGTTGTGTTTCAAATGCCTTGCACAACTAAGGATTGCTGCAGTCCTTTTGCTATTTATGCCTTCGTTGTAAAATAACGCAAGAGGCCAGAAATGCTTCCATCCACACATGAACGCTCTTCCTCTGTGTCTATATTCTTTGGAAAAATACAGCAGAATCTTGTCTTTTGGAGTTTCTTTTCTACAGTGAAAAATACCAATGCATTGTATAACATTGTCATTAGATCACTCCTTGGATTCTCTATGCCACTTAACTGTTGCAACTCAAAGGAAATAGATGCCATATTAAATCCACATTATATAAGCTTAATAGTCTTTTGTAAGTATGGAAAAAGCAGGTTCATTTTTATTATAATATCTCTTTTAATATACTTATTGGTAATACCTAAGAGCTAATTTATAATATTCCCTCTATATTATAAACTCTGTTTATATTAGCAGGCACAAGATTATAACTATACATATATATATATATATATATAGAGAGAGAGAGAGAGAGAGAGAGAGAGAGAATTTTCTTAAGATACAAGATAACTGAATAAAGACACAAATTTAAAAATAAAACAAGTCCTATACCTGTGTAATTCCTACTCAAAGTGTTAAATAGAGAATGAAACAATAATTTCTGGACTCAAATTATATTTTTCTTGAAGAAAGATATTTGCAGAACCTCTTCCAATTTTGCATAAAGAAAAAGATTGTAGATCAAGAAAATAGCACTTGTTAGAAAGTATTCAAAGCTGGTCAAAAAATTCAACTATTGTCAGCATTTTGAGGTTTATTTTTATTTCTAAAGTCAAAAGTCATAATACTTTATGTATTTTTCTATGTTTACTATTGTTTGAGCTCTTAGCATGCATAATTGCTTTACACTTTTCACCCATGTGTTTAGTGATAGTAATAACTCCTATGGCATTAAGAATCAGCTGAAATCTTTCAAACAATTGCATTAAAAGGCATAAAGCATATATATGAAAACTTTTTATATTGGTACCAAGAGCCACTCTTTTTATATGAAGGTTTTGTGTGAAGACAAAAAATGATCAGAGAGCTTAGAAAATATAGTTAGTTTTCAATCCCTGTGGAGATAAGCTGTCATTGGGAAAGGGTTCACAGGGAACAATTTGCTTCATAAACAAGGTGGAATCATTTTTATGTCATTTTCTAATAGGCATACCTCAGAAATATTGTGGGTTCAGTTCCAGACCATCACAATAAAGAAGTCACATGAAGTTTTTTTGTTTCCCAGGGCATAAAAAAGTTATGTTTGCACTATAGTGTACTTTATTAAGTGTGCAATAGCATTATGTCTAAAAAACAATGTCCATACTTTAATTAAAAACACTTCATTGCTAAAAGAAAAATGCTAACAAGCATCCGAGGCTTCTGCTAGCTGTAATCTTTTTGCTAGTAGAGAATCATACCTCAATGTTGATTCTGCTGACTGATCATGGTGATGGTTGTTGAAAGCTGAGATATCTGTATCAATTTTTAAAAATAAGACAACAGTAAAGTTTGCTACATCAATTGCCTCTTCCTTTCATGAAATATTTTACTGTGGCATGCAATGCTGTTTGATAGCATTTTATCCACTGCAGAACTTCCTTCAAAATTGGAGTCAAATTTCTAAAACCCAGCCACTGCGTTATCTGCTAAATTTATGTAATATTCTAAAATTTTTGTTGTCATTTCAATACCATTCATAACATCTTTGCCAGAAGTAAGGTCCAAAAGAAACAACTTTTTCCCCCTCATCTGTAAGAAGCAACTTCTCATCCATTCAAGGTTTCTCATGAGATTACAGCAATTCAGTCACATCTTCAGGATCCACTTCTAATTCTAGTTATCTTGCTACTTCCACCATATCTCAGTTCCTTCCTTTACTAAAGTCTTGAACCCCACAAAATCATCCATAAGAGTTAGATCAACTTGTACCCAAGTCCTGTTAATGATAATTGGACCTCCTGCCATGAATCACAAATGTTCTATGGCATCTAGAATGGTGAATTCCTTCTACAAGGTTTTAAGTTTACTTTGTTCAGATCCAACAGAGGAATCACTATCTATGGTAGCTATAACCTTACAAAATATATTTCTTTAATAATAAGACTTAAAAGTCAAAATTACTTCTTGATCCATAGGCTGCAGAATGGATGTTTATTAACAAGCATAAAAACAACTTGAGTCTCCTTGTACATCTGCATCAGAGCTCTTGGGTGAACAGACACATTGTCAATAAGCAGTCATATTTTGAAGGAATCTTGTTTGTTTCTAGCAGTAGGTCTCAAAATTGGTCTTCAAATATTCAGTAAGCCATGATGTAACCAGATGTGCTTTCATCCAGGCTTTGTTTTTATTGGGAGAACCCACCCCCAATATTTCAATGTAGATTCTTTCTGTTTTCCATAAGTGTCAACTGACTGAGAAATAAAGAGAGACAGTATAAAGAGAGGAATTTTACAGCTGGGCCGCCAGGGGTGACATCACATATAAGTAGGAGCATGATGCCCACTTGAGTCTCAGACCAGCAAGTTTTTATTAAGGGTTTCAAAAGGGGAGGGGGTGTAAGAACAGAGAGTAGGTACAAAGATCACATGCTTCAAAGAGCAAAAAGCAGAACCACTGATAAGGGTTTAACAAAGGTCACATGCTTCTGAGGGAACAGGGCAAAGGACAAAAGCAGAACCACCGATAAGGGTCCAACAAAGATCACAAGGCAAAGGGCAAAAGCAGAACCACTGATAAGGGTCTATGTTCAGCGGTGCACATATTGTCTTGATAAACATCTTAAACAACAGAAAACAGGGTTCGAGAGCAGAGAACTGGTCTGATCACAAATTTACTAGGACTGAGTTTTCCCAACCCTAGTAAGCCTGAGGGTTCTGCAGGAGACCAGAGCTTATCTCAGTCCTTATCTCAACTGCACGAGATAGATATTCCCAGAGCGGCTGTTTATAGACACCCCCAGGAATGCATTCCTTTCCCAGGGTATTAATATTAATCTTTCTTGCTAGGAAAAGAATTTAGTGATATCTGTCTTGCTTACACATCCATTTATAGGCTCTCTGCAAGAAGAAAATTATGGCTCTCTTTGCCTGACCCCACAGGCAGTCAGACCTTATGGTTGTCTTCCCTTGTTCCATAAAATCGCTATTATTCTGTTGTTTTTCAAAGTGCACTGATTTCATATTGTTCAAGCACATGTGTTTTACAACCAATTTGTATAGTTAACACAATTATCACAGTGGTCCTGAGGTGATATACATCCTCAGCTTATGAAGATAACAGGATTAAGAAATTAAAGTAAAGACAGGCATAAGAAATTATAAAAGTATTATTGGAGAACTGATAAATGTCCATATTAAGATGAAATCTTCGCAATTTATGTTCCTCTGCCACGGGTCCAGTCAGTCCCTCCGTTCAGGGTCCTTGACTTCCTGTAACAGTTGTTCCACTTTGACGGCACAGGCAGAGTAGATTTAGCATAATTCTTAAGGACCCTAGGATTTTCAGAATAGTAAATGAACGTTGGCTTCAATTTAAGGTCACCAACTGCATCACCCACTAACAAGAGAGCCACTCTGTCCTTTGAAGCTTTGAAGCCAGGCATTGACTTCTCCTGTGTAGCTAGGAAAGCCCAAATGGCATCTTCTTCCAATAGAAGACTGGTTCCTTTAGACTGAAAATCTTCTTTTTTTAGTGTAGCCACCTTCATCACTGAGCTTAGCTAGATCAGGATAACTTGCTTTAGCTTCTACATTAGCACTTGGTGCTTCATCTTGCACTTGGAGACAGCTTCTTTTCATAAACTTCATGAACCAACCTCTGCTAGTTTCAAACTTTTCTTGTGAAGCTTCCTCATCTTCTCAAAGAATTGAAAAGAGTTAGGGCTGCTCTGGATTAGGTTTTGGCTTAACAGAATATTGTGACTGGTTTGATCCTCTATCCAGACCACTGAAACTTTCTCCTTATCAGCAGTAAGGCTGTTTCACTTTCTTATCATTCTTGTGTTCACTGGAATAGTGCTTTTAATTTGCTTCACGAACCTCTTTGCATTCACAACTTGGCTCACGGTTTGGTGCAAGAGGCCTAGCTTTTGGCCTATTTCAGCTTTCAACATGTTTTCCTCACTAAACTCAATTATTTTTAGCTATTGGCTTAAAGTGGGAGATGCAACTTTTACTTGAACACTTAGAGGCCATTGTAAGGTTATTAATTGGCCTAATTTAAATATTGTTGTGTCTCAGATGTTGGGGGGGTGGGTGGGAAGCCCAAGAAGGAGAGAGGTGGGGGAATGACCAGTTGGTAGAGTAGTCAGAAGACACACAACATTTATTGCTTAAGTTTGCCATCTTATATGGGTGCAGTTCTAGGTACCCCAAAACTATCACAATAGTAACAACAAAGATCACCGATCCCAGATCATCATAACAGATCTAATATTAATAATAATGAAAAAGTTTGAAATATTGCAAGAGTTATCAAAATGTGAGACAGAGACACAAAGTGAGCACTTGCTGTTGGAAAAATGCTGCTCATAGACTTGCTTCATGCAGGGTTGTCACAAACCTTAAATTTGTAAAAAAAATGCAGTGTCTGTGAAGCACAGTTGAAAGACAGGCAATATAGTAAGGTGTGCTTGTGTTATTCACCATTAACTTTGAATTTATTTTAAGCTGCTATAGTGATGACTATTTGATAACACTACATCACCCACAGCTTCTAATAGAAGAAACATTTTTTGTTACGTTACTTCTGTGATTTGGTTAGGATGTGTGGTTTGGACACAGTGATCATAATAGGTATATATAGAAATTGAAAAAAAATAGCCATATTAACTCATTTAGCTCATCAAGGCCTTCTCTGTTTTTTTTTGAATGAAAATTGCAATCTTCTGAGAATACAATTTGAATTTCTTCATTATCTCATACAAAAGGTAACAAAATGTTTGCTGACATAAAATCATTTTTTTGCCGTTCAGAATGTTAGAAATCCTTATCCAAATCTTCAGCGTTACAGTGACTATTTCCTAAACTTGTTTCATTAACCTAGGAACTTACAGATGACATTAAGTATAATTTTATATATCAAAGAGTAATGAAGACTTGGACCCAAGTCAAATTAATACTTTTATAAAGAAAATGATAAAAGTATTACTTAGGGTAGAATAAGAATGTTTCCTTTTTTTTCCCAACTGGTAATCATTAATATGTATTTGCTAGAATAAACACTATGCCTTGTAACCTCATTCCTCTATTTTATATTTGGATTTTTCATCTCAGTTGAAAGACAAGAATAGAGGTACTGTAGGCTGCTTTGCATTGTACTCCACTTCCTCTCTCTCTTCTCTCACCCCATAAAAAGATAATGTGGGAGCAGAATATCTGGCATGAATCACTGCAGTATGGCTGTGATATATCTTTGTTTTATTTTTATGTTTTAAACATGAAATCCTGAATAAAAGGAATGGTCCCCCTTATGATGTGAAGAATCAGCACTTAGCATCAGCATCACTTAATTCTATTGAATCTTGCCACTTGTCCTGTTTGTAGTGTGCTTTCCATTTATGCTGGGCGATTGGAAAAGAAGGCTGCCTTCATGTGATTTCATTCCCTACATATTTAACATGGAAGAGAATATACTGATAACATACGGCTTAAACAGCTTAGTGTTCAGCCTCATGTTGACATTCCTCCTCATGAGAATATCTTTTGTTTTCTTTGTCTGTAGTTTTGTAGAAAATCAAAAAAACATTTATCTCAAAGCCAATATGTATTGACTACTTCATACACATTATTTCCTTACTGCTTAAATGTATTGGAGTAGTTATTATCTCCTATTGACAGGTGATGAAATTGAAACTCAGAGAGAAAATAAAGTATCCAAGGTCACCTACCAAGTAAACAGGGAAGAGGGCATTTAAAACCAAGTGCCTGACTGTAACCTGTTACTGAACTGCAACGGGGCACTCTACCTTTGCCGTTGGCTTCTGGATACACAAAAAGTTACTCAGCCAGTTAAATGAATCTTACGGTTTCACCTGGCTGCCCTGATGAACTTTGACTGTTGTCTACCAACCACACCCACTTTCAGCTTTTATTCAGCAAAGCTGCACCTGAGTGCATGATTCTCTGAAAACAGGAACGAAAACATTTTCTTCACTATGTACAATGTCATAAGTATGAGTCATTTTTCTCTCTCTCTGTCTCACCAATCACCAGTCTCTTTCTCTTACATTCATAGAGACTTTTGTTATTTCTTGTCTCTTATTTGTAAGGAGAAGTGTAGTATTCCAGATAAAAATGAAGTCCTTTATATAAGGATGCAATCTCTGGTTTACCACCATTAACTTTGAATTTATTTTAAGCTGCTATAGTGATGACTATTTGATAACACTACATCATCCACAGCTTCTAATAGAAGAAACATTTTTTGTTATGTTACTTCTGTGATTTGGTTAGGATGTGTGGTTTGGACACAGTGATCATAATAGGTATATATAGAAATTGAAAAAAAATAGCCATATTAACTCATTTAGCTCATCAAGGCCTTCTCTGTTTTTTTTGAATGAAAATTGCAATCTTCTGAGAATACAATTTGAATTTCTTCATTATCTCATACAAAAGGTAACAAAATGTTTGCTGACATAAAATCATTTTTTTGCCGTTCAGAATGTTAGAAATCCTTATACAAATCTTCAGCGTTACAGTGACTATTTCCTAAACTTGTTTCATTAACCTAGGAACTTACAGATGACATTAAGTATAATTTTATATATCAAGGAGTAATGAAGACTTGGACCCAAGTCAAATTAACACTTTTATGAAGAAAATGATCTGTGTGACAGCATGCCACATAGAAAGCTTTCTGGCTTTCTCATTTGTAGTGATGCTATTTATTATGATGAGATTTTTATTTAATTTAAAATAGTACAGGACACATCTGTGATATACATCCATTTGGTTAACATTAAATTACGGTTAGCTCATTTATTTGCTATATCTAACCTATCAGGTTGTCATTTACATTCAATGATGACAAGAAAACCATTATTTTTATTACCTAAAAGCAAAGACTTTTTTCCCCCAAGTGTTTGTTGTAGCCAATAAAAGTATAAATATTCAAGCTATAAAACAAAATTCCTCAAGTCATTCATTGGTTCATTTTTATAGACCACTCCAATTACTGATTAAAAGCCAGGGTCTCCCCTCCACCACCCCTAGCTAAATTGTCCCAAAACATTTTCTTATTTCACTCCTAACTTTGAATAAAAATGTGTCTGA
The DNA here is from genome assembly GCF_007565055.1 of Rhinopithecus roxellana. Classification (NCBI taxonomy): domain Eukaryota; kingdom Metazoa; phylum Chordata; class Mammalia; order Primates; family Cercopithecidae; genus Rhinopithecus; species Rhinopithecus roxellana. The sequence goes on from NC_044550.1 coordinate 61,811,398, forward strand.
TGGTTCTGTGACCTTAGGGAGTAATTTAAGGGCAGTGCAAGGAAATAAGCTGATAGTTGTAGCAGATGCAAAGTGAGAACATCTGTATTTACTCCCAGTAACTGTAGAGACTTCCGTTAAACTGGATGTCAGGGTAGAATATCAGGGACAGTAGGTATGAATGGTTGTCAACAACTTCATGTCAAGCCCAAAGTCAACCAATTATATTATCTAAAATCTCCTTATGGGAAGATCTATTTTCACTTTTAATTAAAGGATGAAATTCCAGCCTTCTCAATGAAGAAATTTTGTGTGGAGATGCACTATTAGAAAATTGGTTCTTACTTTGATTTGCATTTGCCAACATCTTCTGTTGTAAATGGGGACTATATTGTGCTACACACACACACATGCAGGCACACACATGTGTGCACGAGTGTATGTTTGAAATTAAAGCATAAGGACAAACCTGTTTTGTTTAATATAGGTCTACCTCTGCATAGTTTAAAGACTGATATAGAAGGAGATGCAGCCAAAGGTGTTACAGGGATCTAGATAGTAGCTTCTTTGATCCACAACTCCAGGGTGCTCTGGTCACTGCTTAAATTCTCTATGGTATACATTTGTACTACTGAGTTTATGAAAGAACATTTTATAATAAAATAGTAATTCACAAGCAACAGATGGGAAAAGAATGTGTTTTCCTTCTTTCTTAGGCCAGAAGGACTCATTTTTATCTCCTGTCTCACTGTGAAGAAAGGACTACCCATAGATATTATTTGAAATCATATTGCAAAGTATGCATGAAATGCTTTGTAGATCAGGATTTTGGATAGAGCTGACATTTGTCTTGTAGGAAAACCATACTATTTCAATACTTGTTTTCCATTTTTTGATTTTTTAAACCAGTAGCATTTTCTGATCTATTGTATATTTCTGTCATGCAGTCATAACTTGTATAGTAGATGGAGAGTCACCTCGTCCCTTGGTGATTGAAGTAAGACTATCTTGATCTGTAGGTCCACAGTCCTGGGAAGGTCAAATCCTCATTCCCATGACTCATTCCTCTTGCTTTTTCTTTCTCTCCACTTCAGAGACATTGTGGACTATATAGTCCTGTCCAACATCATACTGAGGTGTTGAACCTCCATTATCTCCCAAACATCAGACCACACAAGCATTTTGAAGATTTAGGGTGCCAGAGGGGAGGAATCACCATACTTCATGAATAGTCTTTTGCAGTCTTGATAATTCAATTTACTCATACCCCAACACTTTCCGAAGTCTTGGATGCTGACAGAAGGCCCTTATAGAACCCTCCCAGCAATGCAGGCCACTTCTGCTACTCTTTATTGACAGTGATTAGCCCAAGCCAGATGCTCTGGAGCTTTGATGAACACATTTTCTCTGTGATAAATTAATAAATCTTATGGACAAGACTGAACTATTACTCATAACCCCTAAAAATATTGCCAATATTCAATAAAATGTCTAGTCTTGGTTGACCTGAGTAAATAAGGTCCTCCAGATAATTGTCAAGTCTTTTAGTTTATTTTTATAGATTTAGGGGATCCTAATGCAGTTTTGTTACATGGATAAATTGCAGTGGTGAAGTCTGAGCTTTTAGTGTAGCTATCACCTGAATAGTGTGCATTGTATTCATGAGGTAATTTCTCATCATTCACTCCTCTTTCCAACCTCCCATCCTCTGAGTCTCCAAGGTCTATTTATATGGACCCTTTGTTTTTGCTAATTTGATGAAAGCTAGAAACTTTGCTGGGAAGCGAAGATGCAACACATTCTGAAGGGTGTTTCTAAGCTGCATGCCCTACTTGTGACAACCTCAAAGAAAGTTAAAACTGAATGGTAAGGAGTTCTCCTTCTCGTGCCTTCCAGGGCAAGAGCCAGCAATCTCAGTAGGCTAAATTTAATTATTCTTTATAGGTGACACCATTATATTCTGTTCTCAAAAAAGTGTTGTAAAAAGCACCTGATACTTGAAGAATAAAATTTTTATTGAAACAAACAAAGCAATTAAAATCATTGATAACTCATTTTAAAATGTAACAATAATCCAAATCCCTTTGAATTTAGATATTCTTTTACAAATTAGAAGCACTGAGCCTAGCAAAGTGAATCTAGAAGGACATTATTAGATTGACACTGTAGAAAAGTACTTTCATCTAGTTTTTTAATGTGCAGCTAGAGGGATGGCCTGTGGATACTGGACTGAAAGAGACAGGAGGCAGTAAATGTTTAGGAGCAAAACCTGCATTTTCAGTGGTTTTTTTTTTTTAATCTTTGGAAAGTCATTTCCAGATATATATGCCATTTTACCAGACTCTGTTTCTTCTTGTATTACTTTACGCTGCACTGTTTTTGTTTTTGTTTTTGTTTTTTCCCGAGACGAAGTCTCACTCTGTTGCCCAGGCTGGAGAGCAGTGGGCATGATCTTCATTCACCTCAACCTCCACCTTCTGGGTTCTGGAGTTTCTCCTGCCTCAGCTTCCCGAGTAGCTGGGATTATAGGTGTATGCAACCATGCCCGGCTAATTTTGTATTTTTCTTTTTTAGTAGATACGGGGTTTCACTATGTTGGCCAGGCTGGTCTCAAACTCCTGACCTCAAGTGATCCACCCACCTCAGCTTCCCAAAGTGTTGGGATTACAAGCATGAGCCAAAATGCCAGGCCATATGCTGCATTTTTTTAAAAAGCAGGTTCTATGTTTATGTAGTTTTGTATTTAATATTTACTCCAACAGAGTTAGTCCCCCTATTTTCAATCCCAGAAATGTGCTTATCTTGATGCTGTTTTAAAATGTATCGTTTCTGAATCATTTAAATTCCCAATTCCATTTTGACTATATTGATTTTTCTCCAACTGCTCTCTGTACTGGCTTAACATGCAGAGGATTTTTTGTTCAGTGTGATCTCTTAGGAAGGGACTCTAAGTCCTAGTGTCGAGTGAGCTGTAGTCTGGGATAGGGGCAAACGTGTCAAAAGGGAACACTGAGAAAAGAGGAAGGACAGGGAGAGAGACTCCTGTTCATGCCTCAGGGTAGATTCAATGGGAAAGACAGGAGAAGCAGCTCCAGTTTCCTTTTGCTTAAATCTCTTGATTTAGCATCACATTCTCTGTGGTAGAAGGAAACATCATTACAGATTGACCCTGAGACGAGAAGACTCTTAAAAATGAAAGAGAATTGAATTGTGGTGTTTGAATATCCCCCTCCTCTGTATCCTTTGTCTTGGCCCTCCCATACTGGGGCTCCGGTTCAGCAAAGCCTCAAAGAGACAGCAAGCAACCCTGGAGTTAGCAACAGCGCCCCCTGACTCATACTGGGTGTTCTCTTTGTAGGTCTCTAATCTAATAAATAATTCAGCCTGACTCTGCTGAATTGATGAGCCCCATGGGGTATCACAGCCCACAAATAGGCAGTCTGAGGTCTTTTGAATGGCTGAGAAGCATTGGAAGAATTTTCTGGAAATGTTTTTGGAAAACTTTTCACTCACATACAATTACAATATTTTTAAACAAACTTCCAGTTCTCCTATCTTGCTACTACACTTCGTTGCAATTGCTTGTTTAATTATCTGAAAGGTTTTGGAAAACAAGAGCCATGTGTGTCTTTCTCTCTATTCCATCCTCAGGATCTAGTATAGTCCTAGCATTTAGCAGTCCTCAGTGTGTGTGTGTGTGTGTGTGTATGTGTGTGTGTGGGTGTAGTGTGTTTGTGTGTGTATACATGTGTATATAGATGCATATATATATAATCTATATATACCTATATGTCTATATCTATAATGTACATCTGTATATATCTACATATATCTGTATCTATATCATCTTTATCTATGCCTACATATCTGTATATCAACATCTATACTTATACATATGTCTATATCAATGTTTATTGAGCTCTTATTATTCTATTCCAGACATTTCTGTATATCACACATACTTCAAGTTTTTTTTTAATACATGTATATATCTGTGAAATAGGCACTGCCTCAGAGAGATTACACATCTTCCCAAAAGACATATGTAAGCTTGTGGCTGGGTTACAGTTCAAACCAAGTTTTCTATGAATTCAAAGCTATTTCACAATGACTCTTGTATGGTGAGAAAGTGTATTTAGTCTAATTATATTTCTTGGTAAAAGAAATTATATTACAGCAATTTAATGAAAAGTTGTGTTCTCAACTCATTTTTCTAAAAACAGTAACACTTACAAATGTAAATATAAATACGAGTAGTCATTATTCAGCATCATTGGGCATTGGTTTCCACTTACTCCAATAAAGTGACATTAAAAGAATAAATTACACATGCATAAAAGAAAGGGAATTTAGAGATTGCAGAGATATGATAATTTAATAAATTTCCAAAAGACAGAGAGACGATTGATAAACTTCATAATATTGTCCAGAGAAAATTTCATTTTGCTATTTAGAATAATCTTTTTGTTTGTTTGTTTGTTTGTTTGTTTGTTTGTTTGATGGCGTCTCACTCTGTCTTCCAGGCTGGAGTGTAGTGGCACAATCTCAACTCACTGCAACTTCCACCTCCTGGGTTCAAGTGATTCTCCTGCCTCTGTCTACAGAGTAGCTGGGATTACAGGTGTGGGCCACCACACCCTGCTAATTTTTGTATTTTTGGTAAAGATGGGGTTTCATCATGTTGGTCAGGCTGGTCTTGAACTCCTGATTGTGTGATCTGCCAGCCTTGGCCTCCCAAAGTGCTGGGATTACAGGTGTGAGCCACCGCCCCTGGCCTAGAATAATCTTTTATGGCAACTTTGCATATCTGCCACAGAGATTGCTGATACCTAAAGTATAATATAAAGAGGCATCATGGCTTTTAAAACAATGGATATGATAAAATAATGTCAATAGAAGATTTTTCTATATGCAAATTACATGGGGATGAGACAAGCTCAAACTCATAGAACTTAGGAAGTCAGGCATTTACAGCCACAACAAGCAAATTCTAGAAATGTTTTCTTTAAAGGGAGTAAAAGGAAACTCCACTGGAGAAAACTATTGCTTCTAGAGGAGATATTAGAACTTAAGGTATAAATGTAGCATTTCGATGGAGGTTTTCCAAAGGCAGGTTTGCCTACCACCTGTTTATCGCAGATAAGAAACTGCTGAACAAAACATGAAGCTTTCAGACAATATAAGTTCTTGAAGGGTCTAAAGAAGGAAATTCACACAGTTAACTAGGTATAATGACCCAGAAGTCCATTCTTAAACATGAATTGAAAACTGAAACTAGCCAAACAAATGAGAAAACTAGTAATGAGAGGTGAAAGTGAGAGGTGAAGAGTACTAACTGGTTCAAGTAGGGACTTGGAGAACTTTTTTGTCTTTACAAGAGGATTGTAAAATGTACCAATCAGCGCTCTGTAGCTAGCAAGGGGATTGTAAAATGCACCAATCAGCACTCTGTAAAATGCACCAATCAGCAGGATCCTAATAGTAGCCAATCGCAGGGAGGATTGTAAAAAGGGCATTCTGATAGGACAGAAACAGAACATGGGAAGGGACAAAGAAGAGAATAAATGCCAGCCTGTAGCGGCATCCTGCTCAGGTCCCATTCCACACTGTGGAAGCTTTGTTCTTTCGTTCTTCACATTAAATCTTGCTGCTGCTCACTCTTTGGGTCCGTACCATCTTTAAGAGCTGTAACATTCACTGTGAAGGTCCACAGCTGCATTCTTGAAGTCAGCAAGACCATGAACCCACCAGAAGGAACCAACTCTGGACACAGTAACATGGAACAGAAATAAGAACAGTAGCACACACACACACACACACACACACACACACACACACACACACACCCAAATCTATACAAAAGGAATGAGAGCTATGAAAGAGCAATCTCAGAAAATAAAAGAGATTAGATGTAAACAAATTAACATATTAGATGATAAATGCAATTTACTTTGTGTGTGTGTGCATAGAGATGATTATTTTAAAAATTGGCATTTTACACTAAGGAACTGAGCTGATTTTACTATTTCAATACTCAGATGGTCATTCAGAAAGGCATTCAAAGGGTGTTTTGTGTGTTTGTTTGTTTGTTTTTAGTTTTCTTTTTGGAAATTAGACCAAAATTTTTATTTTAAATATTTCCCACATTTCCTTAATCAAGATTCTTCTACTCTTCCCTGTGTACTCAATGACTTACTTGGCTAGAATAAGAAATGGTGCATTGTGGACAATATTGTTATTCAGAAAACATATCTAACTGACATTAGTCATTAACATTAATCCAGTATTTTAAATTCTCTCTATTTAAATATCATGTAGTCATTTGCCAGTCTTTGTTGACTCGAATTCTTCATAAACCTGGAGAGAATTGAAAAAACAAATCTGACTGTATCTCTTATAGCCTTGAAATCCTTCAATGGCTTTCTTTTGTCTCTTGGAATCCCACGATCTTGCATTGCCAACTTCTGTTAAGATGAATATTGTGTTACTTTTGGAGTGAAAATAATAAATTACTTAAAAATGGTTGATTTATATTCTTCAGGACTTCTTATAGAATAGTTAAGCACCATCTTCCCTGTCTTTACTCCCTAATCTCCTTACAAACTGATGCCCTAAACTGTTCAGTCTAGGAAATCAAGGAATTAAAGAGAACCTGCAAATGACCATTTTTTTTTTTTTTGTACTGAGTCTACCCTACTCTGCTTGGCTATTGAGGGTCATATTGCTGTAGTCTCATTGCAGAGTAGATAGAGAAAGGCAGAGATGAAATAAGGTTCATTATTGCTGCTTTGAAATCACTTGGAGCAAGGGAAAAATAATCCAGAAGAGAAAAAAATGAATGCTGTGAGAAAAGGAGTAACAGAATGAAGACATAACCTCTGGGAACTTCATAATATTGTCCAGAGAAAGTCTTCATTCTACCAGTTAGAATGACTACAATCAAAAAGGCAAAAAATGACACATACTGGTGGGTATACAGAGAAAAGGGAACATATATACTGTTGGTAGGAATGTAAATCAATTCAGTCATTATAGACAACAGCGTGAGGTTTCTCAAAAAATTAAAAATAGAACTACTATATGATTCAGACCTCCCAACTAGTGGGTATATATCTAAAGGAAATGAAATCTGTATGTCAAAGAGACATCTGTACTCCTATGTTAGTTGAAACACTATTTACATCAGCCAAGATATGGAATCAACCTTAAGTGCCTATCAACAGATGAATAGATAAAGAAAATAATTAAATACCATTCAGCCATAATAAAACATGAAATCCTGTTATTTCTGGCAACATTGATGAGCCTAGAGAACATTAGTTTAAGTGAAAGAAGCCAGTCACAGAAAGACAAATATGGCACAATCTTACTCATATGTGAAATCTACAAACACTGATCCTGTAGGACTAGAAGTAGAATTGTGGTTACCAGAGAATGGGATGGGTAGGGTGAGAGTGGAGATATTGGGAAATGGATATGGAGTTGCAGTTAGATAGGAGGAATAAATTCTAATGTTCCATTTCACAGTAGGGTGACTATAGTTAACAATAATCTATTGTATATTTAAAAATAGCTTGAAGGGAGGATTGTAAATGTTCTCACCATAAAAAATTATTAATGTTTCAGATGATTGATATGATAATTATCCTAATATCATATATTATGTACATGTATTGAAATAATATACTGTATCCCATAAATATGTACTGTTTTTATATGTCAATTAAGAATAAAACAAAAAAGAAAGAATATGGGCTTAAAAAGAAATTAGCTTGTATTTGTGATAAAAAAAAAACAGTATTTCTATTTAATATAAATAACGATTTTTTCCTTTGAAATTTGAAGACTTTGGTGCTTTGCAACATTATTTTTCCCTGGAGAACTATTTTTCTTTTGCTGCAGTTTTTCTCCAAGTGAGCTAAGACAATTTGAGAATAAAAGATATGTATTTAAGTTGGCAGCTGGTTGATTTAGTTTTACCTCATAGCTTTGTTTTTCTCTTCCTTGATATGTCACACAGGGTTTGAGATGAAGTTTTGTAAGAGAAATTCTGACAGAACATTAACTGAAAGTGTATGTGAATTAATTAAAGTTGGCTTATTTATGGGGATGAATTAGTTTGAAAATGCATTCAAAATTATTGTCTTCTCAGACTGATCAATAACTTTTTTTCCTTCTACTCCACCATGATGGGTACAGAGTGTCTATTACGTGCGAAAATTGATTCTAATCACCTACTATCATGTTATGTATGTGAAAATTATTAACATGGTGTCTGACATGTATTAAATATTCTTTATTTTATTGTTCTCATAAAATTAATTTCTGAAGCAGCCTCTATAGTGATCTAGCTTCTCGCCAATAAATCCAACAAAAAAGCAACTTGTTTGATTAGTAGACACTCTTATTACTAGAATTTCTTTTCTTTTGAAGTCAAAATCTTACCGTAATTTCCAACAAGTAATTCTAGCTCTCTTCTATTAAGGAACTCAAGTCAAATATTTGAAAGAATATATTCTTCTAGTTTTCTCTTTTCCTAAGGTGAACAATAATAGTTTCTTTAAATGACTCTCATATAACATTTCAGTTCTCATACCATCTTTTAAGTTATAGTAATAAAATGTTAAGTTGGAACTAGGTGACACACATGTGCCACATTTGCCACTTCTTTCTTATTTTATAACACATTTTCAGCTGTAGAAAAATATGAGTTTAGAATCTCTCTTAATACAGCATTTCAATAAGCCAATAGTGCAAAGGATTGGAAACTTATTTACTGTATTTGATAGTTTAAATATCTAATTTTAAGTTACTATAGTGAGGCTCAAGGAATCTTAGTAAATTACCTAAGCTGGTGAAGCTAGTTATGATAGTCTGATATCAACTTCTACTTCTACTTTACTGCCAACTTCTTTCCTGAATAAACTCCAGTACTTACCTACATTGTTAAAATCAGTGCCATATTTGGTGTTTTTCAGCATGGTTTGCAATCTATTAAAAACCTAAACTTTTAAGTTTGTAAAGTTTGTAAAGAAGGAAACTACTGAATACACTACAATCTTCATTTTACTTTTGAAAATAATTAGACTTATATGAACAGACCTAAAAAGATATAATGACAAATGAAAAGATAGAGCCAAAATGATATAGCCCTGGTATGGCAGCTCTTGCCTGTAATCCCAGCACTTTGTGAGGTCAAAGTGGGAGGACTGCTTGATATGTATGTGTGTACTGTATGTACATATACTAGTGTATGTGTGTACATACATATACATATCTGAAATGTTAACTTATGTTTATACACATTAATATTGCTATATATAACAAAATTAACATGTATAAATTTTATAACATGTAAAATTTTGCTATATATAGCAAAATTAATATGTATAAACCATTTGCTGGGTGACTATGAAAGGAAGATTTTGTTAGTATGATTGATTTTGTTTTCAAATAACAGAAACAAAAGGAAAAAATATGAATAAAGGAGAAGGAAATATATTGCCTTGTGGAACTAAATATTGAATGAAGTGCTATATTTAGGCATGGATAAATAAGTGATATCACCTAGTCTCTGTTTTTCAATTTTCCAGCTTTGCTTCTTTATGATATTTTCAGTCTGCGAGGAGCTGCTCTCACTGACCAGAAAATAATGCCACAAGCAACTCCAGCAACATCCTTACTACAGCCCATGATCCCATTGGAAGTGAAAGCATTGTTTCCTGTTGCTCAGGTAGAAATATCTTAAGGACAATTGTTTCTGGAGACACTAAGACTATCTTCTTGTAGATTGAGAGACATCTAGATATTTTTCCACCATTCCAATTCTTTCTTCACCTGAGAAGAGAGAGAATTCATTACTTGTCACTATTGCTTTTGGTATATGGTCATTGAAGGCTCTAGCCATTCTGCTAAAGAAGATAATTTTTGCGTACTTAATAAATGGAAGAAAACATCTCCCTCTCTCTCTTTCTATATACACACACACAGGTGTATAAACACTAAAATTTAGAAAACATTGTATTTTAGTGTATAAAATGATGTATACTTCCTATATTTTGGTGTTATTCCAGGGGAAAGGAAAGAGAAAATAACAGCCAGTTGGCTTTAGGTACCTTGAATGTGAAAAGAACAACAAATTGGATTTCACAACCACTAATTGTCTGGTTTGTATAAGAAGGACCCCTTTTGCAGTTATCTGTCAGAGCTTGGCTAGGTAATAATCTTCCCTTTTGTCTGCCCATTTTAAAGTGGTAGAGCTCTTCATGGCTGAAATATCAGGAACAAAAGAAAAATCTCCACAGCAGAAGATAGAAAAAACTCTGTAGGCAATACTATTATGTGATATTGTCTCTTAGACAACGACAGATTTTGCTTAAAAATCCTTTTGAGTTATTCGTGTCTCATTCTGTAGTCTTTAATGACTGCTTCAGAAAAAGACTTACAGACAGTCCCCAAATTATAATGTTTAAGTTTAGTATTTTTTGACTTTATAGTGGTATGAAAGCAATATGCATTCAGTAGAAACTATACTTTAAATTTTGAATTTTGGTTCAAAGTTCTTTATAATAACCTTATTACAAAATAAGCTTTGTGTTCAATGAGTTAGCATAACTGTAGGCTAATGTAAGCATTTTGAGCACATTTAAGGTAAGCTAGGGGAAGCTGTAATGTTTGGTAGGCTAGGTGTATTAAATGTGTTTTCAACTGAGGATCTTTTCATCTTATGATGACTTTATGGGTACCAAATCACATCATAACTCCAGGAGCAAGTGCATATATTGATTCCTTTTTCTATCAATACAGCAAAGTAGATGTACAGTGCATTTAAAAATACTGTATAGGATACTTAAAATATTTTAAAATCATTGATAGTAATTAAAAGGAAGACAAATTAGAATGCAGAAAGGATCGGTAAATAAAACCATAGAGAAGTAAAAACTCGAAGCTCACGTTTGCTCTAGGAAATCTGCTGTATCTTACTATGTGAGGAATTTAAAATGAATTCACTTTAAAAATAGCCTCAAAAACTCTGATACAAAATATCGATGCAGAGTGTGATTGCAATCAAGAATCACAAACACATGAACAAAAAAGTACTGATGTGAGAGACAGATAAACAACAAATTGCAGAATCAGAACTTATCTGAGTCTGTACTTTGAGAAGAGTGGTATAAAGCAAATTATTAATTGGGAGTTCTCTAAGTAAAATGTGTAAAAATATATAGTAAAGTATATAAAAAATCTAGTAAAAGACCAGAAATAAGAGTATAACTTCCAAAGTAGTAAAAGTGAAGTGAAGAAACAAAAAATAAATCAGTTCAACTGAATAAAAATAAGAGAGGTAGGGAGAAATATAGAAATACAGACAATTAGAAATACAATGTTAGAAGTTGGAGTAAATCAGTAATGAAACAAAATCACTAGAGGAATAGTAAAACTCTAAACCTTTGTGCACCTAATAACATAACTTCAAAATGGTTGAATGCAAAACTATCAGAAGTAAAAGGTGAAGTAGATGAATTCACTAAACTAGTGGGTTTAACACATCTCTTTCAGAATTAATAGATTAAGCAGATTCCGGTATTTGTAGAGTGACATGTACTGTCTATGTGCCTGTGCTAATGTTATGAACAGTTATCAGCCAGTGTGACTATCCACAGCTGTCTTAGTTCATTTTGTGTTTCTGTGATGGAATACCACAAACTGGGTTAATTTATAAACACACACACAAACACACACACACACACACAGAGGAAAAAAAAAAAAACACAGATAGCTGCTTCCTACAGCTCTGGAGGCCGGGAAGCCTAAGGCTGATGGTGCCGCTCCTGGTGAGGGTTTTCTTGCTGCATTATCCTGTGGCAGAAGGAAGAAGGCCAAGGAGCGAGAGAGAGCAATCGAGAGCTGAAATCTCTTTTATAACAAGCTACTCTCACAACAACACACCCACTCCTGTGATAATTACATTCATCCATTTATGAGGCAAAACAATAACACAGTCCAGACTCCCTTGTTAACACTGATACTGCTACTTTTTAGATAGTGATATACTACTAGCAAAAAAGCAGTCATGTATAAATAAAGCAACACAGAATGATCAAGTTGGCTTTATCCAGGATGAAAAAGTGGCTCCACATCAGGAAATCTGAAAATAGAATTCATTGCATTTAACAGATTATTTTTTTAAAAACGATCTTTTTAGAAGCAGAAAAGCTCTTCAAAAATTCAACATGAATTTATGATAATAACAGCTGAAACAAGAAGCATTTAGTATGAATTAAGTTCCCTAAATCCCCTTCTTCGAAGAGAGCTTGACCAAAATTCCAGGAAGGCAGATGATAGTTTAAGCAACATTTTAAATATCCCATAATAAGGTCAGGCATGGTGGCTCACGCCTGTAAACCTGGCATTTAGGAGGTCGAGGCAAGTGGATCACCTGAAGTCAGGAGTTCGAGAACAGCCTGGCCCACATGGTGAAACCCCATCTCTACTAAAAATACAAAAATTAAATTAGCTGGGTATGGTGGCAGACACCTATAATCCCAGCTACTTGGGAGGCTGAGGCAGGAGAATCACTTGAACCTGGGAGGTGGAGGTTGCTGTGAGTTGGGATCATGCCATTGCACTCCAGCCTGGGCAACAGAGTGAGACTCCATCTCAAAAATAAATAAATAAATAAACAAACACATAATAAATAAATAAAAAGTATCAGCTAATACAGTTGCCTATTTTTATACTAGTCAAAAATATTTCCTAGAAGGGAATAATTTTCTGTTTGCTCTTGGATAAGAACCTCTATTTTTTCTAGGACAATTGTAGCTTTATACATCTGAATCTGTCCACAGGACAATAAAGAGAACAAAATAAATCCACAAATTATGACCTGAAAATACAGAAATAAATATAATATTTTATTAGAGCTAACTCTAGAGCTTAGAATATAAGAATGAGAGCACAATGGTTGGCGTTTGAGAAAAATGCACAGAAAACAGGAGGAGAAAAGAGAAAACCCAACATTTACGAAATACTGAAAAGTGGTCTAGAATAGTTCAGATCATAGCAAGGCTATTAGGGAAAACCTGGAAAGTGTGGAGGAAGCTGGAAAGATCTGAAGCAGCAGTCTCAGAAAGAGATATTTTTTTCTGAGAGAGTAAGTAAATGGAAAGGGAGAGGCACTGTTGGAGATATGATGGTAAAGAAGAAGGAAAGGGCCAGGCTCGGTGGCTCACGCCTGTAATACCAGCACTTTGGGAGGCCAAGGCAGGTGGATCACCTGAGGTCGGGAGTTTGAGACCAGTCTGACAAACACGGAGAAATCCTGTCTCTACTAAAAATACAAAATTAGCCAGGCGTGGTTGCGCATGCCTGTAATCCCTGGTAGTCAGGAGGCCGGGAGGCTGATGCAGGAGAATCATTTGAACCCAGGAGGTGGAGGTTGCGGTAAGCTGAGATCGCGCCACTGCACTCCAGCCTGGGCAACAAGAGCGAAACTCTGTCTCAAAAAAAAAAAAAAAGAAGAAGAAGAAAGCAAAAGAAGAAGGAGGAGGAGGAGGAGGAGGAGAAGAGAGGAGGAGGAGGAGAGGAGGAGGAGGAGGAGGAGGAGGAGGGGGAAGGAAAAAATGGGAAATAAGTAGAAAATAAAAATCACACAAGAACAAAAGAGAATACTAACATACATCAAACCCAAAAATGAATACATCACCCATTAAAGAAACTGCACCTCCCTATACTGGAGTGAGTGAGTACTCCTAAAGTAGAAATATTGTAATGACTCCAGACTCTCAAACTGTCCAGAAATTGCAAAGAAAAAAATAGCAACAATTATACAAAGCTACTGTAAGAAACAAAACAGAACATGAAAATAAACATTTCCACTGTTGAAATTTCCTACCCTGCAGTTAGTTGAATGGACATCTACTTAGCTGTAATGTAATATATTTAGCTGTAAAAAGACTGAGAACAATCACGAGGTCAAGAGATCGAGACCATCCTGGCGAACACGGTGAAACCCCGTCTCTACTAAAAAAATACAAAAAACTAACCGGGCGAGGTGGCAGGCGCCTGTAGTCCCAGCTACTCGGGAGGCTGAGGCAGGAGAATGGCGTAAACCTGGGATGCGGAGCTTGCAGTGAGCCGAGATCCCGCCACTGCACTCCAGCCTGGGCAACACAGCAAGACTCCGTCTCAAATAAAAAAAAAAAAAAAAAAAAAGACTGAGAACAATCTCTATGAACTTATATGGAAATATTTCCAGGATATTTTGATGAGCTAAGAAAGTAAAATATACGGCGTATACATAATATTCTACTTTTGTGAAAGAAACGAGAGGCTTTAAGAATATAAACATACATCTGCTACATTTTGTCAAAAGAAACAGATGGCAGGCACACCAGAAACTAAGGATGTACTTTTTTTTTTTTTTTTTTTTTTTTTTTTTTGAGATGGAATCTCGCTCTATCTCCCAGGCTGGAGTGCAGTGGCGCTATCTTGGCTCACTGCAACCTCCGCCTCCCAGGTTCAAGCGATTCTCCTGCCTCAGCCTCCTGGGTAGCTGGGATTACAGGTACGTGCCACCATGCCCTGCTAATTTTTGTATTTTTAGTAGAGACGGGGTTTCACCATCTTGGCCAGGGTGGTCTTGACCTCCTGACCTCGTGATCTACCCGCCTCGGCCTCCCAAAGTGCTGGGATTACAGGCGTGAGTCGCCGCGCCTGGCTGGGATGAACCTTTTAACCAATGTGGGAATAGGGATGGGGCCGATGTGGTGGATGGAAACAGAATGGAATGGATGAAGGAAGCGACTCTTCTCTGAATATAACCTTTGGTATTGTTAGGGCTCAGAACAGATACCCAAAGTATGGCGCTTTTGTTTTCAAGCTGAAGAAGACAGATGGGCTTCAGAAAGCAAGAAAGTCTCTCTGACCTTCTCCCACCTATTCCCCAAAGTAAACCATCAAATCTAGGAAGGTTACACTCTGACCAACCTATTCTGAGAGTAGGGTGTACGACCATCATGTGACAAGTGTCCTGCCTCATTCTCGGAAGAAATGAATACTACACAAAGAAACCAAAAGAATGTGAACAAACAGGCCTTATGGAGCCCGACCCACCCACTGCCGGCACCACCCCCCAGTTTCTTACAATTAGATCACGTCTACTTTTTTGTTCAATCATATTTCTCTACAATTACCCAGTTCTTTCATCAGACACAGCATAAAAATAAACAGTGTCTCAGGGTGTTTGGACCTTAATTTATGAGGAATTCCATGTCATGTAAAACTTTGATTAAATAAATGATATGCTTTTCTCTTGTTAATTTGCCTTTTGTTATAGGAGCATCAGCATGAACCTAATGATGTTTTATTGAACATTAAATAGCTCAACACTACTTTTAAATGGTAATCTTATCTAATTATTTAAAATACTGATTTAACTGTGGTCAGTGTTTATTTTTTGTTAAACATTTAGGTCTTTGAAATGATTGTGTACTTAATGGTGACACAGTACTTGAAATCATAATGCATTTATTAAGTATGATAAATAATGTCTGTATCAGTCTCTGATATTTAGTACCAGGATTAAAAATGCTGGGTTTGTTAGTTTTGTTTGTTTCTGGTAGACCTAAAAGGCAATTTAAAAATTCATGTGGTGTACTGCAGAAAGACTCACTAAATTGACATTCAAAATTCATTATACAGAGTCTTTGAGTCACATTTCAAATCTCAGTTGTAATTTAACAGTAGAAGGTTTCATCAAATATTGGGGTCCCACGATATGTGACTAGCATCTCAAGCAAGTATTCTGAGAACTGCCTCCTACACTAAGGACATGACAATCTCACACAAAGAATTGTTTATATACTGACTTTCCATGGCAATGCTTTTGGTTAAAAAAGAAAAAAATTAAAGGAAGAAAGAATGAAGAAAGAAAGGGAGGAAAGAAAAAACAAAGGGAAAGGATTCATCAAATTCTCTCTATGACTATCACAGTACATGTAGGACTGAGTACAGTAGACTCTAGGGTCACATAACTCAAGGTAAATATTTGTTAAGTCACTCTTTCTATAAATACTATTATAGTCAAAAAATTGTCAAACTCCTGATTAAAATTATTAAACCCGAAAAAGGAACATTTAAGTATATTAACAAAAATTAGTGTTTTATTGGATTCAGTGAATTCTAAGTTCATATGTATTTTCATTCTTGACACTCTGCTCTTTAAAAACTGCTTTCAAGAATGTATGTCATTTCTTTCTTTCCTCTGTTTTTCTCACATATCATTCCACATGCCCTGGATAGGACACTGGATAGGAAGCCTTTATTACCATTATTATGGGATTTCACATATGATTGTAGTAAATAATATATTGCCTAGGTTTTTTTTTTTGTGAATACATAATCACATCAAATATTCTAATGTATCACATTTTAGATGAGTTCACATGTTTTTGGAAATTAAATAAAGTTTTTTCTTTGCATTTAGGAAAAAAATACACAATCCAACAGCCCCAATATAGGTAAGTAAAATAATTTTGAAAGATTATTTCTAGTTTTTTATTTTATAACTTTATAAGGGTTCCTACAGCTTTTGCTGTTCACATTACGAAATGATTTATTAATAACTCATAATTTTGCCATCTTCAGGGACACAGAAAATTTCATCATTAATTATCTCAAATTTGGATTTTTGTCTTGAAACCACATGGAAAACTGTGACCAATGGGACAATAAGTCCCAGTTTGTCTGAGACTATCCAGATGGCCTCTGTTGTCTTGGCATAATTACTAATAGCATCCTTTCACTCTCAACATGTCCTGGTTTGTGATAATAAATTGTACAGTCATCCTACTCATGGTCTATTCATTTGATTTTAAACTATAAGAATTTTCCAGAGTGACATCTAGATAGATAGCAAACGAAGTTCTTTTCCAGGTATTTATAAATAATTGTCATTCGTGGTTGCACAGGAAATGAGGAGGGTAATTGACCTTGATAATTCCCAAAACTATGAGGATTTTTATTGTTGCCAAGGTGAAATGTTTAGTGGCAATGTTATCCTTAATCATAGGTTTTCTAGAAATAAAGTCAACTTCTGGAAATTGGTTAAACCATCAAAATCATTTGACCATTAAAAGGGCATTTTTAGGCTGGGCGTGATGGCTCATGCCTGTAATCCCAGCACTTTGGGAGGCCGAGGCGGGCAGATTATCTGAGGTGGGGAGTTGGAGACCAGCCTGACCAATATGGAGAAACCCATCTCTGCTAGAAATACAAAATTAGCCGGGCATGGTGGCACATGCCTGTAATCAGCTACTTGGGAGGCTGAGGCAGGAGAATAACTTGAACCAGGAGATGGAGGTTGCCATGAGCCGAGATCGTGCCATTGCACTCCAGCCTGGGCAACAAGAGTGAAACTCTGTCTCAGGAGAAAAAAAAAAAAAAAAGGCACTTTTGTGAATGGAAGATAAATTGAATCTTACTATTAGAAGGACATCAACATGCATTGCCCGTGACCTCACCTCTGACAAAGAAAACCTCTTTCATTCCACACCAAACACGAACTAATCCCACAATTTTTTAGGTACGAGTTCTTCAAAAGTGCTGGGTTTGTTTCTTTATTTCTAAAAGATTTGATCCAGAACAGAGATTTTCTAATGTTGGTCTGCTAATTACTGCTGATCAGCATGAAGTTTTCGTCAGTCTGTTACATCATCTGCCGAAATTAAATCATTTTTTTCTGAAGTTACATTGGCTCAACATAAGCATTTAATGTGTAAGATGATATACTTATGATATTTTGATGTGGACGTTGTATAAGGTAGCTGACAAAACTTTTAATTTGTTTGGCCCCATTAATTGATGAATTTTATTGAGGCTGCCTATAGTTCATGTGTGTTAGTATGAAGGAATGATTGTGCGAAAGGCAGATAGGGTTAATTGGTAGATATTTTGCTCCAATAGTTGTAGCTTGCTCCATTTCATTGCATAAGGGCTCAGCTTTCCAGCCTTTATTCTTTGAATGTGTGCATTTGCATTGTCTCTACTTATCTCCAGTGAAAACTAAATACACAAAAGAGAATATTAACATATTGGATCCAGATGACTAGCCTCCTTAGTATTTCATAGGCCCAGTTACATATTAGGATTTGTGGAAACTAAGTGACTCAAAATTGTAACAGAGATAGGCAACTATTGTTCAAATACCATTTTAGATTAGAGGCAAAGGCTTGCAAAGAACTTAATAAACGCATTTTTCTGCCGGGCAAAGCATTTCTTTTTGTGAATGTCCAGACGTGCTCTTTAAACTCAAACAAAATTTCATATGATGTGCTTTCCTTTATCTGGTTGATTGTTCTTGTGTGACTGTTGGAATAAACACAACAGCACTATAGGAGGCCATCACACTGGCTTTCTGGAAAAAGATGAGCGGGCCAGAAAAAAAGTAGAAAAGCTTTGACAGTACACAGGGAACCACTTCAATACTCCGGCTGACATAAAAGCCATCGAACGCATGAAAAGACATACTATAAGTTCTATTAATAGTAAAGGTAATGTATAAAAATAGGGGAAATGCCCACAGGAAGAGTTCGTATATAAAAATGGTCACTAAAACTACTTTAATTCTTGAAGCTAATTACCAGTTTAGCATCCATTTTGAACAGAGAAATAATATTAAAAATTGATGGCTGATCATCATTTTGTCTATGAAAAAGTACCAGGACACAAAGCAAACCTGTAAATACAATAGTACTTGTGAAGTCAAAGTGACTTTACTTAACTAAGCTATTAGTTAATTAACATTTACTGGGTACCCACTCTACACAGGATGTGATGGATATTCAAAGAGTTAACTGAGAAGTCTTTGATCCAGGCATTTTTCTTTAGACAATTAATATCTGGAAAAACCAAAGAGCAGTAGGGAGAAATATAAGATGTTGTAACAAGGATACATCACCCCAAATATGGCTTTTTGGCATAAGGATGGTTTTGAGCTGATTATTTTGAGACACAACAGACAGACATAGACACCAGAGAAGCTATGAAAACAAAGTGGAAGTTATCCTTCTGCAAGAGAAATTTACATCTATAAGGAAATTTCCATTTGTAAGGATGTCTCTCTCTCTCTCTCTCTCTCCCCCAGAAGGAGAAGGAAAACTAAATCACCAGAGGTGTAGCAAGGAATCAGTGGAGAAGGCACCAATATAAATTTGCATAACAAACCTTACTGGTGTTTAGGGTACTTTTCCTGGACACCTTTCCATAACTGTCCTCCACTTCTTTCTCTCTTTTGTCTTTAACTGAAGGTGGTATTTGAGCCTGAATTCTAAGCCACCTCTGAGAGTTCCTCATTTTCCCTGGATATCTCCCATGTATACATGAGGAATATATGCTAATACAATTCTTTTTGCTTTTCTCTTGTGAACCTGTCTTTTTGTTACGGGAGTGACAGCTGTGAACCCAAAAGTATCTGAGACAGGTCTCAATCAATTTAGAAAGTTTATTTTGCCAAAGGTAAGATTGTACCTGGGACACAGCCTCAGGAGATCCTGTCAACATGTGCCCAAGTTGGTCGGGGCACAGCTTGGCATATTACATTTTAGGGAGACATGAGACCTTAATCAATATGTGTAAGATGTATATTGGTTTTGTCCAGAAAGGACGGACAACTTGAAGTGCGGGCTTCCAGGTCATAGGTGGATAAGAGACAAAAGGTTTCATTCTTTCGGGTCTTTGATCAGCCCTTCAGTGAATACACAATTTACATTTGAGAGGCAGGTAGAGGAATCATCACTTATGCCTTAATCTGGCTCAGTGAATCTGCATTTTTACATAAACAATAGGATGGAAGAAGCAATCAGATATGCATTCGTCTCAGGTGAGTAGAGGGATGACTGAGTTTTGTTTTTTGTCCTGCACCTGTGAAGATAAGCTATCAATTTATGTTGCCAGGGTGAAATTCAACAGAACTGCTTTAGGTTAAAAATCTTGTCAAGCCTGTAATCCCTGCACTTTGGGAGGCCGAGACTGGCGGATCACAAGGTCAGGAGATCAAGACCATCCTGGCTAACACGGTGAAACCCCGTCTCTACTAAAAAATACAAAAAAAAACTAGCCGGGCGAGGTGGGGGGCGCCTGTAGTCCCAGCTACTCGGGAGGCTGAGGCAGGAGAATGGTGTGAACCCGGGAGGCGGAGCTTGCAGTGAGCTGAGATCCGGCCACTGCACTCTAGCCCCGGGCGACAGAGCGAGACTCTGTCTCAAAAAAATAAAAAAAATAAAAAATCTTGAAGCCCACAAGAAATTTCCCTGTGGACAAATTGTGAGGAAAGTACAGAGCTTTTTTTTTTTTTTTTTTTTTAATCTTTGTAGCTATCTTACTTAGGAATAAAAAAGGAAGTAGGTTTGCCAAAGTTTATTTTCCTTTCACACAGCTAAGAACTGTGAAGTATAGAGGGAAAATTATTTTTCTTTCCCTACAGTGTGATATTATTAGAATAAGGTCCATTTTATGGATCCTCAGTGTGGTGAGTGTTTTGATTACATAGTTCATAGAGGGCAGTTACTTATTAGAAAACACTGCTTGAGAGATATGAAATTTAAACTGAGTTATAAGAAAGGGATTTGGATAGAATTTGGACAAATGAAGGACATATAAGGGAGGGGAAAAATCTGAGTGAATTCATGAAACCAAGTGATATGGTTTGGGTTTGTGTCCCCGCCCAAATCTCATGTCAAATTGTAATCCCCAATGTTGGAGGAGGGGCCTGGTGTGAGGTGATTGGATCATGGGGGACAAATTTCCCCCTTGCTGTTCTCGTGATAGTGAGTTCTCATGAGATCTGGTTATTTCAGAGTGTGTAGCACTTCTTCCTCTGCTCTCTTCTTCCTCCTGCTCCAGCCATGTGAAGACGTGCCTGCTTCCCCTCTGCCATCTGCCACGACTGTAAGTTTTCGGAGGCCTCACCAGTCATGCTTCCTGGATAGCATAGAACAGTGAGCCAACTAAACCTCTTTTCATTGCAAATTACTCAGCTTTAGGTATTTATTTATTGCAGTGTGAGAATAGGCTAATAGACCAGGCATGAGGATAACTGACAGTAAGAGATTGTAAGGAATATAGTCCAGTTTGAATAATGTTAAGTTCTAGTGCAGCAGGATAAGCCACACACAAAACCCCTCAGACAGTGAGTTAAAGAAGGAAGGGCTTTATTCAGCTGGGAGCTTCGGCAAGACTCACCTCTCCAACAACTGAGCTCCCTGAGTGAGCAATTCCTGTCCCTTTTAAGGGCTCACAACTCTAAGGGGATCCACATGAAAGGGTCATGATTGATTGAGCAAGCAGGAGGTACGTGATTAGGGACTGCATGCACCAGTAATTAGAATGGAACAGAACAAGACAGAGATTTTCACAGTGCTTTTCTATACAATGTCTGTAATCTATAGATAACATAACTGATTAGGTCAGGGGTCGATCTTTAAGTACCAAGCCCAGGGTGTGGCGCCGGGCTGTTCGCTTGTGGATTTCATTTTTGCCTTTTAGGTTTTACTTCTTTTTCTTTGGAGGCAGAAAATTGGGCTTAAGACAATATGAGGGGCGGTCTCCTCCCTTAGTAGATATTATCTTTTTGGTAAGTTTATGAAAGCAAAGGAAAATCAGAAAACAAAATTGTATGAAATTAAGAGGAAATGCTCCCAAACTTTCCTATCCATTGTTCATTCCTAGTTGGTGGCAAGTTTGGCATTTATTTTTCAGATATTTTCAGGGTTTATATGAGCACATCTATGATGTTTCCATCAGACCTCTGAGACCAAGCCTGCACGTATACATGCAGATGGCCTGAGGCAACTGAAAACTACAAAAGAAGTGAAACAGCCAGCTCCTGTCTTAACTGACTGACCAATCTTATGACATTCTATTATGACTTGTTCCTGCCCTGTCCCAACTGATCGATCGATCAACCTCATGACATTCTTCTTCTGGACAATGAGTCTTATGATCTCCCCACCATGCACCTTGTGACCCTCTCCTCTGCTGACAATAGATAACCACCTTTAACTATAACTTTCCACTGCTTACCCCAGTCCTATAGAACTGCCTCACCAGTATCTCCCTTGGTTGACTCTCTTTTTGGACTCAGCCCACTTGCACCGAAGTGAAATAAACAGCCTTGTTGCTCACACAAAGCCTGTTGGTAGTCTTTTCACATGGATGTGCTTGACAGTTTCATATGTTTATATGCATATAATTTTATTATATTCTGTTTTTGTAACTCTCTTAAAAATTCTTAATACTATTTAATGGTTATATTTTCTTTTATTTGACCTAGTGCCCTTTAACAGCTGCTTAATATCCTTCTGCATGGATAGACTCTAATCAGTCTACCTGTACTCCACTGATAAACACTTAGAGTGTTTCTGAGATTTTGTTGATATAAAAATATTAAAATGAGTAAACAAAGCACCCATGTGTATGTCCTTAGAAGTAGAATCAATGAATCAAAACAAATCCCATTATAAAATGTGGTTGATCTTGCCAGTTGTTTTTATCTGGATCAGTAATGTTAGAGAGGCATGAATGTGTAGCGGGGAAGGAAGAACTTCCTCTCTGCCCACTGAGGTTCACCGAAATCAGTGACAATAGATTAGTAGGAGAAAAAGGCATAGAAATTTGTTAATGTGCACGTGGACATGAGAGTCACAGAAATATGAGACTCAAAGGCCAAATTACTGAAACTTATATATGACCTCTTCACAGGAGAGAGGTAAGTGGGGCGCTATAAGAAATTTTAGAAGAGTAGTAGTAAATGAGTTTTTACAGGAAATAAATGACCCCAAAGAATGATTTCCTGGGATAAAGTTCTTCTGAGCTCTGGGGGAGGCGGTGGAAGGTGGAGGACAGAACTTCATTGTGAACAAAGTTGTCTTATTATACAGATAAAGTCTCCCGGGTAAGGTCTCAGAGTTGCCCCCATAAGAATACATGAAACATCTGTCTGCACATGGTGACAACTCCCAGTCACTTCTCTTCTACAATGGCTAATCTTTCCTGGTTATAAGGTGAGATCCTCAAGGAGGGATTCATAAGAAAATTGCATTTCTTTTGGAAAGAAGTTTCTGCAGTCAGATAAAAAAATTCCTGGTGCTTTGGGAAAAAAAGAGGATCAGAGAGATTAGGGGTTGGGGGGAGGTCAGAGAGAAACTTTGATTCTGAAGCAGTGTCTAAGGCCTTCCAAGTTTAGTTCAAAATGTTCAGTATGTCAAAGCACCAAATTTTGGGGGTATCATTTTCTGAACCCTAAATATGTAAAGAATATCACATATAACATGTACATGCTTGGGGTAAAAGCTAGAGTGAGAACCTGGAAGAAGGGCAGGAAAATCTTTTGAATCTTCTTTAATTGATTCATTATTAATATATGTTATAAATGATAAGGCATGTTATTACAGGTCAGCCTCAGAATACAAGCTTATAAGAAGTGACAACCTACAATAATCATGGTGACAGCTCTGAAAATATTTGTTCTATAAGTTCACAAAGCTGTCTTTGGTAGAAGAAGTAATGATCAATTGTACCGAGATCGAGTCTCCGGATCAGGCAGTTGTCCTACGGGAGCAGGCTCACTGGTGAGTACCTTTTAGAGATAAGCTGGAACAGCAGTGCCTCTTCTACACATGCAGTGAGTCCAGCCTCACAACAGAGACAAAACTGAGCAATGTGTTTCCCAGTCCACTATTTTCCCTGTTGTCCTGGCTTAATCCTTATGCCTTTCAGTGTACTTTTAAAAAAAAGTTATATAACAATTACTTCAGGTTGCATTCATAAATAAGATATCTAAAATTGTCCAAATGGAAAATAAGAATATCTGAGAAAATCCACTCATCCTGATTTGAAAGGTAATGTTTGTTTGGATAGTTTCAGGCTAAATAAATAGAATGAATGATAAAAAAACTAAATAAAATTAGCCGGCAGTGGTGGCGGGCACCTGTAGTCCCAGCTACTCAGGAGGCTGAGGCAGGAGAATGGCGTGAACCCAGGAGGCAGAGCTTGCAGTGAACCAAGATTACACCACTGCACTCCAGTCTGGGCGACAGAGCAATGCTCCATCTCAAACAAACAAACAAACAAACAAACAAACAAATAAACAAATAAAAAGTGTGGGCTAGGCATGGTGGTTCATGCCTGTAATCCCAGCACTTTGGGAGGCTGAGGCAGGTGGATCACCTGAGGTCAGGATTCAAGACCAGCCTGACCAATATGGTGAAGCCCCATCTCTACTAAAAATACAAAAATTAGCTGGGCGTGGTGGTGTGCACCTGTGGTCCCAAGTACTTGGGAGGCTGAGACAGGAGAATTACTTGAACCCAGAAGGTGGAGGTTGCAGTGAGCTGAGATCATGCCACTGCAATTCAGCCTGCACAACAGAAGAGGACTCTGTCTCAAAAAAAAAAAAAAAAAAGTGTGAAGAGTTCTGGAGGATAAAGGATAAAGAAGGAGGTATAGAAAAGAGAACAGTATTTTAGGTGGGCAATGCTTTTAACTTTTGATGATATTCAAGGAAATGTGGCTTATATTAGTAAAAAAAAAAAATGATGTTACAAGAGGGGTGATAAAATAGGAGGTAAGAAGGAGATAAGCAGAAATAGAAACGAATCCTAAAATAGAATAAGGAAGAAATCTATTATAGCAGAAAAAGTAATTATAATTTTTAAATATATCCAGAACAGGAAAGGGCAGAATTGACCCTGTAAAAACCAAATGAGTGATATGAAGGACAAAAATGATAAATTTTCTCTGAACTCGGGGGAAGAGACAAAGATGAAAATAAGTATATTTCTATGTAGAGGGAAGACAACAGAAATACTAACTACATATGTAATTGGTTAATTGGGTCTTCTTAAGAAACAGATTTAAAAATGGACTATTACAAATATTCGGAGACATAAGCAGTGGGTTGAGGACAGGGTGTGAGGGAGAATCCTGAATATTGACTTCTATTTGCAGATCTGCAAAGTTAAATGGGTACCAGGTACAATCACAGGGGTGAGAAAAGTGTTAAAAGAAACAAAACAAAACAAAACAAAAACTAGACATACCTTTACAAAAACTTTTACTCCAAGAATAACAAATCTTATGAGATTCTTAGCAGAAATAAAAGTTAAAAAGAAAGAAAAGGGTGCTACAAATGAATAAAATGAGACAATTATCAGACAGCCTCCTAATACTAAAAATGAGAAAAAACACTCAAAGCATGAAATAGCAGAACAAAAACCAAACAGAGTCAAAACCCCAAACACCTTAGCCATAGCTGAATAAAGGACAGGAATGGGCAAGTAATTAAAAAATTAGATAAAAGGAAATTCAAACACTTCAAATAAGGACAATGCTTCAAATACAGGGCCAATTAAAAGTAAAATTTCTGTTTTTCACTACCATGTTGACTATAATTCAGTTTTTATTAGTGTCAAGTGTTTTCTAAAAGTCACAAAGCAATCCTGTCTTGGATATTTGTTAGAGTCCCAAAGATTAATTCACTCCTCCTTCTAAGGACTATGCCTTGATTTTCCTTTAGGAAATCACACTTCTGTCACTCTCAGCTGATAAATTTAAAGATAACAGTCCAGGCCCAGCATGGTGGCTCATGCCTATAATCCCAGTGCTTTGGGAAGCCGAGGTGGGTGGATCACTTGAGATCAGGAGTTCAAGACCAGCCTGGCCAACATGGTGAAACCCTGTCTCTACTAAAATTACAAAAAGCAGCCAGGTGTGGTGGCACAACCTGTAGTTCCAGCTACTTGGGAGGCTGAGGTAGGAGAATTGCTCAAACCCGGGAGGTGGAGGTTGCAGTGAGCTGAACTGGCTCTACTGCACTCCAGCCTGGGAGACTGGGGGATGGAGCAAGACTGTCTCAAAAAAAAAAAAAAAAAAAAAAAAAAAGATCACAGTCCACAAGATGACAGAGGTTGTTTCAGAGATAGGCACAGCCTATGTCAGACCTGTTGAGATTAATTTAAGGATTTCTTTTATAATCTCAAGGAAACTAACCATTCTGCTAGATTTGGTATTGCCATAATATAAATCTGAAGCCACTGGGGTGGTTGGAGTGGAGGGGGTGTTTAGCACAAGGAGACTGAGAATTAAGCCAATAACCCAGAATAGGCAAAGCTGAGTTGGATTCTGGTGGCATTGTTTCAACTCAGAATAAAGACACATCTAAAGTAAATTCTACCTCTAAAATGTTGAGCTACACGAGCCAATCAATTCTCCAATGAGTTGGTTTGTTTTTCATTGGCAACAGAAGGGGTCTTAGCCAACATGTGCACATGCCCTTAACCTAGAGTTCTAGGAATTTATTCCAAAATCTAAGACTAATAGGTACGTGTGTGCGTATGGGAGAGTGGGATGTTCACCACAGAATTAGTTTTACAATAAATTAGAATAGGATTTACTAAATTACAATATAACCAGAGTGTTGAATAGGCTCTGGTGTTTTAGAATGATGATAGCATAAGGGATACATGACTCATGATACTATCACAAAGTATCTTTTTAGATTTTTGTCCATCTATATGAAAACTGCCTCTAGCTGAGGCAACTAGAGTCCTCTAGTCCTGCTCTATTCAAGCTATACCTGGAGCTTGGGTAGGTGATATAGTTTGTATATATGCTCCTGCCCTCATCTCATATTGAATTGTAATCCCCAATGCTGAAGGTAGGGCCTGGTGGGAGACGTTTGGATCATGGGGGCAGATCTCTCATGCTTGGTGCTGTATTTGTGATAGTAAGATCTGCCCATTTAAAAGAATGTGGCACCTCCTCGCCCTCTGCTCCTGCTTTCATGGTGTGATTTCCCTGCTCCCACTTTGCCTACTGCCATGAGTTAAAACTCTCTGAGACCTCCTGAGAAGCTGAGGGATGTCAGTGTCACAACTGTACAGCCTGCAGAACCGTGAGCCAATTATACCTCCTTTCTTTATAAATTACCCAGTGTCAGGTATCTCTTTACATCAATGCAAGAACAACTCAGTACAGTAGGTTTAAGTCCAACAGGATGTTTTTCTTAGCCTTTCTTTGTCTCTTATTAGTATGTTTCTTCAGAGGCCTCTTTGGAGTGGAACACAATTGAGAACAGGATTTGGGGGTTGAAAGAAGACATTTATTTATTCTATTTTTCTATTCTCAGTAGTAATCTCTAACAGCTTTAATATTTTTGTTTTATTCACTTGTTTTATATTTTTCCCAATGAATATGTTTAACTTTTGCAATAAAAATATTACTATATAGGGAAAACTTAGAGAAATGCAATGAAACCAAAGATAATGTATTTGCAAGGAGACTCCCAAAGATGAAAATCTAACAAGACTTTGAAGAAAGACTGAGATGTACAAATCAGAAGTGTATGTTGCAGTGGGAATGAAGGTTCAAGGATCAGATATCTTTCGACTAAGTGTATATTCAGAATGAAAATTGGCCAAACTAGGGGCCAGAGCGTTTTAGGAGGAGGAGAAGCAGCAATTTTGGAGGTCTGAGTAAAAGACTTGCAACACCTGGCATTTTAAACTTAAGAATGGAACACTAATAAAGGGAACCAAAGAGTTCTCAAGAGGGCCCAGTAGAAGTTGGATAGCAAGCAGTTTTAAGATATCAAAACCACAAAATAAAACATGCTGGTGAGGATGGAGAGAAAAAAGAACTCATACACTGTTGACAGGAAATTAGTACAGCCATTATGGAAAACAGTATGGAGATTTCTTAAAAAACTAAAAGTAGAACTACCATACGATCCAGCAGTCTCACTACTGGGTATTCACCCAAAGAAGAGGAAATCAGTATATCAAAGGGATGCCTGTATCCCCAGGTTCACTGCAACACTATTCACAATAGCAAAGATAGGGAATCAACCTAAGTGTCCATCAATGGATGAATAAAGAAAATGTGGGGGGGGGGGTGTGTGTGTATGTATATATACATACCACATTTTCTATTATATAATTATATATGTTATAAATATTATATATAATATATATAAAAATATACATAATTATAATATATAAATATATAAAATAATATATTAAAATATAAAATATTTTTATATATTTATATATTTTATATTTTATAAAAAATAAAAATAGTATGTAAATATTTATATATAATATACAATTATAATATATAAATAACTATAAATATATATAATATATAATTATATAATAGAATATATAAATAATATATATTATAATATAATATTTATATATAAATAAAATATATATAATTATATATAATTTATTAATTATATATATAAATTATATATAAATATATATACTATATATAATTATATATAGTATATATATATATAAAATTCATTGTGTGTACACACACACACACACACAATGGAACTAGTATTCGACCCTAAAAGGAATGAAATCCTGTCATTTGCAGCAACACTGGATGGAAGTCATTCTGAGTAAGCTGGACACAGAGAAACAGTTGTCACATGTTCTCCGTCATGTGGGAGTTAAAAAAGTTGTTCTCATGGAGGTGGAGAGTGGAATGATAGTTACTAGAGGCTGGGAAGGGTGCATTATGGAACAGGAAGTTGAGGATGAAGAGAGGTAAGTTAATTAGTACAAACATACAGTTAGGTAGAAGGAATAAATTCTAATGTTCAATAATACAGTAGGGAGACTATAGCTAACAACAACGTATATTTCAAAATAGCTAGAAGGGAGAATTGGAACTGTTAGCAAAGAAATTATAAGTGTTTAAGGTGCTAAGTATCCTAAATATCCTGACTTGATCATTACACATTCTATGCATGCATCAAGGATATCACATAAAATATGTACAAATATGAAGTATCAATTTAAAAACAAAAAAATAAATAAATCTAATTCCCTGGGCTACCTCATATTAATTTTCCCCAAACTGATCATTTAAAAGCACATGACCTCTTAGCTAAACCAACTTTTACTTTTTACAATTAACCAGGGATAAAATTCATAAATGTGTCAGGAATTCTTTCCCTGCTGAGAAACACTTTAACCTTGACAGAACATCAAAATTGGTTTCGTGAAGTTGAATTAATGCAGGTCAAGTGGATTTGAGCTCTCTCGGTGAAAAGAATAAAATAGCCAAGTGGAAACTATTCTTTTCCTGATTCTTTGGCAGTCCTGTTCTGCCAAAAAATAAAAATAACATAATTGCAACTATTAAATAGCAGGTTTAAAGTTGATTATTCTTCATGGTTGTCAATATTTATCAATTTCAAAACAAAAAGTTACGTATTCTGACAGTTTAGGGTGTGTTTTTAATGCACTTCACTAAATTGGCAAAGGAAACAAATTATTTATTGTCTTAGTTGTTTTTGTCACTTTAAAATTATTATTAGATCCAGTGATGTGGTTTATGCTGTAATCCCAGCTCTTTGGAAGGCCAAGGCAGGTGGTCACTCAAACCCAGGAGTTGAAGACCAGCCCACCCTGGCAATATGGTGAAAGCCTGTCTCCACAAAAATTAGAAAAATTAGCTAGGTGTGGTGGTGCATGTCTGTAGTCCCAGCTGCTCTGGAGGCTGCAGTGGGAGATGGCTTGAGCCCCAGAGATGGAGGTGGCAGTGAGCTGAGATCGCACCACTGCACTCCTGGGCGACAGAGCCAGACCTGGGCGGCAGAGCCAACCTGGGCAACAGAGCCAGACCCTGTCTCAAAAACAAACAAACAAAATACTAAAAAAAAACCAAAAAAAAATGTGTTTAAAGGTTTTTGCATAAAGGCTATGGTATTACAGGTTTTCTGCCTTTTAGCGAATTGCAGCAAGGCCTTTTCGGCACAGGAAACAGCAATATCATAAAAAATGAGCTGACATAGCAACCATAGGTTAACCAACATTTTGTATGCATTCTTTTTGTTTGTTTGTTTGTTTTTGAGATGGAGTCTCGCTCTGTCGCCCAGGCTGGAGTGCAGTGGCCGGATCTCAGCTCACTGCAAGCTCCGCCTCCCAGGTTTACGCCATTCTCCTGCCTCAGCCTCCGGAGTAGCTGGGACTACAGGCGCCCGCCACCTCGCCCGGCTAGTTTTTTTTGTATTTTTAGTAGAGACGGGGTTTCACCATGTTAGCCAGGATGGTCTCGATTTCCTGACCTCGTGATCCGCCCGTCTCGGCCTCCCAAAGTGCTGGGATTACAGGCTTGAGCCACCGCGCCCGGCCTGTATGCATTCTTATAGCATTTTTTTCCCTCAGCTAATTCATTATTATGTAATGGAAGAACATGGAAAAATAAAACAAAATAAGAATTATTTAAGCTCAAAGATGTGAACATTTTTTTGGACAAGTTTATTGCTAGTTTCAGACAAACAGAATGAGCCCTCAAAACGAAATTGTATTAAGATTTCATAAATGTAGGGGATTATATCTCATGAGAAAAGTGGTACTTTTTAGGCTTAGTTTAAGCAAAAAATAATTGACTTACTATAATTATAAGATGGTACTTGTGACCATGAGACTTTGAGTTCCATTGGCAAGTCTCTGACCAATTAGTCTAATATATTTGTTTTCACCATGACTTTTTTAGGTTTGTTTTTTAACTGAGATAAAATTTACTTATTTAGCCACTTTTAAAGTGAACTATTCTGTGACATTTAGTATATTTAGAATGTTGCGTAAACACCACCTCTTAACACTTCCAAAAGATTTTCATCATCCGAAAGGGATCTATTAAAAGAAAAACCTTAGACAAATTAAATCTAAAAGATTTTAATTGAGCAAAGAATAATTAGCAAATTGGCCAGCCTCCCTGAACCAGAACAGGTACAGAGAGTCTTCAGCACTGCCTCACAGCCAAATGAGATTTACGGGTGGAAAAAGGAAAGCGACTTTTAGAAATTGGAAGTGAGGCAGAGAAAGAACCAGTTGGTTAAATTTGGCATTTGCCTCATTTGAACATGGTTTAAATCATTGGCCACCTGTGAATGGCTGAAACTCCATGACTGTCAGAGTGCGGCACAGTCTGTTTACATACCCAGTTAGGTTACAGTTCAGTATGTATGAAGAAACCTATAGGCTGAACTTAAAATATGTAAGGAAGCAGCTTTAGTGTAAACTTATAACAGTTCCCATACCCTTTAAGCAGTTACTCCCCATTCCCCTATCCTAGAATGCTCTCACCACCACTAATCTACATTCTTTCTCTGGTTTTTTTCTTTTCTTTTCTTTTTTTTTGTGAGACAGTGTCTTACTCTGTGGCCCAGGCTGGAGGGCAGTGGCACCATCTCAGCTTACTGCAACCTGTGTCTCCTGAGCTCAAGAAGTTTCATCCACATTGTAGCATGATCTGTACTTTATTCCTTTCTGTGACTGAATGGTATTGCATTGTTTGCAAATACTGCAAGTTATTTATCCATAATCCATTGATTAGCATTTGAGTGTGTCTTGGCCTGTTCATGCTGATATAACAAAATACCTTAAACTAGATATATATAAATGACAGAAATTTATTGCTCACAATTGTGGAGGCTGGGAAGTCCAGGCTCAAAGATCCAGCAAGTTCTTGGACATGGAATTTGCTAGAGCCTTGATCCTGGCTCTGGGGATGACTGCTGCCTCTTTGCTTCCAAGATGGCACCTTATTGCAATGTGCTAACATGGCAGAAAGCAGGGGGTAAAAAGAGATGGATGCTGTGTGAAGCCTTATATTTATTATTGAATCAGTACTCTACCACATTCTAAGAAATTGCTGTATAAAGCTTTGATTCAGTGTTTGTAGCTTTGTTTGTTTTGCTTTCAATTTATCTTGTTGTATGACAAAGGTTTCTAACTGGCAACCCATGGTTAATATAGGGCCTACACAAGATATTTTGTTTGATACCAACTGTCATGTGGTAACAGCCACCCCATTTTGCATTTTGCCTCATAAGGCTTACATTTACTTATTTACCACAAACCTATACATTCAGTATTTGTGTGGCTTTTCTAAGCATTCAGACTGAAATTTTTAACACGTTAACTCTGTTTTTCTGTATTTCCAGCATGTCTCTTTTTTTTTTTTTTTTTTTTTGAGACAGAGTCTTAATGTGTTGCCCACGGCTAGAGTACAGCAGCACTATCTCAGCTCACTGCAACCGCCTCCTGGGTTCAAGCAATTATGTGCCTCAGCCTCCTGAGTAGCTGGGATTACAGGTGCCCGCCAACACGCCCAGCTAATTTTTGTATTTTTAGTAGAGACGGGGTTTCACCGTTTTGGCCAGGCTGGTCTTGAACTCCTGACCTCGTGATCCACCCACTTTGGCTTCCCAAAGTGCTGGGATTACAGGCGTGAGCCACAGTGACTGGCTGCATGTCTCTATTTTTATATACAAGACTTTTATACTTGTAATTACAGGATAACCACAATTTTTGTAAAAATATATTTTTAAAATGTTATGTCTATATCATAATCCACCAAAACACTTTATTAGTCATTCCCCTGTTATAAATTTTTAAAGTAAAAATTAGTTAGTTTCTATTCCTTCTTTTTCTTTTGTTTTTCTTTTGTTTTTTTTGTTTTTTTTTTTGTTTTTTTTTGAGACGGAGTCTTGCTCTGTCACCCCAGCTGGAGTGCAGTGGCCTGATCTTGGCTCACTGCAGCCTCTGCCTCCTGGATTCTAGCAATTCTCCTGCCTCAGCCTTCCAAGTAGCTGGGATTACAAGCATGCAATGCTGCTCCCAGCTACTTTTTGTATTTTTAGTAGAGATGCGGTTTCACCATGTTGGCCAGGCTGATCTCGAACTCCTGACCTCAGGTGATCCACCCACCTCAGCCTCCCAAAGTGCTGGGATTACAGGCGTGAGCCACAGCACCCTTGCCTTCTTTACTGTGATGATGATGATGGATGATGATAGAATTTATTATTATTTTAGAGCAGCATTATATTCACAGCAAAATTGTAAGGAAATTACAGAGGTTTTCCAAATGCCTTCTGCCCTTACATCCATAGCCTCCTCCATTATCAACATCCTCCACCAGAGTGGTACATGTGTTACAATTCATAAACCTATATTAACACATCGTAATAACTACATACCCAAAGCACGTAGTTTACATCAGAGCTCTCTTTGGGTGTTGCACAGTGTTTTCACTGCCCTGAGAAACTTCTGTGCTCCATCTGTTAATCCTTTGACCACATCAACCCCTGGCAAACACTGATCATTTAACTGTCTTTATAGTTTTGTCTTTTCCATAATGCCATATACTGCTGATTCTTGAACAGCACAAGTTTGAACCATGTGGGTCCACTTATGTGCAGATTGTCTTCTACCTCTGCACGCCTGAGACAGCAAGACTGAGTCCTCCTCTTCCTCTTCTTGCTCAGCCTACTCAATGTGAAGACAATGAAGTTGAAGATCTTTATGATGATCCACTTCCATTTAATGAATATTAAATATATTTCCTTATAATTTTCTTAATAACATTTTATTTTCTCTAGCTTACTTTTTTGTAAGAATACAGTACATTACATATATACAATACAAAATATATTACCTACTGTTTATGTTATTGGTAAGACATCTGGTCAACAGTAGGCTCTTACTATTTAAGTTTTTGAGGAGTGAAAAATTATATGCAGATTTTCAACTTGAGGGGAGATTTGGTGTCTATAATCATATGTTGCTCAAGAGTCAACTGTTGTTGAACTTGTACAGTACATAGCCTTTTAATATTGGCTTCATTCACTTAGTCATATGTATTTAAATTTCCTCCACTGTCTTTTCAAGACTTGATAGTTAGTTTCCTCTTAGCACTGAATAATACTGCATTGCTGATGCACCACAGTTTATTTATACATTCACCTACTGAAGGACACCTTGATTGCTTCAAAGTATTTGGCAATTATGAATGAAGCTGCAGTAAACATCCATGTGTAGGTTGTTTTGTGGACATAAGTTTTAAACTCTTTTGGGTCAGATACCAAGGAACACAATTGCTAGATCATATGGCAGAGTATGTTTAGTTTTGTAACAAATTTCCAAACTGTCTTTCAAAGTGGCTGTACTACTTTGCATTCCCACCAGCAATGGAAGAGAGTTCCTGTTGCTTCACAAACTTCCCAGAATAGATATTGTCAGGGTGCTAGATTTTGGTCATTCTAATAAACACGTAATGTTAGGTCGTCGATGTTTTAATCTGCATTTATCTCATGATACAGAATGCAGAGCATTTTTATGCTTTGTTGTTGTTGTTGTTGTTTTAGATACAATCTTGCTTCATCACCAAGGCCAGAGTGTAGTGGTGCGATCTCGGCTCACTGCAACCTCTGCCTCCCAGGTTTAAGCAATACTTCTGCCTCAGCCTCTCAAGTAGCTGAGATTTTAGGTGCCTGCCACCACGCCTGGCTAATTTTTGTACTTTTAGTAGAGACGGGGTTTCACCGTTTTGGCCAGGCTGGTCTCGAACTCCTGACATCAAGTGATCCTCCTGCCTTAGCTTCCCAAAGTGCTGGGGTTACAGGGGTGAGCCATTGCACTTTTTATATACTTATTTGCCATCTGCAGAACTTCTTTGGTGAGGTGTCTGCTAATGTCTTGGGCTCATTTTTTATTTTTTTTTATTGTTGACTTTAGCAAGTTCAATTTTTTTTTTTGATGAGTCTATTATCAGATATGTCTTTTGCAAACATTTTCTCCCAGTCTGTGGCATATCTTCTCATTCTCTTGACATTGTCTTTTGCTGAGCAGAAGTTTTTAATTTTAATGAAATCCAATTTATTGAGTATTTTTTTCCACAGGTGGTGCCTTTAATGTTTTATCCAAAAAGTAATCCCTGTACAGAAAGTTACCAAGGTTTTGTCATAAAATCTTGTAGGGATTTTATAGTTTTGCATTTTGCATTTGGGTCTATAATCTATTTTGAGTTAATTTTTGTGAAGAATGTAGCATCTGTCTCTAGATTCATTTCTTTTTTCACATGTGAATTTCCAGTTTTTCTAGCACATGTTGAAAAGAATATCTTTGACCCATTGCACTGTCTTTTTTCTTTTGTCAAAGACCAGTTGATTATTTTTTTGTGGGTCTATTACTTGGTTCTCTAGTTCTATTTCATTGATTTCTTTCTCTGTTCTTTTGTCAATATTGCACTGTCTTTAAATTACTGTCACTTTAGAGTAAGTCTTGAGGTTGGGTAGTGTCAGTCCTCCAGATGTTTCTCTTTCAATGTTGTGTTGGCTATTCTGAGTAGAATCAGTTTGTCAGTATTCAAAAAAAAAAAAAAAATTTGCTGGGATCTTGATTAGGATTGCATTGAATCTATAGATCAAGTTGGGCAGAACTGATATTTTGACATTATTGAGTCTTCCTCTCCATGAACATAAAATATCTCTCCATTTATTTAGTGCTTCTTTGTTATCTTCCATTCAAGTTTTGTAGTTTTCCTTATACAGATCTTGTACGTATTTTATAAGATGTGTACCTAAAAGTATTTCATTTGGGGGAATGCTAAGGTAAATGGAATTGTATTTTTAATTTCAAATTCCCTTTGTTCGTTACTAAGATATAGAAAAATGATTGAATTTATTCTTGCTGTAATTGTTTATTAGTTCCAGGAGCTTGTTGTTTTTGATTCTTTTGGATTTTTGCAGAAATGATCATGCCATCTGCATAGACAATTTTACTACTGCTTTCCAAATCTGTACACTGTTCATTTCCTGTTTTTTTTTTTGTTTTGTTTTGTTTTTGAGACGGAGTCTCGCTCTGTCATCCAGGCTAGAGTGCAGTGGTACGATCTCGGCTCACTGCAACCTCCGCCTCTTAGGTTCAAGCGATTCTCCTGCCTCAGCCTCCTGAGTAGCTGGGACTACAGGCGTGCACCATCACAACTGGCTAATTTTTGTATTTTTAGTATAGACAGAGTTTCACCATATTGGTCAGGCTGGTCTTGAACTCCTGAGCTCGTGGTCTGCTGGCCTTAGCCTCCCAAAGTGCTGGGATTACAAGCATAAGCCACTGCGCCCAGCTCCTGTTTTTTTTTAATTGTATAAGCTAGAACACACACTATGATATTGAAAAGGAGCAGTGAGAGGAGACATCCTTAACTTCCTCTTGGTTTTAGTTGAAAAGCTTCTAGTTTTCACCATTAGTTGTAATGTTTTTTGTGGGTTTTTTGTAGATGTTCTTTATTAAGTTGAGAAAATTCCTCTTTTATTTACAGTTTGTTGAGAGTTTTCATCATAAATGGGTGTTGAATTTTTGTCATATGATTTTCTGCATCTATTGATATGATCATGTGATTTTTAAAATCCTGTTGATTGATGGATTATATTAATTTATTTTTAAATATTGAACAAGTCTTCTTGCACAGGTGGAATATATCCCACTTTGTTGAGATATACATATACGCATATGTATATGTCTTGATTACACGACAATGTATAAATATGTGCATATTTAAACATTTATATATTATATATAAATACATTATATATTTATAAATGATATATTTATGTATGTGTACACATTTACTTATATGTAAATATGTATACATTTTTATGCATACCAAAAAATGTAGTGCTTTTATACATACATAAATATGTATACATAAAAAATTTATTCAATGTATGTACACTTTATGGCATATATACTTTATAGTGTATAAATAATAATACATACTGTACAGTAAATAATGTATAGCATATATACACTATAAAGCATATATTTACATAAGTATATATACTATCTATATAGTGTATATAAACATATAGTATATATTATACACATACACTTTATAGTATATATATCATAGTATATATACTATTTACATGGTATATATATAAATATATATACTATTTAAGTATATATACCATATAAGTACACATACTTACATATGTATATGTAATATATATATTTATACATTGTTGAATTTGATTTGCTAGTATTTTGTTGAGAATAGTTGCATCTATGTTCATGAGAGATATTGGTCTATAGTTTTATTTTTTTGTAAAGACTTTGATTTTGGTATTTGGGTAAAGCTGACCTCAACACAGGTTAGGAAATATTTACTTCTATCTTCTGAGAAGTGATTATAGAGAAGGTGATTACAGATAAAGGGGATTATAGAGAATGGTATAATTTCTTCCTTAATGTTGTTAGTTTACCAGTGAAATCTGGGCCTTATGCTTTCTGTTTTGGATGGTTATTAACTTTTTATTCAATTTCTTTAGTAGACACAGGCCTATTCAAATTTTTTATTTCTTCTTGTGTGAGTTTTAGCAGATTGTGCCTTTTAAGGAATTGGTTAATTTTATCAAATGTTTCTTTTTTCCTGTCTTCTTTCTTTCGTCTCTTCATTTCTTTCTTTCTTCTTGTCTCCAGTTGAAATTTCACTGGAAACATAATAAACCAAAACAAAACAAACAAACTGAAAAACACAGACTTCTCAGTTGCAAAATTGCCATCTCAAATATAATACAGCATCCCTGTATATGAGACTTAAACACAGCGTGTTGAGAATAGTCTTGTTCTGAAAACAAAAACAAAACAAAACACCCACAAGAAACCTTTATGCAAACAAGATGCAAATGTTGTAAATGTCAAAACTTTCCAAAAGTATAAAATAGAAATGATGGCTATATCGTCTGTGCTTTTCTGCAGGTATGGATTGAGACTGTCTTGTAGGTATAAATCAGTGCTTAGTGATTCAGGGAAATCTGTGGTTTGGTGTGAGTCATTGCTGACAATACGTCAGAAATGTGCTAGAAACAAGTGCCTGTGTTTTTCCTGTAAGTAATTTTGTGAAATTTTTGTGAGTAGTGTTTCTCCTTGTCTCACATGACAGTTGGGTAAGTAATGAAAAAAATTATTGTCTCCACTGTGGTATGACATCTAACACTATTCATGTCACTTTAGGCATTGTGGCAGCTCTGGGAGATGCATTTGGAAACACTCTTTGGATGAATGTTCTCTGGGAGGTCTTGGCCACAGAGATAATAGTAGGGCAGTAGAGGAGCTGAAGGCTATAGAAGGGGATTATTCTAAGATGAGGTTCCCCTAATTAACTTGCAGACACTGAGAAATATCTAAGTCAAATATTTGGATGCTCCAATTTCATTTATTTTGGAGTATTAAAGAAATCATACTTTATTTTGTATTTGCACTCTACTAAAGTTGTGCGTATCAGTTAAAGAACATTATAAATTTTTATGGAGTCATAAAAGGATAGTAGACTAGGAAAAGTCTAGAACCCTCAATTTTAAATTAGAATACAAATTATAGTAAAGATCTTTATTATCTCTGCTTCATTTTCTTGATGTAGCAAGTGCTAATCATAATCACCATGGGTTTTCCCCTTCCCCCAAAAATTGAAAGATAAAAAGTAATTTCTGCTAGTTTTCTCTCTCTTCCTGGTTACATTCTCCACATATTAGAGAAAAATAATGTTGATCATTTCTTGTGTATAATTCAGGAAGTTTAAAAGCAAAATCCTAAATGTCTGATTTTCTTAAGCAAATGATACCCTGTTATTTATGCTTATATATATCTTGTCTTGTCACTCAATATCCTGAAGATCTTTCTAC
Organism: Rhinopithecus roxellana; assembly: GCF_007565055.1. Classification (NCBI taxonomy): domain Eukaryota; kingdom Metazoa; phylum Chordata; class Mammalia; order Primates; family Cercopithecidae; genus Rhinopithecus; species Rhinopithecus roxellana. The sequence continues at coordinate 61,849,913 of NC_044550.1, forward strand.
AGAAGAATGGTTTAAATCTAGCAGCTTCTAGAAGTGGCCTAGCTAGCCCACCTGTAAGACCATCTGGGAGAAAGGGAAGTGTCCACAGCACACTTGTCAGTCTGATACCAGCACTGAATTGTTTGTTCATTTCTACAGAAACTGTGGAGCTACTAGATAAGGTTAGAGGAGTGACATCAACTCCAAACCATCCATGACTCCCAAGAAATTAACTTGTCTCATCAAGATATTAAAGGGGATCCAGGAGCTCATGGGAGATGGCAGGCAGTAATAGATTACAGCTCCAACTTGGACAGACAGAGGAGCCTGTGGAAGCTCGCATCATGAATTTTTGCTTTAGAATGACTGCAGGAATAAATCAGGAAACCCAAGAGGACCCACAGACCCTCTGAAGGAAGTAGATTGCTCTTGCAGGACCCAGGAGACACCCCAAATACTGCGAGTGCCCAAATTGTAGAAGTGGGAAATGGAGATCCTCCTCCCCTGAAAACACACACCCCAGTGGGGAAAATGAAATTCTAGATTATGGGAGAAGATTCTGACCTTACCTGGAGCTGAGTCAATTTAGATTGCTGAACAAAATACACCGGTAGAGAAAGCAGTGGATAAAACCCTGTGAGCTCGCTGGGTTCCCTAGCAAACCGTCTCTGCCTGGCCTCACAGTGATCCTTCACGCTGATGACCAGAGGCACTGGCAAATGGCCACCAAGAGAGGAAAATCTCCAGCTGAACTTTGTAACAATTTGAAATGATAGAGAAGTCACCTAGCAAGAACTTGGGGGAGGACATGAATCTGGTGTGCAGACTCCACAGGCAGGAAGAAGGAAAGCCATGCTTGCTTTCACAGCTGGGAGGCAGCGAGTTTTCAGCCGTACTCGCCCCCTGCCTAGAAACAGACTTGGTGCTATTGAAGGAGGCATGGTGGGAATGAGACCAGCCCTTGGGATTGCATGGGAGCTGGGTGAGGCCTGTGACTGCCGACTTTCCCCCACTTCCCTGACAACTTGCATGACACAACAGAGACAGCCATAATCCTCCTAGGAACATAACTCCATTGACCTGGGAATCTCACCCCCATCCCCTACAGCAGCCATAGCAAGACATGCCCAAGGAGAGTGTGAGCTCAGGCATGCCCAGCTCTGCCCCCACCCAATGTTCCTTTCCTACCCACCCTGGTAACTGAAGATAAAGGGTATATACTCTAGCGAATTTGAGGGCCCTGCCCACCACCTGTTCCTCCTCATACTACCACAACTGCTGCTCTCTGGAAAATGTCACCTCCTGGCAGGAGGTCAAGCAGCACAAAAATAGTACATTAAACCACTAAAGCCAATACCCTCACAGAGTTGATTTCACCCCTATGCCACCTCCACCAGAACAGGTGCTGGTATCCATGGCTGAAGAGACCCACAAACAGTGCACATCACAGGACTCCGTGCAGGCAACCCCGAGTACCAGCCCGGAACCTGGTAGACTTGCTGGGTGGCTGGATCCAGAAGAGAGATAACAATCACTACAGGTCAGCTGTCAGGGAGTCACATCCATAGGAAAATGGGGTGAGTACTGCATCAAGGGAACACCCCGTAGGACAAAGCTCTGTCCCTCTGACAGAGCCAACCCAAATGAGAAGAAACCAGAAAACCAACTCTGGTAATATGACAAAACAAGGTTCTATAGTACCGCCCAAAAATCACACTAGCTCCCCAGAAATTGATCCAAACCAGGAAGAAATTCCCGATTTACCTGAAAAAGAACTCAGAAGGTTAGTTATTATCTAACCAGGGAGGCACCAGAGAAAGACAAAGTTCAGTATAAGAAAATCCAAAAAATAATACAAGAAGTGAAGGAAGGAATATTCAATGAAATAGCATAAATAAAAAACAAGCAAAACTTCAGGAAACAATGCAGACACTTATAGAAATGCAAAATGCTCTGGAAAATCCCAGCAATAAAACTGAAAAAAAAAATAGAAGAAATTCAGAGCTTGAAGAAAAGTTCTTCAAATTAACCCAATTCAACAAAGACGAAGAAAGAATAAGAAAATATGAACAAAGTCTCAAAGAAGCCTGGGCTTGTTAAATGACCAAACCTAAGAATAATCGGGGTTCCTGAGGAAGAAGAGAAATCTAGAAGTCTGGAAAAAGTATTTGGGGGAATAATTGAGGAAAACTATCCTGGCCTTGGTAGAGAACTAGAAATCCAAATACAAGGAGGACAAAGAATACCTAGGAAATTATTGCAAAAAGATCACTGCCTAGGCACATTGTCATCAGGTTACCTAAAATTAAGACAAAGGAAAGAATCTTAAGAGCTATGAGACAGAAGCACCAGGTAAGCTATAAAGGAAAACCCATCAGATTAACAGCAGGTTTCTCAGAAGAAAACCCACAAATTAGAAGGGATTGGGGCCCCATCTTCAGCCTCCCCAAACAAAACAATTATCAGCCAAGAATTTTGTATCCAGTGAAAATAAACTTTGCATAGGAAGGAAAGATACAATCTTTTTCAGACCGACAAAGGCTGAAAGAATTCTGCACTACCAAGCCACCACTACAAGCACTGCTAAAAGGAGGTCTAAAACTTGAAATAAATCCTGGAAGCGCAACAAAACAGAACATATTTAAAGCATGAATCTCACAGAACCTATATAGCAAAAATACTATTTAAAAAACAAAAACAAAAAACAAAACAACAAGGTATAGAGGTAACGAACAGCAAGATGAATAGAAAGGTACTTCACATCTCAATACTAGCATTTAATGTAAATGGCCTAAATGCTCCAATTAAAAGATACAGAATTGCAGAATGGTTAAGAATTCCCCAAACAACTATCTGCTGCCTTTAGGGGACTCGCCTAACAGAAGGACTTGCACAAACTTAAGGTAAAGGGGTAGAAGAAGACATTTCAGGCAAATGGATACCAGAAGCAAGCAGGAGTAGCTATTTTTATATCAGACAAAACAAACTTTAAAGCAACAACAGTTAAAAAAGACAAAGAGGGACATTTTATAATAATAAAAGTCCTTGTCCAACAGGAAAATATCACAATTCTAAAAGTAAATGCACCTAACATTAGAGCTCCCAAATTTATAAAACAATTACCAATAGACCTAAGATGTGACACAGACAGCAACACAATAATAGTGGCAGGCTTCAATACTCCACTGACAACACCAGACAGGTCATCAAGATAGAAAGTCAACAAAAAAACTGTGGATTTAAACCGTATCCTGGAACAAATAGACTTAAATGGTATGTACAGAATATTCCATCCAACAACCTCAGAATACACATTCTATTCAACAACACATGGAACTTTCTCCAAGATAGATCACATGATAGGCCACAAAACAAGCCTGAATAAATTTAAGAAAATTGAAATTATACCAAGCACTCTCTCAGATTACAGTTAAATAAAACTGGAAATCAACTGCAAAAAGAAGATTCAAAACTGTGAAAATACACGCTATATATGTAACGAAAATACATGCTATATATATAGTATTGTATATATTATATATATACACACACACACAAACACACACGATAGACTACTACTCAGCCATAAAAAGAAATGAATTAATGACATTCACAACGACCTGGATGTGATTGGAGACTCTTAGTCTAAGTGAAGTAACTCAGGAATGGAAAACCAAACCTCGTATGTTCTCACTCATAGGTGGGAGTTAAGCTATGAGGATGCAAAATGACACACGAATGACACAATGTACTTTGGGGACTCAGGGGGAAAGAGTGGGAAGGGGGTGAGGGATAAAAGACAACAAATAGATGCAGTGTATACTGCTCAGGTGGTGGATGCCCTAGTATCTCGAAAATCACCACTAAAGAACTTATTTACGTAAACTCACTTATGTAGACAAACACCACCTGTTCCCCAATAACCTATGGAAATAAAAATATATTGAAAAAAGAGAATAGTTCAATCTATTTCATTCTTTTTAGTGGCTGCATTGCAATTTGGATATATGAATTATACTTTATTTATTCAGTACTTATTGAAATTTAGGTTATGACTTGAAAATAGTTTTTTTTTTTTTTTTTTCTTTGAGATAGAGTCTCACTCTGTCACCCAGGCTAGAGTGTAGAGGCATGATCTCGGCTCACTGCAACGTCCACCTCCCGAGTTCAAGCAATTCTCCTACCTCAGCCTCCCGAGTAGCTGGGACTACAGGCACCCGCCACCACGCCCAGCTAACTTTTTGTATTTTTAGTAGAGATGGGGTTTCACGGTGTTAGCCAGGATGGTCTTGATTTCCTGACCTCGTGATCCACACGCCTCAGCCTCCCAAAGTGTTGGGATTACAGGCGTGAGCCACCGCTGCCCGGCTGAAAATAATTTTTAAAAATTAAGTTGGATCATAACAGCAAAAAATAATCATAGAAATAAAAAGGAAAATGTATGTCCAATAATTTAGGGCTAATGAATTGATCAAATCTGGGGAAGAATAATAAATTTCCCATATTGAAATGATAGCTCAATCATAAACATAAAGATCGAATATTCAAATCTCATATCAATCAGTATTTTATTTAAAAAACTAAATGCTATATCAAATATTTAAGTGTATGAATTACTCCTAGACTATTTAAGTGACTCAATGACATTTATAAGAAATTCAAGTTCCCAAGAGATAAGTAGACAAAGTGCATTTCTGAAAATAAAAAAAATAATACTTACGGCAAATACACATTAACTTTAATAGCAGTGATGAATACAAATTGAATTATGGCAGACCAACATCAAGAACAATATGAGGATAAGAAATAGGATTAACACAATACTCAAACAATGAAAATACTTATAATATGAAGAAACTGAGTACAAAATGGCAGCCACATAATCATAAAAATAATTATATCTATGCATGCTTTGGGAGATCAAACAAATGTAAAAATAAAAAGTTGTTTTAGGATTTTTTTTTGTTTTTGAGTGGTGAGATCTCGACTCACTACAACCTCTGCCTCCTGGGTTCAAGTGATTCTCCCACTTCAGCCTGAGGAGTGGAAAAATACTGAATATCAGAGGTCAGAAAAGTCAGGAAACTCCCCTTAATGCTAGAACAACAAGGTTATCTGGAAAGTCCCTAGCAGGGCAAGCGACCGTTTGTGGTTTGGTCAAAGGGCGGGAACCAATGAACAACTAACTAATGTTTAACTTTAAATGTCAGCCAATTGTAAACCTACAACTGTAAAAATTCCCAGTGACTCTGTAACTTGCTGTAACTTGTTTGTATCTGACTATAAAAGACGGCTGAACACCGAGCTCGGGGTCTGTCCCTAGGATCGAATACCTAGCTGGAGGGAACCGAGTTCGAACTCGAAATAAAGTGATCCCTGCCGCTTGGCTTTGTCTCTGGACTCTGGTGGTTGCTTTCGGGTCATCGCGGGTCTGGGCATTACAAGCCTCCCAAGTAGCTGGGATTACAGGCACCCGCCATTATGCCTGTCAAATTTTTCTATTTTTGTAGAGACAGCGTTTCACCATGTTGGCCAGGCTGGTCTTGAACTCCTGACCTAAAATAAGTATGGAGAAATAGAAATTCTGGTGTACAGAAGATGCCCTCTCACTGTGTCCTCACATAGTGGAAGGGCTGGACTCCCTCAGGTCTCTTTTATAAAGACACTAATTCCATTGACGAGGACTCCGCCTTCATCAGTTAATCACTTCCCAAAGACCTTAACTTTTAATACCATCACATTGGATACTAGGTTTAAATATAGTAATATCTTGGTGGGACAGATTATTAATAGAAATTGGAGAAAACTATTGGACTATTAATAGAAATTGGAAAAATTCAAAACAGAAGACAGTAAGTGTTACACAGCATATTGGTTTGCTAAGGCTGCCATAACAGAATACCACAGGCTGAGTGACTTAACAACAGAAATGTATTTTCTCACAGTTCTGTAGGCTAGACATCCAAGACCAAAGTGTCAGCAGGTTGGCTTTCTCCACAGACCTCTCTTCATGACTTGCCATCTCCTTGTATCCTCATCTATCCTTTCCTCTATGTGCACACATCCCTGGTTTGCATAACATTGGAAATTCCTTTTCTTTCTTTCTTTCTTTCTTTCTTTCTTTCTTTCTTTCTTTCTTTCTTTCTTTCTTTCTTTCTTTCTTTCTTTCTTTCTTTCTTTCTTTTTTTTCTGATAATCCTGTTCTTTGTTGTTGTTGTTGTTGTTGTTGTTGTTGTTAATGTACTTTAAGCCCTGGGATACATGTGCAGAACATGCAGGTTTATTACATAGGTATACACATGCCATGGTGGTTTGCTGCACCCATTAACCCATCATCTACATTAGGTATTTCTCCTAATGCTAGCCCTCCCTTAACCTCCCACCCCCCAACAGGCCCTGTTGTGTGATGTTTCCCTCCCAGTGTCCATGTGTTCTCATTGTTCAACTCCTACTTATGAGTGAGAACCTGCTGTGTTTGGTTTTCTGTTCTTGCATTAGTTTGCTGAGAATGATGGTTTCCAGCTTCACCTGTGTCCCTGCAAAGGACATGAACTCATCCTTTTTTATGACTGCATAGTATTCCATGATGTATATGTGCCATATTTTCTTTATCTGGTCTATCATTGATGAGCATTTGGGTTGGTTCCAAGTCTTTGTTATTGTGAACAGTGCTGCAATAAACATGCATGTGCGTGTGTCTTTATAGTAGAATGATTTATAATCCTTTGAGTATATACCCAGTAATGGGATTGCTGGGTCAAATGGTATTTCTGGTTCTAGATCCTTGAGGAATTGCCACAATGTCTTCCACAATGGTTGAACGGGAAATTCCTTTTCTTATGAAAACACCAGTTATATTAGATTACAACCTCATTTAACCTTAATTACCTCTTTAAAACCCTCATTTCCAACTACAGTCACTTTGGAAGTTAGGGCTTCAAAGCAAGAATTTGAGATGGGGAGGCAATTCCATCCATAACATACAGCATCTTTAAATGTTTGTATTTAATAAATTATTATTTTCAATATGCATGTTTCATAAATATGCAATAAATGTATTATCAATATACATATTGTATAATATTTATTTTTAAAATAAAATATTTGTTATAACTTCCTTTGAGCATAATGTCAAGTGTTAGTATTTAAGAATCTTTGTGAATAAAAGTCCTATCCCAAATAAGCATATTGATTCTTCTCCCTCCCATGTGACATCCTCAATGAGTGGTATTCAGCTTCTTGAGTTGCTGCTAAAGAGAACAGATGATGTACCCAGGAAGTGTAGAGGCATTTGCTTCCTTGAGTGAAACTTGGACAACAGAGGAAACACGATGGGAAGGAGTTGAGCAGGTAAGATCCCCCTCTGTTTCCTCTCTGGTGGACTAGACTTAAATATGCTTCCTCTTTGAATTTTTTCCAGAGGTTTCAGGTGTTGAGGGAATGTAGCTTCTGTATTAGTCAGAGTTCTCTAGAGGGACAGGATTAACAGGATAGATGTGTATATGAAAGTGTGTTTACAAAGGAGTATTGACTCACACCATCACAAGGTGAAGTCCTAAACTAGGCCATCTGTAAGCCGAGGAGAAAGGAAGCCAGTCTGAGTCCCAAAACCTCAAAAGTAGAGAGGCCGACAGTGCAGTGCTCAGTCTGTGGCCGAAGGCCCAAGAGCCCCTGGAAACCCACTGGTGTAAGCCCAAGAGTCCAAAAGCCTGAACTTGAAGTCCGATGTTCAAGGGCAGGAAGTACCCAGCTTGGGAGAAAGAGGAAGGCCAGAAGACTTAGCCAGTATCGTCCTTCCGAGTTCTGCTGCCCACTTTTATCCTAGCCACACTAGCAGCTGGTTATATGGTGCCCGCCCAGATTAAGGGTGGGTTTGCCTATCCCAGTCCACTGATGCGAACGTTAATCTCCTATGGCATCACACTCAAAGATCCATCCAGGAACAATACTTTGCCTCCAGCCATCCAATCAAGTTGACACTCAATATTAAACATCGCAGCTTCTTAGTGACTTTGTATCTCTTCGTGGCTGTTTGTCAAACCGTAGCCAGTGTGATTGTACATTGTGTCATTTTCTTCTACTCTTTGGTTTTGACTGTAAGTTTTCTACTAGGGCATTTACGTCCCAAACAAAGTTTCAGCATTTTAATCTCTACCTGAACTTCTGCTTCTAATTCAGAAAATGTGAGTTAATATGATTAGTTTGTGGAATGAATCTAGAAAACAGATCTTCAGGATGAAATTTAGAGTTGGATTGCTCACCTATCTAAAAGCATCCCTTGTGGAGAGTAGTAGGAGACTAACTGGGAATGCAGCTGGAGCACAACTATTAGAATTTCACCTCTGTTTAACTGAGGGGAAGTGCAAGAAGAGGATGTGAAATTTAGCCTAAAGATTTCTCTGTATGTAGTGAACTGTAACCTAACTGGATGTATAAACAGACTGTAACCTACTCTTGTAACAATCACTGAATCTTAACCAATCAAACGCAGCCAACTGTTCAAACCATGCTCAAATAAGGCAAATGTGAGCTGTAACCAATCAGCTGTTTCTGTACCTTGCTTCCATTTTCTGTCTATAAATCTTCAACCATGCAGCTGTGCTGGACCCTCTCTGAACCTATGCTGCTTCAGGGACTGCCCCGTTCATGAATTGTTCTTTCTTCAATTAAACTCTGTTAAATGTGATGTGCCTAAGGTTTTTCTTTTAACAAGAGTAAGTTTAGTAAGATCATATGGTTGTGACACTTAACAGGGAACAATTATAATAATTGTGAAAAAAGATTATTCCCTTTGGTACCAAAAAAGGACTCAGAAAATGAGAATGATGAGCATGGGACAGTCCATTTCCACTTCAAGACAGCCTCTGAAATCCAGAGTACTTCTGACAGTTTTAAAGGATCTTGTATTTCTGGCCACTTATGGCAGACTGCTGATAATCTGGTCAAGATTCTAATTACCAAGGGGCCAGGTCTGAAAAGAAGACTAACATGGGTTGGCAGTAGCTCTCCCAGGTTAAATCAAGACCATGACAGGGAAAGAGTAGGATGCTAACTGAATGATCACATTTAGATAGACAAATCTGATAATCTTGAGGCCCTGAAATTATCCTGAATTCAACTTTTCAACAGAAGCAGCCCCTTTTCACTGTATAAGACCTTTTCTCCAGTGTGACAATCAAAGTCAAGTCTCAGCACCACTGCTCAGATGGGTAATTACAAGCCAAATTTGGGAATAAATAATATACACAGAACTGCGGGACCTGACTAATATGGATTCGTAAGAACCTGAGGAACATGTGCAGAAATGCATCCTGAGGGTGTTAAACATTGGGTGGGTGGTTGCAGAATGGAAGGCTGGAGAGGAAACAATTCATTTATAGCGTGCTTCCCAGAAGTACTTCTGCTAACAACTCTCTTAGTTCAGATTCCCTAGTGTTATGCCCAGACCCTTTGTTCCCCGAAGAAGACCACCAGAATCCAGAGTCAAAGCCAAGCGGCAAGGATCTTTAATGCAAGTTCGAACTTGGTCCCTCCGTTCTACAACATACAAGAGGGCCCTGAATGATGCATGTGGCCGCTTTTTATAGCCCGATGCATACAGGATATGTAAGGTTACAGAGGTACAAAGGAATTCTTTTGGTTGCAGCATTACAACTGGTAATTGGTTAACAGTTTTCCATTTGTTCCCGCGCATTTAGTAAAACTACAAATGGTTGTGATCTTATCAGGGGCTCTCTAGGTGGTGTTTCTGAGATGTGTGGGGCGGGGGGGATGTGTTGGGCTCAGGAAGTTGGGACAAAATAGAGGATTGTGTTTGTACTGGGCCCAGGACTAAGATATGTGGCAGACACTGGTAATTAGAGCAGGACAGAGACTTTCACAACGTTTGTCCTTACAATGTCCGGAGTCTATAGATAACCTAATTAACCTAATCGGTTAGGTCCGGGGTCGATCTTTAACTAGGCTGAGGGCGCCGCCCGGGCTGTGAGGGCGCCGCCCGGGCTGTGAGCCTGTGGACTTCATTTCTGCCTTTTAGTTTTTTCCAGTTCATCTCTTTCACTAGAAGCAAAGACTGAGACAAAGACTTTGTAAGGTGAGTCTTTTCCTTCTTCCCTTGGTCCCTTCTTTCTTTCTTTCTTTCTTTCTTTCTTTCTTTTTTCCTTTCTTTCTTTCTTTCTTTCTTTCTTTCTTTCTTTCTTTCTTTCTTTCTTTCTTTCCTTCCTTCCTTCCTTCCTTCCTTCCTTCCTCCTTCTTCCTTCCTTCCTTCCTTCCTTCCTTCCTTCCTTCCTTCCTTCCTTCCTTCCCTTCCTTCCATCCTTCTCCCCTCCCCTCCCCTCCCCTCCCTTGCCCTCTCCTCCCTTTCCCTTCCTTTCCCTTTTCCTTCTCTCTCTCTCTTTCCTTCCATAAGGGAATGAAGGAAGCACTTTACAGAATGGGAGTGCCAAGAAATAATGTGTTCTCAGGTAAAGTGTACACTTGGCCTAATCCACATAAATCACCCTACAGGTCGACTTCCCTTTTAGTACTGGGGCAGTCTTTTGTAGTACCCTGTCAGTCTTTGAATGTGAGTTATTCCCGGGGGAAGGTAGAATAATATTCTGCTGGAAGGGGTTCTTGTCTGCCAAGGGTGAATTCTCAGAGAAAGGGGATGTTTGTGAACTGAGAGCAGCTGACACTCACCATAGCCGGTGATAAAAGACCTGAGTGGCACACAGCACCATCTAGTACAGCATCTAATTCAGTATCCTCAGTACCCAGAACAGTATTTTATCTATGTATGTTTTCTTTCACTCCCATAATTCCCTCCAAGAAACATACACCAATTAGGGAGGCCCACATGTAGAATACTATGAACTTTTCATTGCCTAGTGTCTCAATTTTGACATAATTAAAAAAAAAAATATGACAAAGGTTGTAAGAATACATGTGTCAGGCCTCTGAGCCCAAGCCAAGCCATCGCATCCCCTGTGACTTGCACGTATACGCCCAGATGGCCTGAAGTAACTGAAGAATCACAAAAGAAGTGCAAATGTCCTGCCCCGCCTTAACCGATGACATTCCACCACAAAAGAAGTGAAAATGGCCGGTCCTTGCCTTAAGCGATAATATTATCTTGTGAAATTCCTTTTCCTGGCTCATCCTGGCTCAAAAAGCTCCCCAACTGAGCACCTTGTGACCCCCACTCCTGCCCACCAGAGAACAACCCCCGTTTGACTGTAATTTTCCTTTACCTATCCAAATCCTATAAAACGGCCCCACACTTATCTCCCTTTGCTGACTCTCTTTTCAGACTCAGCCCGCCTGCACCCAGGTGAAATAAACAGCCATGTTGCTCACACAAAGCCTGTTTGGTGGTCTCTTCACACGGACGCGCATGACACATGAATTAATTTATTTCTGTACCCATCCAACATACCTCTAAAATTCAAAAATTTCAATGGCAGAGAAGGGTCATTCATTAATGGACATGATTTAGTTTGCTATATCAAGAAATGTCATGGACCACGTGAGGATTTACCTAATAACACAGTCTTTCAGGTTTACATTGTTAACCTTCAAAAGAAGATAATTATTCTGTATCAATAAGTCAAAATGTCATTAATATTTAGAAGCTATCATACCATAAGTGATTTAAGACAATAATATAAAGCATAACTCTGGAATATTATTCTTGTAAAGATTAAAAGCCATTAAAGACAAAGAAAATACGTTTACAAGACTAACATTTATGAAATAAATTGTATTGAATTTCTCTAAAGAATTATCTCTGTATAAAACTTTTTTTTCCTTTCTTTTGCTATCTTTCCTAGAAGTAATAACAGGTGGAGAGTGACTTTTCTAGAAACTAATAAATTTAGATAACATGTTTTCATGATATATTTTTATTAGTAAATGTCCATAAGCAAACTCAATATATAAAAATTCAGATCTTCAGATCAAATAAACTAGGGGATATTCAGTCACATAACAAATATTTCAAAAATATTTACCTTTTTGGTGATATCTGCAAATATGAGGGAAGGTGCAATGCCCAGACCTGCGATGACCCAAAAGCAACCACCAGAGTCCAGAGACAAAGCCAAACGGCAGGGATCGCTTTATTTCGAGTTCGAACCTGGTTCCCTCCAGCTAGGTATCTGATCCTAGGGAGAGACCCCGAGTTCGGTGTTCAGCCGTCTTTTATAGTCAGACACAAACAAGTTACAGCAAGTTACAGAGTCACTGGGAATTTTTACAGTTGTAGGTTTACAATTGGCTGACATTTAAAGTTAAACATTAGTTAGTTGTTCATTGGTTCCCGCCCTTTGACCAAACCACAAACGGTCGCTTGCCCTGCTAGGGACTTTCCAGATAACCTTGTTGTTCTAGCATTAAGGGGAGTTTCCTGACTTTTCTGACTTCTGATATTCAGTATTTTTCCACTCCTCAAAGGGAAATAAAAATTAAATTAGTATATAAAGTGTGACTGAAGAGATAAGACATGTTTAAAAATATAATTTAATAGAGATAATGTTGAAGTTCATGAAAAATGATTAGAAAGCTCAGAAGAAACAGCAAGAGCTTTAAATTTCACTAAAACTAAAGTTTGGTAGTTTTATTCTTATTAGATATATTTTTATGAGAGCTCAAAGGAGAAAGACATTTTATTTGGCTGAAATAAGCTGGAAACTTGTTGGTTTTGGATGATTTTATTTCAAAAAATTTCTTACATTTTGAACTAATTTACAAATGCACATCTTAAAAAGAAAGCTGCCCTTCTTCCAATAAGGATTTAGAAGTGATTTAGTCATAATTATTATTAATTTTAGTCAACTAATCATTGGTAGCATAAATGATTATAGCTAAGAAACACCTTTAAAAGAAAGCTGCCCTCCTGCCAATAAGTATTTAGAAGTAATTAGCTTATTAATTTTTATTAATTTAGTTTAGTAATCATTGGTAGCATAAAAGATTATGGCTAGGAAATAAAAACTCATAAAATGATAGGAGCCATTGATAATTAGACATTGGATACATGTATTGAAATGTCACACTGTACCACATAAATACGTATAATTAGTGTGTCCATTAAAAATAAAAATAACAGCAAAATATTTTTAAGTAAACTATAAAAATGAAAAATGATAGGAACCGGATAATTATCTCTGAAATTATTGTATAATTCTAGCACAATTTGGTTTCTTACAAATTTTCTTTTACTTGTGCATTCATATGTCTCTTGCTTAGATTTGCAAGTGCTATTTTTAATCTAAAACCAATATTGATTGGTTATTAGCCATACCTGTGTGATTATATAGATACTTTAATGACAGGTACGTCTATCTTGACATAATCCTTTGATTATATACATACTTGACCTTTACAATTGATCCCATAAAATGTTACTTCCTTTTCTTATTTTGATGTGAAAGAATTGTAGCATTCTTGACTATAATATGTCTTTTGTTCAGATCTACCATAAATGGTGGCATATCTTTCCCATGTTTTCCCGCTTCATACTTTTGAATTATAGTTACTAGCAATTAACTGTCTATGCTATTTTGGTCATGAGGCACAGATTTTTTAATATTAAAAACAAAACCATACTTTAATTTTCATAGAATTTTAAAGCTCTTGGTATTTCTTCTGGGGATTTCTAACCATTTTATATTCTATTTTTCAATTATATAACTTTTCCTACTCACTCTACAATACAGAATATCCCTGAGAGAAAATCGAATTTCATACATATCATGAAGATGGTTTGTCTAGCAGCATTTCTGCAAGAGTAGCTATAAAAGTCTCCTGCTTTTGCTTTTATTTTCCTTTGTACATTTCCAAAGAATAGCTCAGATGCTCTATTTCAGAAACGTCTTATGGTAATAGCACAACTTGTGCTATTATTTACTTCACCTGGAAAAGAAAATGTAAACAAATAAACCCAGTGGGTCTCTTCTCCTTGGTGAGAATCTCATCTAACTTATTTGTTAAATTTAATTTAATCACAGACCTGAAATGACAATCCCCAAATCTATAGTTTACCCACCAGACATGTTTAATGAGTATTTCAGAGACAATTGTTGATTGCTAAAATATTAATTTTAATTCTTAAAATGTTAAATTATGTTGGGATTATAGAAAGTTGCCACAGCATATTATCAATTTTATAATTTCCTACAATATTTCTATGCAAGTGAACAGAAACAGGTTGGACCAATATTTTAAAATGACAGACCATGATTTAGGCTTTCAGGCTTTCAGACTACTATAGAGTAATCATCATTTCTGTTCATTAGAGATTAAATAACAGTTAATAATTCATGTGCATACTTTAAAAATTGTGCAAGTCTGTTTGAATACGATATGGATTCTGATGAAGCATGATTCTTTACTATAATTCCAATCTAATCTTTCTTATATAACTCAAAAAAATATTAAAATAGTTTATTTTAGGCTGGGTGCCGTGGCTCACACCTGTAATCTCAGCACTTTGGGAGGCCAAGGCAGGCTGATCATGAGGTCAGGAGTTCAAGACCAGCCTGGCCAATATGGTGAAATCTTGTCTCTACTAAAAAATACAAACATCAACTGGGTGTGGTGGCACATAGTTGTAATCCCAGCTACTTGGGAGGCTGAGGCAGGAGAATCACTGGAATCTGGGAGGCAGAGGTTGCAGTGAGCCAAGATCGCCCCCCTGAACTCCAGCCTGGGCAACAGAGTGAGACTGTGTCTCAAAATAAATAAATAATTAAATAAAATAGTTTATTTTGTTTGCATATACTTTTTATTACAAAAATTAAAATCATCTTTATACTGTCATTATAGCCCTAAAGTTTAAAATTAGAAATGAGTTTTTTTCAAGGACTGGAAATAATGGCAGTCAAGACAAAGAGGTTTTTCAAATTTGTCATTTATAGTACCGTCCATCTAGTTACTAACACGTGCCATTCAATGTTTCTCTCAATGGTCCTTTTGTTTTTTTGTCATTTATTTTCTTAGCACCATGACAACCGGTTCTATAGTTGCAAGTAACATTTTAAAAATTTATATTCAAATGTATCATTTATCTTAATGAATAAATAAGGTATTCTTTGATATGGCACTAATCTATCCTTTCTTACAGAGCTGTTTTATAAAATAATTAATGTAATCATATTTGCACATACTTTACATGTATGAGCAGATACAAGGAAAAGAGACAGGCAGCAGGAATGACCTCAATTTGTGGATTCTTACATCCCAGAAAGATAGTAAATTCTCTTTCGCCAAGAATCCTCTTTTGCATATCCTAAGACCAACCCAGTCACCATAGAACCTTGTATAAAGTACATTTTAGTAATTCTCATTTTATTATACTTTTTAGTGTTAAAATGAGAAGTCTAAGAGAAAAATGCAAGAAGTATTTCTGAATTTCTTAACTGCCCTTGGCTTATAGTAATGGTTAAATCGTTTCTTGTTATCAACATTGACCTTTGTAGTTATTATTAAATTCTGCCAGAAACACAGATATTCTACCATTCTAAATATTCATTTTATAATGTCAAATATTAAAAATCCCTAATGGATTAGTGGTATGAACGGGAGGGACATAAGTATATAGAAGTACATTCAATATACTGTGACTTATTAATTTTTTTTCAAAGTTTTTCATCGACTAGTGATGTTATGTCTGGGCCTCAGTTTCTGTGCCCATGAAGAGAAAATCTTTAAATCATTGATAATCAATCTGTGTTTCAAGGAGTTTCACAAAAGCCTCCAACTCTGATGCAAAGGCTGCCAATACCTATGTACAGTAGATTTTGGATCTGTGAACCACTTAGCTTTAATCTTGCACTAGCTTTTCTGTGTTTTACAAACCAAATCTTTGCCTAAACTTTTGTTATTGGAAATGAATCCAAGTATAAATGTATTTAAAACTACAGCATACGGTTATTCCAGCTCTGGATATACTCTATGTTTTTATAATTCACTAGATCAATTCAACTATGCAGTCGTCCCCTAAAGCCCTTCTCTAGCTTCTCCTATTTTACTCTACTGAAGTCACCTAGAGACTCAATCTAAGCTCCTTTAGCAAAACTTTTTTCTGAGATAAGAAATGAATTGATAGCACTAGCGTAAGGCCTCTTTCATGTCCTATAGATCTTATTCATCTCTTTCCCTTGTGCCTTTCCTCAGGTCTAACATTTTTTGTTTACGTTAGCTTTAGGCCTAATCTTCTCTATGACAGGTAAGTACCTGTCTGACTCCGGATTATTCATCATTGCTTGGCTTTCTTGGTACCATGCTTTGTCTGCCCATGGTCTCAGGTATTTATAAATCATTATGAAAGTCATCACATTGGTAGAATTTGTCAAGCTTTCTATTTATATGTGAATAGTTTTCCTATCACCTGTGTTGCATTAGGCGGCGAATCCTAAGCCAGGTTTCAATTCCATTGTCATCTCACCTTACTCTTTCTTTTGTGCGGTTGGTCTCAGACCTCACTCTTAAATCTTAAGATTCAATGTAAATGAAATTTCAAAGCCTACTAGATTCAACTGTTGGTAAATGGTCATCCTCCAAAAAACACATACTTCCAGTCTAGTCATCAGGGAAACATCAGAAAAATCCCAGTTGATGAACATTCTGCTAAATACCTGACCAGCACGCCTCAAAACTGTCAAGAGCATCAAAAACCTCCTTGGAAAGTCTGTAAAACTGTCATAGCCAATGGGAGCCCAAGAAGACATGATGGCTAAATGCAATATGGTACCCTGGGAAAAATTTCCATTAGGTAAAAACTAAAAAATCTGAATAAAGTATAAGCTTTAATTAATAATTTGTACTTGCTGTTAAATGCCTAGAACTTTTCCCCTAGATAGATTTCCTGTTTATTTTCTTCAATTTTCTACTCAAATATAACTCTTTGTGAGGCTATTTCTCTTCATATTGTTTTTAAACTATCCATCCCACTTTCCCACTTTATTTCTCCATGGCACTTATCACCATTGAACATATCACATATTTTACATATTTATTGCTTGTTTCTTTCCACTTCAAAGTGAGTTCCAGGGAACTAGGTATTTTTTGTATTTGTTGATTTGTTGTTTATTGTTAAATCAACATTAGCTAGAAAAGTGTATGGGACATATAATTGCTTGGTAAATATTTGTTGAATGAATAAGTAGATGGATGGAGACTAGACTACACTGTGGAATTTAAATAACATCACTGTTCCATTCCTGCTCTAATTCTTTCATTTAATGTTTGCCTAGAACTTACTAACCTAGAAATTGGGGTTGCAAACATAAACATTATAGAGTCTTTACCTTTAAGGAACTCTCATATTAGTGAGGGGTAATTTTTAAAAGATAATTATTATAATAAGTAATGAAAGATTCTATGAAAGAGTCAAACATTTGATGAGCTCAATCAGGTTGAGTCTTGAAAGACAGGTAAAACATAAATGAAAGCATGGAAATATAGGAGGTGGTTGAAATGGTGGAAGCAGCATGAACAAGAGACTAGGGTTGGAAGGCATGGGATGTTCAAAGACCTCTACTGTGCAGTGGTGAGGAAGTAGAGAATAATAGTCACCTGACCTGAGGCAGCAGTGGTGTTCAGAGTTTTTTTTATTTTTTAATTAAGTCTATGTGATTCATCCTATTTTGGGATATGAATACCCTAAATAATTTAGAGTTGCACATATAATCCCTTCAAAATGTTGACGTTTCAAACCCAGAATATCTGAATTTCTTTCTAGTTGGAAAAACTGTATTTTGAAACTAGAAGAAATCAGAAAAATATCATCCAAAGTACTCTTTCCAATTTCCTTAGAAATATTTCAGTAAAGAAGTTAATTTTTTCATAAAACAGTACCATATGTGACATATTATATATGTGTCATGTTTGTCATATCAAATTTGAAATTTTTGTGTAAAATTTGACAGAATTATAAGCAGACGGATTTTTAATAAAGAATCCATCACTTTTAGATAATTATCACTTTTAGATAATGATCTCTATGAGAGAGAGAATAAAAATTCCTTTTAATCACTAAACTAAGACTTATTAATTCCTTGTTGATTATCAAAAATTCATCTCCCCAATATCTCCTCCAATCACGAGTTTGAATCAGAATCTTGGGGGTGGGACAAAGAGTCAGAATTTTTAGCAACTTTCCTACTGATTCGTATACAGATAAAGTTTTAGAATTTTGGCTTGCAAGCTCTAGCTTGTGTGTGTACGTAAGAGAGAATGAAAAGTGACGTTTATTCTGGAGCTGAAAGACACTTTTGTTGTTCTTCATTTTTTCCCCTTCACCTTCTACAAAATTATCTGCAACAAAACCGTCTTCAATAAGCAGTAAGAACTTGCTTATTGAGGCATATTTTAGATCAAGGACTACGTCATATATTTCTTTTTATGTTTATGGCCTACTTTAGTTGACTCTACACATAATAGGTGGTTAATAAGAAGTAATTTTAATAATAAATTCTTCTAAATCTTAATAACTTGCATTATTATTATTATTATTATTATTGATGCAGGCTGCAGTGCAGTGGCGCAGTCTCAGCTCACTGCAACCTCTGCCTCACGGGTTCAAGTGATTCTCCTGCCTCAGCCTCCTGAGTAGCTGGGATGACGGGTGCGTGCCACCACGCCCAGCTAATTTTTGTATTTTTAGTAGAGATGAGGTTTCATCATGTTGGCCAGGATGGTCTCGATCTCTCAACCTCAGTCTCCCAAAGTTCTGGGATTACAGGCGTGAGCCACTGCATCCAGCCCAATAAATCGTATTTTAAAGTATTTTTCTCTATTTTAGTTATCACTGGTCTTAAAGAGCTCTAATCCACTATTTCCTCCCATAATTTGTATTACTTGAAAGCTGTCATTGATTGAAATTTTAATTTTTTTTCACGTTGCAGTGAAAAAAACTCTGTATTTTCTTAAGGGTGTGATTTTCTACCCTCTAATATATCTTTATTACTATTGTCTGTATTTTCTTCAACTTCTCCATATCTCTTCAGTGTTGATTGAGTGATTTATCTGTATCAAAACCTCCATGTGACAAAGATCAGGTTAAAGCTCTCAAATGGTGTACCTCATGGTCTTTTTTATTTTTCTTTTAATTTCCGTAAGATATTTTCTTTTGACAAATGTATTTTATATCTATCTATCTATCTATCATTTATCTATCTAATCTCTTCACATATAATATTTAATCCTCCCAGAGATCTTTTGTGTTTTTACTATACATATTTCCATTTTAAAATGAGGAATTTGAAGCCCAGAGATGTTAAGTGATGTGTGTAAGATCACACAGCTGGTAAATGGTAGAGATGAGCTATGAACGCAGTCTGATTCCAGAGCAGCCATGGCACAGATGCTTTTATAGTCATTTGTGTTTCTACATCTATTTGTCCTTATTTTTCTATGCTTTTTTCTCTTCTCCCTTTTGAGGAAGATCGTTGGATTTTTTTTTTTTATTCCATTTTCTTTCCCTTTGCTGTATTGGGATTTATATGATCTTTTTCTATTCTTTTAGTGGATCATTTGAACTTCCACCGTGAATATTTCCTTTAGCCAAGTCCAAAACCGGAAATAGTATCTTACCATCACTTTCAAACGATTTACCTGTCTTAGAAGATTTTAACTTCATCACCCATCTTAGGGTAATTTTTATGTAGTCTTTTTCTTCAAGAGTTCCTTTTGTTTCTTATCCTCATGGACACATTTTATTATCATACTTATTAATGTTGCCATTATGATTGGTGTGGCAACATTCTTATTGTTTTAATGAACTTTTTCCTGACTACTAGTGAAAGGAAACATATTTTGATGTTTCTTAGACATCCAGATTCCTTCTGTGAATTAATTCCTCATCAATTATTTTTAGTTTTCTAATTCTTATTGGGTAATATAATTTATTTATTTACCAAAGCTATAAATCAATCTTAAATTTTATGCTTTACAAATGTCTTAGTTTAAATCACTGCATCAGTTTTTTACTTTATAGATGTTATTTCAAGATATAGAATTTTCATTTGTATGTAATAAGATTCATTAAGAAAAAATATTAATTAAGAACATTCTTACTGTTTGTATTTCTGAATCTTATTTAAGAAATCCCTCCATTCATCTAAGTTCATGAAAAAATTATCTCATCTTTTATTCCAAAAGTTTTAAAGTTTTTCTTTTTAAACTTCATTCTTTAATCTATCTGGAATTTATGTTTATGCTTAATGTGAGGTGCAGATCAAGTTGATTTGGTTCTCCATATGAGTAACTGTAGTCTCAGCAGATTTATTTATGAGTTCACTTGTTTCTCCCTTAATGCTTTCCCTTGACGTTCTATGAACAGAGACTTTTGTTTCCTGTTCCTCTATTCTATTCCATTGCTCTATTTTTCAGTCACATCGTCATTTTCACTGCGGGTGTGTATGTGTGATACTTTATACAAAATCTTGATACTTGAAGGGGATATACCCTCCCCATCCATTTTCCTGTTTTAAAAAAATAAAATCTAGATCATTTTGTAAAGTACCACAGAAGTATTATGCAATTTAAATTAAAATTGAGTTTACTGCCTAAATTGGACAGGATGGATATAATTTCAAAAGTAGGAACATGATATATCTCAACATTTATTTAAGAATATATTAAAGTCATTCAATAAAGGTTTCTACTTTTAATAAATTTTACATTTTTGTTGTTAGATTTATTTCTAGCTAATTATGAACTTTTGTTGCTATTGAAAATATCTTGGAGCTGAGCACGGTGGCTCACATCCGTAATCCCAGTGCTTTGGGAGGTGGAGGTGGGAGGACTGCTTGGCCCAGGAGTTCAAAAGAAGCCTGGACAACATAGTGAGACCTTGTCTTTACAAAACAACTAAAAAAAAAAATTAGCCAAGTGCGGTGGCACAAGCCTATATTCACATCTACTCAGGAGGCTGACATGGGAGGGTCGCTTGAGCCTGAGAATTCAAGGCTGCAGTGAGCTGTGATAGTGCCATTGCACTCTAGTCTGAGTAACAAAGTGAGATTCTGCCTCAAAAAAGTAAAAAATAAAAAATAAATCTTAGGCCAGGTGGGAGGCTGAGATAGGTGGATTACTTGATACCAGGAATTTGAGACCAGCCTGGCCAACATGGTGAAACCTCATCTCTACCTAAAAACACAAAAAAATTAGCCTGGCATGGTGGCACGCACCTGTAATCCCAGCTACTCAGGAGGCTGAGGCATGATAATTGTTTGAATCAGAGAAGTGGAGGTTGCAGTGAGCTGAGATGGCGCCACTGCACCCTAGCCTGGGTGAAAGAGAAAGACACTGCAAAAACAAAAACAAAAACAAAAACAAAAACAAACAAACAAAAAAACTTAAATATAATTTTAAAGATTACATTTTCTCTCTATTTCTGTTGCGTAAGACTCAATATGATCACTAATTATAACACTTTCTATCTAGATTTTTTGTTTTTGTATGGATAACTGTAACAACTATAAATATTATTTTGCTATTGTTCCCTTCTTATCATTTTATATTCATTTCTTATTACATTTATTAGGATATCTTTAAGACATTAATTTATCTGATTTGTTGACATTGATAGTATATCACTAATTTTTCATCACTGAATACAATGTCTGCTGTGGTCTTACTAATATATGTATATTAGTTGGAGTGAAATAAAATTGGTTTAAGAAAAAAATCAAACAACAAACTATCTCTAAAACCTAGCACTACCAATGTGGAAGGTCCTTGTTGATGGGGAAGCTCTGCTCCACCCAGTCTTTCAGAAACTAGGGTTGTGCCATCCTGTTCCACAATACTCTATGTTTGAGGTCTTTAACCATTGCATGAATCCCTTTGGCCATCTGGTGAAGCTATGGCTCTGACTCAAAATAATGCTTTAAAGTAAGTGCATAAAATAAAATGTATGTCATTTTAAAGACAACTAATTGTAATTGCAAAGCAGTTTCAATACTGTACAGTTTCAAACACTTCTACTAATGTAGATTTTAGTTTACCTTCATTATTGAAGGAAATGCTAAATTGCAGTTAAAAACTTCTAACATTACAACTACAATTTTCTTCTCACAGATCCAAAATTCTATCCACAGAATTTTGGGTTCTCATAAGCCCCAGGTTAAGAATGCCTACTCAAGGCATAGTTAATATTGTCATAGCTTCATAGCTTAATCTATATCCAGGCAAAGACAGCCTGTTAGAGGCACAGCCAGTGTATCAATGCCCAAGGAGAAGATGAAACCTATCACTTCTGGTCACACTCTGTATTAGTCAGTGTTATCCAGAGAAACAGAATAGGAGATATATATAGCTATATATAGAGAGAGACATATAGATATATAATATATATAGAGATATATAGATATATATGATATATAGAGAGATATATAGATACATATGATATAGAGATATATAGATATATGTGATATATATATCTATTGAATCAATCAATCTATCTATCTATCTATCTCTATCTGTCTATCTAGATAGATAGGTAGATATATCTAACAGAATAGGAGATATATATATCTTCCAAAATCACATCAAACAATTCTTATAATAAATCACTATATATATACTATAATGTATTAGGGTTATTTCTAGCTAATTTTGAACTTTTGTTGCTATTGAATCACACGAACCAATTCTTACAATAAATTATTATATATGTAGTGATATATAGATATATACAATAAATCACGACCGGGCATGGTGGCGCATGTCTTTAATCCCAGCACTTTGGGAGGCTGAGGCAGGCAGATCACCTGAGGTCAGGAGTTCGAGACCAGCCTGGCTAACATGGTGAAACCCAGTATCTACTGAAAACACAAAAAATTAGCTGGGCATAGTGGCATGCGCCTGTAATCCCAGTAACTCTGGAGGCTGAGGCAGAAGAATCTCTTGAATACTATATATAGTGATATACAGTATCACTACATATGTGTGTGTGTATATATATATATAGTGATTTATTATAAGAACCAGTTAGTCATGATTCCCTTACTGTATGTAGGACTGCATGTAATTGTATCTCAGACTATAGGCCCTATGCTTCCAATTCTTTTATTAGAAAAAAGGTTTTTATTATGAAATAAACGAAATAAACCTACATTTCTATACTGTCCTTTTCATTTAAAATGATTGCTTAAAATCTCATTATCCTTAATTTTCCATCAGGTGATAAATTAAAAGAAAAATATTATCATAGCATATCAAGAGTTATTTAGTGATGGGATTATATTAACCTTCCAGTTAGCTAACATCCAGTTTCCTTAGCTAGCTTTTACCTAGATTTTAATTTACAGGAGTATGGTATAAGAATATATTTTCTTTTAAATATAAAAATGGAAGGACAAAATTATTACATAATTCCTAATCACCTATGCTCCTACATTATCCATAAAGTTGCTATTAAAATATCTTTGGAAAATATTCTGGAAAAATCAATACTTTGAAACCTTTTTTTTTTTTAACATTTTGAATTTTGGAAATTACGTTAGCTGTACTAATTCCTAGTTGTTTTCCTCACAGCATTTTAGAGCATTTTCAACATATTAAATGTCACAGAACGAGTGAATGTTCCAAATCTCAATTTTAAGGCTGACATTGTCCATTCCCTGCAGAGTTTTTCACAGTCTCTAAATAATTCATCTATCATACATAGTGTTTTCACTTCACACTTTTCTTTTTGAAATAATTCTCCTGAGCTGCACTTCCCAATAGGGTAGACACTGAGCACATGTGGTCAAATTTAAAATTAAAATAAAGTGATAAAGTGAAATAAGCTTAAAAATGCAGTTCCTTAGTCACACTAACCACATTTTAAGGTGCTCAATTGCCCTATGTGGCAAGTGGCTACTGTATTGTGCAGTGTAGAAGAACATTTCTATTACTGCTGAAAGTTTTATTGGGCAGTTCTGTAGAGAGGAGATTCTTTTATTAGAATTTCATCCATGTGTTCTATTAGAACTATAACATTGACAGTTACAGAGACCATCCATGAGATAAACAAATTATGAAAATACACAATTTTATCAGCAGCATTATTTTTTAACACTTTTTATCAGGAAAGTAGCAGACTAAAAATAAAGTGTGCTTTTTCATTTCCTCAGTGATTGCCTTGCATCATTTAATTCCAGTTTTAGGTAAGATACTGTTCTTTCAAATCCAAATAATTTAATCTATTTTCTTTATTTTTATATTAATCCAGAGTTTATTAATTTTAAGACATTATGTGTTGTACATGTTTGTGGAAGAAATGATTTATTCTAAGTTATATCCTATGGCAATGATTATTCATTTATGAAAAATAAAAGCAAGAAAAATAAAGAAATAATTTCAGAGTTTCTTCAAATGCTTATGTTGCACGTAGCAGGGAAGAGTTTGGACATGGATTACTATTTCATGGTTTAATGAATTTTCCTCTTAGCTCAATGTGAAGAATAATCCTTTTCCAGTTAGTTGTACTTCTTTCCATTTAGTTGATTTTTCCCTACTTATGAAATCATTCTTTCTTCTATTTTTTCCCACTTCTTTGATGAAAGAATTGATTTCTTTTCTTTTTTCTTATCGTGACAGATACTTGGCCAAAAAAAGAAAAAAAGAAAAAGAAAAAAAAAAATTAAGCCTGAAGAAAACAAACGTTTATTGTTGTGCTAATTTTATTCACATCCTTTGGATATTAGAAGCCCTACTGTGGCACGTTACCTAAACGCATTTTAGCTTCTGGAGCTGTGCATAAACTGTAAATCTATATGAGCTTTGGTTATTCTACTATCACACATGAAGGCATCAGATACGGCATTTGGATAGCTAAACTCCAGGAAATAACAGGCCCTTTCTCTCAGAAGGAAACATGGCAAAATAAATATGTAAATAAAGAAACAAATCAAACATGGCATTGAATTCAGCTGCCTAGTACTGCTAATTGTGCACAATCCAGATATTAATACAATATGAAAAAATAATAAATTACTTTAAAAATTCATGTTTTTACTATGCTTAGTTTAATTATGAATTAACAGATTAGTAAATGTTCTTTCCTCAAACTCAACAATTGCATTCTAGTTTAAAGAAATATTAAGAATTTATATGGAAATATAGCAAAAAATACTTAGTTGCAGCATAGTTTACGATTTGAAAAAAATAGAAGAACTTAATATAAAACATAAATGATTAAACAAATATATCTGCAGATGGGAAAATTTTTAAAACTTCTTGCCAAATCAATCTATAAATTCAATGAAATTTCAAAAACAATTGTCCTGTGATTTTTTTCATAGAAGCTGACAAACAAATGTAAGATTCATATGAGAAGAGAGGATAAAGGATCCAAAGGGTCAATTTATTTTTGAAGGAGTAAACAGAGGGTTTGTTCTAAAATAAAATATCAGGATATCTTTTAATCTACTTGGTTTATGATAATGTGGTATTGGTGTAAAATTATGGAATACATCTTGGACATGTGCAGGAGGTGATTGTCATTAAGTATGTTCCTGTTAAAAATACATATACAGAAAAATACTTAAGGCTGGGCACAGTGGCTCATGCCTGTAATTCCAGCATTTTGGAAGGCTGAGGCAGGAGGATTGCTTGAGTCCAGGAGTTCAAGACCAGTCTGGGCAACACAGGCCCATTTCTACAAAAAAAAATTTTAAAAATTAGTTCAGGCATCGTGGTGCATGCCTGTAGTCCCAGCTACTCTGCAGTCTGATGTGGGAGGATTGCTTGAGCCTGGGAGATCAAGATTGCAGTGAGCCATGATAGTACCACTGCACTCTAGTGTAGACAGCAGTGTGAGAACCTGTCTCAAAAAAATAAATAAATAAATAACATTTGTAAACCACTCAGTGGTTATCTAGTTATATATGGAGTTGCTAACAAATTTCATATTTCATTTTCTTATTTTTTTCTTCTGTAATTTATATTGTTAAACAGTGTGTTTGTATTGCTTTATAACTTAAAACAAATTATTTTGTTTATTGATTCTTTTAGTCCAAAGCTTTACTTTCTGGTGACATTAGCCTACAAAAGTTGTTATTTTACATGCAATGAATTCCTTCATATGAATCCCAGAAATATAAATTCTTTCATTTTCTTATCACTGAAAATCATAGCTGATGTGGCTGATTTATGGCGTAATCATTCAGCTCTCTCTAGGTTCAATTAGTAATCTCAGATGAAAATTTCAAAATCATTTTGTTCTCTAAAACAAAATAAATGTCAAAAGAACTGTTAAACATCAAAAAGAACTGCTAATGAAATAAATTTCACCTAGTTAGTTACACGTTAAGACTGCAGTAGATTTTGCTTACTTAGAAGAGAATCAAATGTCATTTTGGGCAGAAGTTTGCCAATTTACTAAAAGCAAATGTGCATATTCTCGAAGAATCAGTGTTCCCCTCATTTGTGACTTATGTCATGGTTGTCATGCAGAGGGTTAATTAAGGAATCGGAGAGACCGAGGAGCTGAGGAGGAATTATTTAATTATTTAGGTGCACCGACCCAGTCGGGTTAACATCCAAAGAACTGAGCCCAGAACAAAGAGTCAAGATAACTTTTAAGCATTTTGTGGGGAGGGGGGAGATTTGTGCAGGGGGAAGCATATTACAGAAGCGAGAAACAAAGACAGTTGTTCAATTAAGACATGCATTACATTATTTCTTACTTTTTAAGGAACAACCTGTTTTATGACTTGAGAGTATCTGTCTAGTGACCTTCCAGCTGCACAGCTAGAGAAAGAGAGTCTTCACAATGCCTGGGAAAGGGAGAGATAAGACTCACTAGCCACAGAAAAACAGGCAGTCAATTTTTAAAAGACTTCAGCTCTCTCTTCCTCAGGGGGAATTGGTTTTTCTTACATACAACTGAGTTTTGCTTACAGATTTTTAATTTGTTTTAATTCCTGTTCCAGTCACAATGATCCTAGAGTCTAGGAGGGGTAAAGTGGGCCCTGTGAAGACCAGACTGTGCCCACTGAGGCTGTGGGACTCTCTGCAGGCCAGGTCCGCAGGCCAAACGAGAGAGGGCCGATTATAGCATGTGACCACAATTCCCGTGGACCACGTCAGGAGAGAAAACACAAATGGGTCAGAAACAGAGAATGGTGGGCAGGAAGGGTACATTTAATGAAAACAACATATCAGAGCAAAAGATATCATAAATGTTGAAGAAACTCTCGTAAAATAATATAAGAAACTATTATAGAATAAGGGAAGATGCCATCAGGGCAAGAGAACCAGGCTTTGAATCTCTCCCATCTACAAATAACTTGAGTTTGGACAATTTATGATTTTATTTTACTTTTTAAGTTTTAGTACCCATTAAGATAACATATCCATGTTTAAGTTTTATGGATTACCTGGAAAATAGTCATCACTTAGTAGATAATAGCTCTTATTATAGTTGTAAAAGAAACATATGGTGGCAAAGGAAGTTTTTTTATTTTTTATTTTTATGCAGCAATCTAATGAACTCTGCAGATGCCTGATGCTGTCTACAGTGATGAGCTCCTTTTGGACAATTTTATTGTTCAGATAAGGCAAATACTATCAGAAGGTCCATAGAAAATGGAGTTTATAAGTGGGTTGTAAGTGAGATAGTTATAATTTATATTAAATTCCATGGGTCCTTTAGAAATTTATAAACAATAATTTATGTAATATGATATAAGAAAATGGAAGAAATCTAGTCATATAATAGTTATAATAAGCCAAGCACTGTTTAGTTGGACACTATATATACATTCATATCTACTGTATATCTACTGAATATATATACATTCAGTAGAAACTTTGTACTTCTTTTTGAATAATTCAGCTAATATTTCCTAAATGTCTATCATTTGCAATACTTTATTAACTACCACTTATTTTGAATAAAATAAAGTCCCTGACCATTGCCATGCACATTGACTAAAGTAATTGCTAAAATATTTCCTTCAGAAGTGATTGGACCATGACAGCTTTCAAATGACTAAGAAAAACATCATTTGGGTTTGTACTCTTAGCTTAAAAAATGAATGAATGAGAAGTGATATGTGAATTCAGTTCAAGATTTAAACATCTTTTAGCATAAAAGACAAACATCATATTTTTCTGTTTTAAATAAATACATATGTATTTTTGTATATGTGTATGTGTGTGGGGGGGAGTGTGTCTGTGTGTGTGTACAGAATTTATTTAGTGGAGGAAAATGTTGCTATTAAACACTCAGGGATAATGCAATTTCAAACATTCTGCAATTGACAATGGGCTTCCTTACCCACTCTGTTCTCAAATATAGGCAGGCTCAAGTTGTTGTCTTCTAGGTAGAAAAGAGCTAAGGAGGAGAAGATAAACAGTAAATATCGGCTGGTGCAGTGGCTCACACCTGTAATCCCAGCACTCAGGGAGGCCGAGGCAGACGGATCACCTGAGGTCAGGAGTTCGAGACCAGCCTGACCAACATGGAGAAACCCTGTCTCTACTAAAAATACAAAATGGGCTGGGTGTGGTGGTGCTTGTCTGTAATTCCAGCTACTTGGGAGGGTAAGGCAGGAGAATCGCTTGAACCCAGGAGCTGGAGGTTGTAGTGAGCCAATATCATGCCATTGCACTCCAGCCTGGGCAACAAAAGTGAAATTCCATCTAAAAAAAAAATAAAAGAGTAAATATCAAGGCTTGGGCAAAAAAGAGCAGGGAACCCCATTTTCAAAGCAGGTAGTCATTCTGAACCTGCACAATTCCCCATTCAGCAAGAGCATCAAGCTCTCTGCACTGACTGCATTTAAGCTCCCAACATTTCAATCTTGCCTTTTGTTTGATTGTATTTTTGAATCAAAGGTATAATAAAAAGTAACTGTATTTATTAAGTTATGGAGGGGTTGTACTGTGAAAACAAAAACCATTTTGTTTCATGTAGTCTAAAATATGATTAAAAAGATGTGTACAGAATACGAAATGTGTACATATATGCAGATGGTCTAATTTTCCACTTCATTTCAACTTTGCCTTTTTATTACTGCTTGTGCTTTTCTTTTCACTTGTATGCCACACAACTGAATGTAAAACTGCCACAAATTTGTTTTTTGTTTCTTTAACACAATTCTTTTTTTATTCACCCTTCATCTTTTTGCTCTAGTCGTTTTGTTGAACAACTAAGAAAAATAGAAACAACAAGCACCCTTTTTCCCAGTACTAATTTCAAATACCCATCTCTCAGCTTGGGCAAGGGTTTTCCTATTCCCTATTATCTTCTTTGCTTCTTGGACATACTGCAGGCTAAATGTTCCAGAACAAATACTGCACTTCTTACATTCTTGCTCTCTGATAGTTAATTTTTAATGTAAACTTGACTGGGCCACAGGGTGCCCAGATATTTTGTCAAACATTATTCTGGAAGTGTTTTTGAGGGTATTTTTGGATGACACGAACATTTGAATCAGTAGACTGAGTACTGTAGATGGCCTTCCCTAATGTGGTTAGGCTGCATCCAGTCTGTTGAAGACCTGAATAAAATAAAATGATTAACCAGGAAGAGAAAACGGGAAAATCCTCCTGCCTGACTGCTTTAGCTGAACATTGGTCTTTTTCCAGTCTTTTGACTTGGACTGAAGCATGAGTTCTTGTTGGGTCCCAAGCCTGCTGGCTTTCACACTGAAATTTACACCATTGTCTCCCCTGGTCCCTGACCTTCAGACTCAGGCTGGAACTACATATTGGCTTTCCAGGGGTCTTCAACTTTGCCGACTGTAGACCTTGTGGCTTCTCATCCTCCATAATCACTTGAACCAATTTCTTATCATTACATATATATGTGTGTGTGTATATGCACATGCACACGCACACACCTATGAATGCTGGGAAACATCACGAACACACACTTTATGAAATAGGTGGGCTTTAGTTGATGGGTAACGGGAGTTTTTGGAGAGTACAATACTAATATGTATCAAGTGACTATCATGTACTAGGCTTTGCATTCAGGACTCCTTTTGCAAATAGCAGAAATCAATGCTGATTTACTGAAAGATAATTTATTGGAAGACTTGAAAATAGGTGAGATACCAAGGTAATGCCTTTCAATTCCCACCTATGAATGAGAACATGCGGTATTTGGTTTTCTGTTCTTCCCATAGTTTGCTGAGAATGATGGTTTCCAGTTGCATCCATGTCCCTGCAAAGGACACAAGCTCATCGTTTTTTATGGCTGCATAGTATTCCATGGTGCATATGTGCCACATTTTCTTAATCCAGCCTGTCACTGATGGACATTTGGGTTCATTCCCAGTCTTTGCTATTGTGAATAGGATAATTTGATCAAGTAGTCTCACTTCTGCTAGTAAAAACTTATTATACTTATAAAGCATCACATTGTAAACAGAACAATGGTTTCCTGGCACTATTTTATTTCTATCTGCATTATTTTCATTAATGTATGAACAAAATATTATAAACCATGCCCTTTAGTGACATTATAAATATCAGGTAAAGTCTGGCTTATTTTACCTGTACAAAATCAAGTAAGTATCTAGGTAACAAAAAACAGGTATTATTGATTTTCATCTGAAGATATTTCTTTAAAAATTATTGACTGTATTTATAATGAAATACAGTTAATCAATTGGAGAATAAGTAGTTGTAATAAAAGCAAAATAGAAGACATATTTTTCCTTGAAAAAATCAAATAGAATCCAGAGCCAATTTTGCCAGGCATTATTTATTCAGGCTTCATTTCTTTTAGCCTGTGTACAAGAAAAAATTATTAAATACAAACAAAATTGTTTCTTGTATT
The DNA here is from genome assembly GCF_007565055.1 of Rhinopithecus roxellana. Taxonomy (NCBI): domain Eukaryota; kingdom Metazoa; phylum Chordata; class Mammalia; order Primates; family Cercopithecidae; genus Rhinopithecus; species Rhinopithecus roxellana. The sequence goes on from NC_044550.1 coordinate 61,880,658, forward strand.
TTAATCTGTCATTTGATTTCCCTTAGAACATTAAAGTCCACACGTGATGAAAGAATAAATAATAATTTATGTTGATCACATGAATTTTATAATCCATATCTTCTGCAGAATTGCTACATTGAATTTTATATTCTTATTACTATCTCAAAATTGTCTCAATTTAAATTCACATACCAGTGGTTTTGCCAAAAACATGAGGTATTTCCCCATGTTCTTCTTCTATTATGGGGTTCTGATATATAAATGAAAATAGAATGAATAGAAGCAACTTGTAAATGTAATTAATGGATTAAGTTGTATAACAAATAATTGTGTAGATGAATAAATCTCAGTAACTAAAACATCATGGATTCAGAAAAATCTCTTTAGAACCTGTATGTTTTTATAGAGCTCTATTTAGTTAATTTGAAATATTACTGAAAATTATGAAGCATGGAAAAAAAAAGCCAGAGTTCTTAAGAGAAGTTTAAAGAATAACCTGGCCAAAGCCCAAGGTAGCAATTCTTATGACAGATTTTAAGCTACACTAAGACATATTTTCCAATCTCCTGAATAAATCTACGTTTGCACAGGGTTGATGTATATGGGCACAGTGTCAAGATGAGCAAAGGCACATTTTAAGATGTTAGATATTTATGGTTATAGTTGTTGTAGTTTAGAAATCCTGCATCTGAAAATGGATTAGAAAAGGGATAGTTTTGGTGGAAGGAATAAATTTAAAAGAAAATTACTTGACCTTCATTTATATCATGAAATAGAAAAAGATGACTTCCACAATTTATGTTATTTATGTTAAAATTATATTTTATTAATTTGTAGTGAAGCATATATAGAACTCCATTTTCTTTTGATCAGTTGTTGGAGATAATGCAAATATAATTAACTAGCCTATGGTGAACTTCATTTTTCAATTTAATTAAAGGTCAGAAGTTATCTAAATCCTTTTAAACAACGGAAAGGAAATTAAATAAAAGACTGACACTTACTGAGACAAAGTTTAAAAGAAAGACCCAAGACTTAACTTGAATCTGCTGAGCAACTTTGGTGGAAGTGATTTCTGAGAAGGTCACAAGCAGGAAGTAAGCTCATCCACTTTGAGTAGTAGGAAAGAAGAAATGGGAGTGAGGAAAGGGATATGAACCTCTTTTCTTTTCATAAAGTTATCCTAAAATTGACCCAACAATGAAGGCTGTTGTTATCTGGCCTGTGCTAAGGAGTACACAGTGATTTTACTTCCTCCAGGGTCCCTGTATTAGCCTGTTTTCATGTTGCTGATAAAGACGTACCTGAGACTGGGCAATTTGCAAAAGAAAGAAGTTTAATGGATTCACAGTTCCACGTGGCTGGGGAGGCCTCACAATTATGGCGGAAAGCAAGGAGGAGCAAGTCACACTTTAGGTGGATGGTGGCAGGCAAAAAGAGAGCTTGTGCAGGGAAACTCCCATTTTCAAGCCATCAGATCTCATGAGACCCATTCACTATCACGAGAACAGCACAGGAAAGACCTGCCCCATGATTCAATCATCTCCCACTGGGTCCCTCCCACAACACATGGGAATTATGGGAGCTACAAGACGAGATTTGGGTGGGGACACAAAACCAAACCATACCAGTCAAATTTTTTAAAGTAGAGGAAGAAAAGGGAGGGCTGTGTCCTTATTATGGATAGATAAATAGTTGTACCATCCTGATGAGTTTTCTGTGCAAGGTGGAGCAATGTGGCTGGAACAACCCAAATGTCAATCTGGAGGATAACCAAAATATGGTATAAACATACACAAAATCAATAAAAAAAGGGAATGAAATTCTGAGGCATTTTACATCATGGATGAACCTTGAAAAAATTATGCTAAGTAAAATAAACCAGATACAAAAGACATGTATGATTTTGCTTATATGAGGTTCCTAAATTAGGCAAATTTATGAGAGGCAAAAGTATACTAGAGTTTACCACAGGCTGTAGAGAGGCGGGTATGAGAAGTTATTGATTAATAGGTACCGAGTTTCTGTTTGACATGATGAAAAATTCTAGAAATGAATAACGGTAATGGTTGCACAACATTTTGAATGCACTTAACGCCCTGAAGTGGTACACTAAAAAATGGTAAAAATGGCAAATGTTATGTTATATATTTTTACCACAGTAAAAAAAATTCTAGGGGGAATCAAGAGAGCGTGTAGAGTAGTTATAGAAAACTAATTAATTTTTATTTAAAATTAAGAACACTTTAGAATTCTTATCTCCAGTAAATCAAAATATTTAATTTGTTTATTTTTCAATGTGTGAATTAGGAGTGGAAATTTAATGAGTGTCAGTCTCTAATATAATATTTTATCAGTATGTGTAAAGTTTTCAAGTTTAAATAATTTCCTCACAAAATATAGCTACCAAAGAACTGGCCTTTAGCAATTGCAAACTTAAAAATAATGTTCATAAAAGTCACTTAGAAAACTTTTAACTTTGCTTGTGAATTTCCATTTTGTTTAAATATAAAAAGAAGACATTCAGAAAACTTTCATTGCAATATAAGGATCAGACTAATAAAATGGGGATGCTGAAATTCACATAATTTTCAAATAATGTATGTTCTTTAACTTTCCAGGTAGATTTTTTAAATGTTTTTCATGTGGTTGTTGGTTATTCGTTTTTCTTTTAACTCTACAACTTTTCAAATATCCTTCTGGAAGAAATTTCTCTGGCCTGTAAGTTAAAGATAAACAATCTGTCTGAGAGTCTCACCATCTTCAGGTCAACCCTCTGGTGCTGTTGTTGCAGCTTCTTCATTCCCGTTGTTCAGTGAGCAGGAGGGAATATTACAGTTCTTTGACCCTTGCCACCAGCAGCTCAGTGAGCAGGACCTTTACACCATTACAGCTCCTTCGCTCCTGCTATTCAGTGAGTTCCAGGTTCTTGTCCCATGACTTAGAAGAATAAGCCATGTGGACACAGGAGAGTGAGTAAGACAGGGTTTATTAAGGGACAGAGAAGCTCTCAGCAGCAAGAGGGGACCAGAAGAAGGGTTGCTGACTCTGGTACTAAGTTTGGTGCTTTTATGGACTAGGAATAAGGGGTGCACTGACTGGTCTGCAGGCTGTTTTGGAAAAAGCACCATTCAAAAAGAGACATGATAATATAAAGATCCAATTAGAGGCAGAAATGAAGGCTTGGCTAGCAACCAATCAGGAGCAAGACTAATGTTTCAATTTGTGTAAATGAAGATTTGGCCCCCTGCCAATCACAGAAAGGTATATGCAAAACAGGTGAAAGGTAAGAGCCAATTGGGTGGAAGCACATGAAATGGGACAAAGGTGTGCCAAGGGGAGAGAAAAATGCCCAAAAAAGGAGTGGAGTTTTTTCATTTGGGCTCACAGGGTGGATGTTTACACTTAGGAAGACAGGCTTTTTCTTACTTTGGGCCCACAGCTTGATTCTCAGGCTGTTCTTGGATTGAAGGAGTTCTACTGAGGACCCGCTCTAACTGCCTGCCTACTTGATTTATTCCTTCTTCCTCTCTCACTCTTACTATTGATTAATTCTGTGGGGAGTTTCTTTGAAGTTTTTACCTTTTCTGGTGAAGTATATGAACTCTGCATCAAGATCTTAAAATTATATTTTGAGATCTATTTTTCTTTGTAAGAAAACATTTCTGCTAAACACAAAAGAGACAGGCAGCTTGATGCTATGTAGAAATAGTAGTCTCCAAAAGCCTGCTGTATAAATCTGGTCTCAAAATTTAGGCCTAACTATGAGGAATCACACAAATATGGTCTATATATCATGGTTAAAATTAGTCAGCTTAGTCCTATGAAACTTGACTTACATAAAGAGGTTGTGATAGGTATGTTAAATCGTTTGGATTTTAGCTTCTTAAAGACAAAAAAGCCAGTATATTTTGAATCCCTTTACCCTTCTACCATCACCACCTACCCCAGCCTAGCTCAGATCTTTGTATTGAGTAGATGATTTAACAAATGAGGAATGAATGAGTGGATTTATAATACTGCATAGTGCCCTACATGTATGTCTCATTGGAGGCAGAATAATATAGAGTATATGACATATGCTAGAGCTGGAAGACACATTGTCATATATTTTGTACAGGCACAAAACTATTTCTTTTGATCAGCATAGTTACTGTTACCTATTTATATTGTATTTGAGTATTTTAGCTAGGATGTATACTCTAATCTCTAGGTTTTCATCGTAATCATTGGTGCCCCCCTTTGTTCTTACAAAAGAAGAAACAAAGTGTCCATGAAGTCTTGAGTTTTGAGCCCTTAAATAATTGATGTATCTTATTTGGCCTCAATTTTCTAATCTGTTGAATAAATAGATAAAGGCCAAATAATTGTTAAGGTTCATTCTGGGTCAGAGACTCTCCTTTTAATGGATTTTTTGGTAACAATTTTATTGAGATATAATTCACCTGCCATAAAATTGGCTCAAAGTGCACAATTTAGTGATTTTTAATGTAGTCACAGAATTTTGCAACCATCACTACTATCTAATTCTACAACATAACTATCACCCTATTATCAGTTATACCTCATTCCTCTCCCGCCTCATCACTTGGCAAACGACAGCCTAGTTTTGTTCTCTATGAATTTACTTTTTCTAGATATTTCATAAAATTTGAATGATGCAGTATGTGGCATTTTGTGGCTGACTTCTTTCATTTAGCATAATGTTTTCAGCACTCAGCCATATTGTAATATGCATCATTACTTCATCTATTTTACTGCCAAATACATTTTTAGTTATGTATTCATCCACTTATGAATATTTTGGGTGTTTTGACATTTTGGCCACTATAAATAATTCTGCTATGAACATTTGTGTACAATCGACATGGAAAATATATTTTAATTTCTTTTGAGTATATATCTAGAATTGGAATTGCTAGGTCACATGGGAACTTTAACATTTTGAAGAGCTATTTGTTTTTTAAAGTGGCTGTACTGTTTATGTGCCCATTTGTAATAAATGAGGGTTCTTTTTTCTCCACATTCTCACTAATATTTGTTGTATCATCTATCTTATTCTATTTCAGCCATTTTTCTGCATATAAAATAATTTTTTTGTTTTGATTTATATTTGCCTAATGTTATATTAATATGCATCATTTGGTGTATTAATTGGTTGTTTTCATAACTTCTTTAAAGAAACATCTGTCTATCTAAATCCTTCAGTCATTTTTTTTTTCTTTTGAGATGAAGCTTCGCTCTTGTTGCCCAGGCTGGAGTGCAATGGCGTGATCTTGGCTTATCGCAACCTCTCCTGGGTTCAAGTGATTCTCCTGCCTCAGCCTACTGAGTAGCTGGGATTATAGGCATGCACCACCACACCTGACTAATTTTGTATTTTTAGTAGAGATGAGATTTCTCCATGTTGGTCAAGTTTGTCTTGAACTCCCAACCTCAGGTGATCTGCTTGCCTCAGCCTCCCAAAGTGTTGGGATTACAGGCATGAGCCACCATGACTGGCCTAAATCCTTCAGTCATTTTATTAGGATATTTGTCTTTGGCTGAGTTGCAAAAAACTTCTTTATATATTGTGGATACAATATTAGACCTGGTCTTCTATTAGACATAGAATTTGCAAATACTTTCTCCCATTCTGTGGGAGACCTTTTCAATTCCTTGATGGTGCCCGTTGCAATAAAAAAGTATTTAATTTTCATGAAGTAAATTAAACTACTTTTTCTTTTGTTACTTGTGTTTTTTGGAGTCATGTATGATAAACTATTGCCTAATTCAGCATTACAACAATTGACTCATATTTTTTCCCCTGTGGGTTTTATCATTTTAGCTTTTAAACTTAGGTCTGATTCATTTTGAATTAAAATTTGAATATATCTTGAAGTAGGGGTTCAACTTTATCTTCTTTCAGTCTATAACAAGCTTTCCAGTACCATTTGTTGAGGAGACTGTTCTTTCACTATTGGGGTATATTGGCACCTTTATTGAAAATCAGTTGACTACAACTTTCAGGGCTGATTTCTGGACTTTTACTTCTATTTTATCTATCTATTTGTCTATTCTTATACCAGTACCATACTGTTCTGGTTACTATAGCCTTGTAGTAAGTTTTCAAATTAGGAAATGTAAGTCCTAAAACTTTGTTTTTTTTTTTTCAAGGTTTGCTTTGGCTATCCTGAATCCTTTGCATTTCCATATGAGTTTTGGGATCATCTTGGCAACTTCTGCAAAAAAGAAGCTGGAATTTTGGTAGGGATTGCATTAAAGCTGTAGAACAATTTGGAAAGTATTGTCATATTAGTAATAATTAGTCTCCCGATGCATGAACTTAGGATATAATTTCAGTTATTTAGATCTCCTTTAATTGCCTTCAAAATGCTTTACATTTTTTTCAGCGAATAAATTTTACACTTTTTAAATTATATTTATTTCTAAGTGACACAGGATCCTTTCAGTGCCGCTTTGCCAGCTGGAAATCTTCATGGCCAGCAGTACCTCTGTCTGGGCTTTGCTCGGCTCTGGGTTCATGGCTGGGCTCACTCTGTCCACTTGGCCCAGCAGGCTGCAATCAGCTCATGCTACTGTCCTGGATCCTACACCTACACAGGGACTCCTCACTCTCAGTTCATGACTGAATCCAGGTGTGCTCTGGGCAGTTTTCACAGTGCTCCCTGACCTCTGGATGAGGGGGACATGGTGGAATCTGAAAACTTGAAGATGCCAGCAGCCACGAAGCCCCAAGGGATGTTACAGCTCTCGTCTGGGGATTTCAGTTTGAGCCCACAGGAAGCATTACAGTTTGTTCATTCCTGCCGTCTGCACACTTTGGCAAAGGAGGACACAGCTCGTTTGGTCATGCTGCCCCACTCTAGCCCGTGGCTCCTGGTTGGTCTGGTCCCACTGCTGCAGATTCCCATCATGTGAGGTGGAGGGTGGGATGGTTACAGTGTTACAGCTCCTTTCTCAATCACCATTTGGTGGGTTCTGGGTTCTTGTCCCATGTCCAAGAGGAATTATGTTACATGGACACCAGAGCGTGAGCAAGACAGGGAAGAATTTTTTTTGAGCAAGAAAAAAGCTCTTGACGATGAGAGGAGACCTGAAATACATAGACCTCTCTATGAGACAGGGCCCAAAAGGGGGTAGTTCAATGTGTGACTGAGTCTGTTTTGTTGTTGTTGTTCTTGTTTTGAGATGGGGTCTTGCTCTGTCAGCCAGTCTAGAGTGCAATGTCACGGTCTTGGCTCACTGCAACCTCTGCCTCAGTCTCCCAAGTAGCTGAGATTACAGGCACGCACCACCATGTCTGGCTGATTTTTGTGTTTTTGATAGAGACTGGAATTCACCCTGTTGGCCAGGCTGGTCTCAAACTCCTGACCACAGGTGATTCACCTTCCTCAGCCTCCCAAAGTGCTAGAATTACAAATGTGAGCCACTGTGCCTGGCCAAGTCTGGGGTTTTATGGGATCAGAATGGGGGAATGCATGCTGATTGGTCCATGGGAAGGCCTGGAAAAAGCACCATTCAATTGGCTAGAAGACATCAAGGAAACTCTCATTGTAGACTCTACCCAGAACTGGCAACTCAGTTTTCAGGTTTTAAGTTGTTTTTGGTTTGAAGATCAGGTTTCACTGGGGACCCCTCCCTGTCTGCCTAGAAATTTATCTACCTCCTGCCACTATCATAAGTATTTTATTATTTTAGTACTATTATAAATAAGAGCTTCATAATTTAATTTTTCAACTGTTTGTTGCCAGTGTATAAAAATAAAAGCAATTATGTATATTGACCTTGTGTCCTTCATTTTTACTGAATTCATTTCTTAGTTTTAGTTGTATTAAATAAATTCCTTAGGATATTCTATATATAAGATTATGCTACATACAAATAAAAATATTTTTAATTCTTCCTTTCCAATATGAATGTCCTTTATTTCTGTTCTTTCCTTGCCTTTTTTCCCCCACATGCTTTGGCTAAAACTTCTATTCTAATGTTTTTGTTTGTTTGTTTGTTTGTTTTTTTTTTTAGACGGAGTCTCGCTCTGTCACCCAGGCTGGAGTGCAGTGGCCAGATCTCAGCTCACTGCAGGCTCTGCTTCCCGGGTTCATGCCATTCTCCTGCCTCAGCCTCCTGAGTAGCTGGGACTACAGGTGCTGTCACCTCGCCCGGCTAGTTTTTTGTATTTTTTTTAGTAGAGACGGGGTTTCACCGTGTTAGCCAGGATGGTCTCGATCTCCTGACCTCGTGATCCACCTGTCTCGGCCTCCCAAAGTGCTGGGATTACAGGCTTGAGCCACTGCGCCCGGCCTCTAATGTTTAATAGATGTAGCAAGAGATGATATTCATGTCTTATTCCTTATCTTAGGAGAAAATCATTCAGTTCTTCATCATGAAGTATGATACTAGTTGTGGGTTTTTTATTGATCCCTTTATCGAACTGAGTAAATTCCATTATATTGCTAGTTTATTGAGTGTTTATATCTTAAAAGGATGTTGAATTTTGTTAAACGCTATTTCTGTCTTTTGAGATGACCATGTGTATTTTTCCTCTAGTCTGTTAATATAATGTGTTCCTTTAATAGAGTTTTGGATGCTAAACAAATGTTACACTCCTGGGATACATCTCAATTAGTCATAGTTTACAAAACTTTTTTATGTTGCTGGATTCAATTTGTTAGTATTTATTAAAGATTTTTGCATCCATGTTAATAAAGCATATTTGTCTGTAACTTTTTAATCTTGTGATATCTTTTTAGTATCAGAGTAATATTAGCTTCATGGAATGAGTTGTAAAGTGTTACTTTCTCTTCCATTAATTGGAAGAGCTGTGACTTCTTAGTGTTAATTTTTATTTAAGTATTTGAAAGAATTTACCAGTGGAGGCACCTACCTTTTCAACCTTTTTTTATTATAACACTTTTTGTATTAATTTGATATTTTCTTATGTATTATTATAATCTTGTTTTTCTTTTACTGTATTCTTTTGAGTTACCATTTTAGTGATTTTCCTGAGGATTATAATTTACGTCTTAACTTAAAGTGATCTAATTTACATTAATACCTATTTAGTTTTAATAGTATAAAATACTTTGCTCAAATATAACTGCATTTGTTTCCCCTCTCTGTGCTAGTATTGTCATATAAATTACATGTTAATACAAGTCCATCAATTGGATGGACTTTATAATTGCCTTATGCAGTTGTCTTTTGTTTAGATAGAAAAGAGTTACAAAGTAAAAAAAGAATTGATAACAGTGTTTATGCAGTATACTTACAATATAGGTATTCTTATTGGTGTTATTTTTTTACTAACTTTGCCAATATTATTTATTTGTTCATGTGTCTTTAAGTCTGTTTCTAGTGTCCTTTTATTTCTACGAGAAGAAATCTCTTTTAGTATAGCATGTGGGCTGTCTGTTAGTAAAGAATTCTATGTTTTTGCTTATTTGAGAATATATCCATTTACTTTTCATCTTCAGAGGATAGGGTTTACGGATGTAGAATTTTGGTTTGCTATTCTATTTATTTCAACACCTCGAATGTTATCCCACTGATACTACATCTCAATTGATTCTGATGAGAAGTCAGTTGTTGTTAGTATTACTGAAGCTCACTTGAGACCTGATTTTACACCATAACATTGTTAATTTTATTCAGTTTAAATCTGTAAAATTTTACTGCTAATAAAAATGTTTAAACTGAAGTGTTTGAGAGCATTTTTAATACAAATTCTAATTAGGATGTAAGACTGTATTTTTTATTCACTGACTTTGAATCATTGGTTTTTTAAAACAAATTCACATAGGTAATAGATTCATGCTGTTCTTTTTCTGTATTATACAACTTTTAAACATAAACTGAAATAATTTAATGAGAGGTAATACATTTCACATGAACTGGAAAATGTGTATTGATGAGATATGAACATAATTTGTGGTGTAATACACAGCTTTCTTGGATAAATAAACCTGAGTAAAGCATCATTCTCTACTTAACAAGCTTTACTTTTCTGTCCACTAAGAGGTACCATGGCTTTGATTGCCATGGTCATTCAGGGCTCACCATATTCATGAATCTTACTACTACTTTATTTCGAAGGGTTGTTGAACGAAGATTTTGTAATGACATTAAATAACATTATGTAATCAACAGAAGATTTTGAATATAGCCAAATTAAAAATAGCGGACAATGATGGTAACTTCTAACCTTATCTCTTGGAAAGTCTTACCTGTGGCTGAGGAAACTGCCTTTAATATGGTTCTCTCTGGAGCCTCTTGCATATGTCAGTCTCATTCAATGATCTTCAACTATACTCCACCGTCATCCATGTTAGTAGTTATTTTGGAGCAAAAAGCATACTTTATTCATCTTGGACACTTATTTATTCTTTCTTGGCTTAAATATCTTTTTTATAAAGTGTGAGTTATGTAAGTATTTTGAGAATTAAATGAGATCACACATACAAAACATTTAATACATTGCTTGTTGTAAATATAATATATATTGTGTTTATTATAACATTTATTGAATGTTTATTATATGCCAGTTTATACTAAGCCCTTTACACATAAACACATAGTCCTATGTTGCTTCCATTATTATTAGAGTGTTGCTATTGTACTATGTATACCTGGATACTTTAGGTACACTGGCTGCTTCACAGGACCATGCAATGCTGGTATTGGGAATTTCTTCTCTAATTTACTCTACAGTATAAATTTCAGTGACCTCTTACCTAATAAGTTTTTCCTTTTTTCTATTTATCTGATCTTCTAAATTCTAGGATAGAGGCAAAACAATTTTTACTACAGAGTCTTGATTTTCATAGAAAAAAGCAGATTCCAGAAATACTTGTTGGAAAATGATTATATTGTTAAACCTTTACATTACCTTCTGCTATAGTTTCAATGTGACCCTTAAAAGTTCATGTATTGGAAATATAATTACTATTGTAACAGTATTAAGAGGTGGGGCATTTAACACATGGTTAGATTATGAGGACTCTGCCCTCACCAGAGGATTAATGCTGATATTTTGAGATCCCAAAATGGGATCCTGATTAAAAAGATGAGTTTTTTTTTTTTTTTTTATCTGTCTCACATGCTTACTTGCCCTTTTCTCACAGTATGAAGCAGCAGGAAAGCCCTGACCAGATGCAGCTCCTCAATTTTGGACTTCCCAGCTTCCAGAACTGTGAGCCAAATAAACCTCTTTTGTATATAAATTATCCAATCTGTGGCATTGTGTTATAGCAGTAGAAAACAGACAAAGACATCATCTCAATTAATGTACATAAATGTGTAACCTGTTTTGCAAAAAGGGAAGTGAAAAGCCAAAAAGGTAAATTAATTTCCTCAAAATTACACAACTAAGTGGTAAAAGAAGCATCTGCAGAAGGTTGTGTTTAGTTTTAAAGTTTCCAGTCTTCCTAGAACTTGGAGGAATTGTATAGGGCTCAGTCCCACTGTTCATGTCCCCACCTGGCACATAAATTTAATGACTACAAGGCTTGGTTTTTCTTAATGCCCTATCTCTAGTGCCTAGGACAGTGCTTGACACATGGTAAGCAGTCAAAATGTGGATTGATAAATGAGCACCAATGATAAATTTAATGTTTTTCTTTTACCTTTAAATCCAACATTATGGAATAATAGCCATCACACACACAGAATGTTTATTCACAAGTTGTTAAATCTTCTCCACTTTTTGCCCCAGCTTCAATAGAACAATGTCTTAGTTTTCCCTGCTAATGTCAGTATAATCTTGAACATTTTATTATTCTTTCTGGGCTTAAAATATCCTATGAAAACTATGATTTATATGACTACTGTGAATATTATATGAGATCATACATATAAAACATTAAATACATTGCTTGTTGTAAATATAATAAATATATATTGTGTTTATTATAACATTTATTAAATGTTTATTATATGCCAGATCATTCTAAGGGCAGCAAGAAGGCCCTTAAATGATCCTGATTAGTGATTCTTTAAGTTTAGTCTCATTTTAAGAATGAGGGCAATTAAACACCCTCACTAAGCAAGATCTTTTGTTCATACAATCAATAGCAAATGATTATAAAGCTGCAATTGGTTTGTTTTGCACTGCCTAATAGAGAAACCCACTTCTAAATGATTGCCTTTTGTTATTTAGTCTCATGACAGATATGAAGTAAACTGATATGTGAATGAATATACAAAATAATGTAAATCAAGAACCTTCATAATTACTTGTAAATAGCGGATTTGTTCTTTTTGTGGGAACACCAAGGGCTTAACCATGACATTCAAAAAGGACACATGGGTACTACATTGATTGGAATGGAGAAAGCTAGGAAATTACTGTGTACAAGAGATCTTGTAGGAAAGCAGTTACCATAGCAACCATAGCCTCATAGACTGTATTAGATGATAGAACTTCTTTCAGCATAATTACACAGACTTTTGATGTGCATCCTTCCCTGGGAGATACCAAGCTCATGTAACATGGCTTTACAAAGAAAATTGTCTTAATTGGAAAGGACTCCCCTCTTTAATATATGCTGATTGAAGTTTTAGTATCAGTATTTGATGTGAAATTGTCTTTGTAGTTACCCTTTCAGAGATGTTTGCTTAATACATTTCATGTAAAATCTAAATATAGGCATGCTTGTGATGTGAATACAAATAAAAGAAGAGAGAATATAAATGTGCAGCATGCTATTTATACAGGATCATGTAATTATTACCCTTGGCTTTTCAAATAAATTAAACTTTGCTACAACTGCTAATTGAATTGGTATTAAGCTCATTTTTCTCTTTCTAATTTGAGTTTTCCTTGGATATATTTAAATTCATAGCTTTAATTGCAGAAGGGGTACAGAGATCTTCCCCTAATTAGGTTATTATTAGTAAATTTGACTATTTTAAGACAAATGCTAAATACCTTCATATCTGATCATTTTCATTTTGAAGAAGAAAGAGATTCTATTTTTACAGGGAGAATGAACTTTTAAAATCACAGCTTCTAGTCAGCAGGTGCACATTACTGTATTCATAAATGACTGTCTGTGGACCATAACCTTGTAATTATTCTGCTGAAAGACATTTCTGTCACTTGCTAACAACAGAATGGGTCAAGAGCACATCTCCCTTTGGTGTTTGTGCCTTCTGACATCTTGCAGTATGGTTTGCAGACAGAAGGAGCTTTCACAGAGCTGTGAAGTGTTCCTTTTGTAGTATAACCCAACTGAGACTAAAACCCCCCTCAGCTCTGATTTAGGGACCTGATGTTTTAACCCCTGCCCTGCCATAGAGATAAACATTAAATAAGCCACTTATTGCATTCATAATTTAAAACTGATACTTAGATGTCTATTTTCTCTTTTCTAACTGGGTGGCATGTGCTATAAAATGAGATTTAGCCTCATAAAATAGATTTTCTATTAAGTTTGAAGTTTACATTAACTTTATATATTATTATTTATTCTCTTAACGTGGATTATTATAAGAACCCCAAGAGGAATCCTATAACTCTCAACTCTTTAAAGTAGTAAAAAATTAAGTTCAGCATCATTTTTGTAGGCTCATCCCAGAAAAAAAAAAAAAAAAAAAATATATATATATATATATATATATATATATATATAGTGGATAATTTTGAAACCAGTAAGGAAAATGACAATAGCACTATCCTAAGAAAGTGTGATTAAATCTAAACGTTCCAAGTCCTGTAAACAACTGTGTTTCATCTCTGCCCCCTAGCAGCTCACTGGAATGAAAAGTAAAACCAGTGTAAAGCCAGAGATGAAAAGGAGTTGCCTTAAACAGCTGAGGTAGGACATCCAGTCCTGTATCCTGCCCTCCTACAATACTGTCTTTCCTCCACCTATGGAGAGAAGATGTGTAGAAGATAAAAGAGATGTGTAGAGTTTATACCGTCTTCTAGTTTTGCCTCTATTCTGTGAGCCTGTAGCATCACATTTTAATTTGCTCAGTACTGATCTACATGCCCCTCACTGAAGCTGCATCCATGTTTTCTTGCCCTTTTGGGAATAGCCCAGAGGCTGGCAGGTGGCTCATGAAGGGTTGCAGATGTGCTTCGGTATTTTTTAAATGTGTGCTCTATTCACTGCCTGATTTCTTTTTTGATTATGAACCATCTGTAATTTTCAATCTGTTCTCAGGATTTTGTTTTACATGTTATTTAGCTATAGCAGGACTATTGTTTGTAATTCTCCATATGTGACAAACAAGGAGTGAATTAAGACTTTTTGATGTCTTGCCCCAAATGCTCATAATGGCAAACCTGTTTATACAGCAAGAAAGTGAGTATAATTCCTAGAGACCAGTCAGCATCCCAATCCCACAGCCTAGAAAACCACCACCCACTTGAAATGATCTTCTCAACATTTTAAATTTATTTTCCTGACTCTTTTTTGGAAACAAAAGGGATACAATGCAGGTAAGTGTGTCCATGCTGACAAGGGGAAGAGAAATTCCAAAATTGTATCTTTTAATTCTAGAGACAGGAGTGGACGTAGAAAAGTAGAAGTTACCCTTCATCTTTTATTTCCTCCCACAGTCACCTCTCTTCTTCCTCATTGATATCCTGACATCTTTCCAACCCCCACATCAGGAATGTGGGTGTGGGTTTCTCCTGGACCTTGCCCTCTCATCTCTCCAACACTAAGTAAAGCAACATGACCTGTGCAGAACAACTCTTTCATTACCCTCAAATCCATCACCAACTCTCCATTATTTTAAAGTGCAAATCAAATCAGGTTACATTTTTGCTCAAACTTCCTAATCATTCTATCAATCTTTGTCATTCTCAAGAGGATATTTAAATTCCTTAGCTTAAATAAACCATGTGCTTTATCTATTGTCAACCAATGAAGATTTAGTCATACAGATGCACACACACAAGCACACACACAATATGGCATGCAAATACATAAACACATATTGGTATATAAATACATATATATGGATAGATAGATTTAATTATTATTTTCTCTATGATTCTGCCCATGCAGACCACTTAAAATCCTTCTTCCCGTACTCACTGATCCTTACAGAGCCAGCTCAGGCAGAACAAACGTCTTTTCCTCTTAGTCTTCCTTGACAAGGAGACAAGGAATTAGGTTCCTCAGCTCTTGGTTCTCAGAGCACCCTGTGCCTATTTGCTTAACACTTCTTACTCTGTAGTGTAATCACGGGATTTTGCTTTCTGTCTGTCTTTGTAAATGTGACTTCATTGAAAGCAAGGCCTATGCCTAGTTGCTTTCTCTGTCTCAGGATATAGCTTTGTTTGGCTCATTCTAATAATACCATTAATGTAACCGGAGTGAATGAATTATTGGCTAAACAGGGCACTAGTGTTTTGGTTATGAACTTCTTCATTCTAATACATTAATGTCATTTGAAAAATAAATAACTATTCTGGTATTTTTACAGCCATTTGGAGCTACTCTCTCTCCTCCTTTAATTTCTGTTTTAAAGATCTGTTGAAGCAAAGCTTGTTTGGCACTGAGCTATTCATCTTTCTGTATTTTTTGCTTCTTGCCTATAAATTCTAGGCAGAGTTAGAATGATTAGTTGCAATGGGCATCTCACTTAATACACACAGAATGTGAGACATCATCCATCATCAAATAGAAAAAAACAAAAAACAAAAAACATGTAGGCCTGTTTTACTTACTCTCTTGCAATGTGACTCAAGGCCAAAGAGAGGGATTCCTTCCTGCTATACAAGTCTTACTGCAGCAAAAGTCTCTATACTTTCCAAGTAATAACTCCTGAAGCCCAGACTTATATTCAAGTACAAGATACTTCTACATATCAGATACTTGTTGACCTTTATATTATTTAGAAGTCTGATAAGCTTATCATAGCAAACGTGCACCCTTGACTTTGTCTTCTCCCATCACTTTTCCTCTTTGTCACCTTACTCCAGACACTAGAGTGGTTTTATTGTTCCTCAAATATAAGAACTTCCTCCCACTTTAGAGCCTTAACAATAGCTTTTGCAATTCATGGATTTCTTGTTTCTATGAATTTTTATGGCTGGTTTCTTTCTGTCTTCCAGGTTTTTACTTAAATCAATGCACACAGAAAGGCCTTCTCTGATAATTCGAACTTCATGTGCCATCTGATCACTCTATATCATTCTTTTAAAAAATGTTCATAACATTTACTATCATTTAATACTTTCTAATTTACTTGTTTATTGATTGCTTCCTTCCCAGCAATAAAATTCAGGCTCCAGGAGGGTAGGAAACCATTGTTTACATTTGAATGAGGACCTGGTTATAATGTATGTTTAATAAGTATTGTCAAATTAGGAAAAATGCTATCTTTGGAAATCATTTCATTCTTGTTGTTATGAAATCCCTGTCATTTACTTGTCCAGGTCAAAATGGAACAGAGGGTCCTGAAAGAAAGATGAGAAGTCAAACAAGTACCAAATTTCTAGGACAAATCCACACTCAGTGATGTTGACAGAACAGATAAGAGAAGTGAACAAAGATGAGTGAACTAGCGGGGGTATAAGTAGGGATGGGATGTAAGTTTTGTGTTTCCTGATCTTGGGCTGACATGGTTTGGTTGTTTGTCACCAACAAATCTCATGTTGAAATTTGACTCCCAGTGTTAGAAGTGGGGCCTGGTGGGAGGTGTTTGGATTATGGGAGTAGATCCCTCATGAATGGCTTGGTGTCACCCTGGTGGTAATAAGTTCTTGCTCTATTAGTTTACATGATAACTGATTGTTAAAAAGAGCCTGGCACCTTCTCCCCTCTCTTGCTCCTTCACTCTTCAGGTGACACACTGGCTCGCCTTGCCTTCTGCCATGAGTAAAAGCTTCCTGAGGTCTCACCAGAAGCCAGGCAGATGCCAGTTCCATGATTCCTGTAAAGCCGGCAGAACTGTGGGCCAAATAAACCTCTTTTCTTTATGCATTACCCAGCCTCAGGGATTCCTTTATTGCAATGCAAAATAAACTAATACATAGACATAGTTACCCACTATGCAATTTGGGACCCTGGAGTTAAATACTTTTGAAATATGGTAGCAACAGTAAGTACAGTTCCATGATTATTAGACCACTTGACATATGGAGAAACCCTAGTTTTGGAAATAATTTCCTTCAAACAGGGAGATTTAGCCATATTTGTCACTGCTGCTGCTTTGATGTTTATTGTTAGTTTAGCTTTTCATTGATGGTAATGCTCCCAAGAGGCTGTGAGTCTACTGAAAACAGGTTAAGACTGTGCCTGACTCACACGGAATTCCTACTAAATTTTCACATAGTAAGGGCTCAGTCAGTCTCTGTTTTCAACTGTGTTAATTTAAAAGTATCTTCCTTTTACTGTCACCTATGTAGTAATCCTGCCAATATGGTTAACTTGAATGTCTTATTGAATAAACAATGAGAAGTGTCCAAATTGTGAGGAATTCTGCAAGACTGCTACCCTATACTCTTCAAAAAATATCAATATTATGAAAAGCAAAAAAAAAAAAAAAAAAAATGAACACTGTACGTTAAAGAGACATCAAATTCAAATTTAACCAATGGATAATCCTAGATTGGATGGTTGACTGAAAGAAAAAGCAGCCATAAAAGTTATTATTTGCTCAACTAGGGAAATTTGAATAGAGAAAGTAGTATATTAGATAAGAGTGTCATATTTATGTTAAATTTCCTGAGTATGATAGTTGTATTACATTTTATTAAGAAAGATGTCCTTATTCTTAGGACATATATACAAAATACCTAGGGGTAAAATTGCATGTATGGTTGTGTCTTTCAATGACTTAACAGCTTAATTTATGGCTGCCTAGAAAGAGAGAGAAAGAGAGAGAGAGATTGAGAGACAGATAATGTAACAATTGCTAAAATGTGATGAATTTTAGTGAATATCATGGATGTTTGTTGTACCATTCTTGGAAAATTTCTACAATTGGATATTATTTAAAATAAAAATAAAAGTTTGATTAGAAAAGTAAATAAATGTAAAAAAATTAAATGAAAGTGTCTTGACAGTTTTATTTCTATGTGTACCTTGTTTCTTTTTGGAAGGGACAAAAGTCTTTGAGAAAAAAGAAATTCACTGTATTTTGTAAGCTGACTTTTCAATAGTTTGAAAATCGGCTCCTCCAAATAGTAAATTTTAAACCAGTATTTGATATCTTGATTATTTAAAGATTTTTTGAAATATGAGGACATGTCTCCTATTTAGCAATAGAACAAGAAAAGTCCTGTTTCTTAAGAATCCATGGGATATACTTATGGGATTAAAATTTTATTATGAATATAACACATAAGGAATCAATTATATTGAAAATAATGATATTATGCAGCTTCTCCTTTAGCAAAGGAGATTTGCCTACTGATTAAAGGCCCTTGAGATTACTAGGCTTAGATTTGTATTAACGTTTCCATTTAACATGTATAAATAATAGCCAGATTTCCTGAAGATTCACTTAACATAATTTAAAATTTAAATATCCATTCAATTAAAGTACTGTTAACTCAGTGTTTTAGGTTTCTAGAAAGATAAATTTTAAATAGAGATGCCTTTTGTATATATTTGTTTCTTAATATAAATTCCTTAAATGATGGCATACAGACTGAAGAGGTGTTTCATTTTTGAGAAGGCCAACTCTTAGAAAGCATGCATTAAAGGACATAGGCTAGGTATGGTGGTGTGTGCCTGTTGCCTCAACTAACTGGGAAGTTGAGACTGAAGTGGGAGGATCTCTTTAGTACAGGAGTTTGTGGCTTCAGAGAGCTGTAATGCGCCATTGTACTCCAGCCCAGGTTACAGAGCAAGCCCTGTCTCTGAAAACAAAACAACACAAAACAAAACAAAACCCAAAACCTGAAGAATATCTGGGCATGGTGGTTCATGATTGTAATCCCAGCACTTTGAGAGGCCGAGGCGGGCGAATCCCTTGAGGTCAGGAGTTTGAGACCAGCCCAGCCAACATGGTGAAACCCAGTCTCTACTAAAAAATACAAAAATTAATGTGTGTGGTGGTGCTTACAAGTAATCCTAGATACTTGGGGGCCCGAGGCAGGAGAATAGCTTGAACTTAGGAGGTGGAGGTTGCAGTGAGCAGAGATCATGTCATTGCCCTCCAGCCTGGGAGACCGAAACAGAGTGAGACAAACAAACAAACAAACAAAAACGACAACAAAAAAAGCCCTGAAGAGCATAGTCTTATGGCCACAGGTCACAGTATGAACTCTTTTATGTCTAGGACTAACAATTGTTTATGTCTGGCAATTCATCTTGAAATTAGTATTATTTTAATTATTGGCTTTAAATTTAGCAGAAATGTAATGCAATTAATGAAT
Source organism: Rhinopithecus roxellana (assembly GCF_007565055.1). Lineage (NCBI taxonomy): Eukaryota > Metazoa > Chordata > Mammalia > Primates > Cercopithecidae > Rhinopithecus > Rhinopithecus roxellana. The sequence continues at coordinate 61,899,985 of NC_044550.1, forward strand.
GAAATTAAACAGGAAATATAAACATTGATATAGATATTTACTTGTAAAATTTGAATATATTTTCAAAATAATTGATTATACAGCATTGAGAATATATCCAACAGAAAACAGCACTTTCATGAGGATACTCTGGTTGAAGCATTCAGTTTGTCTGTTGTTTGATTTGTCTATTCACTCAGTCTTTATTGAATGCCTCCTACATTCCAGGAACATTAAAAGTTCTAGGATAAAGCAGAGCATAGAAAGGATGCAATCCCAGCATTATAGGTGATTAAACAAATATATATATTAAATTAAAAGTATGTTAACTGATGATAAGTGTTAATGAAGGGAAGGGAAGGGAACAAAAAAGATGCATAGGCTGTGCCTGTGTGGGTGTGGAGGATAAGGAGGGCGGTCACTTTTAAATAAGGTTATTAAGTAAGACCTCATGAAGAAAATCACGTTTCAACCAACATCTGAAGGTGATAAGAATGTGAGCCTTGAAGATATTGGGAAGACTATTCTAGCCAGCAGAACAGCAGATACAAAGGTCCTGTGTTAGACACCTGCTTGCTATATTAGAAGGAAGCTGAGGAGGCTAGTGTATTAGTCCATTTTCATACTACTACGAAGAAATACCCAAGAATGGGTAATTTATAAAGAAAAAGGGGTTTAATGGATGTACATTTCCACATGACTGGGGAGGCCTCACAATCATGGCAGAAGGCAAAGGAGGAGGAAAGGCATATTTTACATGGTGGCAGGCAAGAGAGCATGAGCAGGGGAACTGTTCCTTATACAACTATCAGGTCTCATGAGACTTATTCACTATGATGAGAATAACATGGAAAAACCCACCCCCAGATCCAGTTACCTCCCCCTGCTTCCCTCCCACAACACATGGGGATTATGGAAGCTACAGTTCAAGATGAGATTTAGGTGGGGACACAGCTAGATCATATCAGTTAGTGAGCACAGAGCCCAGTGAAACATACAGAGAAAAAGGATATGGTGTCAGGGAGGTAGTTGGATAGCATAGGGCAAGGAGGTTGGACAACTCAGACCTTAGAGATGTTGTGAGCAATCTGATTTTTAAGTTTTATCTCAGTTCTCAACTTATATACAAAATTGATTACCATGGTTTCTCATTATCTTAATGTCCTCATCTTAGAAAGGAAGTGACATTAATATGGGAAACTGGATATCAAACAGTGAGTGAAGAACAAAATTATTCATAATTAATTTAAATAGGTTCAATTTTTATATTGATGAATAATTTTATGAATACTTAATATCAAAGCAATGTCTATGTTTCTGTGTAAATTAAATTACAATATTATTTTTAAAGGTATCCATTTATTCCTCCAAAATTATTTCTAATAATTAACAAGGTTTTTGTGCCAAGAACCCTGGGTGAGATCTTGTAGCTATAGTGTGCTTAGGAATTTCAATGTACAAAGAATCACATATGTGAAAATAGCCACATATGTGTAGCTAATGTTTTCAGGATTTTGAAGAACTAATTTTACACGAATAATTATTACAATGATAAAAATATGTCTTGCTTCAATAATTCACATACGTGCCGGGCGCGGTGGCTCACGCCTGTAATCCCAGCACTTTGGGAGACCAAGGCGGGCGGATCACAAGATCGGGAGATCGAGACCACGGTGAAACCCCATCTCTACTAAAAATACAAAAAATTAGCTGGGCGCGGTTGCAGGCGCCTGTAGTCCCAGCTACTCGGGAGGCTGAGGCAGGAGAATGGCGGGAACCTGGGAGGCAGAGCTTGCAGTGAGCCGAGATCGCGCCACTGCACTGCAGCCAGGGGGATAGAGCAAGACTCCGTCTCAAAAAAATAAATAAATAAATAAAATAATTCACATATGTTTTATTTAAACTTGTGATTTATTTTTATTTACATTAATGATGAAATTTAAAGTGGAATGACTGAAATTAAAGACGAAAATTGTCTATAAAACTTACTATGTTTAAATAGGTAATATGCATAATACTTAAAATATGCTTTGATGTGGTCACCATGAATCATTGCAAATATGATAACATGTAAATACATAATGTATCTAATATTATTAATAATAAATACATTAATATAATTAATAATACATTTATAATAAAAGGCAATCCATTCACAAAGTTCAGGAATACAAATATATAAACAAATATAGTTAATATGATTTGGATGTTTGTCCCCTTCAAATCTCTTGTTGAAACATAATCCCAGTGTTGGAGGTATGGCCTGGTAGGAGGTGATTAGCTTATGGGGGTGGAACCCTCATGAATGATTTAGCACCATCCCTTTGTTTAAAAGTGTGTGGTACCTCCCCTCTCTCTCTCTGTGACTATCTCTCTTGGCATGTGACACATTTGCTCCCACATTGTCTTTCACTATGATTAGAAGCTTTCTGAGGTCCTCCTACAGCAGATGCTTGCACCATGTTTCTTGTACAGCCTGCAGAACCATGAGCCAACCAAACCTCTTTATAAATAACCCAGCCTTAGCTATTTATTGATAGTAATGTAAGAATGGTCTAACAACAGTGAAAAATCTTTCTCCTTTCCCATTACCCCTGTATTAGTCTGTCTCATGCTGCTGATAAAGACATACCCAAGACTGGGTAATTTGTAAAGAAACAGAGGTTTAATGGACTCAGGGTTCTATGTGACCAGGGAGGCCTCACAATTACGGCAGAAGCTGAGGGAAGAACAAAGGCACGTCTTCCATGGCGGCAGGCAAAGAGAAAACTTGTGCAGGGGAACTCCTCCTTATAAAACCATTAGATCTCATGAGACTTATTCACTGTCACTAGAACAGACGGGAAAGAACCCCTCCCATGACTCAACTACCTCCCACTGCGTCTCTCCCATGACATGTGGGAATTGTGGGAGCTACAATAAAGATGAGATTTGGGTGAGGACACAGCCAAACCTAGCACCCACCTATCCAACTTTCAAACTGGTTGCCACTTTAACTACATGGAAATCACTCTTTCAGTGTCTAGTGATCCTTTATGCAGTTGTGTCTACCCTCTTCACATTGTTCATCATTTGTCACATTGTTCATCATTTGTCTTTTTTTTTTTTTTGAGATGGAGTCTCGCTCTGTCACCCAGGCGGGAGCATTTGTCTTTTTTACTTAAAATTTAACCTTGCAAAAATTCCATGTCAATATTGTTTGGACAAAGGGAGGCAAGATGGCGCAGTTCCGGGTTCTTCACCGTCAACTTTCCCGCGCCAGGGAAAGACACGGATCGACTGCGCAGTCGCAACCCGACCTCCGACAGAGAAAAACCGGAACCCGCCTAGCCACGCCTATCTCCCCGCCCCCGACCCGCCTATGTCCCGCCCACTGCCCGCCCACTCCCGGGCCCAGGACATAAAAGCCGCTCCGGCGGGCGGAGTGAACTTCGTCGGCCGCTCCTCGTATGTGGGACCCGGGAACCTCGTCCGAGAACGCCGGAGCGAACTTCCTTGGCCCCTCCTCGTATGCGGGACCCAGGAACCTCGTCCGAGAACGCCGGTGCGAACTTCCTTGGCCCCTGCTCCTGTGCAGACCTAGGAACCTCGCCCAAGAACGCCGGAGCGACTTCATCGGCCTCCACCGCCGGAGACTGGTGAACCTCGCTCCCTCCTTCACATTGGCTTGTAAATAAAGTTTTTTTGCCTTGCCTACTTGCCTTTTCTCTGGCATTTGCTCTGGGGGTCGCATTAAAGCAAATCAAATATATGAATTACTTTTTTTAAAAGACTGCATAGCAATTTGTGATTTAGCTTCCTACTAATGAGCATTTATATTGTTTCCAGTATTTTGCTAGTTAATACACTTTTAGTTCAATGTATAATCTTGTACAATTGTCACTTCACAAATATACAAGTATATTGCAGTTTAAATTCCAGAAATGGAAGTTCTGTGCATGTATATGAATACTTATGTGTATACATATATATTTGCATATTGAGAAACTTTATCAAATTAGCCTCAATAGTTCAACTAATTTATTCCAGAAATGTATGAGAATACCTGCTTTTCTATGGCTAACCAACAATGATTAATTTTTGTATTTTGTCAATAGAAGAAAAATGTAATTTCAGTGTATTCTTAACTTGCTCTCCTCTTGTTATGGGTAAGGTTGAACATCTTGTCATATGATTAAAAGCCATTGTATTTTTGTTCATATGAATGCCAGTTCATAATGTTTTCCTAACTTTTTAAAATTTTTCTTGTTACTAATTTTTAGGAATTCTTTAAATTTTACAATAACCATTTGTGAAGTTGCAAATTTTTCTTTTCATTTGTGTAGTTTGTCAATCGTCTGTATTTATAGTTATTTTAAAGTTTTACATGTGTTTTTCAAAAAACTTGAAGATGTTTTGTTTTGTGGGTTTGTTGTTGTTGTTGTTTTTCAGACAGAGTCTCACTCTGTCGCCAAGCTGGAGTGCAGTGGCGTGATCTCAGCTCACTGCCTCCCAGGTTCAAGCGATTCTCCTGCCTTAGCCTCCTGAGTAGCTGGGACTACAGGCACGCACCACCATGCCCAGCTAATTTTTGTATTTTTAGTAGAGATGGGGTTTCACCATGTTGACCAGGATGGTCTCGATCTCTTGACCTCGTGATCCGCCCACCTTGGCCTCCCAAAGTGCTGGCATTACAGGCTTGAGCCACTGCACCCAGCCTGTTTTGTGTTTTTTTTGTTTTCATTTGGATGATATCACCTAGATCATAAGTCATACTTAGTAACTACTAATGCAAGGTTATAAGTCAATTATTATTTACATTTAAATCTTTAGTTCATGTGGAGTTTATTCTGATGCACTGAGGGAGGTATGGTTCCAGTTTCATTGTTTTCCAAATGCCAGTCCAGTTGTCCCAAATAGGCATTTATTGAAAAGTCAAACATCTCCTAATAATTTGAGATGGAGTGATTGCCATATTCCCAACTCTATGATGTTTTTGGATCTATTTCCAACCTTTGTAATTTTTTCAATTGGTTTGTCTTTCCAGAAATGCATCAGAAGTATTGTACACTGATGTTTGGTTTTGATCATTTAAAATATACATTGTTGTCTGCTGCAGATAATATTCCTCTTCTTTTTCACTTCTTTTTAAAAATTATTCTTGCTTACTTTCTTTCCACATGAACTGTAGAATTAATTTGCTCAGTGTTAAGACATTTTTATTGATATTTTAATTAGAATCAAATTAAAATTTTGCATAAATGGAGAGACTTGATATCAATGTGAGGTTGAATGCTCTTGATTGCTGACCAGTCTTTCTACTCTTTTGGGATTTGTTTTTGATTAAATTTTATTTCTAAAATTTTTCCAACATAGTTTTGCAGATTCAAGTTAACTTTTAGATATATTCTTTTGTGCATCTTCTCATCTAAAGACGTGATTTCTTTTCTTTCTTTTTTTGAAACCTTGTGTGAGATTGATGGTGGTGCCGAGGCATAAAAGGCTAGTATGAGCAAGAAAAGGAGAGAGCGTGTGCAGAGACTTGGTGGTGCATAATGGATATTTTTTAACTTGGAGAGCTATGTCTCTCAATCCTGTGGCTTTGGTGAGAGAGTGTGCAGAAAGCAATGATGGCAAATAATGTGCAAATGTTTTTTGCATTTAAAGGACATCCACATCTGTTGGAAGACTTTGAGTTTTTGTTCTTAGATAATCCACATTAGTTGAATGTGTAAAGTGAAACGATACTTGTACTCCCCCTACCCCTTTGTCAACTGCCATGAATGCTGTATGATGTGTGTTCTTTACTGTTACTGATATGTAAGTGTGGTAATGTGAACTGAAGTTGATGGGCTGACAATATGGACTGAGCTTGTAATGTGTTTTGCAGGAGTACTTGAAAGCAGAGTTCACCAGTGAGCTCAGGTGTCTCAAAGAAGGGTGGAAGTTCTAATGTCTGTTAGCTACCCATAAGAATGCTGTTTGCTGCAGTTCTGTGTCCTGTACCTGGAAGCATTTATTTTTTCTTTTTTTTTTTTATTATTTTACTTTAAGTTTTAGGGTACACGTGCACAACGTGCAGGTTTGTTACATATGTATACATGTGCCATGTTGGTGTGCTGCACCCGTTATCTCATCATTCACAATAGGTATATCTCCTAATGCTATCCCTCCCCCCTCCACCAACCCACGACAGGCCCTGGTGTGTGATGTTCCCCACCCTGTGTCCATGTGTTCTATTGTTCAGTTCCCACCTATGAGTGAGAACATGCTGTGTTTGGTTTTCTGTCCTGGAGATAGTTTGCTCAGAACGGAGTCTCGCTCTGTGGCCAGGCTGGAGTGCAGTGGAACGATCTTGGCTTACTGCAACCTCCACCTCCCAGGTTCGAGCGATTCCCCTGCCTCAGCCTCCCAAGTAGCTGGGACTGCAGGCGCACAACACTCCCAGTTATTATTATTATTATTATTATTATTTGTATTTGTATTTTAGTAGAGATGGGGTTTCACCATGTTGGCCAGGATGGTCTCTGTTGGCTAGGATGGTCTCGATCTACTGACCTCGTGATTCCTGCACCCTGGCCTCCCAAAGTGCTGGGATTACAGGCATGAGCCACTGCGCCTGGCCTAAAGACATAATTTCTAAAGGCAGATATTTATATGAACATCAATAATGTTCATACACTGCTACTTTACTGGATTTTCTTATTGTTTTAATAGCTTTTCCACAATTACTTGAAGATTTCCAGGGATTCAGCCATATTCTGCTAACGGTGATAATTTTGCCTATTTTTTTCAATATTTATACCTCAAATTATTTTATCCTCTAAATATCCAAGTATATCTGAGTATACACTTCCAAAATTGGAATAGGTTAGACAAAGCATTTATGCATATGTGTTTTAAATAATTGCTCATAATGCCAATATAATATTTCATAATTAAGGTATAAGGGGCATCTTTATGTAACTCTTGTTACATATTCTTGTTCAGAATAGAATTGAAAATAATTTAAAGTGCTATATAGTTACATATGTGTTTATATTATATATCACATTAAGGAAGTAACTGTTCTGTTATATATTGGATATTTTTAACAATTGTCAATATTTTTGAATTATTTCAGATGACTTTAGAACATGTATTGAAATGATCAGTTGATTTTCTCATCTACTGAAAATGAATGATAAGTTTTAAATGTTAAATAATTTTGCAGCATTTTAAAATAAACAACCTTGATTATAATATGTTTAAAAACATGTCTGGGCCAGGAGCGATGGCTCATGCTTGTAATCCCAGCATTTTGGGAGGCCAAGGCGGGCAGATAACGAGGTCATGAGATCGAGACCATCCTGGCTAACAGGTGAAGCCCCATCTCTACTAAAAATATTTTTAAAAATTAGCAGCTGGGCGTGGTGGCGGGCGCCTGAAGTCCCAGCTACTCAGGAGGCTGAGGCAAGAGAATGACGTGAACCTGGGAGGCGAAGCTTGCAGTGAGCCAAGATTGTGCCACTGCACTCCAGCCTTGGCGACAAAGCGAGACTCCTTCTCAAAAAAAACAAAAACAAAAACAAGACAAAACAAAAAAAAAAATCTGTGGATTATTTTTATAAATATGCTTTAGGAATTTTGCAGGAATATTTTAGGACAATTTGACTTATATTTTATGTGTACATATTAATATTTGTGTGTATATGCTGGGGCTGAAATTATACTAACCATGTAAAAAGAATGTGAATGTCATCATTTGAGTTTGCATGTGTGATTTGGTCTAATATAAGTGCTCTTAGAATTATCTGATTTTAAGAGCTTTTGCAGAATTGCTCTGTATGATAATCTAGGCAAGGTGCTTTTTGGCAATGGAGGCAGATTGTTTAATTTTTTCCACCTTTTATGGGGAAATCAGTCTCCTATTTAGATTTGCCTCTTTTCAAGTAAACTTTGAACTTTCTTAGATAATTGGCTAATTTATACAGGTCTTCTGTGTTGGTATACAGACACAAACATATATAGTATATATGTCAGATTACTAAATATATACTAGATTAGATTATCTAGTAGTTTGCCAATGGTGTTTTTTATTTTTATTACTGTTTATTAATTCTGTTCTTTTCTAATACATGTTTTCTAATATTATTATAATAATATTTATAGTTTATAGTTATGTAAGTACTTTCCCTTTTGCTTTCTTTGAGTTTATTTAGTTGGCCCTTTACTAGCTTTTTGAGTTGGTTATTAAAAGACATTGTGCTCATGTTTTTATTTCTATAAATATGTAAAGTCATGAACTTTTCAATTAAAGTACTATTTTAGTTATATCTTAAAGGGTTTGATGTTTTCATTATTGTTATGTTATAATATTTTGCTTTATATTTTCCCTTTCACCCAACATTGGTTTAAGAAACAGTTTTTAAACTTCTTAGTGGAAGAGGCATTTCTTTTTATAATGTCAGTGGTTTTGTTTCATTGCATTTTGATTTGGAGTATTTTCATTGCTATTTTCAACTTCTTTTTGGATTTATTTAGGATGTTTCTGTGGCCAATTATAGAGTTAATTTTCATGAGATTCTTGTGACATTGCAAATTTAGGTTTTGTTTTGCCGTCAGACAAAATATATTTCTTAACAGGAGAATTAAGTTATCTATATTTATTACTATAAATCGTATTAAGTCTGACTTTTAAATTATTTTCATTTCTCCTTATGGTTATTAAAGTAATTTTGCCTTGTAGTCTATTTCTTTGCTCTGTGTTTTTTGTGTGTATGTGTTTTCTTTTATCTTGAAATGTTTTGATTCTTTTTTGAAAGGTTTTGATTCTTTTTATTATTGTTCTTAATAATTATACCTTTCCTCTTATTATCAAGTTTTTAAAGATAATCTCTACCAGTTCTCTACTATGAACAATATTCAAATAGCATATTTCCTTTTCATCCTTTCTCCTCCTCTCTATTACCACCCCGTTTTGGTGAATAATATCACCTCTCTTGGTGTTTTTGTTCTATTCCATTGCTGTGTTTGCTTTGGGGCTTAAATTACATTCATGTTGGATTTCTTTTGCCTGTCTTTTACGTATTGGATTCTCTTTCTAAAGATTCTCTTTTTCATTTCATCTTGTTTTTCTTATTTCTAGACTCAATGCTCTTTACTGTGATTTTTTTTTTTTTTTACAAAATGTATTCTGCTTTGTGTTCTTGTAATATCTTCTTCTTGTCTGAATTTTTTTCTATATTTTTTTCTTGAGACCACCTGCTCATATTTCATCTCCTCTTGTTATCTTGACATAAATTTCTTGAGTTCCTGTGTTTCTGATCAGTGCTTTTCTTTAATAAAGGTGATTAATTCATTAAGATGTTTTAATACGTGGCAAAATATTTGACTGTAGTCTTTCAACTCTTCCGTGGCAATATTTTTTCAGTAAGTGTTCATCAGTTGTTAATTTTTCTGCTTTATCCAGTTTTTCCCCCTTTGATATGTTTTTTGAATGGTACATGAGATGACACTTTTAAATTCATCAATAGATGCATTTCTATTAATGCACCAGGACCAGCCACCAGGAAGGGATTCCTATGGCAAGTATGAGGCCAGTGTAGCCATCCAAGCTTCTCAGTCTAAAGGTGTTTTCAACTGCTGTCAGCTTCCTAGGGAAGTGGCTCTTGGTATCTCTCCACACAGCCCTACCTAATTTGCCTTTTTGAATAAAAGCTGTGTTTCGAAAGCGTCATCCAATCCTTGTGACCCAGTTGATCCTCCCCTCATTGTTGCAAAGAATAGCTATGACTTAGCCCTGAAGGACAAACCACTCACTTGCAAGAAATGAATATTTTGCTTGTACCTAGTGAGATCTGCTAACTTGAGCTACCGTCTACATTCTTTTTTCTCTTTTTTTCCAGTCCCTTCTGTTCCATCTTAACTGTTTTTACAAACTTTCCCATATATGTTTAAGTTTGAAAATTGTTCCTTCTCTTAGTTTTGCTGAGTTTGTGGCTTTAAAGTATATATTTCTCTCTATTTTTAAACAAATTATAGGAGGAGAAGTAAAAAGTGACACGTAGTATTTGAAGCCTTTGTAGATTGACTTTAAACATAGACCTTCTGGTTATAATTCCTGTAAAATTTATATTTAAATTTTATTAAAATCACCCTCACCTTTTCTTAAAATTAAAAAATACAGTTTTTATTTACCGTGGGATTCTGTTTTGAGAAGAAGAAAATTACTTGTTTTGAATAAAACTTCATATGTGCTCCTGGCTCTTACCATTTCTAAATATGTGCTGACAGAAATGTATCATATCAAGGTAAACATTTTTCAGAATATAAAATTACTTGCCCTGGGCCACAAAATAATGATCTGAATGTAGTAGCTGTCAACATAGCCAACATAAGATTAGAATAAGCTCTCTGACAACCTGATGCATGCCTTCTTGGGAATATGGGCGTTAATTAGCTTCAAATACCACCTCAAATTCTTCTGAAGAACCAATGTCTATTCTCTAATTTTCATGCTTGGAAAAGGCAAATTTCAAATTATTACATACAATATTGAAGAGAATATAGACTTTCTTAACCGGAAGAATGATTTTTTCAGAGACTTTGTTGTAACGAAGTTCCCAGACTCTTAATCATTAGCAGATTACAGGTCCTTGTTGTTAGAATTTGACACATTTAGGTTTCTGAATTAATAATCCTGATTTCTTCCATACCAGTAAACTTCAAAGAATGCCCTCTACTTAGGCTTCAAAAACAAACAAAACCTGGGGAAGGAGAATTAATACTTATCAAGTGTGCTGGTACCTGCACAGGGTGCTTCACATGTATTAGCTCATTGAATCAACGCAACGCAAAGCCTCTGCTGCCTCTGCGTGATTCCTGTCATTCTGTACATGAGGAAATGTGGGTAGTAAGAAATTAGATAAAGATTCCAGGATATTGATACCAGAAAATGAAGAGCAGGGTCTCACTCTGGCTTTTCTGCTCCAAAGTCTGTTCATTATCTAACACACCAGATGGCTCTCAAACAGGCTTCTGCATTTTATATAGGAGGAATTGAGACTTATTTTTAAATTATTTCAATTTCACTAGGGTGAATCAATATTTATTCCAAACATTAATTACACCCTTGCCTCTTTTATTTACAATAAACTTTTCTTCTTTTTGGAGAATTAAGTGAGAGAATGAAATCCATATATATATATATATATAAAATATATATATATAATATATATAAAATATATATATATATATATAAAATATATATATATAATATATATAAAATATATATTTATATATACGTGTGTGTGGGTGTGGGTGTGTGTGTATATATACACACATATATATGCTTCAGAGTACTGAAAAATTAGGCATTATTCCCTGTTGGCTTTAAGGTTTTGGTTTTTTTTTCCAATGTGGTCTAAAAATAATCATTGAAAAGAGCAGTGTGCTATATTACCTTCATTTTCTCTATTTGTCTTTCTTTTTCGCAAAGTGATTATCAAGTTTGCCATGAGAAGATTCCAGATCCTCCTGTATCATGGACTTGAGGAAAATGTGAAAACAGTAAGTTGATTATGCTTATTAATGAGAAAGCATTTCTCAAGTAACTTGTTATTTTTGGAAATCCACCAATAAGAATGCCTGAAGACAAGGATATTAGTATTCACTAATACTAACTGTGCCACAGCTATGGCTGGATGCGTAATCAAACAATCTGTATGTGAAATGTTCCCAACACAAAGAAACGATAAATGTTTGAGGTCATAAATATCCCAATTACCCTGATTTGATCACTACACATTGTATGCTTGTATCAAAATATCACATGTACCCTGTAAATATGTACAATTATATACCCATAAAAATTAAAAATAAAAAAGCACTCTTCCCAGATCTCTCAACATTATGTTGTTTCTTTAAACATTTACTAACAGAATGAGAAGTGAAGAAAAGTCACCTCAAGTCTCACTGAAATAAGTCACCTGTGCTCTGACTAGTGAACTTCTGTGTCCTCTACATCCTCACTGTTCTGACCCCTGTCCTTGCTCTCCATTAAAAAAGACAAGGAAAATGTCAAAGAGTGTTCAGCAAACATTTTTGTGTGTTTGCCCAAAGGTAGTAAATGTGAGAGCAGCTCTACGTTCCTGAGTCCTGTAGGCAGATATCCTTGGATTGAGAAAATTAAGAAATGGTGGTTGACGTTGGAACATTTAGACATAATTAATTAGTTCTACTGCAGTCTGAGATCATCTTAGAAATATGCTTTGGTACTCATTTTGAATTCAAGAATTCTCAAATTTCTTGTTTTCAGTAGTAAAAAAAATTACACAATGATACAAAAGTTTACATATTCTAAAGGGACAATATGCTAGCCACTGAATATTATCTCTAAGACACAAATCATCAGCTGCAAAAGCATAGATTTAATGACTTAAAACCATCTTGATTGAGGCTTGAAAAGCCACTTAAAATATTATGGAGCTTAAACACCATCAAAACCATTTATGTCTACAGCTGTACTACAATTATGTTTAAGGCATTCCTTGTAATGGAGACAGCAACTCATCAGCAGAGGAGAATGTTCAGAGAAACTATCTAAATGTGCCAGCAAAAACATCTGTTCAACTCACAAATTTATGTGAGATAATTCAGCTGTATGGAATTAAAGTAAGTTTTCATTACTATACCCTATCAAACTGTAAAATGGATTATATCATGACATATAGATATATCTTATTGAAGTAAGCATGAAGACTTGTTTTTTAATTCAAAATTATATGTAAACATATCATTTCAGTCTTTCAATAATTAGAAGACAGTTCATAAACATCTTAGTGGGTTTACCTTTAAACTGAACACTGTTTTAGATTTAATAATAGATTTATGCACAGTAAAAGATAGGATACCTTAGAAGTGTTGGTTAAATAAAGATTTCTGACCAAGTATGCACTCAGTCCTCTGTACTCTCTGTTTTAGACAAAAGAAAGGTAAATGCACTGCAATATCATGGTTTGTATTTTTTTCTACTATAAGCACACAAATTAAGGGTTAAGCTCATTTTACTGTCTGTGGTTAAATATATATTTGACAAGAGATATCTCTGTTGTACAATAAACTAAAACAAATGAATATTTTAAAACTTGTAAGAAATTCTCCATTTAAAACTTTTTTTTCTCCAACAGAAAATAGTAGAGCCTTCTGATGGGTAAGTCATGTTATCTCCATTCTCGATCTGGACTAAGGAAATAATTTGGTCTTCAATCTAGATGGTTGACATTCTAATTTAGACTCTTGAAACAATTATGATGGTCCGCTTCCTTTTAATATTGTTGGTTTCCTGCTGTCAAATAGCAATTATTCATTTTCCATGTTTATATTATAAAATCCTCTTACCATTCATCAAATCTCTTTTTTTCTTTTTAAATAATGGAGACAACTTAGGAGTTTAGAGAATCACAATAGACCACATTCCTGGTGAAAACCACTGGCATACTGTCTCCAAAAGTGTTGCCTTTTGGGCTCATTGTATTTTTCATTCAGTGAGAGAACTATTTTTTTAAAAGGAGGACTTTGTGATGGTTCTGAAGTGAAGCACATGCAGTTTGTCAAAATTGATAGGTAGCAAAGCTGCTGCGTAACAAAAAACCATGACTTAGGGTAAAACAAAATTCAAAAAACATTTACCCTAAAATGAGGCCTTGAAGGGGCAGGCATAATGTGAAATCTGAATTTTATTCAGTAGCCATGGGTCATAGATCATAACTTTGTATTAAGGTGAATCTAATACCATTTTTATGAAATTATCGTACATGTATTTAGAACGTCCTGATAGAAGTGTAACGAACAGAAAAGAAATCAAAGGTGACTCCAGAGTTGTGACTTTTGAAAATTAATCCTGCCCCAAATGCAGAAGGAAAGTCTGGATTTGTACCCTAAATATACTGGGTATCCCTCTGAGAAACCCATGACTATGTCTAACTCAGAATTTTCCCTGGAAACTGCTGAGGAGACACAAAAGCAAAGTGGATGTACATTGCACAATGAATGGTGCTGGGGCTGGAGTGGCATTTTAGACCAGAAATGTTCATGAAAAACATTGGCTGTCAGAAGAAAGAAACAAGAATGAAACTGATAATGAGATAAAAAGATAAAGAGATGAGAGAGAGAAAGGCAGAGAGAAAGAGAGAATGAGAATGGAGGGTAGAGAAAGAGAGACAGAATGTAAATAAGCAGTCCTGTGGTTTCTGACAATATTCTGTGTCTTGGTTTCAGTCCAACTCTTGCTCTTATCCTTGAATTCCATGAGATAGTGGTACATTCTGTAAGATTTCTTTTCTTGCACAAGTTTTAGGGACTTTGTAGACATAAAATTTCTAAATAAGACAGTATGATTTATTTATGTTTACGCTAATTTTCACATTTTCTGTGATAGACAATTCTATTATTCTGTATATTTTGATACTGGCTTAGTTAACATTCATGCAGCACAGCTTACACTTAAGAACCAGGAGTCTGAACGATGCCTTAAGACACCAAGAATCATGATGTAATAATCCTCTGCATATATTGTCAAGGGTTTTATACTCAAGACTTTTTTTGAGTGTTTGCTTGCTTATTTCTTATTCTATTTTAAAAGAATTTGGATAGGGTTGGATTACCAGGTATATCTAAATTAAGTCAACATTCAATCAGCTATTAGCATGTGTAAGCACTGGGCTTAACACTAAGCGTACAAGAATACACAGAAGGCAATTTATGATCTAGTTTGGGATTTAGAATATATACATCAGACATTGTCCACTATAAGGAGCAACTGGCAAGTGAATTGTATAAATATGAGGTTGGAAAAGGAAGATGTCATTTTCAGTACCCATGGCCAAGAAAACTTTTATTTGTTAAAAAACTATATCGTGCAGTAAATGTTTGTTGAGCACTATCCATAGCCAGGGCAGGTTCTGGCACTAGGAATACCAAAATTAAATAACACAATGTTATTAAGACCCAAAAACATCATAGAAGTAAACAAATATAATGCAGTGTGCTAAATGTTATCATTAAGGCATTAATATCATACTTCAGGGGTTCAAAAGAGAGTTTCTACCCATCCAGAAAAGTAAGGAATGTTTTTGAAGCAGAGCTGTATTTTTGGTGGATTAGGAAGAAGTAGTAAGAGTATGTCAGGCAAAATAGGCATAAAAAATAGGGTGTTCTCAGCAAAAGAAGGATTTGTGTGCCTATGTTCTGAGCAGGCTGAGTAGGGAGGGACAAGGTGTTTTAAAATGGAAGTTTTATTACTATTATTCAAGTGTGATGAAGCCAACAGATCAAGACATGGTTGTGATTGAAAAGAGAGTTTGTTACTCACACAGGAGGAAGGGGCACATCATGTCACACATTGCAACACAGGGAACCACCACCATGGGTGAGGAGGCAGAAGGAGTTGGGGGTTGGGGGTAAGTGAGCAACAGCCTTTTTTGTTTTTTTCTTTTGTGGGAAGGAATGGGCAAGGCAGATGCTATGGTTTGAATGTGTGTCCCAAAAAAGCATGTGTTGGGAACTTAATCCCCATTCCAACAGTGTTGAGAGGTGGGATCTAGTGTGCGGTGTGTAGATCATGAGGGCTCTACCCTCGTGAATGGATTAATGCCAATTTTAAAAGGGCTCGAGGCTGCAAGTTCAATCTCTTTCTTGCTCTCTGTTGCTCTTCTGCCTTCCACCATAGGACAGTGCACTGCAAAGACCTTTGCTGGATGCTAGTGCCATGCTGTTGGATATCCCAACCTCCAGAATAATGTTTGTTTTTTTCTCTTCTTTTTAAAGTTATCTAGTTTCAGGTATTCTGTTGTAGCAGCACAAAACAGACAAAGACAACAGGATAAGCAGGCTAAGTAGGTTTAGAAATGGTTAGTGTCAATTATTTGTGTGAGCTCTGAGACTTATGTTCTGACCCTAATTGTTGGATGCCTGGTTCTGGGATGATTCAGTCAGGGAGATAGTGAGCCAGGAGTTTAAGAACTTGGCCTCACCTCAGATGGAGGAGGGGAAGTAGTAGCAGCAGCATGCTGAATCTAGCCAAGAAGCTGAGGGAACTGCTGGATTGCCCTAGAAACTCTGCCAGTTCCTTTCTTTTGCATGATGATACACGTTTCCTGGAACTCTTTTATCCCTGCCTGTTCTTCCTCATCCTGATACTACATGTTCTGTTAACTAAGGCAGGAAGTGGGAGGGTCAGATTGTCTCCTATGGTTTGCTCTGATATGTCCCCTCATCCCTTAATCTCCTTAAAAAGACACTCATATACTTAAGATAAAATATATAGGTTAAATATCCTATGTGATTCTAGCTCCATATGGAAAGTGCAAAACTTGTATTGCTTTGTCCTTTAATATACAAGTACCACCCAAGTTGTTACTGAATTTCAGGGAAGGGGCTCAGAGATCTGTTTATTTTGGAGCTAACGAGCAGTAAAAGAGCACTTTCAGGAATTTTTGCTTAAGGGCAAATTTACTTCAGGTTTAATAAAACATATTAATTGGACATCAGGCAAAAAGATGAAGTGTGTACATTTCCGTCAAATACTCATGGACCCCTTGTTACATTGTGAGCTTTGACACATGCTTTTCTTAAGAGTGTCTTTCAGCCCAGGGTCTTTAATCACTTTACAGTTATTGTCAGCTTGCAGGTGTACTTATTATCTCTCTTTTGCATCTAGAAAACCTGAGACCCAGGGGTTTCTTCCCTGGAGCTGCGCTAATTTTTCATCTATAAAAATAACTAGTATTTACTGATACTTTACATTCTTTCTGTTTAAAGAAACCAGGAATTATAGGGATTTGTCTATCACTTTTAAATCCAAAATGTATGGTTCTTATTTTCAATTTTCAGGATTTTCAGGTGGTATCATTATGAAGTGATTGTTAAAAATGTGTATGAAAAGGGCTTCTTAATTTTAAAAAAATTTGCATTTATTCCTGCTTAATGTACCATATTTTGAAATGCATTTTATATCCCAATATATTGGAGAATAATTGATTTCAATACCAAAATATGTTTTATTAATTAATATAGCACATTTACCATGTTTATTTAAATATTTCCTCTTCACCTATTTTGAGAATATACATCCAAAATATTTTTTATGTTTTCGTGTATATATTTTCCACCCACCCAAGCTCTGAAGGAGCATCTGCAGCTGTCGGAAGAAGATGTTAAGGATGGACCACAAGAATGAGGAAATTTTAACGGAATTTAGCAGCTGAATAGCAGGCACATTCTTAGGGGAACGTTTTCCTAATGCCTGGACATCCAGCTGCTTTCCTTAGCCCTCAATTGGTGAATATGAAAGTGAGTGCTACTGGTAACATCTTACTTAGATTCTTCTCTCCATCTTTCTTTCTTTCTTCCTTCTGAAATGTCTTAAGCTGTGATCAGATGCTACATTCGGTGTGTTGCAAACTAAGTGTCACTCAGCTAATTCACTGAAAGGCTGCCACAGTGTCCCCTGTGCTGGTGGACACTAATCCTGTAAAGTGGGTCTGTGGCACTTGTATCTCCTTGTGCAACTAACCTGAGACTAAAAAATAAAGTTAAATTCTAAATATTAATATATAATGGAAATATACAAACAGTAATGAAATTATAAAATTCACTATGGTCTATAATAACTGCATGATTTTCTAGATAAAAGCAATTACCAATATTGAATCAGGAAAGGCAGCATTATTTTAGATGATATGACCATCAATCTTAAAAACTTAGAAGAATCTACTGAAAAACCATTGAATTTAATAAGAGGGCTCAGTCAGTAATACAAGATAAACACTAAAAAATGACTTTTTCCTATGCCTGTAATGACCAAATAAGCAACATGGAGACAGTTTTTATTCATATAGAAAATTAGCTTGCAATGTCACTTTTACACACATGCACTAAAATTCTAAGTTGACTACATGGGCAAATAACTTATATAAAATAATAAAAAGAATCAGAAGAAAATATAGAGAAATACTTTATTAAAATTATAGTAAGAGGCCAGGCGTGGGGGCTCACGCCTGTGATCCCAGCACTTTGGGAGGCCAGGGCGGGTGGATCACGAGATCAGGAGATCGAGACCATCCTGGCTAACACGGTGAAACCGTCTCTACCGAAAATACAAAAAAAAAAAAAAAAAAAAGAAAAGAAAATTAGCCCAGCGTGGTGGCGGGTGTCTGTAGTCCCAGCTACTCGGGAGGCTGAGGCAGGAGAATGGCGTGAACTTGGGAGGCGGAGCTTGCAGTGAGCCGAGATGGCGCCACTGCACTCCAGCCTGGGTGACAGAGCAAGACTCCGTCTCAAAAAAAAAAAGTTTAATATATATATATATACTCTCTCTCTCTATATATATAGAGAGAGAGAGTAAGAATGTTTTCTAGCATATTTATAACCAGGAAAAGAGCATGGTGAGATGTCAATTACACTAGTATTTACTTGAGGAGGATTTTCGTTTTTCCATATCTACTTCTGTTGCAGCTTCAAGCTTGACTCTTGAAAGGTGAGTCAAAAAGAAAAACGAAAAAAGATCAGCCTTAAGGCTCAGCTGCAGAAAGTGAGTGGCATATAGAATATTATCTTTCACTTTTTATCTTACATACAAGCACAGCAACATTTTGCCAACAGTAAGGTGTAAGTGGTAGGTTCTATCAAGAGAAAGTTCCATTTGTGTATTTTCTTGGCAGAAATTTATGTACCAGTGGATACCAGAGGAGTAAATCGATTTTTAAAGTTCCAGTTTGCTTTTTGACAACTTCGAATAAAATTTCATCAACACAGATTTAGACCACATGAAATTCCAGTCTGAAAATGACCAGTCAGATTACAGTAATTTGTCCTCCTCAGGTAACTAATACCTGTTGTTGTTTTTGACCAAAAGTGGGAACCAAAGATGAGCTTTAAAATCCCTTGTATAATTTTAGAGCTTTTTATTTGTTTATTTTGCCATAAGGAGTTATTGGTCACTAGTCGTCCCAAATGCAACCTTCTACTTCAAATATAACCTCAAGCTATAGTAAAATACTTTTACCTCAAGGTGGAGCTGTTATATTTTCAGAAGAGAAAAAGACTCGCAACACCTTGGTCTTGTTTTAGAATTTTGTTATAATCCTGAGGAAATGCTATTTTTAATAAGAAATGACAGAAAAAATGACCATTCCGTTTCTTCTCTCTCTTTTTCTAGAAGACAGTAATTAATGTTAAAGTTACAAAAGAACACTGACCTACAGGATCATTGTGTGTGATGCCATTGTTTGTTGAGTCTGGCACAGGCTGTTTTGAGCATATTTGGCATGGAGCTTCTTTTGTGCAGCTGTATACAGACTATGCAGACATGGATAGAAAGACATTAAAACCATAACTTGCCTTTATCAGAGCTTCTAAAAACATGACATTTTATGAACCAAGTTTTGTTTCTGTGCGCTCTGTTGACCTAATTAGGGATATTCTAGACAATTATGGCAGATTTCCAAGTAAACGTAATCCTGGAAATATTCAAATCTAATATAGTTTTATGTCCTTTTAAAAAAACTTACCAGAGCCAGTTGTATCAGTAAATATCAGCAGTATCTGATGTAAAGTTTAGCTGAATGAAATAAGAGCATAATAAAGCTTAATTCATCTGGTTCTTTTTTAAAACAAATAATTCTGAGAATAAAGAAAGTCTTTAAGGGGCATTTATATCCTTGTTATATTTATTTTGAACTACTGAAAAAAATGTAACTTCTACTTGAAAGGTGTAAATACCACAGAAAATATTTCTTCGCATTTATTTTGCAGCTATTTTTAGCTGATGGAAAAGTCTCACTGAGGAACTTTCAGGTGCTTGCATTGCAGAGAATATTCTTTTTTTAAATGAGGACTTCATAGGTTTCTCCCTGCCCTCACTATTTTTTAATTGATAGAGAAAAAATCTAAACCTACAGAATTTTGCAAAATGTAAAGCTAAATATAAAGTCACTATCACACTGCAGTAGAAATTATGCATTCTATAGTATGGATGGTGACAGTCATAAATATGACAATTAATATGTCTAATATATTGTCATAAAATGCTGCAAAATTATGGAAAATAATAAAAAAGAATTTAAAAGTGGCATTTAATGAAGACAGTGTACTATTGTTTTTATTTATTTTATTTATTGATTTATTTTTTGAGACAGAGTCTTGCTCTCTCACTAAGGCTGGAATGCAGTGGTGCAATCTTGGCTCACTGAAGCCTCCATCACTGGGGTTCAAGCAATCCTCCTGCCTCAGCCTCCTGAGTAGCTGGAACTACAGGAGTGAGTCACCATGCCCAACTGATTTTTTGTGTTTTTAGTAGAGATGGTGTTTCACCATGTTAGTCAGGTTGATCCTGAACTACTGACCACAGGTGATCTGCCCGCCTCGGCCTCCCAAAATGCTGGGATTACAGGCACAAGTCACTGTGTCTGCAGACAGTGTATTATTAAAAACAAGAAATCTTAGATACTTTGTGACACATCATACATTTATAATAAAAACACAATGTTCATGTTTTCGAAAAATAGGTAGATATTAAAATGTGGTTTCATAATGCATTGATATCAGAGCTTCCCAATGTGTCCTAATGGGAGCGGAGTGAGATAAAGGAGGAACAGAGCTTCTCATTTTCTCTCAGCTGCCTGATCCTAGTCTTTTCCCAGAATTTCCAAGTACAATATGTTTGCTCCAAAATTAAGTCCAAAGTAACTTGATATACACATTATCCTTATACTCACTATACTTTTGTTCTACTTTGATTATTAAGTAAATGATTTTTAAATTGACTTGGATTTCAATACCTATTTTGCTAATGAGATTATTCTATTTTTAGTAGTGTTGAATTACCTTCACAAGAACAAAATATCTGAATAAAACTATAGAACTAAAGGTCAAAATATTACACTGCTACTGACTTCAAGGTTATTGAATCACTTGTAACAATGTCTGTGATATTTTTATCAGAAGGTTCAAGGGCAAACCCCAACAATCCCCTGCCAAAGTCTCAAGATGTCTTCAGTTTAAAAAAAAGTAAGAGGTCTATCGTTAGATGCCACAAAACATGAAATCTCACCCAAAGGCAATGAATTTATTGTTTCAAAGAATATTCTGCTACTCGGCTTTCTACAAAGAACAGATACACGTTTAAATTCTAAAAATGTTAGATAACTTTGCTATTCTATGCCAAATCATTCTAAGATTGTGCCTTTGTAGTCTTTGCTATATTCTATAGCAGCACCATGAAACAGGACCTTCTTAAAACACTGAAATGTTTCTATGACCTCACAAAATGAAGCCGCTAGCTGTCTGTGACTACTGATCCCTGGAATGTGGTTAGTGTGCCTGAGGAACACATTTTAAAATTGAACTTAATTTTAGTTTTTAACTTAAATTTATTTTATTTATTTCTTTTGAGGTGAAATCTTGCTCTCATTGCCAAGGCTGGAGTGCAGTGGCACAATCTTGGCTCACTGCAACCTCTGCCTCCCGGGTTCTAGTGAGTCTCTTGCCTCAGCCTCCCAAGTAGCTTACAGGCACCGGCCACCATGCCTGGTTAATTTTTGTATTTTTAGTAGAGGCAGGGTTTCACCATGTTGGTCAAGCTGGTTTCGAACTCCTGACCTTAGATGATCCGCCCACCTCAACCTCCCAAAATGCTGGCATTACAGGGGTAAGCCACCTCACCTGGCCTTTAACTTAAATTTAAATGGTCACATGTGACTGGTTCCTTTCCCATCGGAAGGTACAATTTTAGATACTCCATTATGAGAGTACTCCAATGCTTATTGTTCTTAACTCTACTCTTCTCCACGCTCAACACCAACACATGCTAAAAAGATTTCTTTTCTGGGATATTACATTTTAGATCTTGCTGCTTTAAATAAATCTCACATTTTCAGCAATACAACCTGAGCATTATTCAAACAAATTATATATTTGGAAGTGACAGTTCTAAGAAAATACTGTTAGTGAGTACTCTCTCTTCTATATAGTAAATTCCTCACTAATCCCAGATTTAAAAGCTGATTTATTTCAAAATAAAATGAGTAGTATTTTTCTTGTTGTTTTTCATTCTGCAGATGTAAAGACTCATCCAAATCCCCAGTCAATGGGTTTCTATTTTAAATGACTTCTGATTGAATTACTTATCCTTTTAACTATCCACAGGTGCCCATGAAATAACCTTTAACCTATAACTAAACTAAGCATGTGTCATCTAGACATTCCTGAGAGCAGTAGCTTTTTGGGAGACATTTCTCCTCAGGAGTTCTAATTCAGGGTAGGGGCCATTTCACTGTCAGTCAAAGTGATATTAGATATGAACACATTCCAGAAAAGTAGTGATTATGGCTGATGGAAGTAGACACTTTAGAAATATTCTCACACATCAAATCAAGTAAGAAAAGTTTTGGAATCTTATTGTTTAGCCATTTTAACTTAGATAAAAACTTTTGAAAAAGCTAATACTAAAGTTTCTATAAGACTTTGAAAAAAATCATCTCTAATTCCTATGCTGGTTGATATAGTTAAAAAAATGTAAAGGCTTTGATTTAGAGTTGAGTGTACTCACACTTTTCTTCTGTGGCACTGTTATTAATTAGCCAATAATTTGCTAATTGATCTAAGCCAATTGGCTTGCCAGTTACATTTTAAAAATGAAGATTCTATATATTTAAACAGTAATAGTAAGTGATAATATATTGAGTATTATATGTCATAGCACATATTAAGTGCTATTCGAAATATTATATATAAATGAGTTATATATATTATATATATAATGTGTGTGTATATATATACACACACACACTAACTCATCACTGAAATGACACTGAGATACATATAACAACATTAGTTGCATTTTACAAATAGTAAGCTGAGCCATAGGGAATTTAAGTTGCTTATTTATGTCCTCAGAGCTAGTAAGTGACAGCAGCAGAAGCCAAATTCAGGCAGTCGGCTAAAATCTGAGTTTGGATTCTGGTTCTTCAATTGACACTCTTTAAAGTAGAATTTTTCAAACTATTCTGTGCATATCAATTGCATTTTAAGATATAAATTCTAATTCAGTAGATCGGGCATAGGACTTCAGAATATACAATTCTGATTTTTTAGTTTTGAAAAATAGTTGTGTATATATAAAGTGTACAACTTGATTTGATATAGGTATGCATTGTGAAATAATGACCATAATCAATCTAATTAACATATTCATTGCCTTACATATTTACCATGTTTTGATGTAGTGAGCACACTTAGAATCTATTATCTTAGCAAATTTCAAGTATACAAACTATTTTGTTATCTATAGATGATTATCTACAGATGTCATCTATAGAGAGATGAGATGATTATTCTCAAAGTGTTATAGAAACTTCAGTATTAGTGTTTTCAAAAAGCTGTACATTAGATCAGATCTCCAAGTTTATTCATCTTGCACAATGGAAAGTTTATACTTCTTTCCCAGGTGATGTCAATGCTGCCATTCAGGGACTCAAACTTTGAGGAGCAATTCAGATAAACAAAAATAAAAAAAAAAAAAAAACTAATACAAACTTGGGAATTTGTATTGATGGGGTTTTTTAGATTCCAAAGGGCTCTCAATCTATATTCCATTTATACTTTTAAAGCAGAGGTCCTCAGGATTTTTCTATAAAGTGCCAGATAGTAAATGTTCAGGTTTGCAGGATGTACAGTCTTGGTAATAATCTGAAGTAGTTATATTCCAATGAAATTTTACTTACAAAAATAGTGGCTGGATTTGGTCCACTGGCTGTAGTTTGTCAACCCCAGTTATAAAGCACATAAGAGAAAGTTTATTTAAAAGTGCATTTTGAATATAGTGTTCTCAAAATACCAAAAATGTCAAATTTTTTGTCAGAGACCACTTGGTCAGTATATGACTAATTGTTCAGATCCAGTTCAAATCCTACTTTTTCCGTGAAGTCTTATTTGACTAATTAGCACTTAATCTAAATACATGCTTAGCTTCATGTACACTTCTTACAGGAGTCAAAATTAGTAAGTACCTTAAAATATAGTAGATATAAATTTAAAAATAAAAAAAATTATGTCTAAGTTGGGAGATCAAGTGTCAGATATTAGGTAGTATTTTTAGGTTAATCATGAAGCCTGGACAAAATTTGACAGGTTTAATAAAGAAATTCAAAGGGAGAGGAAACAGACCAAACCAAATGTATGTATGTTTGTAAAGTTATAGACTTCTGTTTTCTGGTCAAGCACATAAGGAGTTTAAAAGTCTTCACTCATTCCTAACAAAAAATAAAAAGCTGAACAAAGTAAAACTTTATTAAAAACTCTTCTTAGATCCATCCGACAAGTGGGGTCACAGGACAAATCTACTGCCCCAACAATTCGAGAGATAGGTGCATACAGAGAATCACAGCTTACTAGAGTAGAAACCCGTTAATAGAAACCTTCATAACAACAGTGCTGGGTTAGAAAAAGCTGGATTAGAAAAAGCTGAACAGTGGTTGATGGATAGCTGGAGGCTCAGAGTGTTCAAGTCTGAAAGTTAAAAAATCTAGGGGGAACCTCAGACTCTTACAACTTTTATCTCCAGGAATTCTACCAGATTCTTACAGTGAATACAGGAGAAAAATCCCCTCATGCTTCTGGCAAGGGAAGAGGAATAGGAAACATTTTGAAACACGCCAGAAAATTCTCTTCTTAATTAGGCCTACTCTCAAAAGAAACTAATTAACCAGAGCCTAACTCACTGGGATTATATCAGAGCTTAATCTACCTAAGGGTAGGGAAATACCCAACTCTAGCCCCTCTAGTCATTCTGTCTCACCTAATGTGGGCAGTAGGGAGGGAGACGGAGAAAAGTCTGCAGTCCAGAGGCATGGGATTGCCGTAAGACTGAGATGTAATAGTAGGACTATAGATCACTTCCTCTCCTCTCCCTTCTTACCACCTTGTTACTACAAGCCTGTTTATAGAAGTTTCTTTTACCTGGCACAACACATCTACCTTTCCACAAGGTATAATAAGAAAATTAACAAGACACACTAAAAGGCAAAAGAACTGTTTGAAGAGACCAAACAATCATCAGAACAATATTCAGACATAGCAGGAATATTGGAATTATCAGACCAGGAATTTAAAAATCAACTTAAACTATGATTAAAATGCTAAGAACAGAACATAATGTCCAAGAACTGTGGCACAACTATAAATAGATTTAACTTACACATAATGATAATACTGGAAAGAGAAGAAGGAGAGATAGGAGCTAAAGCAATATAGATACAAAAATGAGAAGTTCCCTAAATTAATGTCAGACACCAAACTACAGATCCAGAAATCTCAGAAAATACCAAGAATAAATGCCAAAAAAGTACATCTAGGCATATCATATAAAAACTTCAGAAAATCCTTTGGGAGGCCGAGACGGGAGGATCACGAGGTCAGGAGATCGAGACCATCCTGGCTAACACGGTGAAACCCCGTCTCTACTAAAAAATACAAAAAACTAGCCGGGCGAGGTGGCGGGTGCCTGTAGTCCCAGCTACTCGGGAGGCTGAGGCAGGAGAACGGCCTAAACCCAGGAGGCGGAGCTTGCAGTGAGCTGAGATCCGGCCACCGCACTCCAGCCTGGGCGACAGAGCGACACTCTGTCTCAAAAAAAAAAAAAAAAAAAAAACTTTAGAAAATCAAAGATGAAAAAAACATCTTGGGAGAAACCAGAGGAAAAAAACAGTTAAAAACAGTTCATCTATAGAGGAGCAGAGAACTACAACTGACTTATCCTCAGAAACAAGGAAGCAAGCAAGCTTGCTGCACAGCAAGCAAGAAGAGAGTGGGATAAAATATTTTAAGTGTTAAGAGACAAAACCCACCAACTTAAAACTCTGCACCTTGTGAAGTTATTCTTCAAAAGTAAAGGAACAATAAGGATTTTCTCAGAAAAATAAAAATTAAGGGATTTTTTTTTGTTATTAAACCTGCCTTACAAAAGAAGTTCTTCATAGGGAAGACAATTATGTAGGTCAGAAATTCAGATCAACATAAATAAAGGAAAAGCACTAGAAAATGAATACGAAAAGGTAAAATACTAACTTTTCTTTTCCTTAGTTGATTTAACAGATAACAATAATAATAATTGCAACAGTGTATTCAATTATGTGTCCATATATATGTATGTGTATATATACATATATACTCATACACAAATATATGCATGTGTATACATATGTGAAATGAATGTAGCAATACTATAAGGACAGAAGGGAGAAGCTAGTAATATTTTGTTATTATAAGGTACGTGGATTACCTACGTGGTGATATGGTGGTATTTGAAAGCAGGTTTGGATTAATTGTAAATGTATGTTGCAAAATTCTAAGGTAACAACTAAAAATGTATAAAGAAAAAAAGTATGATTAACATGCTAAGAGATGAGAGAAAATAAAATCAGAAAATATTCAAACTGTAAAATACATAATGTAATTTAATTTGTCCATTTTTACTACGGTTGAATGTGGTTCTGAGGTCTTATTCAAGAAATCTTTCCCCACACCAATATCCTGAAATGGTTCCCCAATGTTTCATAGTTTCAGGTATTAGATGTATGTCTTTAATTAATTTTGATTTTATTTTTGTGTACGGTGAGATAGCAGTCTAGTTTCATTCTCCAGCATATAGATACCCAGTTTTCCCAGAGCTATTTGTTGAAGAAACATTCCTTTCTCCAATGCATGTATGTCTTTAATACCTCGGTCGAAAGTGAGTTTACTGAAAATGTGTGGATTTATTTCTGAGTTCTCTATTCTGTTCTTTTGCTCTATGTGTCTGTATGCCAGTACTACAATGTTTCGATTGCTATAACTTTGTAGTACAATTTGAAGTTGAGTAACGTGATGACTTCAGCTTTGTTCTCTAGCTCAGGGTTGCCTTAGCTATTCAGGGCCTTTTCTGATTCCATATACGTTTTAGTCTTATATTTTCTATTTCTGTGAAGAATGTCATTGGTATTTTGGTAAGGATTGCATTGAATCTGTAAATTGCCTTGGGTAGAATGGACAGTTTAATAACATTGATTCTTTTGGTTCATCATCATGGAATATCTTTTCATTTTTTTTGGTGTCCTCTTCCATCTCTTTTATTGATGTTTTATAGTTTTCATTGTAGAGATCTTTCACTTTTTTGGTTTTACTATGTATTTTATTTTGTTTGTGGCTGTTGTAAATGGTATTACTTTCATAGTTTCTATTTCAGACTGTTTGTGTTGGCATACATAAATTCTATTATTTTTTGTATGTTGATTTTGTATCCTGCAACTTTACTGAATTTATTTATTAGTTCTAATGGTTTGGTTTGTGGACTCTTTAGGTTTTTCTGAAAATAAGATTATGTAATCTGAAAACAAGAATAATTTGACCTCTTCCATTCCAGTTTGGATGCCTTTTCTTTCTTTCTTTTATGTAATTTCTCTGGCTAGGACTTCCTGTATTATGTTACATAAAAGTGGTGAAAGTGGGCATCCTTATCTTATTTCAGCAAGGTACACTGGCTCATGGCTCTAATCCCAGCACTTTGCGAGGCCAAGGTGGGTGGATCACCTGAGGTCAGGAGTTCAAGACTAGCCTGGCCAACATGGTGAAACCCCATCCCTCTTAAAAATAGAAAAATTAGCTGGGTATGGTGGCACATACCTGTAATCCCAGCTACACGAGAGACTGAAGCGGGAGAATCACTTGAACCTGGTAGCCCGAGGCTGCAGTGAGCAGAGATTATGCCACCGTACTGTAGCCTGGGTGACAGAACAAGACTTTGTCAAAAAAATAAATTAATTAAATTAAAAAAATAAAAAGGAAAGGCTTTCTGTTGTTCTCCTTCATATGATACCAGCTATAAATCTGTCATATACAGTTATTATTGTCTTGAAGTATGTTTCTTCAATACCCAGTTGTTTGAGAGTTTTTATCATGAAGGGATATTGAATTTTATCAAATGCTTTTTGGTATCTATTGAAATGATCATATGGTTTTTAAACTTCTCATCAAGCTACAAAGCTTCAGCACAGCAAAGAGAATATTCAACAAAGTGAAGAGGCAAACCACAGAAAGTGAGAAAATATTTACAAACTACCCATCTGACAGGGGATTAATAACCTGAATATAAGGAGCTCAAGCAACTCAATAGCAAAAAGTCAAATAATCTGGTTTAAAATGGAAAAAATTACCAGAATAGGCATTCTTAAAATGAGACATACAAATGGCCAACAGGTATATGGAAAAAATGCTCAACATCACTAATTGTCAGAGAAGTGCAAATCAAAACTAAAATGAGATATCATCTCACTCCAGTTAAAATGGCTTTTATCAAAAGACAGACAAAACTGGAATGTGTGAAGAAAGGGTAGCCCTCGTACACTGCTGATGAGAATATAAATTAGTACAGCCAGTATGGAAGACAATTTGGAGATTCCTCAAAAAACTAAAAATAGAACTATCATATAATCCACTGTCACAATAGCCAATATATGGAATCAACCTAAGTGTTCAGCAATGGGTTAATGAATAAAGCAAATGTAGATATATAAAATGGAATTATTCAGACATAAAATGAATGAAATCTTACCATTTGAAGCAATATGGATGGGACCAATTACTATGTTAAATGAAATAAACCAAGCACGGAAAGACAAATGTCACATGTTGTCACTCACATGTGAAAGCTAAAAAAATTTATCTCATGGAGATAAAGTAGAATGATGGTTACCATAGGCTGGAAAGAGCAGTAGGTGGGAGAGTGATAAAAGAGTATATTTCATGGGCAAAAAAAATAAAATTACATTGAAGGAATAAAACCTAGTATTTGGTAGCAAAATAGGACAACTGTAGCTAACAATAACTTATTGTATATTTCAAAATAACAAAAAGAGTAGAATTGGAACTCTCCTAACACCAAGAAGTGATAAATACTTGAGATGACGGATATCCCAATTACCCTGATTTGGGCAGTGCACCTTTTATGCTTGGATCAAAATTTCACAGCCCATAAATATGTGCAACTATTATGTATTTATAATAATTAAAAACAAAAAATTAGATAAGTAATAAAACTATATAAAAGAGAAAAACTGTGAAAACAAAAATAGACAAAATGAAAAGGAAAGCAAACAGAAAATGCGAACAAATATGGTAGAAATTAATCGAACTATATCAATATTAATCTTAAATATCAAGTCTAAATACACTAACGAAAGACAAAGATTGAGTATATCAAACAAAAGACTCAACTATATGTCATCTATTAGAAACTCTCTTTGAATATAAAGACATGCACACATTGAAAGTAAATGAGTAAAGAAAACTATACCTTGCTAGCACCAATTTTTAAAAAGCAAAGTATCTGTTAATTTTAATATCTATGTTACATTTAGAGCAGACTTCAGAGCAAGTAATCAGCGATAAAGAGAGACATAATATATTGATAATGGAGCTAATATGCCAAGAAGATATAACAAACCTTAAAGTATATGTGTTTAACAAGAAAGTGTCAAAATAGAAGAGACAAAAACCAAAAACTGACAGAGCTGCAGGAAAAAAAAAATGAGTCCACTATTATAATTGGAGATACCATTCCAAAATGAACTTATTCAGCAGTCAAAAAGTCAGTAAGAACATACTTGAACTCAGTAACTGGAATTCAGTAACTCATCCATCAACTGTAAATATGTGGCATCTATTGATTACTCCATTGAACGACAACAGAATGCACATTCTTCTCAAGCTCACATGGAACATTCACCAATTTAGAATGTATTATGTTATGTAAGTTACACTTTAATACATTTAAAAGAATAAATCTATCCTATGTCTGCTCTTAGATCATGATGGAATCTATCACAGAAATCAATTTAGAAATCAATAACAGAAAGATAGTTGGAAAATTCTGAAATACTTAGAGATTAAACAACACAATTCAATAACACATGAGTCAAAGAAGAAATCTTAAGAGAAACTAAAAAATAAGTTGAACTAAATGAAAATAGTAATACAACTCATCATAATTTGTGAGATGTAATGAAAGCAGTGCTTATGGGGAAATTTATGTCACTGTATGCATATATTAGAAACAATCATCTAAAATCAATCATCTATTTTTTCCCCTTTGGAAACTAGAAAAGAGCAAATTAAATACAAAGTAGGAAGAAGAGAAGAGTTAATAAAAATTAGAGCAGAAATCAATGAAATTAAACAAAAAATCAATAGAGAGTATTAACCCAAAAAGCGATCCTATAAGAAGATCAGTTAAGTCAATGAGTCTCTTGCTCTAGCAAGCCTAACTAAGCCAAAAAGAGAAACACAAATTACTAATGTCAGAAATGAAAGAGGGGACATCACTACATGCTTATGAACATTAAAAGGATAATAAAAGAATATTCTGAACAACTGTGTGCTCACAAATCTAATATCCCAGATAAAAGAAATGAATTCTTTGAAATAGACTAATTGATCAACTAATTGCTGAATAGACTAACAGAATAGAGAGCTCAGAAATAGACTGAAATAAATCCAGTCAACTGATCTTTGACAAAGGAGCAAAGGCAATATTATGAAGCAGTTAGTCTTCTCAATAAATGGTGCTTGAACAACTGGACATCTATATACAAAGAAATCTACACACAGACCTTAATCCTTCAAAAATATTAACTCAAAATGGATTATAGACATAAATGTAAAATGCAAAACTATACCTATGTGGTGTTCAGTATGATGACTTTCTAGGTAAAACACCAAAGGCTCCATCCATTTAAATAAATAATTTAAAAACTGAACTTAATGAACAACTTCTGCTCTGTGAAAGACAATGTCAGGAGAAAGAGAAGACAATCTACAGATTGAGAGAAAATATTTGCATAAGACATACCTGATAAAGAACTTTTATCCAAAATATACAAAACTCCTAAAACTCAACAATAAGAAAATGAACAACCTAGTTTCGAAGCAAGTAAAAGACTTGAATGTCTGTTCACCACATCAAAGAAGATATACAGATGGCAAATAAGCATTTGAAAAGATGTTTAACATCATGTTATTAGGAAATTGCAAATTAAAATGAAAATAAGATTCCATTACACACGTATCAGAATGGCCAAAATCCAAAACATCAATAATACCATATTCTGGTGAGGATTTAGAGTAAGAGAATCTCTCATTCAATGCTAGTGGGAAGGCAAACAGTACAACCACTTCAAAAGACACTTTGATGGTTTCTTACAAAACTAAACATACTTGTACTATGTAATCTAGCAATTGTACTCCTTGGTATTTTTCCAAATAAATTGAAAGCTTATGTCCACAGAAATTCTTGCACAGGGATGTTTATAGTTGCTTTATTTATAGCTGCCAAAACTTGGAATCAACCAATTTATCCTCTAATAGGTGACTGGATAAAGAAACTATGGTACATCCAGACAATGGAATACTATTCAACACTAAAAAAAATCGAAAAGTTTTTCTCTATGAAAATACATGGAGAAAACTTAAATGCATGTTACTAAGTAAAATATGCCCATCTGAAAAGGCTACTATATGCATACTGTATAATTCTAACTATATGACATTCCAGAAAATGCAAAACTATGGAAAGTAAAAATTTCAGTGGTTGCCAGGGTATGGGGAGAAGGAGGGTTGAAGGGGCATAGCACAAGCAATTTTAAGGCAGTGAAACTATTCTGTATGATATTATGATTGCAGATATTTGTCAGTAAGCACTTGTCAATACCTATAGAAAGTACAATATCATGAGTGAATGCTAATGTAAACCGAAGAATTTAGGTGATAATGATGTGTCAATGCAGCTTCACAGAGTGTAACAAATGTACCACTATGGTGGAAGTTGTTGACAGTGGAAGAAGTTGTGCATGTGTGGGAACAGGGTGTATGTGGGAAATCTCTGTACTTCTGCTCAATTTTGCTGTGAACCTACAATTTCTCTAAAAATAAAGTTTTTATTAAAAGTTAAAAATAAATAACATCAAAATTATATAGAGCTAAATAAACATAAAACTGGAGAAATCTGAATAAGATGACTAATGTCAATGTCAGTATTGCAGTTGCAGCATTACACTACAGTTTTGCAAAATGTTATCAGTAGGGGAAACTGAGTGAAGTATAGAGGAGACTCTATATTGACTCTTGATCTGAATATACATCTATCTGAATGCAGAGTTCAATTTAAAAAATAAGGTTATGTCTACTACTGGAGTAGACAGCCAGATCGAGAGTTTCATTCTAAAAATACAATGAAGAAAGCGTCATGAGAATCAATGAGAGTATCTATACTTCTTGGATGCTCACTGATTAATTGGGTAGTGGAGCAGAAAAAGAAAATGACTAGATTTGAAAACTGAATGGTAGGGAGAATCACAGAAGCCACAACAAGGCTAAGAAACCCCTGAAAAGCAAAAGCACTTGATATTTGATATTTAAATGCCTAGTAGGCCATCAAGTTGGAAGTGATTTTTAAAAAATAGAAAGAAAAAATGTGCTTAAAGCTTAGGAAAAGAGGTCAGGATTACAGATGTAGATTTGTACATCTGTAAGTTCCATGCTTAGAGATAATTGAAAACATGGCAGTGGTCAAGTTGCTTACAGAAAAAAAAAAAGAAAGACAAAGGCAAAAATTATACTGTGACCGAAATATAGAAGAATGCCTATGTTTAGTTCTTAGGCAAGGTATATTGTGAACAAATAAATAAAATCAAGTGGAAAGGTAGAACATTAAAAAAATGGGTGATTACATAGAATCAAATGCCAATCCAAATTTGTATTGAATAACTGAGGAAGTTTTGAAATTTTGAGGTTGTTGCTGTCTTCCAAGAAAACAATCTTAGTTTAATTTATAGATCATGGTAAGGAAAGGAAGATAGTTGGTAAATCCAATGGCTCTAAGAAGTTTGGGGAACAAGATAGCAAACTGGCATACAATGCTGGCTTTTTGTACCTGGAAATCTCAAAGCAATAGGAAAGTGATGGTTCCCAGAGGCTGGCTCATTAACACAAACATTATTCATATCCTGTAGAGAGACAATGGTATTTGAATAATGATTGTGTATGTGTGGGAAATGGTAAAAAACAAAACAAAAAAAACCTGTAAAGGATGAAGGGAAAGGTTTCACATTAGGTCTTTCTGTTTCCTTGTCATAGTCCTGTATATAATTTCGCTACTTAGGGGTAATTTGACTCTTATCAAAAACATCTGTTTGATTAAGGATTCCATAGACAAAAAATTTGAGATACACTGGGTAAATATATTTAAACATCTAAAACCAACAAGGGATGAACACATATATTATACATGGAACTCCTTTAAATGAATGAGAAAACTCATATAAAAATAAAGAAATAGACAATTCAAAGTAAGAAAAATCTCAAAGACTAATTAATATAAATGCATATGCAACCTCAGTAACAGCCAGAAAAAAAAAAAAAAAAGAAAAAGTAAATTGCACAAAGAGATACAAGTTTACTTATCACTGACAACATTGGATAGCTAGATATTAGTAAATGTGTTAATTATGTTGAAAACAAGAAACCCAGCTGGGTGCGGTGACTCACGCCTGTAATCCTGGCACTTTGGGAGGTCATGGCAGATGGATCACTTGAGTTCAGCAGTTCAAGACCAACCTGACCAACATGGTGAAACCCATCTCTACTAACAATACAAAAAATGTAGCCAGGCATGGTGGCACATGCCTGTAATTCCAGCTACTGGGGAAGTTGAGGCAGGAGAATTGTTTGAATCCAGGAGGTGGAGGTTGCAATGAGCCAAGATCATACCACTGCACTCCAGGTTGAGTGACAGAGCAAGACTTCATCTCAAAAAAAAAAAAAAAAAGAAAGAAAGAAACCCACCACAAGCAACGATGGAATATCTACTGACATAACCATTCCAGAAAGCATTACAACTAAGTTCTCATTTCTCCTTTGATTCAGCAGTTTCACCACTGGATTAAGCTTGCTAGGGAGCCTAGCTGATATTCACAGTGACCACTAACAGGATGGTCATTGTAGCTTCTGTATAGTAGAGAAGCACTGAAAACAACTTGGGTACTATTCTTTATATATAAATTAAGTTACGTGCACAAGAAGGAATTCTATGCAGTGGAGGAAGTGAATTGGTTTACATACCTACCCAAGATGTGATAGATCAAAAGCTGAAGAGAGGATAGATGAATGCCCAAAACATAAGACTGAGGGAAAAAAAAAAGAGTAAGCAACATAAGATTAATAACTCTAAATTATTTGTAAGAATGTCAAACACAGAACTATACACAAAATAGTACATTTGTCAAGGATTTATATATTTATACATATAGAATTATGAAAGAAGAATTGAAAGAAGATATTCTACATACAGAAAAAAACTAAACAGAGAAATCTTGCAGTGGAAATGAAAATTCTATGCCAGAAGACGGCCAACTAGAAGCATTTAGTGTGTGCCAGTCTCATGGAAACAAATAGAAGGGGAAAGTAACTGTCAACTGAAACATCTAGGTACATGCATTGGGATTCATTAAGAAAAGTACCTGACCTGCAAAGGATGGAGCAAGGCAAGGCAGGATGACCACCCCTCGGAGTGGCTTGGAGCCAGAGGAGCCTCCCCCACCCACGGAAGCAGTGAGTGAGGATCCATGTTTCTCCCATGGATCTTTGCAACTCTTGGGTCAGGAGATTCCCTCATAAACCCAGTCCACCAGGGCCTTCATTCTAACATACCAAGCTATGTGGAGTCTCAGCAGAGCAGCTGTTCAGGCATATGTGGAGCCCCAGAAGCTTCAGATACCCAGGGTTCCGGGCAAAAGTGGCTGCAACTCCAGCAAAACAGGAGGTAAGACCCCCATAATACATACCCCTAGGAAAGAGGCTGAATTTAGGGGGCTGAGCAGCCACAGTCTGCAGGCTTTGCTTCCATGGCATCTTGCAGGATAAGACCCTCTGGCTTGGAACTCCAGCTAGCTATGAGTAGCAACATTACATTTCCCTGAGAAACAGATCCCAGCGGGACAGGTAGTCTGCCCACTTAGCTATTTTGCAGCTTTAGTAATTGATGCCTTCAGGTTCTGGGGAATTCAAGGTGTCTGGGGAGAGGAGCGGTCCCCCAGGCCAGCACCGTAGCTCTGTGAAGAGGCAGCCAGACTGCTTTTTCATACAGATCCTGGAACCCATTTCTCTTCCCTGAGTGGAATCCCCCAACCAAGGTCTACAACCACCCCCACAGGTGTTTTCCAGCCAGCAGCAGTTCCAAACTTACCTGGGATGGAGCTCCCAAAGGGAGGGGTGGGCCACCATCTTTGCTGTTTTGTAGCTTTAGCCATTGTCACCTTCAGGCTTTGGAGAGTTTAAGGTGACTGGGCACTGGAGCAGGCCCCCAGCACAGCACAGCTCCTCTATGGAAAAGTGCCAGAGTGCTCTGTAATGCAGGTCCCTGATCCCCTTCCTCCCCACTGGGTGGGAGCTCCCTCCCGAGGTTTCCAGCCACCACTGCCAGTGTGTTCAGGCCAGCAACAGATCTGTACCTCCGTGGGACGGAGCTCTCAGATGGAGAGGCAAGCCACAATCTTTGCTGTTTTGCAGCCTTCAATGAAGATGTCTTCAGGTACTAGAAAATCTGAGGTAACTAGGGACTAGAGTGGACGCCCAGCATACTGCAGCAGCCCTGTGGAAAAGTAGCCTGGCTGCTTGTTACATGGGTCCCTGATCCCATATCTCCTCTCTGGGTTGGTCCTCCCAGCCTGGCTCTTCAGCCACCTCCAACTGGAACTATCAAGCCAGTAGCAACTTCCTGGCACAGAGTACCCAGTGGGAGGAGCAGGTTGCCATTTTTGCTTTCTCACAGCCCTTGCCCTTGCTGTTTCCAGGCTTTGGAGAGTACTCAGGATTATGGACTGGTCCAGACCCCCAGGACAGAGCACCCATTTCATGGAAAAGTAGCTGGACTGAACTTCATTCATGCCCCCATCCTCACTTCTCCTCACTGAGCAGGGCTGCCTGACCTGACACTTCAGCACAACCACCCTGCTGCTGCCTACTTCAACAGCCTAGCAGTTAGAGGAACAGCCACATGCAGAGATGAGAAAGAACCAATGCAAGAACTCCAACAACTCAAGTGGCCAGTGTCTTATGTCCTCCAAATAAACACACTAGCTCTTTAACAAAGGTTCTTAACCAGACTGACTTGGCTAAAATGACAGAAATAGAATTCAGAATATGGATTGGAACAAAGATCAGTGAGATTCAGGAGAACAGCAAAAATCAATCCAAAGAAATTAAGAATCACAATAAAATGATACCGGAGCTCATAGATGAACTAGCTGGTAAAAAAAAAAAAGAACCTCACTGGTCCGATAGAGCTGAAAAACACACTACAACAATTTCAGAATGCAGTCACAAGTATTGACAGCAGAATAGACCAAACTGAGGAAAAAAATCTTGGAACTTGAAGTCTGGTTCTCTGAAATAAGACAGTCAAACAAAAATAAAGGAAAAAAGAATGAAAAGGAATGAACAAAACCTTGGAGAAATATGGGATTATGTAAGGAGGCCAAATTTATGAATCATTGGCATCTCTGAAAGGGAGAGGGAGAAAGCAAATAACTTGAAAAACATATTTCAGTATAGAGTCCATGAAAACTTCTCCAACCCTGCTAGAGTGGCCAAGAGTCAAACTCAGGAAATAGAGAGAACCCTTGCAAGATTCCACACAAGAAGATCATCCTCAAGGCACATAGCAATCAAGTTTTACATGGTCGAAATGAAAAAATGAATGTTAAAGACAGCTAGAGTATTGGGAAAACCCTCTCCCAATGTTTAACATGGGTTCTTTTCTATTTCCTAAGTGTCTCAGCTGGGTTGGGAAATAAAGGGAAAGAGCACAAGAGAGAGAAATTTAAAGCTGGGTGTCCAGGGGAGTCATCACATGTTAGCAGGATCCGTGATATTCCCCGAGCCATAAAACCAGCAAGTTTTTATTAGCGATTTTCAAAAGGGGAGGGAGTGCACGAATAGGGTGTGTGTCACAGAGATCACATACTTCACAAGGTAATAAAATATCACAAAGCAAATGGAGACAGGGCGAGATCACAGGACCACTGGATGAGGTGAAATTAAAATTGCTAATGAAGTTTCAGGCACACATTGTCATTGATAACATCTTATCAGGAAACAGGGTTTGTGCGAAGATAACCTCTCTGACCACAATTTATTAGATGAGAATTTTCTCATTCTAATAAACCTGGGAGCACTATAGGAGACCAGGGCTGGTTTATTTCATCCCTTCGGCTTCGGCCATGAAAGATGGCACACTTTGAGAGGGCCGTTCATAGGCCTACCCTCAGGACACATTCTCTTTCTCAGGGATGTTCCTTGCTGAGAAAAAGAATTCAGCGATATTTCTCCTATTTGCTTTTGAAAGAGGAGAAATATAGCTCTGTTCCACTGGCTCACCGGCAGCCAGTTCAAAGTTACCTCTCTTGTTTCATGAACATTGCTGTTATACTGTTCTTTTTTTTAAGATGCCCAGATTTCATATTCAAACACACATGCTCTACAAACAATTTGTGCAGTTGACACAATCACAGGGTCGTGAGGTGACATTCATCCTCCTCAGCTTACAAAGAAGATGACGGGATTAAGAGATTAAAGTAAAGACAGGCATAGAAAATCACAAGGATATTCACTGGGGAAGTGATAAGTGTCCATGAAATCATCACAATTTATGTTTAGAGATTATAGTAAAGACAGGCATAAGAAATTATAAAAGTATTAATTTTGGGGAACTAATAATTGTCCATGAAATCTTCAATTTATGTTCTTCTGCCGCGGCTTCAGTCGGTCCCTACCTTCAGGGTCCCTGACTTCCCGCAACACTAGAGAGAAGGAGGAGGTCACCTACAAAGGGAATCCCTTCAGGCTAGCAGTGAACATCTCAGTAGAAACCCTACAAGCCAGAAGAGATTTGAGGCCTATATTCAATATTCTTAAAGAAAAAATCTTCAACCAAAAATGTCATATCTAGCCAAAATAAGCTCCCTAAGTGAAGGAGAAATAAGATCCTTTCCAGATAAGCAAATGCTAAGAGAGTTTGTTATCATCAGACCTGCTTTACAAGAGATATTGAAAGGAGCACTAAGTATGGAAGGAAAGACAGTTACTAATCACTACAAAAACACATCTAAGTACACGGAGCAGTGATACTATAAACCAGCCTCACAAACAAGCTGGCATAATAACCAATTAACACCACAATGACAGGTTCAAATCCACACATATCAATACTAATCGTGAATGTAAATGTGCTAAATGCCCCATTTAAAAGGCATTTAGTACAATACTAATCTGTGGCAAGCTGAATAAAACAGCAAGACCCAATGGTATGCCATCTTCGAGAGTCCCCTTTCACACACAATGACATCCATAGGCTCAAAATAAAGGGATGGAAGAAAATCTACCAAGAAAATAGAAATCAGAAAAAAGCAGGGGTTCCAATCCTAACTTCAGACAAAACAGACTTTAAACCAACAAAGATCAAAAAAGACAAAGAAGGGCATTACATAATGGTAAAGAGTTCAATTCAGTAAGAAGACTTAACTATCCTAAATATAGATACACCAACACAGGAGCACTCAGATTCATAAAGCAAGTTCTTTGAGACCTACCAACAGACTTACACTCCCACACAATAATAGTGGGAGACTTCAATGCCCCACTGATAATATTAGTCAGAGCACTGAGGCAGAAAATTAGCAAAGATATTCAGGACCTGAACTCAACATTGAACCAAATGGCTCTGACAGATGTATACAAAACTATCCATCCCCAAACAACACAATATATATTGTTCTTCCCATCCCCATGTGGCACATATTCTAAAATCAACCACACAATTAGATATAAAACAATTCTCAGCAGATGCAAAAGAACAGAAGCTCACACCAAACACACTCTCGCACCTCAGCACAATAAAAACAGAAATCAAGACTGAAAAAAATCACTCAACACAAAGCAACTATGTGAAAATTAAACAACCTGCTCCTGAACGACTTTTGGGTAGATAACGAAATTAAGGCAGAAATCAAGAAGTTCTTTGAAACTAATCAGAACAAAGAGACAACATAGCAGGATCTCGGGGACACAGCTAAGGCAGTGTTTAGAAGGAAACTTATAGAGCTACATGCCCACATCAAAAAGCTAGAAAGATTTCAAATTAACAACTTAATATCAAATCTAGAAGAACTAGAGAAGCAAGACCAATCTTGCTTCTAGAAGCAAGATTCACTGCTAGCCTGAAGGGATTCCCTTTGTAGGTTAGAAGCAAGACTAACCTGAACGCTGGCAGAGAAAAAAATTAACTAAAATCAGCACTGAACCGAAAGAAATCAAGACACCAAAAAATATTCAAAACATCACTGAATCCAGGAGTTGGCATTTTGAAAAAAACGAATAAGATAGGTTGCTAGCTAGCGCGATACAGAAGAAAAGAGAGAAGATCCAAATAAACACAATCAGTAATGACAAAGGGGGATATTTCCACTGAACCCACAGAAATACAAATAACTATCAGAGACTACTATGCACACCAACAAGAAAACCTAGAAGAGATGGATAAATTCCTGGACACACACACCCTTCCAATACTCAATCAAGAAGAAATTGATTCCTTGAACAGACCAATAATGAGATTTGAAATTGAATCACTAATAAATAGCCTACCAATCAAAAGAAGCCCAGAACCAGACAGACTCACAGTCAAATTCTACCAGATATACAAAGAAGAGCCTACTACAAAGTACAATTTCTACTGAAACTGTTCCCAAAAATTGAGAAGGAGGGACTTCTCCCTCACTTATTCTATGAGACCAGCCTCATCCTGATACCAGAACATGACAGAGACACAACAAAGAAAATCTCAGGCCAATATCCTTGATGAACATTAATGTAAAAATCCTCAACAAAATACTGGCAAACCAAATTCAGCAGTACATCAGAAAGCTTATCCACCACGATCAAGTAGGCTTTATTTCTGGGATATAAGTTTGGTTCAAAATAAGCAAATCAATAAATGTGATTCATCACATAAACAGAACTAAAGACAAAAACCACACAATCATCCCCACAGATGCAGAAATTACTTTCAATACAATTTCACACGTTTTTATGTATATATATATATATATATAAAACCTCAATAAACTAGGCATTGAAGGGATGTGCCTCGAAATAATAAGAGCTATTTAAGACAAACCCACAGTCGGCATCAACTGAATGGGCAAAAGCTGGAAGCATTTCCTTTAAAAACTGGGACAAGACAAGGATGCATTCTCTCATCACTCCTATTCAGTATAGTTTTGGAAGTTCTGGTCGGATTAATCAGGCAAAAGGAAGAAATAAAGGGCATCCAAATAGAGAGAGAAGTCAAACTATCCCAGTTTGCAAATGACATGATTCTATATCTAGAAAACCCCATAGTCTTGACTCAAAAGCTCCTTAAGCTGATAAACAACTTTAGCAAAGTTATAGGACACAAAATCACCACACAAAAATCAGCATTCTTATACTCCAACAATAGCCAAGCTGAGAGTCAAATCAGGAACACAATCCCATTCACAGCTACTATAAAAAGAAT
Source organism: Rhinopithecus roxellana (assembly GCF_007565055.1). NCBI lineage: Eukaryota > Metazoa > Chordata > Mammalia > Primates > Cercopithecidae > Rhinopithecus > Rhinopithecus roxellana. Next base: position 61,940,621 of record NC_044550.1, read on the forward strand.
AAATATCTAGGAATACAACAAATCAGGTGAAAGATCTCTACAATGAGAATTACAATACACTGCTTAAAGAAGTCAGAGATGACACAAACAAATGGAAAAATATTCCATGTATGTGATAGGAAGAATCAATATCTTTAAAATGACCATATTGCTCAATGCAATTAAGAGATTCATTGCTATTCCTCTCAAACTACCAATGGCATTCCTCACAGAATTACGGGAAAAATAAATCCTATATTAAAATTCATATGGAATCAAAAAAGAGCCCAAATAGCCAAGGCAATCCTGAGCAAAATGAACAAAGCTGGAGGCATTATTTTACCTGACTTCAAACTATTCCACAGGGCTACAGTAACCAAAACAGCATGGTACTGGTACAAAACCATACACGTAGACCAATGGAACAGAACAGAAAGCCCAGAAATAATGTCACAGACCTACAACCATCTGACCTTTGACAAAGGTGAAAAAAAGCAATGGGGAAAGGGCTCCTATTTAATTAATAGTGCTGGGATAACTGGCTAGCCATATGCAGAAGATTGAAACTGGATCCCTGGCTTACACCATACATAAAAATCAACTCTAGATGGGTTAAAGACTTAAATGTAAAACTCAAAATTATAAAAACCCTGGAAGACAACCTAGGTAATACCATTCTGAAGATAAGAACTGGCAAATATTTCATTATGAAAATGCCCAAAGTAATTGCATCAAAAGCAAAAATTGACAAGTGGTTTCTAATTAAACTAAAGAGCTTCTACAGAGTAAAATAAACTGTCAACAGAGTAAACAGACAACCTACAGAATGGGAGAAAATTTTTGCAAATTATGTAGACAATGGTCTAATATCCAGCCTCTATAAAGAACTTAAAAAAATGTATAAGAAAAAAAAAAACCCACTAAAAAGTGGATAAAGAGCATGAATAGACACTATTTAAAAGAAGATGTACATGTAGCCAAGAAGGATATGGAAAAAACCTCAATATCACAGATAATTAGAGAAATGCAAATCAAAACCAAACTGAGATACCATTTCAAACCAGAGTGGCTATTACTAAAAAGTCAAAAAATAATAGATGCTTGTAAGGTTGTGAAGAAGAGGAATACTTATGTACTATTGGTAGAAGGGTAAGTTCGTTCAACCACTGTGGAAAGTTTTGAGGCAATTCCTCAAAGAGCTAAAAACAGAACTATCGTTCAACCCAGCAATCCCATTACTTGGTATGTACCCAAAGGAATATAAATCATTCTACCATAAATACACACACATGTGTATGTTCATTGTAGCACTATTCACAATATCAAAGACATGGAATCAACTTAAATGCCCATTGATGGTAGACTGGATAAAGAAAATGTGGTACATAAACACCATGGACTACTATGCAACCATTAAAAAGGATAAGATAATGTCCTTTGTAGGAATATGGATGGAGCTGGAGGCCATTATCCTAAACAAACTAATGCAAGAACAGAAAAACAAATACCAGGCCGGGTGCAGTGGCTCATGCCTGTAATCCCAGCACTTCAGGAGGCCAAGGCGGGAGGATCATGAGGACAGGAGATCGAGACCACAGTGAAACCCAGTCTCTACTAAAAATACAAAAAATTAGCTGGGCTTGGTGGCGGGTGCCTGTAGTCCCAGCTAGGCAGGAGAATGCCGTGAACCCGGGAGGCGGAGCTTGCAGTGAGCCGAGATAGCACCACTGTACTCCAGCCTGGGCAACAGAGTGAGACTCTGTCTCAAAAAAAGAAAAGAAAAACAAATACCGTGTATTCTCACTTGTAAGTGGGAGCTAAATGGTGAAAACACGTGGACACAGAGAGGAACAACAGATACTGGGGCCTACTTGAAGACGGAGGGTGGGAGGAGGGAGAGGAGCAGAAAAAAACAACTGTTAGGTACTAGGATTAGTACCTGGGTGACTAAATAATCTGTACAAGAAACCCTCATGAGTTTACCTATATAACAAACCTGTACATGTACTCCTGAACCTAAAATAGAAGTTAAAAAAAGAAAAAAAAATTCTACACTAGAACTTCAATTCTGAGCACATGAGATGCTTAAAAACAAAAAGGAAATAAACAAGCAAGTGTGTTTTTTGGAAATGTCAGCAGGTTTAGTGGTAGTACAATTTAATCAAGATAGTGAGGAGAGACTGGAGATTGTTTCTAATTCATAAGGAAGGAACAAGGAGAAAGAGTTGAATTACAAAGAAAAAAGATGCTTATTTTGGAGCAGTATACCGAAGGAAGGTAGAAGGAAATGGGATTTGGAGATTCGGGTTAAATGAATATCTTTGGTAAGTAGAAAGATCCCATTTTCATCAGCAGGAGCAAAGGAATAGAGAAAGAACGAACAGAGAGATATTTTAAGGCAGACGTGGGATAGAGAGAGCAGCTTCCTTTCTCTTCTTCTTCTTTTTTTTTAAAGTATATTTCTCAGTTTAGCACAGAAATGTATAGTCTTGTCTTATTTTCAAAATCATCACATGTGTATTACTCTTGGATCCTTAACTATATTGAGAGCACCTTACATTTCCTCAGAGATTATGAGAAAAATGAATTTTAGATCAAGAAGGGTCTTAAGAAGCATGTAATTAGCATCGATTATACCTGTATTATGTGATAAGCACTGTTTAAAGGGTGTACATGCATTTCTCTAGACAAATCCTTATTTTCCTTTTCTTTTTTTTGTTTTCCCAACAGATGATTAAATGAAGATCCAAAGAGGCTACCTGGAGGAAGTCATCACACACAGTAGCTAATGACAGTGTTGGGGATAAGAATCCAGATGTTTTAATTTCCAGGTCTTGGCCTGTTTTCCTCTGTCTAAATCCTGCTGCAGTTCAGCAGCTTCCAGTGCTGGATGATAGGCAAGCTGAAAGCGTGTTCCCTGAGTGAGGATTAACAATAGGCATGTGGCCTCATTTTTAAAATCTTCAACTCACAGGCCTTGTCACAGGTTTGTACCCCAGGCTCTTCTTTTTTCTTTTTGAAAGCTTCAGTCATACAGAGAAGGATAATAAAGCCAATACTCCTCTTGCTGAGGTTTTATGAGTTTCTGTGCTGAAGACAGCATGCCAGAAGCTATTTTGGGCTATACGGTTTAAAATAATGAGAAAACCAACACCAGCAGCTGGGTGAACTCAGCACAATGCAAACAAGTAGCACTGAGCACACACGCACAGTGGGGACCTGCTCCACGGGTTTATAGCTTTTGGGAGTTGCTTCTGCAGTTCTTTATTCCTGAGAGAACACTGACTACATTGGCGCTTTGCTAGTCTGGAGGTATCCAGTCCCAGCTTTAATGAAAGGCCTCACTGCCAGCAGTTCAGCCAAAAAGGGAACTCCCACTCCTGGGCATCATTTTGCACTGAATGGGTATTAAGCAATTAATTATGAAACCTTGCTTCTATATTGTTGCTATGGAAATCTGTGGGAAGGAAACATTAAATATTGTAGGAAATAATTCGAGAATAATGAGCTGAGAGGGACAGACCATCACCATCTCAATTATTTCCATCATCACATTGTCAGGTGGAAAAAGTAAAAATCTATGGAAATTTTATGCACGTTAATTTTCCTTTGTTGGAATTTGAATATCTCTAAAAAGTATAATTCATTCATATCAGCGTTCATATGAGGCTTCCACACTTTTTTAAAGAGTATTGAATAATAATAGCAATAGCAAGGTACCTAAAACTCCAGATTAACTAATTATACTCCCCCAAAGCAATGCATGTAAACATTTGGTTCACATCTTTAACAATTCAAGAATATACACACTTATAGTTTTGTACTTAAATTTTTATTTTTTTCAGAAAATCCTCATTAAAATCCTCATAAATTCCAAAAAGTTCATGTGTCAAAGACGCCATAGTCCTTCAAAATGAAGAAAAGGATTAAGAGAAATAAGTCATTCTGTGACAAAAATAAGTTCTTAAGCTCACGTGTCAGTTTTAACAAAGTTTCATAGCTTATTGCATTAGCTTCTGTCTTTGGTTATATCATGTCAAGTAGGGGCATGCCATTTGACCCATTACTTAAAAAGAAATATTTATAAATTTTCTTTGGTCATCAAAGCTGGCAGAAGTGGAATTTAGAATGATGATATTTCCATCCTTCCTGAGCTCAATGGAGCACAATATGGGTCTTGAGTAATAGAGACCAATGGGGCTACGGTAGAAAAGCACAGTTAAGCTAGAGTTTTCTGTGAGCTGGTTATGATGCGTGAGTACCAGAGTATTAATTGTCAAATACAATTTTCAGTAATTCAAAACATGGCTGTCATACAGATATAAAATGAAGATGTGTCAAATACAATAGAATTCATGAACAAATAAACAGTAAGATGCTAAAGCTGATTAAAAAACCATTGAGTATAGGCATTTGGGAAAAACAAGCATTAGACTATGATCTCTAGGTTAGATTTCTAAAAAAATTTTAGTGTTCTACCAGGTAATGATGAAATCATTACTTTTAAGATATTTTTCCAATGGACAGATATACACAAATTAACATACAACTTCACAGTGGCTAGGCCTGAATTTTTTAAAAAATAGCAATGACAATCATGGTAAATTACTCTAAATAGTCCTTGGATTGGCTTGCTAAACAATGCTCCAGTGTGATTTGGAAATGATATACTGTGCTCTTTTTATTTACAATTTTTGGATATGTTTTCTTAACAGTTCCTCTATTTCGATAATAAACAACCTCTAAAACTTTTTCTTGATTTCAAAAGAGGCTGGCTCCATTATGTTTGGCCTGATATTTCACTCATGTGCAGAAAACACTGTGAATTAATCATGTAAGACTTCTTGGCCGGGCGCAGTGGCTCAAGCCTGTAATCCCAGCACTTTGGGAGGCCGAGACGGGCGGATCACGAGGTCAGGAGATCAAGACCATCCTGGCTAACCCGGTGAAACCCCGTCTCTACTAAAAATACAAAAAACTAGCCGGGCGAGGTGGCGGGTGCCTGTAGTCCCAGCTACTCCGGAGGCTGAGGCAGGAGAATGGCGTGAACCCGGGAGGCGGAGCTTGCAGTGAGCTGAGATCCGGCCACTGCACTCCAGCCCGGGCAACAGAGCAAGACTCCATCTCAAAAAAAATAAAAAAATAAAAAAAAATAAAAAATAAAAAAGACTTCTTGAGCTTGGAGCACAGTACAAATACTGAAGCTAAAAAATTAACATTTGTGTGGAAATTTCATTTTGGAAATAAAGACTGAGTCTTTTACATGCCTCTATTAGTCTTCTATCTCAAACCTAAGTAACAGACTGTGGAAAGATATTATTGCTAATATAAAGAATGAAGAATTATCCTTCAATTTGATTAAGCTCTAGTGTTACATTTTCACAATCCTAAAGTTTGTAGAAGTAATGATGTATTCTGATCAGTAAACCAATGTAAGAAATTCAAGCAGCTCAGTTTAAACAGAAATACCATTTGTCCTAAGAATCCTATTATTGGGTATATAACCAAAGGAATATAAATCATTCTGCTCTAAAGACACATGCACCCATGTGTTCATCACAGCACTATTTGCAATAGCAAAGACATGGAATCAACCTAATCGTCCATCGATAGTAGAGTGGATAAATAAAATGTGGGACATATGCAACATGGAATACTAGGCAGACATAAAAAAGAATGAGATCATGTCCTTTGCAGCAACATGGATGGAGCTAGAGGCCATTATCTAAGCAAACTAACCCAGAAACTGAAAACCAAATATCACATGTTCTCACTTAAAAGTGGGAGCTAAACAATAAGAACACATGGACACAAAGAGATTACTTGAATGTGGAGGGTGGGAGAAGGGGGAAGATCTCCCTTAGTACCCATAGTATCTATTGGGTACTATGCTTATCACCTGAGTAAGGAAATAATCAGTACACCAAACCCCCTAGACATACAGTTTACTTGTATAGCAAACCTATGATTTTACCCGGAACCTAAAATAAAAGTTAAAAACAAAAAAATAGCTTCCTATCTAAAAATTAAAAAGAAAAGAAACTTAAGCAGTCAGATTAATTGGCCTCTTCAAAAAATAAAAAACCCAAAATCAAAATTATTACGCCCTTCTATTTTGTTCAAAGATTCACCTTAACTTTATGAATATGAATTTTTATGTGAAAATGTTTCTAGATAGTGGTTTCATGAGGATTTTTTTTTCTCAAATGGCTAGCAGATTTAATGTATTAAAAGCTTGGTTTCATTATTTTCTGAGAATGTTAGATGTATAATATATAAGTGATTAATTTGAGAGTTTTTATTATCTAGTGTAATAATATCCCCCAGAGGAAAGAAAATATTTTGAATTCACACAAAGAGCAGAAAAGGCTTTTCTCAGTTGCAGACACATCACTTTCTGCTTCAATTCAGCATCCTCAGCTCCTGGTGGAGGATAAAAATGAAGCACAAATCCGTGTTTCAAAAGTCTATTCTAGCTTTGATTGTTCAAAAGATAATTTTGTAATTGATTTGAACTCACACACAGCAAAATGAACAAACAAAAGAAGGCTAACAAACCAAATTTTATGTTGTGTCTGACCTGATAGGATAGATTTCTAGCATCCTGGTGGAGATTCTTAATCACAGACATATAAACCCACTCACATATACACACAGGGTGTTGCCTAAACTATGCAATGGTGGCACATGCTCTACCAGTTTTTGCCTCTGGCTGGGGAGAGAGAACTCAAACCGTGAGTTAAATAATGCACAGACAGACCAACAGCCTTGGCTAAGAAATAGAAACAAAGACAAAAATATTAGGAGGAAAAAAGATGAAGTTCTAGTACCACTTGAGATCCTGAGAATCATGAAAACATAGGCTTCAGCCTGAAAAAATGATGAATTGCATTTTTCTGACAATGCACATGATTATCTATGACAGATGCATCCACTTGGACATCTTGTAAATAACCTCTAAAAACGTCCAAGTTTAATTTTAGAACATAAAAATATGATTATCATGTAAATATTGAATATACATATATCAAGGATTTTATGCAACTGATTAATTAATGCAGATATCAGGAAAAATGATTTTTTAAAGTTTAAACAATCATTCTGGGGAACTGGCTATTTCTAGACAGCAATGCTCTTGTGTGGTTGTCTTTTGATTTTAAAGTTTTGGGTATTTCCTAGGGTATTTAAAAGAAACTCAGTTTGTATGTTTTGAGATAGTATTTGGAGAGTGATGTTACGGTTTAAAATAAAAATCACATGCTTGAAAATAAATATAGTTTATATTTAGTTAATAAACATAAGAGTTAAATAACATTTATTTTAAAGATACATTTAAAAAACTGACTATAATATGGCCTTCAAGTAAATTCATAAAGCAAAAAACTTAAAAAATCTCCTGATTAGAAGCAAGTCAAACTTAAGCATAATGTTCTTAGAGTAATGTGGACTGCTTGCTGATTCTAGCTTTAAACATTAAACCTATACCATTCCTATTTTCATTTTTTATTTATATATTTTTAGAGTTAAGATCTTGCTCTGTTATCCAGGCTGGAGTGCAGTGGCATGATCATAGCTCATTATAGCCTAAAACTTCTGGACTTAAGCAATCCTCCTACTTCCCAAGTAGCTGGGACTACAGGCACCCACCACCATGCCACACTTATTTTTACTTTCGTAGAGACAGGGCATTGCTATGTTGCCCAGGCTGGTCTCAAACTCCTGGCCTCAAGCAATCCTCCCACCTTGGCTTCTCAAAGTTATGTGATCACAGGCATGAGCCACTACTCCTGGCCCCATTCTTATTTTGATTGCATATTGAGACTTAAAGACTGAATTCCTTAGCCTTAACTAAAAACAGAATATATATTTCTATTAACCAAAAAAGACAAATTATGTTTTCTATTTTTTTGTCTGATAGATTACAGTTTTTTCAAATACTCAATTCACATGAATTATACGCAATTTATTTTGGTGGCATAAATATTTTCACACCTTATGTACTATCATTTTAAATTATATAAGTGATACTGTGATTAGTATAATATTAGTTCATTTTAAATATCATCATAATATTGATGACTTTTTGCCATTATATATTGATTGTATGATCAACAGAGTCTGCACTTTAACAAGATTCTCAGATGACTTATATGCACATTTGATTCTGAAAAACACTGATATAAGAAAAATAAGTAGAATTCAGATTCTAATATTGTCCTTGCCATTCAGTAGCTTTGTAATCTTACAACCTGACATAAACTCTTTTTTCATCTATTAAATGGGACAGTAAAGCCTGCCTTTTAAGGCTGTTGTGAGTACTAAATAATTTTGTTACCTATAAATTTCCTGGTAAATTCAAGTCTCTATAAATGTTAGCCATCACAATAATATCATTTTAAAAAGTCAGACTAAAGTTTCCATTGAAAAATCTTAGATCTAAAGCAAGTAATTATAATATTCGGTCTCCTAATCTCTACTAAATAAAACAGTTGAGTGGGCACACATATTTTATTTTGGGCAAATTTTCTATTTCTCAAGTAATTGTCTCTAGATTAGTGCTTCCAAGTAGTAGTTCCTGATTCAGTAACATTTCATTTCCTGGAAATTTGTTAGAAATGCAAATTATCCAGTCCAGTCCTTACCTAATGATAAGAAACTGTAAGAAGAGGGCCCAGCAATCTGTGTTTAACAAGTTTCCTAGGTGATTCCGAAACATACTAAAGTTTGAGAACTATTGCTCTAGATCAACCTCCAGGAATATTTAACCCAATTAATTTTGTGAGATGATCTAATGAACACTTTTGGAGCAGACATCCAATCCACGATTATCATGCATCTAAACATTGCTTAATGCATCTCATTGGCATCAACTTCCATCCCTGGACCTGAGTGCACACCATTTCTCTATAATGGCTATACTTCCTAATTCTAAACATTTGGCATTTTCAGTGAAATGTATTACAGTAATAATTTTTCTAAGAGAGAAGAATTTTGTTTTTACCTTACTGGAACCTCAATGAAACTGCTTCCAAACTTCTTCCTGGAGGGCTTTTGGCTGCTGTGATCCCGTAGCCAGCTATAGGCACATAGTGTCAGGAACACCTAGAGGTATTTTTGCAGCTACAGAATCTTCTGTTAACTTTCCTGTCCTTGTTCTGATTACGGCAATGTTCATCCTGAGCTTCACAGTGCATCATGTTGCCAGGGGGACTTAGCAACAAAAGCAGCAGAGGAAGTGAAGGATACATTTAAAAAATGTAGATCTAAACCTAATTTTTGTTTTCTTTTGGTTAAAATGAATTCGTAGATGTTAGTTATTGAAACTGCATGCTTTGTTCATCATTAGTCTGTCTAAAATCCCTTGACTTAAAAATAAGAAATTATAGGTACTGAACCATATACCCTGTGATAAATGCAGGGAGATTGACTGTCTTGGTCCATTGAGGCTACTATAACAAAATACCACAAACTGCATAGCTTATAAAGAATTTATAATTTATTTCTCATGATGCTAAAAGCTAGAAAGTCCAAGATAAAGGACTGAGAGATTGGATATGTGGTGAGGGTTTGCTTTATGATTCATAGAGGCTTTCTTCTTAATGTGTCCTCACAAGTGGCAAGAGGCAAGGTAGTTCTCTGGGGTCACTTTTATAAGGGCACAGATTCCATTCACCTCCCAAAAGCTCCACCTTCTAATACCTTCGCATTAGTGACTGCCTTTCAACATATGAATTTTAGGAGGAAATAAACATTCATTTGATAGCACTGACTATGGAAATAAATTGCAGATTTAATGAGAATCTTCAGGTGATAAACGAGATTGCATATTTGGACCCTATAAAATGGCCAGTAAGATAGAATATCAGGGGATAGAAAGAATTGAATGATTATGTGGTTAGTTACTCAGCTAGTTAATGAATTCATTCCCTTTGCAGCAGTGATTAAGGGAACAGTATTCATGAATTGGATTTTTTTCACTGAGAGATACTCCATTAGCTAAATAAAGAAACATCTATACCCTTAATACGGACTTCAAAGACTTTCATAGGCTAGACTCAGGCTGCCTTGCTGACTTACTTTCCTACTGTGCTTCACCTCGCTCATTTTGCTGGTTTTTGAACATATTAAGCACACTCCTCAAGGCCTCTAGTTTGGAATGCTTTTTCCCCACTGTCTTATTCTATGTTGTGTTGCTATGACAGAATACCACGGACGGGGTGATGCATAATGATCAGAAATTTATTTGGCTCACAGTTCTGGAGGCTGGGAAGTTTCAGAGCTTAGCTCTGGCATTTTGTAAGGGCCTTTGTACAGTGTTATTCCATGGGGGAAGGAGGAAGAACAAGGGAGGGTAAGAGTGCTCAAAAGCAAATCCGCCCCTGAAAGCTCTTTCCTAAAGGCATAGAGACCCCTTTAAAGGCCTCACTTCTTAATCCTGTTAAGTTGGCAATTAAGTATAAACATGAAGTTTGCAGGGGACAAACATTCAAACCATAGAATCCGCTTTGTACATGACTTATGCTCATACTATTCAGGTTTCTGTTCATATTATCTTGTGTTTTGTTTTCATTTCTTCTTCTAATTTTTCGCTTTGTCTCATAAGAGAATGTTTGGATTCCTGTCCCTACCTAACTAATAGCACCCCTGAAATTATCTATTACTCTTCTTTATTCATCTTTATAGCACTAACACTATAAAATACATTTTATTTTATTTGTATCTTTCCTCTTCACTATGGTATATGCTTTAAGAGGGGCAGGAATTTGTTTTTTCTTCTTCATGACTGTAACACCAATATGTAGAACAGAGCTTGATGAGTAGGCAGTTGGGTAACATTTGTAAAATAAATGAATGAATAAATAGCTTACTGTTTTTCCAGTTTTGCTTGTGATAAACAGGCTACTTACTGTCTTGTCAGGCAACCAAGTGCAATCTTCAACAATGCACTTTGTCCAAATGTTCATCAGAAATTAAGTCAAAAATTTCTCTCTGGGTAACTTTTCCCATTTGTGCTATTTGATAAAAACAGTGCTGAACATCGACTGAGCTCATACTATGTTCTAAACTGTGAATAGTGTACATCATACTTTTCAGTGTGAAAGAATAATCAGTGAAAAAATCCAATTAATGAATACTGTTCTCTTAATCAGAGTTATGAAGGGAATAAATTCGCGATTTAATAATCAAACCCTATGAAATGCACCAAGTTTTTATGGAGCCTTAACAGAGAAAGAGCTTAGTAAATGTTAGCCATGCAGGAGGAATAATAATAATAATAATAATAATAATAAACAAATACTAATTCTTCTTCCATAGGAAAGTCTTTCTAAATTTGGAGATAGTTGCCACAAAATGTTGGGTGTTCTTTCTTCTCTTTAAATGCCTTCAGCTTTTAGAATATTTTCTTCTTCTTCAGTTTTCGTGGATGTTCTTCTGTTTGTGCAGTTTATAAATAGCCTGTTTAAAATGTATCCCAAGATGAGAAACAATGTTCTAGCTACAATTTAGCCTAGTGTAGAGTTTAGGCAATATAAGATGAAAATGATGCCATAAATACAATCTTACGTTGTGGCAGGTTTCAATTTAATGTCAATAATTAATTTCAGTGAATGTGTTAGTCATACAAAATCACATGTGTCTTCTCATTTCAAGTAGTCTTAAGCAAATTTACTCTCAAAGTAGTTGAATGTCAGTGGTGAAATGTAAAATATTCTACAATTATTTACATAGTTTCTTTTTCTTAAATTTTAATCAATTATTTCAGGCTTTTGGGAGCTTTTTAAATTTTGATTTAAATATCCAAGATAGTAACTATCCCTCCAACTATTATATCATTAAAATGTGTTTAATTATGACAGATATTGTTGCTTGCTTATGAAACACCCAATAGCTCTTTTCTTCACCCTAGAAGAACTCAATTTTATTTTCCTTTAGTTGGCCGCATGCCCAGGCCTGAGATATAAATCATAATTGTCTAAACAAACCATATGAAAGTCCTAATTTGGCATTTCATGGTCTAGGAGAGGCATATGATTCTCTTCTGGCCAATGAGACATAAGAAGTTTTTTGGGTGCTTCTGTGCAAGATTTTCTTTTCTGATAATGAATGGTATGGAAAACAGAAAGCCCTTTGGCTGCATTCATTTAATCCAGCAAAAAAACACTACTGTGTGAAGGTTTGTGGCTCTTTAATAATCACAGAGATGTCCATTTCCCGGTATGGAGACTGATGACGGAAAAAGACATAATTGAGCTAGGAGAAAAATGATCATCTATTGAACTAAGGCACTGTTAGTGTAAATTCTATTACACATAGCTAAAAGCTACAAGTTTTGCCTTATTTAAGATGCTTATATGTCATTAAATAGGAAAAGATAAATAGCAGAATCTGAACTTCTTTCCATATTAAGCATGTCAATTTTAGGGGACATAACTACTCAAAAGTTTTAGATCTACCAAATCTATCATTAGTTCACATCTATCTCTTTTCCACATAACCGCACAAACACAGAGAATGGCTTTAAAATGTACTGAAAGTCTCATTGAAAATTAGAAACCCTATGTTACATACCTTTACAAAATGTCTAACCTAATTGAGTTTCTCAAAAAGGAAAATAGTATGGTTTTTAATGACACATTTTTGATTTTTCTTGTTCCAATACTAAACCAGAGTGATTATTGTTAGAATGATTATTATGCTACGTGCTGAAAAAGTATTTCTGTCAAAGTCCATTTTTAATGCTTTTTTTTCTTCAGGTATTAAAAGCAAAGTCACTGACTTACACTGAAATACACACAGGGAATTATCTTTTTCACATTTTAAATACTAGAGAATATTTTCTTTTTTCCAAATTTTCAGCAATTTTTTTGTGTGCCTCTAAAAATTCTCAAATATTGTCTACAGTGGTCCTATGGTCCAATTTTATTGCGTTTCCATACTCCAGATTGTAATTAAGAAGATCATATTGCATTCATTTGACTATATTGAAAGTATCCAGATCTCCATTGCTTAATGGAATTTAAATTACCATTAATAATGTTATACTCTCATGAAGTTCAAATCAATCTCCCTTGAAGAAAAATTGGAAGTCTAGGGGTATACTATCATCATTATTATTTAATAGTACATTTGCTTCTAAAGTTGGGACTATCTTTCTTAGTCACTTTTCTATAACACTCTGCTGTGGAAAAAGATAGATTCAAACTACTATAAAAATAGTTGATATTTGCAAAAGAAATGCTAAGTATAAATACTACATATATTAGTATATATAGTATATATCATATACACTTAGCATTTTCTTTTGTAAATATCAACTATTTTTATAGTAGTTTGAGACTCAGAGGCACACATTATGATATATATATTTAAAATTTATGTATGTATATGTATTTAAAAATTTCAACTTTATTGAGGTATAACTGACAAAATTGTGTGTTTAAGGTTACAATGTGATGATTTGATATGCATATATTTTGTGAAATAACTCCAACAATCAAGTTAGTTAACACAACTGTTGCCTCCGACAAAAGAGAAACTTCAATTGAACTAAATTTAAAGGAGTTTAATTGAGCAATGAACAATTCGCGAATCAGACAGCACCCAGAATCACAGGAGATTCACAGAGAATCCAGAACAACCATGTGGTAAAAGAGGATTTATGGATCAGTAAAAAAAAAAATTGGCAGTGAGGTACAGAAACAGCTGAGCTGGATTGGTAACAGGTTGGTGTTAGCCTTATTGGAACAGTTTGAACTCTTAGCGGTCTATGAGTGGTTGAAGTATGACCACTTGGATTGTCCAAGACTTAGTTATAGTTACAGGCGCATACTCCTAAATTAGGTTTATGATCTTGTCTGATCATCTACAAGGACTAAAATTTTGAAGTACGGAGTCCCTCTCAGGCCATGTTTAGTTTGCTTTAGCACCTCACATAGTTACCCTTTATGACTTAAATATTTTTACATTTCCAACCACAATGTTTATGTGTGTGTGTGTTTGTGTATATACACACATGCCTGTAAGACATTATCAAAATTGTATTTTGTGAATATTACATGCATTCACACAGGAGCAGTATTGACTATTGGCAAGTAATGTGAATAAGTGATGTGGATTGATGGAAACTCTCATGAAGTTGTGTGTGTGTGTGTGTGTGTGTGTGTGTGTGTCTGTGCATGCCATCAGTACTGATACTGCCTCCAGAAAATTTGGGTTTATAAGTCAATGTGAGCTGAGGTGAACAATTTTGATCTGTATACTATTGTATTTATTTTATACACAGGAAAAATAATGCTAGTTCAGTGTTATTTCTTGAAACCTAAGATATGCATCTGAGGCTTCATTCCTGGCTATAACCTGCTATCATAGGAAAGAACAATTGTCTATTGATGAGTTTATTGTAATTTTATCATCATCCTAATTTTTTCCTAAGTAGCACTGGATTCAATTTTATTATATTTCTTTCTGTAATGACTGAAAGGCTAAAGGTTTTATATTAGATTATAAAATTTATTTTTTCATCCAAGATGGAGTAACAAGTCATATTTATATTCTCATATATGAAATGCTATAAAAGAGAAATTAGGCACTAGATTGCACAGGACAGTGATTCCTGAGAGATGGGGGACAAATGACATAATCCCTACAATTTGTTCAGCTTACTACTTGGAGAGATTTCTAAGTCAGAGCACAGAAAAGGGGAATCCAGGAATAACCTTCAGGTTCCTTTGAGTTGGGAAGACAGAGCTAGAAGTCTACAGCCAAGGCAGCTAGAGGTTACATGGCAAAGTCCCAGACACAGAGTGCTTCATAGAGAAAGAATATGGAGATCTGCGAGTATCTGCCTTGAGTCTTCACTTGAGTACAGGTCAGATCAGCTCATAAATGCATGAGAAAACTACCCAAGACTAGAGGCAAAAAAAAAAAGAGAGAGCAAATGTAACTATCCATGGAGATCACGTGATGGTGGGAATAGTTTGTGTTCCAACTAGTTACACTGGAAAACTACATAACTCATGGTGCATTTGGTAAAATAACCAAAACTGATTTCCTGCAGTAGTAGGCAAAAATTAGCCATAGGCCAAAAGATGCTTCTATTCTCGCTAACAATTTTAAAAGCAACCTTTGAAAGAATCAAATCTTTTCCAAGTAACATAAATGCATTCCAGAATAAAGCATAGGGCTATTTACAGAAACACAAAACATACAGCAACTGACAAAGTTTACAGTGTTGGATATCCAATTAAAAGTTACCAGGCAAAGGTCAAGCGCGGTGGCTCACGCCTGTAATCCCAGAACTTTGGGAGGCTGAGGTGGGCGGATCACGAGGTCAGGAGATCTGGGCCATCCTGGCTAACATGGTGAAACCCTGTCTCTACTAAAAATACAAACAAAATTAGCCGGGCGTGGTGGCGGGTGCCTGTAGTCCCAGCTGCTCGGGAGGTTGAGGCAGGAGAATGGCGTGAACCTGGGAGGCGGAGCTTGCTCCAGCCTGGGAGACAGTCAGACTCCAACTCAAAAAAAAAAAAAAAAAGTTACCAGACACGCAAAAAAGCAAAAAAAAAAAAAAAAAAAAAAAAAAAAAAAAAAAAAAAAAAAAAAAAACTATTAATGGTATGATTCACAAAAATATAACCTAAAGAAGATCGAACATCATTCTGGCAATCCCATGTACCTAAACACATCCAATAATCCTGTTTACCGCTTTCCTGTATGTTTTCAAAGGTCCTCTGATCCAGCTGAAAAGCCAGGCATTAGGAAAGACAGTTTTAAAATTAAAGTTTGATTTTGGAATTCCAGATTACCATAAATTATTTATTTTGCTAAAATGATGACTGAGAAATTTTAAAGAAGTAAAAACCTTTTATAACCTTTTACAAAAGACCCCCACATTGTACTGTTCTTACACATCTTGCATGTAAAACTCTTTCTGGTAGTCTTAATTGCATGTTATAATGAGGACTCTTAGCAATTTTAATTTTAACATAAAACCTGGTAAGTTATGTTCTGATAAGGTCTAATTCCAGCATAGCTAGGGGGTGTGGCCAACTCCACAGGACCCCAAGCCTTACCTAGGTGGAAAGCAGGCAAGTTAAACAATTTTCAAAAGCCAAATGTTGGGAGCAAGCCCCCCCAAAAAACTGGACCCCAAACTGGCCATAAACAAAATCTCTGCAGCACTGTGATATGTCCATAAAGGCCCTAATGCCCAAGCTTGAAGGTTGTGGGTTTACGGGAATGAGGGCAAGGAACACCTGGCCTGCCCAGGGCGGAAAATGCTTAAAGGCATTCTTAAGCCACAAACAAAAGCCCGGGTGATCTGTGCCTTAAGGGCGTGTTCCTGCTGCAATCAATTCCCCCATCCCTTCCTTTCCCTTAAGGGATACTTTTAGTTAACTTAATATCTGTAGAAACAATGCTAATGACTGGTTTGCTGTTAATAAATATGTGGGTAAATCTCTGTTCTCTGGTGTCAGCTTCTGAAGGCTGTGAGGCTCCTGATTCCCCACTTCACACCTATTTATTTCTCTGTGTGTGTCTTTAATTCCTCTAGCGCTGCTGGGTTAGGGTCTCCTGACCAAGCTGGTCTCCGCAGCCAAAGAAGCAGTTTATGACCTTAAAGCATTTAGCAAACCTAATATTTGAACATAATTTAGACCACATTTACATTTTGAAGACATTTGTATGTTACCAATAATCTTTAATAAGATTTCCTTTAGAAAGGAACGGAGATCCTCTACAGAATGCAAATTCCCCCTACAAAGGATAGCTTTGCAGGGCCATTCCAAAACAAGCCAGAGAAATATATTTTGTGGTAAAATACATTGGTTTCCTTTAGGGCCTGCTATCTGTCATATGATGGTATCCTAGACACCAAAAATTCCAGTTTTGGAATTTTGTATTTTATTGCTGCAAGGAGTGATTTGTCAGTCTTATGATCTCTATTTTAGTGTTAATGCTGGTCAGTTTTGTCTAAACTCCAAAGGGAGGGCTTATAATGAGGTATGTCCAAAACCCCTCCTACCATTATAACCTGAACTAGTTTCTCAGGTTTCTTTGGGATTCCCTTGGCCAAGAGAGGGATCTATTTAGTCAGTTGCAAGGCTTAGATTTTCATTTTTGGTGTTAATTCTCCTGCTTCTGCACAAGATTTTCCAGAGGCAACCTCAATGGCCAAACTTTCACTGTGTCCCATAGCATTGCTGGGGTGGTGTGGCTCGCTGCCTCAGGTTTATCCTGTTGCTTGGTGGGACTCCTATGGCCAAGGAACTTTGAGCAAAAAGATTTATAGCCAATTTAAAGGTTCTAGGCTAGATGGGAATGGAGGTGAGCAGGTATTCATCAACCCTCAAAATCTTTTATGCAATATAGGAGTCAAAAACCAAAAGCCAAAAGGCAAGCTTACAAAATTGACTTACCTATAAATTCTATGTGTTGAGTTACTGTAATCTTGGCTTTAATTACAGACTTGTAGCAATTAGTTACACAAAACAGAAGCATTTTGTTAAAACCATTTAAGCTAAAAAATGTAAAAAAAAGTAGACATTTTTGTTGTGCTGCAATGCTTTTTGTCATTTTTAAAATTTGTCCTAAGGCAGATGATTTTTTTAAAAAACTTAAATGTGTGTGCATGTGCGTGTGTGTATGTGTGTGTGTATCTGCAGAAATCTTATAACTGGGAACACTTTTCCCAGGTGGCTTGCAACACAAATAGGTTTTTTAAAGGGTTCAGATTGACTTCCAGTATGATAGTGGGTAGAGCTTTGCTGACCTACTTCCCAGTGAAAAATAAAAGAAAGGAAAGGAAAAAGAAAAACAAGAATATAAAGCCTTTAGAAATAGTCTTAAGAGCGAAGAGCAAATAAAGAAGCATCTATTCAAAAAACATCAAGAAATATTTGGTAGAAATGTTGAGCCATGACTACTACCTCTCTCATTTTCAGTGTAGTGAAAAAGAGACTTCATTTTTTTTTCTTCTGTAGCTAAGATCACAGGAATCTCTTTCCCTTTAGTTCCCAGTGAAAGAGCTTTCTTTCTGTCAGAAACAGGATATGAGTTTCTCATCCTGTGCCTGGCTATCTGTTAAGGAGGCCAAAGTTTGGGAAAGTGTAGTTGAGAGGTGGTGGCTTCACTGAGATTCCACTCATGGAATGGAGGCTCTTCCTTGATGTAGCATCCATGTCCCAGCTTGGTAGACGGTTTCATGAAAGAAGAGAAAATCCAAGAGGCTTCTCAGGCTCAGGCTGCTTCCCTGCCCACCACATCTTCCACTAAGCTCCTACAGTAGTCGTAGTGGAGAGAAATTTGCCATTGTCTTTATTCCCAGCTCCAGACCCTGACTCAAAAATTTTGCCTATGGGAAGAAACAAGCCATGAAACAGGTAGTTCCTAATCTCTTCCCAAAGGAACTGACATCAATTGCAACACAGCATAGAGAAGTTCCATAGTATAGATATTCTTAAGAACAATGGAGGTAGTTGTGGTGAAAGACAATTAGAAAGAGCCTCTTGGATTTACTGTAGATAAAGTCTAGATGATAGCTGGGTAGTTTTCAGAGAGAACTGAGGAATAACACAGCTGGAAAGATCCCTTCTGAGGTCAGAATAAATATCAAATGTAGACACAGAAACTGTAACCGCCCAACTAGTTCACCTTGCCCACTGCCTAGAGAGAGCCGATTGATCAAGACAGGGAATTACAATAGAGAAAGAGTAATTCATGTAGAGCTGGTTGTATGTGGAGACTAGAGTTTTATTATTATTCAAATCAGTCTCCCTATAATTCAGGGATCAGAGATTTTTAAAGAATAATTTGGTGGGCTAGGGCTCTGGAAGTGGGGAGTGCTGATTGGTTGGGTTGGAGATGGAATAATAGGGAGTTGAAGCTGTGTTCTTGCACTGAGTCAGCTCCTGGGTGGGGGGCCACAAAACCAGATGAGTCACCTTATCCATCTGGGTGGTGCCAGCTGATCCATCAAGTGCAGGGTCTGCTAAATATCTCAAGCACTGATCTTAGGTTTTGTAACAGTGATGTTATACTCAGGAGCAGTCTGAGAGGGTTTACAAACTTGCAGCCTCCAGGGGCGCGACTCCTAATATATAATTTCCGATCTTTTGGCTAATTTGATAGTCTTACAAAGGCACTCTAGTCCCTAGGCAGGAAGGAGGTTTGTTTGGGGAAAGGGCTTTGTCTTTGTTTCAAAGCTAAACCATAAACTAAGTTCCTCCCAGAGTCAGTGCGGCCTATTCAAAGGAATGAGCAAGGATATGTTAGAGGTTAGAAGCAAGATGGAGTCAGTTAGGTCAGATCTATTTCACTGTAATGATTGTCTTAGTGATACTTTTTACAAAGGCAATTTCAAAGCCTCCTTCAAAGGAACTAGAATTTTATTAGATTGGTGTAGAGAAATTTATTCAGGATACTTTTGAAAACAATAGATCCATCATCTGGCAGTTATTGGAGTTTAACAGCTGGATATGGTCAGGGAAAAAGAATGAGAGAGCCATATCAAACCACTGTTGTCCCAGGATGCATACCCAAAGCTGTGCCTTCAAGAAGAACAACATTAGAGGCCTAACACTGATAGAGGATGGAATTAATGGATGGAGTTAATTAAAATTTTCAAGCCAATCTTTAAATAAATAAACCAGAAATAACAATAGCAAGCCCCAGAAAGGGGAGAGGACCAGTACCTAAAGTTGCAGCAACATTTTATCTAAAAGGTCAAGGTTTCAACAATAATTTCAAGGCATGCAAAGAAATAAGAAAGTATGACCCATGTAGCAGCAAAAAAAGAAAACAGACAACAGAAACTTCATGTAAGCATAACTAAACTTTAAAGAAGCCATTATAAATATATTTAAAGAACTAAAAGAGGCTGGGCATGGTGGCTCACTCCTGTAATTCCAGCCCTTTGGAAGGCCATGGTGGGTGGATCTCCTGAGGTCAAGAGTTTGAGACCAGCCTACCAATATGGTGAAACCCTGTCTCTACTGAAAATACAAACATTAGCTGGAAGTGGTGGTGAGCACCTGTAATCCCAGCTATTCGGGAGGCTGAGACAGGAGAATCACTTGAACCTGGGAGGTGGAGGTTGCAGTGCGCTGAGATCGCACCACTGTTCTCCAGCCTGGGTGACAGAGCAGGACTCTGTCTCAAAAAAAAAAAAAAAAAAACAAAAAACAGAAAAAAAGAAGAACTAAAAGCATTGAAGCACTAAAAAAGAAAAGCATGATGACAATGTTATATTAAATATGTTAATAAAGAGATATGAATCATAAAAAGAAGCAATGGGAATTCTAGAGTTCAAAAATAAAATACCTAAAATAAAAATTGCCCCAAAAGACTAAATAGTAGATTTTAACTGACATAAAAAGGAATTAGTAAACTTGAAGATATAGTAGTAGAGATTATACAAGCCAAAGAGAAAGAAGAATAAAGAAAAACTAGCAAAGCCTCAGAGAAAGGCAGGATACTATTAAGCATGACCGTTATGTTTACTTATAATGTCAAATGGAGAGAAAGAAAAGATATTTGAAAAAGTAATGGCAGAAAATTTCCTAAATTTATTGAAAAATAATAACCTACACATCCAGGATGCTCAATAAACTCCAAATAAGATAAACGCAGAGATCCAGAAGAAGACACATCATAGTAAAAATTCTGCAAGTCAGACAAGGAGGAAAGGTCGAATGCAGTAAGATAAAAACAACTCATTGCTTATGCAAAAAACAAATGGGACTAATAACTGACTTCTCAGCAGAAATACCAGAGGGCAGAAGGCAGTGAGAAAACATTTTATTAGGCATGAAAGAGAAAAAAATAACTGACAAACACTCCAGAGAACTATATATCCTGCAAACATGTCTTTCAAAATTGAAGATGAAATAAGACTTTCCCAGATAAACACAAAGAGATTCTGTTGCTAGCTGTATCATCTTATAAGAAATATTAAAAGATTTTCTGCAGTCTGAAAACAAGCGAGACCAAATGGTATTTCAAATCTACAGGAGAAAACAAAAGGCATTGATAGATAAAGTTTATTATGTTATTTTAAATAAGTGTACAAATTCATATTCTTTTTTTCTCTCAAGTGATTTTTAAAATTGTATGTGTATATCTATATATGTATATGCCATATTGGGTTTATACAGAAATGCAATACTTGTGTAATGTATCTGACAATAACAGCTTAAAGTAGATGGAAGTGAGCAAAGCTATCCTAGGTAAGTAAATAACCTCAGATGGTAAAGAATAATTATCAAATGTATTGTTAGATATAATATATATAACAGTAATATCACTGAAAGGGGAAATCAAATAGAAATATGTGGGAGTAGTATTTTCATATACTATGGGAATTAAATTCATATAAGTTTGAAAAATATTCACCAAGAAAATAACTCAAACAAATGTAGTAAAAATAATTAAAGGAATTAAAATGTTACACAAGAAAATATTCATTATTGGGAATAATGAATAAGAAATAAGAAAGCAGCAAATAAGAATAAGAAAGCAGCAAAAATAGTACTCCTAAGCCCATATGCTTAGCCCACTCCTACCCTATAGAGTGTACTTTTGTTTTCAATAAATCTCTGCCATTGTTGCTTTGGAAAAAAGAGAAAGAAAGTAGAAAAAGAGGAATAGAATAAACAAAGAGATAAGACAAATAGAAAATGAAAATAAAATGATAGGCAAAAACCCAACTGCATTAAAAATAACATTAGATATAAATTGATTGAAAAATCCAATAAAAAATATTGTCAGACTGGATTTTAAAAAGCCAACTTTCTGCTGTGTAAAAGAGACACAATTTAAATTCAAAGACCCGAATAGAATAAAGATCAAAAGATGGAAAAAGACATATTGAGTACCACAAGAAAGCTATACTGACCTCAGACAAAATAGACTTGAAACAAAAGATGCCTCAGGAGATAAAAGGTCAATCCACCAGGAAGATACAACAGTTATAAACCAATAACAGAGTGATAAAATACATGAAGAAATGTTGACAGATGTGAAGGGAGAAATAGTTCAAGAATAATAGTTGGAGACTTCAATAACCTACTTTCAATATGAGATAAAACAACTTAGGCAAAAGATTCACAAGATACAAGAGACTTACACAATTGTATAAACCAAGTAGGCCTAACAGACTCTTTAGAACACTACACCCATCAGCTGCAGTATGTATATTTTTCTCACGTGCACATGGAGCATTCTCCAGGATAGACCATTTGCTAGGCTGTTAAACAAGTCTCAATAAATTTACACAAAACAGAATACAAAGTATGTTCCTGAACAAAATGAAATGGAATTAGCAATTGATAGCAGGAAAAAATCTGGAGCTCTCACAAATATATGGAAATTAAACAATACATTCCTAAACAATCAATGAGTCAAAGAAGAAATAAGTGAAATCAGAAAACACTTTGAGATGACTGAAAATAAAAACATGACATACTAAAGTTATATCATGTAGCTAAAGCAGTGTTTAGAGAGAAATTCATAGCTGTGAATGATTATATTAAGAAAAAAAACCTCAAATCAATAACCTAACCTTCCACCTTAAGACACCGGAAAAAAAAAGAGCAAACTAAACCTAATCATGCAGAGGAAAGAAAATAATCACGATTAGATTAGAAATGAACAGAGACCAGAAAAACAATAGAGAAAATCAGTAAAACCAAAAGCTTGTCTTTGAAAAGACAAAATCAACCTTTAGCTTGAATGACCAAGAAAAGAAAAGGCTCAAATTACTAAAACTGGAAATGAAAGAAGGATCATTACTAGTGGCCTGAAAGAAATAAAAAGGATTATAAAGGAAAAATCAATAAAATATTAGCAAACCAAATCTAACAACATATAAAAAGTAATTATACATCATGACCAAGTGAGACTTCTCTCAGCAATACAGGGTTTATTTAACATCTGAAAATGAATTAACTCAATACAGCATATCAATAAATTAAAAAATAAAAATTGCACACTCATCTCAATAGACACAAAAGAATATTTAATGAAAACCAGTAACATTTTGTGATTTAGAAATCTTTAAGAAATAAGGAATAGAAGAAAACTTCCTCAGACTGATAAAGGACAACTCTCAACCCATATCTGACATCATACTTAATGGAATAAACTGGATGAATTCTTCCCAACATTGGGAACAAGACAAGGATGTCTGCTCTCGCCACTTCTATACTGCAGTGTATGAGCTATTTTAGCCAGGGCAGCGAAAAAAATAAAAAGCATCTAAATTGGAAAACAAAACGTAAAACTACCTATTGGAAGATTACATGATCTTTTATTTAGAAAATCCTAAGGAATACACACACACGCGCACACACACACACACACAAATACAACTAATAAATGAGGTCAGCAAGGTGGTAGGATACAAGATGGATACACAAAATGTATCACAATGAACAGTCTGAAAATAAAATCAAGAAAACAATGTATTTATAATAGCATCAAAAAGAATACAATAGTAATATATTTAACAGAAGAAGTGCAAAAGTAACACTCAGAAAACTGCAAAACATTGTTTAAAGAAGATCTAAGTAAATGGAAAAACAACTCATGTTTATTGATTGGAGGACATAACATTTTTAAAATGCCAGTGTTTTCCAAATTGTTCTAACAATTTAATTCCAGCTATCAGATTCTCTATGAGAACTCCGGTTAACTTCTTTATAAAAATTGAGAAATTGATTCAGAAACTTATATGGGATTGTAAGCATCTCATGATAGCCAAAATGATTTTGAAATAGAAGACCAAAATAAGAGGATTTATAACTTACTGATTTCAAAGCTACAAAACCACGATAATCAAGACAGTGTGGTACATACAGTTATTCCTCAGTATACCTAAATTTCCTGGTACAAGTCAATAGTTATGTTTGAAAAATGAAGGTAGATATTTAATTTATGCCATATAAAGTTTAACTCAAAATGAATCAAAGATCTAATATAGGAGTAAAACTATAAAAATTTTGGAAAAAACATAGGGCTAACACTTCATTATCTTGGTTTTGACAAATAATTATTAGATTTAGCACCAAAAGCATGAACAAAAAAGTAAAAGTAATAAAATTGAATCTTGTCAACATTTAAAAATTTTGTGCTGCAAAGAACACCATCTAGAGAATAAAAAAAAATCTACAGAATGGGGAAATATTTTCAAATTGCATAACTGGTATGGTAACTGTATCCGGAACATATAAACAACACTTACAACTTGATAATAAAAAAGCAAATAACCCAATTAAAAAAGAAGCAAAGAACCTGAATAAGTATTTTTCTAAGGAATATATACAAATGGCTAATATGCACATAAAAAGTTTGGTATCATTAGTCATCAGAGAAATAAAAATCAAAACCACTATGAAAATCTACTTAAACATGATAGTATGACTAGAATCAAAGAGTCAGATAATAACAAGTGTTAGCAAGGATGCAAAGGAACTGAAACCCTCATAGACTGCTGGTGGGACTCTAAAATGATGCTGCTCCTTTGAAAAACAGTGTAGCAGTTCCTCAAATGATTAAACATATAGTTGCCAGATGATCTAGAATTTCACTTCTAAGTATATACCCCAAAGAAATAAACACATGCAAATAAACATGAACACACAAAATAACTTTTCATAAACCATGAATAAAAGAATAAATCAAAATAATAATGAGAAAACATTTTGAATTTTATGAATATAAAAATGAAATGAAGATGCACCATGTCAATATGTGTAGGATGAAACTAAAGTAGTACTTAGAGGAAAGTCGAAAGTGTTAAATGAGTATATTTGGAAAGTCCAAAATAAATAACCAGAACTTCCATCTTAAGAAATTTTAAACATAAGAACAAATTAAGTTCTGGTTTCGAACTGGGGTATAGCAGCAGGCTGGCTTCACTCTCACTCCCATCTAAAGAAAACCAAAAGCAAATCTACAACACTGCAATATTTCAGAATTCAAATATGAGGATTGACAGTTCCCAGGGCCAAAGAGAAGGGAAAAAACTCCAGCAGATAATAAGGGAATTGGACTTTCATATCTATAACACCCCTCATCACAATCTGCCAAGTACCAAACTCGCAGAAAATTTCCATCTAACTCATGGTTTCTACACTGGAAAGAGTGAGATTGAGGATGGACAACCAGTTTTCTCACCATTTTGGGTTCCCCTGCAGGAAACCTGTCCCTGCCCTGTGTCAACTCATGGGAAGCCTTGAGAAAGCCTGGAGAGAAAAATAGCCCTTAAGATGGCCAGAAACAAAGGGGAAAGGCAGGACTCCTATCTCCAGCCATGGAAACTTTGCTCTGTAACTCTGCCAAAAGAGTTGCCAAATCGGAGTGGCGGTTCAGCAGCACCACATGGTAGGTCTGTTTCAGAGGTGCTCTGGGAACTAACCGCTCACCAGTCTTCCCACACTAGTGGAATATCCCCTTCAGGAGCTCCCCCATTTAGGACTAGCAGCACTCTGATTGTTTACCAGAACCAAGACAAATCTGGACTTAAGGTGTCCATACAATCGTGCCAAAAAAGAGGCAGTAACCTGTTGGAAAAATCAATAGGTAAATTATAAAAAAATCTCTAAATGCAAAAATACAAGAAAAACCAAAATAAAACAGAGAAGACTAGAATAAATAACTAATCCTTCAGAGCAAAGACACAGACATACATTAATGACTGACCCTAAAGAAACAGCAATATGTGAACTCTCTAAGAATTCAAATAGCAGTTTCAAGAAAACTACTTAAACATGATGGCGATCTCCAAGACCAAAGTGCTAACAACACATACTGGGGAAAGGTCAGTCTCTTCAATAAATAGTGCTGGGAAAACTGGATAACCATATGCAGAGTAATGAAACTGGATTTTTATCTCCCACCATATACCAAAGTTAAATAAAAATGAATTAAAATCATAAATTTAAGACATGAAACCATGAAACTACTAGAAGAAAACATTGGAGAAACACTTTCAGACAATGGTCTGGGCAAATATTTTTGTGTAAGACTTCAAAAACACGGGTAACCACAGCAAAACTAGACAAATGAGATTACATCCAGCTAAAAAGCTTCTGCACAGTACAGGAAACAATCAAAAAAGTGAAGCAACAACTCAAAGAATAGAAAAAAATAATTGCAAATGATCCATCTGACAATAGATTAATACCAGAATATATAAGGAGCTTGAACAACCAACAAAAAAAATATAATCCAATTAAAAATGAGCAAACTTTCTGAACAGAGATTTCTCAGAAGAATATATACAAATGACCCACAAGTATCTGAAAAAAATGCTCAACATCACTAATCATTAGAGAAATGCAAATCAAAACTGCAATGAGATCTCATCTCACGTTACTTAAAATGGCTTTTATCAAAAAGACCGGGAATAATGGATGCTGGTGAAGATGTGGAGAATGGGGTACCTTCTGACACTATTGGTGGGAATATAAATTAGCACAGCCACTGTGGAAAACTGTATGGAGGTTCTTCCAAAAACAAAAAAACAGAACTACCATATGATCCAGGAATTTCACTACGGGGCATATATTTTAAAAATTGAAATTAGGCTCTTGAAGAGATCTGTACACCCATGTTCATTGAAGAGTTATTCACAATAATAGCCTAGATGTGTAAAGAGCCCAAATGTCCATCAACAGATGAATAAAGAACATGTGATAAATACACACTTGAAAGCTTAGATGAAATGGACAAATTCACTTAAATGCCCAAGCTACTAAACTTATTGATAAAAATAAACTACTTGAATAGCCTATGTGTATATTCACTTAAATGCACAAGCTACTAAACTTATTTTTAAAATAAATTACTTGAATAGTCTATGTATGTTAATACTATAATCCATTTAAGGAAGAAATAGTTTCTATTTTACATAAATTAGTATAGCAAACTGAAGAAGAAATACTCCACAATGCATTTTCTGAGGTTATTATTACTCGGAACCAAAGACATTTAAAAAAGACTACAAACAAATATCTCCATGAACATAGATGCAATTCTTAAAAGAATTTTAGCAAATCGAATTCAACTACATATATATATTTCCATATATATGTGTGTATATAAATATGTATATATATGTGTCTATGTATATATATACACACACACATATATACACATGCATATATATAAAGATAATATGCCATAATCAAGTGGGCCTTATTCAGGAAGTCAAAGTTGGTTTAATCTTAGAATATCAATTGAGGTAATTTTTTTGCATTGCAAGAGAGAGAAAGTGAAATCATATCATCATCTCAATAGAAGCAGGAACAACAATTGATAAAACCTAACTCTCACTCCTGATAGAATTCTCTGTTAGTCCTGAAAGAGAACCTCCTCTACTTGATAAAGGGCATCTCTGACAGAGCAAAGGATTATAGTTTTCGGTAGAGAATAAGTTTTCAATAAAAATCTTTCTCTAGAAATGTCTATACTCTGTTTGGCAGTTTAAACTAAAACTATCTGCACCACCAACTATTATAGTCATCTTTTGATATGTGTAGTGGATTGATTCCAGAAAACCTGCTCCCCATACCAAAATTCTGTGCATATGCGAGTCCCACAGTCAGCCCAGGGGAACTTGAATATATGTAAAGTAGGCCGTGTGTATATGTGGGTTTTGCATCTTGTGAATACTGTATTTTTTATCTGCATTTGGTTGAAAAAATCCACCTATAGGTGGACTGGACCAGTGCAGCTCAAACTTATGTTGTTGAAGAATAAATTATACGATGAAGACATATATAGAGACAAGCACATACAGAAACATTCCTTTCACATTTGACCACAGTATGACAAGTGTTGGTATAGATATAGTCTAGTTACAAGAAAATAAATTGCCTGCTGATAACCAGTACAGTCTCCTTCCATGACGAAGTTGAATTTAAGCAGAAAAAAAGTGAAATAGAAAGAACGTAGCTGAAAAGCCATACTATGTCCTTTCTTTTCTAGGTTCACATTCTCTTTGTTTTCTTCATTGCAAACTTTTATTTTTAAAGAATTATTCAAAAGGAGCTTGGCAAATGACTACCTAAATGTTTTTTTAAAGTGCTACCCAATTTGAATAGCACTATGACCTTTTCAACTAAATATGTTACCTGTGACCCAGATCAACTAAATATAACTCTTTAGAGGCCTGTTTTCTATTAAGGAAATTATGTAAGAATATTGCTTTGGTTTTCATTTTGTCCTTGTTTGTTTTTAAATATCGCTTTACTTTGTTAACTAACTCGGAATATTTATTACTTTGATAATTTTCCTGTTCTAGCTTGACTTGTGATATTATGTGCTATCATGTTATTGGTTTTATTGGAGCTGGTTTTGGACAATCCTGTGAAAATGATTGAGATGTTTTGGAAAGGAAGTAGTACAGTGCAGTGGTTGGGAGCGTGCATTCTGTAGACACATATCGTGGGTTTGAATTTCTGCTTTGTAACTTTAATCTTCAGTGAGTTTCTTATCCTTTATGTAACTCATTTATTTTACCTCAAAATGAGAATAGTAATAGTACCTACCTCATAAGGCTTGTAGGTGCATTAAATGATTCGATATACATAAAGTGCCAAGAAAAGTTCCTGGCACACAGTGAGTGCAAAGTTATGGCAGCATTATATTAAACCTTATGTTCTTCATTTGGGTGGGGTAGACATTTAACAAAATTCTAACTGACACTGTTTCAAATTAATTTCTAGAGTACTGTGTTTTTAAGTATGAAATTTCCACAAAAATTCTGACACAAACAAATGAAATTTTTAAACTTTTAATCATTTCAAGTACTAAACAAGTAACACAGTCAGAACAAATCAGTGCTTCTGGCCTTTTGGAAATATCAAAAAGCAGAATTTGACTGAAGGAAAAGGAGAAAATATAATTGCTTAGGATTTTTGCTTTGAAACCTCTTGGAAATTAAGATGATAACTTACATGAGTTATCACAAAAAGAAATAAGGAACTCTAGCAGCACAACATTTTGAAAAATTGCTAAACTCATTCAATTGTTTGTATGTTGAACTAAACATATTTAAAATATAATTAAAGCATTTTCCACATACAAACAAATTCCTTTCACTCCACACCAGATGAATGTGTGCAAGGTTCTGTGTTATATTTCATACTAATTAAGAACAAATTACACTTGGAGCCTAATTCGTATTTATTCACATACCAAACACATTTGAATGTTTTATACATTACAGGAGGCATGTAAGGTATTGGAGAGACAAAGTTGAAGAAAACGGATATGGTTCTTGCCCGGATGGATCTTCCAATTTAGAGAGAGTCAGGATATATATGTATATAAATCAACAGAATACTTAACAGTGGATATCATGTACTGTAAAGGAGCTAAACAATAAAATATTACAGGGAAAAGAGAATAATCACTCAGTGAGTAAGCCACTGTCTTTGAGGGCATGGTCAGAAAGCCTCTCTGACTGCACCAAATTTAAGCTAAGACTTAAAAGTTTAAGAAGGAGTTGGCCTAGTGAAAATATGAAGATCATGGGTTGGGCTTTCTAAATACAAGGATCAGTAGATATTAATATAAAGGCTCTGATATGGAAGAATGTGTGGTGTCTTTCAGTTTCTTTCTGAAGATCAGAATGAGGAAGGGTAGAGTAGCATAAGAGATAGTGTTTGTGGTGGTCAGATCATTCAAGATGTAAGCCATGGTTAATAACATAGATTTTATAGTATAAAAGCAGTAAGAAGTCATTTTAAACAGGATAGTAATGTGATTTGTTTTATATTTCAAGAAGATTACTTTGCTTCCTGTGTAGCTGGTGGAGTGGTGGGGGACAAAGATGGAAAGGAGGGAGTTTAAATAGCTAAGTAGGTTTTCAGCGTTCTGAGGAAGAGACAATGATGACACTGACTATGATTATGGTCCTGAGTTTGAGAAAAGCAGACAGATTCAAAAATACTTTGAAGGTAGAACAATTAGGATATATTGATATATTAGATGTGGATTTTTTTAAAAAAGGAGAAATCAAAAGGTAATACATAAGTGTTTGTTTTTGTCTTTCTTGATTTGAGCAATTGAGTGAATACTGGTACAATTTAGAGTAAAATAGAAGACTGGACCAGGCTTAAGAGATACAGAGGAATAAAATATTTAGTTTTGGTTATGTTTATTTAAAGATGTCCCTTAGAAAATAGGTAGTTGAGTTTAAGAGTCTGAAGCTTAGAACAGGAAACACATTCTGATAATGACCACGTTTATGTTTGTAGAGGCTGGAAGAGACAAGGAAATTTTGTATTCCTCAAAAGCAGCGATCTATCAGTCTCAACTTTTGTGATTTTAAATGTCTGGCATTTTTTCCACAGAGGAAGATGCTTGTTTCTCAACAAGTTTTATCTCAGGTCTGATATCACTGTGTCATACCATCCTACTTAATTAATGACTTCATAGATGAAAATCATAGGGGACATAAAACTTTTTTTTTTTATCATTCATATGCTGTTTTTTGTCTACCTCATTCCTCAGGATTTCTATGCAACTTGGAAAATTCGTGTCTTTGTTGATATGATAAATGAATATTAACCTACACAACGCTTCCAGACATGTTCTTATGACTGAGAAGTAAATCTTTCATTCCATTATAATCAGTTCTCCTTTATCATATCAGAAAACTCATCTTCATTCTGGAAATTATATTATTTTTCAGGTTTTTATTCTGAGTATCTTATATAAAATAAGACACTAAAGTTTAGTGAAATTCTGTCTTAAAATGTAAGTGGA
The DNA here is from genome assembly GCF_007565055.1 of Rhinopithecus roxellana. Lineage (NCBI taxonomy): Eukaryota > Metazoa > Chordata > Mammalia > Primates > Cercopithecidae > Rhinopithecus > Rhinopithecus roxellana. Next base: position 61,971,377 of record NC_044550.1, read on the forward strand.
TTCTATTCACAGAAAATGTGGGATGTATTGTTACTAGATTAATAAAAAAAAAATTAAGTCAGCTTTCTACTAGTTCTTGTAAAAAAAAAGTGGGGGAGTGGGGGAGGGTGATATTTATTTAATAGGTGGGGAGTTGACTGACTCCATAGAACCTGAACAGTTGTCATGGGCTGAGAAAGTTCCACATAATCACCAGGACTCTCATTTTCAACTCTCCCACCCTCGCATAGAAGAATAAATAAACAATAACAAATTTTAGACTGCCCTCATTGGAGAATGTGTCTGGCTAGAAGACAGGAGCCAATCACCAATTATCATGAATATTGGGTTTTACTTTAATAATACATTATCATATGTGGCTTATAGAACCCTTTCATTACTTTGTATCTATGATCAACAGATGTCTTCTGCAAAGAGCCCGATAACAAGTGTTTGAGGCTTTTCTGGCCATATGGTCTCTCACAGCTATGCAACTTTACCACTGTGGTTTTGAGCTAGTGAATTTAGGTGGCACAGTGTGACTTAAGATGCTCCATGGTTTTTTTTTTTGAGATTTTTCTAGAGAAATAGGTAAGTTTTACATTGACTCCTGCTAAGAGATTATGATGCAGAGTCACCTTTTAGCTATCACTGCAGAGAAAAGTATGATTCACCTTGTCTTGAGAAATTATCAGGTATGGGAAGCACTAAGGCTGAATATTATTATTACACAAGGAATAGTTACATAATATTATTACACAATAGTTTCACCATTGGAACTAGAAAATAGAGAATAAATACTACACTCCTATTTCATCTGAACTGATATGCATGAGTCAGTCAAAAATTAAATTCATTTCTAAAAGGGTTTTTAGAATGTCTCATCTGACAACAGCCACAAGATTCTCTTTAAATGTTGGCTTCAAAAGGCAGATGAAAGATAATCATTTCAAACATACCTCTAGAACTCACTTGGTGATTTTCATTTTCTTGTTCTACTTCTTCTCTAAGATGCCTGAAAAAGTCTGATTTTGGCTAGTTGTCTGTTTTCTCCATTTGTCCTATTATTTGTCCCTCAGTATTTATTCTGCCTCTTAAGACTCTTGGTTTCCTGATTTCTGGTAGTGACCTGATCTTGTGTATATTTCAAACTTACAAGCACACATTCACAAGAGTTAGAACTCTGTAATCAATTGATATAATATTAATAGGATGTTTTTTACTGAGCCCCATGATTTTCTGTATCTATTATATTTTTCCAATAGATTTTGGAACCAGAAATAGCTTACAAGTTAATGAGGAGTCTTATAAACAAATCAATAATCACAATACCCTCTAATAAATGTATGATAGATGTTTGATCTAAGATTTTCATTTTGTATAGGTCGATTAAAAGTGACTGTTATAATATTTTGTGCATACTTATAAATGGGACTCTATCTAAGCCTGTGCATCTCCTAAGGACCAAAGCATCATATGGAATTTCTTCCCAGATATCAGTAACAGAATATTAGGGACAAAAGAACTTCGATATTTGAATGGCTTCTTGAAACTACTCCCTCTGGTATTTTAATTGGTAGGGACCAGATTTACTGAAAGTCGGAGTGTCGATTGATAAGAGCACAAAAAGGTAACTAACGATGGGCATAGTCATTAGTAAGAGCTTGGGACTGGCTTTACTGGGTTGTTCTGGTTCAGAATTTCTCGTGAGCTTGCGGAAAAGTTGGTGGCCAGCACTTCAATCATTTTGTGATTTTATTGAGAAAGGATGATCCACTTCTCAGATGGATAATTCACATGGCTGTTGGCAGGAGCCTCCATTTATGTTGGCTATTGGCAGGAGGCTTTCATTCCTCATTGTCTGTTGGCAGGACAGTCTTAATTCTTTGCTTCATGGGTTTCCCCATAGGGTTTCTTGAGTGTCCACATAATACGGCAACTGGCTTCCTTCAGAGACAATGATCTGAGAGAAGGAGAGCAAATAAAGGATGATATCACAGAACACACTGTCACTTTCACAATCTGCAATTAGTTAGTTACACAAATCAGTCTGATTCAACCACACAAGGGCATGGAGTAGGGAAACTTTGAAGGTTATCTTGGAGGCTGGCCTACCTTAGTAGGGTTGGAATAATGTCAGGATAGAAGAGGTATATGTGTACAATATGCAAAAGATAGGGATTTGCATGAATAGATTTTTATGACAGTAAAGAAAAACTGGAAAAAATACCTAGATTTCAGATTGGAGGCTTGCCAGAAGAAAACTATAAAAGGGAAGCTTAACAAGTTAAGAAGTTACTGGAAATACTTGTTGTTGCTATTGGGAAGAACACCCAAACCTTTAATATTGTTTTCAAGTCTTCACATGATCCAAATATTAGCTTGTTTTTAAGCCCCAGCTCCTAGAATGCTTCTCTATTGCTGTCTCTCTATGCCAGACACATTGATTGGCCTCCTTGAAGATCATTAAATAAGTATGTTCCTGCCTTTAAACATGTGCCCTACATTTGGAATGCCTTTCCCACCCTTTTACCTAATTATCCTCTATTCAGCCATCATATTAAACTCAAGCACCAGTTCCTCCAGCCATAACCTTTGGTCTCAGGTTGTCTAGCTATTTTCTCATGTATGACTATATCTATTACTGTCATCATCATCATCATTTCAGGGACATTTTTAACGTTTTTAATTATACAACTATCAGTGTCCTTAATCTCTAAACTAAAGTTTAAGTTATATAAGAAAAAAAAAATCACATCTGACTATTCCATGTGCCAAGCACAGTGCCTGGTAAATTAGAAGGACTTAGTCATTTCTCATTTAAAGAGGTACTTAGTCATTTCTCATTTCAAGAATAAATACACTACTCCCTGAGATAGATGATAAGGATATGAATTAGTGTGATGGTAAGAAGGTAGAAAGTAGACGGCACATTCAAAACAGATGTTAAATCAAGACAAAGGCATGAAGGAAAGAGAGTCATCCAGAATAATGGTAAATATCTGATATTTTAAAACTGAACAATAGTAAAAGATTATAGGACAAAATAAGAATATAAAATGAAGGCATTAACTCTGAGAATTTTATTAATCAGACCCCAACCAGGAACACAGAAAATACACTGTGTTAATTTCTATTTATTGCCCCTTACCTCCAAATTTACCTCTCAGTGCCTGCTCTGCAGTAATGGACTGATTGCTGTAAACATTTCTGTTTAAGCACAGCACCATGTTAAGCTTTGTCAATAGAGGGCACTGGAGTCACACTACAGAAGGAAGAGGATTCTCTTCCCAGTTTTGGCTGTTTTGCTTTGGATTTTCAGGCCTCTCTGACTCCCGCTGCAGTCTTTCTGCTGTGTGGGTGTGTAAGAACATTCAGTGATGCCTAGTCCAGACACACACCCAAAGGGCACAGTCTGTCAGTGACCTCATAGGCCCTGCCTAAGCCCTGTGACTACCTTCCCAAGGCTTCTTATCTCCACTCGAACACACTGACACTGCATGCTCCAAGCCCACAACACCCACAGAGTATCCAGATTCCCTGTGTGTACTTGCCGACCAACCTGGCTTGCCAGCACCCTGGAGGTTTAGCTTTGTCCCAGGCAACCTAACAAACTTCTCTGCTATTCCACGAGCTACAAACGTGCCTTCTCCAAGATGAGAACTCAGCCCTGAAGAGGGTTCCACTTTCTAAGTTTGTCCTTCCTTTGAAAGCCAGCCTCAGCATAAGGTTCCCTTTAGAATTGCTTCTGTATCTTTATAGTTGCTTTCCTATCATAGTTTAATAATTATTTTATATTACATTCCTGTTAAATTTACTGCGTGGTTTCTCTTTCCTAGTAAAGATTAAAGAATCTATACCAACTTACTATTAAAATAAAGAACATTTTATGCAGGGAACTGGTCATGCAACTCCAAAGAGCTGAGAAGCCAAAGGTAGGCCTCTGAGGCAACTCATGAATGAGCATCTGCAAGAAGTTGCCACCTTTTGAAGTCTGCAGGGACAAAGAGAAGAGGCAGTGTTACAAGGGCCAAGATGACACGCTGGAAGAAAACGATGTCAACCTCTCTGGCAAAATTTAGAGCTACAGAGGAGAGGCCATTGCTATCAGAGTCCCTGTCTGGCTTTTCCTTTTCTTCATCTGACAATTTCTTGTAGGCGTCTCCCATTGTTTGAAACCAGCTGGCAACCAGCTTACAAGGGAACCCAAGAATGCATCTCGGAGATGGCCCGTCTGCAAAACACTGCAGATTAGGTGGAAGATGAAGAATGGATCCCAGAGCAAAAAGACCAATGACTGGCAGAGATATACTTAGGTTTATGCATTGATGACCAGCTTCCCAGGAGAACAATGTCCTTTGTTATAATGTTTTTCCATGTTTCTGATGTAACTGTTCTTACTGTGGGTGATTTCAAGAAGTAAACATGAATGTCACTGGACCCTGAGTCTGGAAGGGATGCACTCTAGCACCCCATGTATAGTAATTCCACTGTGCAAAATCAATAGGCAAAAACAACCTCAAGATTATAGATGACATTAGCATAATAAAATAATTCAAAAGTAATGATTTATGACATTTATGACTTATGACACTTCTGATTCTAAAATAATTTATTAACTCTAATTTTGTATTGTTTGCTGTTTAATAATATCTATGTTTACCAATTGGCTCTTGTGAGCGAGTGTGAGCTTGCCGGGGCACATGATTTGACTTTTTGGGCGTCTCTTGGGAGATCAGGAGTACAACTTAGCCAAACAGATCTGACACTTAGGAAAGTATTCCAGCGTGGTGATTGAGATTTGGGAGTTATCACTATGTAGGTGATACTAAGAACGATGGGAGAGGGACATGAGAATCTACATGAGGTCGGAGTACACATTCTTGGCTATTAATCAATATTTAAGCCATGGCGATACCTGCAGAAGAACTTCTTGAAGGAAACTGATGAGGAATGTTCAGAAACATAAGACAAGATCAGGCACCCTTCAAACTGATATTTCTTCCCTATTACATTTATATCATGAATTCTGGGAAATTCAATATATAAAAATGGTGCTTATACCTATGTCACATTTTTAACTCAGGAAAAACATGCCTGTAAATATTAATGAATGCAAATTTTTCTAATTCTGAATCACATTTTTAGTGTCCATACCTTTTAAAAATGTAAATATTATGTCACTATCAGAAGTTTAGAAAAACTGTTAACTCTGAGAAGTACATTCCCTTTCCTTTCCTGAATAAAGTTAATTTCATTGTGTGGTCTTAATTGATGTTCAAATGATAGTTGTATATATTAAAAGAAATCTCAAAATATTTTTTGAGAAACAAATAGTTTTGCTGTATAGACATTTTATTTTGATCATTAGTTACAACTTACCACAGGAGTATTTTAAGATTTATAGGATTATTTATAATCACATATATCTGGGGTGGTGGTGGTTGAATATTGAGTATCATCGAGTTTTTTAAAAATAAAATTGACTTCTGAACTTTTATGAAGTAAGTGCATGCAGATATGTATTACATTTTTGTCCCTATGGCATACTTATACGATTTTTCAAACCATACAAAAATAAAAGCTCCCTTGCTCAATTTATAATTCCAAAATGGCTAGAGCCAAAAAAAAAAAAAAAAAAAAAAAAAAAAAAAAAAAAAAAAAGGGTGCTTATAAAAAAATTCGCAAGGAAATCAGGGGCATTTCTTTATTACACCAAAAGGCTATTAGTTAACAAAGGATTTATCATAGAGTTTCTTTAAGTAAAGACATTTCAATATATTTAAACTATGATGTATTATATTAATAAATATGCACATATTAATATATGTAAATATTTAATATGTACTTTATATAGATAACATATCAATACATACTTATATGTGTATGTGTTTTTAGATTGCTCCTTTTCAAAAATAAAAGTATTCCTTTAACCTAAAAAGTATAGCATGCACATAAATACTGTATTTTTTTAAGTATAGGTATTGGCATCTTGAAGAAACTGCTTGTTATGATCAGCAATATCATTCATTTAATAACAAAATTTCTTTAAAACTTCAGAAGCTGACACCTAGATATTATAATGAAACTTAAACATTTCAAAAGCAACAAGTTAATCCACAATTTTAAAATATGCATGGTTACAGAGGACACGCTCCTAGATACTGATAGTAACCGAAGGGAAGAGGGTAAAAGGGAACTTGCTTATGGTCGTTTACAATTTACCTACTTCTGAAATATTATTCTCAGCCCTCCATGCAGACATAATCTGCGCAACAGATGAAAAACAAATATGGCAGGGGCTGCTAATTTCACTTTTGATTGATATAATCAGGAGGGGAAAGCTAGGCCGTTGATTTTTCTACCTGTGAACTGTTACTTTATTCCCTTACTGTGGAGATGGAGGGAAAGAGAACTTCCTCTATTCCTAAGTGGCAGAAAATCTCTCAGGAGGTTATTTTACATATGTATCAGAGTCACCATCAGACCCTTTCCTAAAGGTGAATGTGGCAGGGTGTGATGGCTCAAGCCTGTAATTCCAGCACTTTGGGAGGCTGAGGTGGGTGAATCACGAGGTCAGGAGATCGAGACCATCCTAGCTAACACAGTGAAACCCCATCTCTACTAAAAATACAAAAATTAGCCGGGCGTATGGTGGCGAGCGCATGTATTCCCAGCTACTCGGGAGGCTGAGGCAGGAGAATCACTGGAACCCAGGAGACAGAGGTTGCAGTGAGCCGAGATCAAGCCACTGCACTCCAGCCTGGGCAACAGAGCCAGACTCCATCTCAAAAAAAAAAAAAAACAAGTGAACACTCAGGAGGGAATGCAGTCAGACTTTGAAGGTTACCACAGGCCACTTGCCATACAATTAACAAAGGGTTCTACATTGTTTTTGTCTTTATAATATAAACATATTTTTATTAATAAGCTATATGATTCTTACATTACTCATAATTTGAACTCATCAAGAAACTGTGTAACATTCTATTATTATTAACTCCCTGCCCCCACTATTTGGCAAAGTTTTCTTTTTTTCTTACAAAGAAATAAAGGAAATAAGGTAGAAAAACTAGACAATTTAAGAGTGATCGAATATGTTAAACTTTATTCTGAACTTTTACCAGGAAAAAGCTCAAAGGACCTGACTCTCAGTGTTGACCATGTGGATTTTGAAAGTCGGCAGACCAAAATGTGCCTTCATGCAAACCTTTAATTAAATATGGAGGATTTAATTTACTTTGATAACTTTAGGGTTTTCAAATATGTCCAGAGAAAGGAAATCAACCAATCAAATTATCCAAACAAAGGTCATTTTTGCCAACATTACCTGGACAGTAAGAATAGATTTTTTTTTCCCTAAATTTTCTACAACGAACATGTATTACAATAAGAAAAAAAAGAGAATGCTTCTTTTTCCTAAACATTCAATGTTTCACTAGTTTTTAATTGTATTTACTTAGTTTTTTTGAGTCACTGTCTTGTTCTTTGACTGAGGCTGGAATGCAGTGGTGCAATCACAGTTCACTGAAGCCTCAAACTCCTGGGCTCAAGTGATCCTCCCACCTCAGCCTCGCAAGTAGCTGGGACTACAGATGCATGCCGTCACCCCTGGTTCATATTTAATTTTTATTGTAGAGACAGGGTCTTGCTATGTTGCCCAGGCTGGTCTCAAACTCCTGCATTCAAATGATCCTCTTATTTCATTCTCCCAAAGTTCTATGATTACAGGCATAAGCCACCCCACCTGGCACACACTAGTTTTTAAATGACTGATTTGCTACATAATGATATAAAAAAAGATGGGGCACATGTGCCACTTTTCTTAGAAAATATATTCTGTTGTAAGTTCTCTGCGAAAAAACAATCATCTCTGTACTGGTCTTAGTCAATCTGGGGTGCTATAACAAAATTACCATAAGTTGGTGGCTTAAACAAAAATTAAATTCTCATGGTGCTTATTAGTCCAAGATTAAGAAACCAGCAGATTTGGTATCTGGTGAGGGTTGTCTTCCTGGTTCATAGCCAGCTATCTTCTCATTGTGTCCTCACATGGCTGAAAAAGTAAATGAAATCTCTGGGGTCTCTTTTATAAGGGCATAAATTTCATTCATAAGGCTCTGCCCTCATCACCTAATCACCTTCCAAAGACCCCATCTCCTAATAAGATCACATCAGAAGGTAAGATTTCAACATATGAATTTTGAGGGAACACAAACATTTAGATATTGACATTTTGCTCCTGGTCTCCAAAGTTTATATTCTTCTCACATGCAAAATACATTTATTCTATCCATTAACCCCCAAAGTCTTAACTATTCCATCATCAACTCTAAAGTCTAAAATACAAAGCCTCATCTATTAATAGATATCATCTAAATTAGTAATGAATGAGACTATAATTCATCCTGAGGCAAAATTTCTCTCCAGCTGTGAACCTGTGAAACCAAACAAGTTATACGCATTCAGAAAATAGTGTGGGACGGGTATAGGATAGACATGTTCATTCCAAAAGGGATAAACAGGAAGGAAGGAAGGGGTACTCGGTTTCATGAGAGTCCAAAACTTACTGGGGCAAACTTTATTACCTTTTGAGGCTCCAGAATAATCCTCTTTGGCATGCTACTTGGTCTTCCAGGCCTAATACAGTGGTAATGTCAGTCCTCTGGCTTGGTAGAGATGGTCCCACAGTGGCTCTCTGCCTTAGCCTTCTGCAGGGGTCCCACAGATCTGTTGGTCTTGGCCCAGTGCCCTTGGCTCATCCAGGCTGAAATCATGGTCCCACGGCTCCAGGTGTTTTAAAACCTAGGTAGAGGCAGCTCTGCCCTGAAGGCTCATGCATTGTGGCCTGTGATGGGAGTGGCAGCCCTGATCATCTCTGAATCACCTTCAGAGCTATTCTTCCATTGTCTTGAGAATAACATCTGGCCTTTGCTAAGATGACTGATAAATACTAATCTCCTTATCAAATGGACAATTGGCCACATGCGTAGTGTTCTCATTTTTTTTGCAATATTGGTAGGCTAAGATTATTTTTTTTCAAATCTTTAAGTTCTGCTTTCTTTTTACTGAAAAATTCTGTTTTTAAGCCATTTCTCTCTTCTCACATTTCACTGTAATCATAGTATAATATAGGAGCTAAGCTGCTTCTATATTGGCTTTCAGTTGAAGGTAAGCCATACTTTCACCACTTTGCTTAATAGTAGCTTCAACTAAATATCCAATTTCATCACTCACACTTTCCACCTTCCACAAAACACTAGAGCATGAATACAATTCAGCCAACTTCTTTGTCATTGTGTAACAAGAATCATCTTTTCTCCAGTTTCCAACAGCATGTTCATTTCTGTCTGAGACTTCATCAGAATGGTCTTTACCATCCATATTTCTACCAACATTCCATTCATGGTTACTTAAGTATTCCTTAATAAGATTGAGGCTTTCTCTATAGTTTTACTCTTTCCTGATTCCTTATGAGAATCACCTTTAAAGGTCCATTCATAGTATTGTAAGTTTTTTTTTTTTTTTTTTTTAAGTATGCACCTCAGAACTCTTCCAGCCTCTAGTCATTATCCAATTCCAAAGCCACGTCCACATTTTTAGGAATTTGTTATAACATCAACTCCATTTCTCAGTACCAATTTCTGTCTTAGTTTAGGTTGCTATAGCAGCATACTGTACACTTAATGCCTCAGAAACAACAGAAAGTTATTTCTTAGGTGTCCAAACCCCAAGATTGAGGCAATGGCAGATTCTAGTTCACAGATGGTCATCTTCTTGCTGTGTCCTCACCTGGGGGGAATAGGTGAGGGAGCTCTCTGGAGTCTCTCTTATAATGGCACTAATTCCACTGAAGAGGGCTCTGCCTTCAGAACTAATCACCTACAAAATGTTTTCCCTCTTCAAATACCATCACATTGGGAATTAGCATTCAGCATATAAATTATGGAGACATGAACATTCAGTGTACAGGACTGCATCAGGATTAAAAGTGATTTACCCACTACTGTTACTTTATTACAGTATTCTGTATTTTTATATATGTATCTTTACCAGTGAGCTATATGCTTTTATGTTCCTCTTTAGCATCTTTCCATTTTATCTTGAGGAACTCCCTTTAGGATTTCTTTGTAAGGTTGGTCTAGTGGTAATGAATTCCTTCAGCTTTTGTTTATCTGGGAAAATATTTATCTTTGTTTGTTTTTTTTTTTTTTTTGAGGAACAGTTTTGCATTATATTATTCTTGGTCAGTTGGTTTTCTCTTGGTGGTGGTGGTTTTTGTTGTTGTTGTTGTTTCTTTGCTTTTTTGTTTTTTGTTTTTTTCTTTTTTCCCAGCACTTTGGATGTATTATTCTATTCCTTTCTGGCCTGCAAGGTTTCTGATAAGAAATCATATACTCTTATGAAAATCACCTTCTATATGAAGAGACTTTTTTTTTTCTTAATGCTTTCAAAATCTCCCTTTGTGTTGGACTTTTGACAATTATGCTGTTTCTAGGTGTGGACATCTTTGTGTTCATTCTCATTGTGTCATGTGGGCTTCCTGTATCTTGATAATCATTTCCTTCCCTAGATTTGAGAAGTTTCCAACCTTTTTTTATTTAAATAAGATTTGTAACCTTTATTCTCTGTCTTATTCTGGGACATCCATAATGCATATGTTGGTCCACCTAATGATGTCCTATAAGTCTGTTAGACTTTCTTCACTGTTTTTCATTCTTTTTTTTTTCTCTCTTTGACTGCATAACTTCAAATAACATGTCTTAAAGTTCACTGATTCTTATTCTTGATCAAATCTGCTTCCTCTCATGAATTTTTCAGTTTGGTTATAGCATTGTTTAGCTCTGAATGTACCGTTTTTTGTTTTATACATTTTCTTTCTCTGTTGAAGTTCTCCTTTTGTTCATTTGTCTGATCTCCTTCATATTTATTTTGAATTCTTTTTTTGATAATTAACACTCCTTCATTTCTTTACTAACAAATTTCTGAAGCCTTGTAATGATCATTTCAGTTGAGCCATATCCCCTCTTTGTTCATGTGTCTTGTAACTTTGTTTTGGTATTCACGCTTTTTATAAAACAACCACGTCTCCTAGTTTTTTTTGGGTAGGCTTTGTACAGGGAAAGACCTTCACTAATCAGTCCAGTTAGAGTTTCTGGAAGTCTTTTAACACTTTTCTGTTTCTGTAGACTTATGTGTTGTTTAGATTCTTAATTAGGGGGATTTGGCGGTTTCTTTTTTTTAGTTTATATTCTCTTGTTCTCTCTCACGTCTATGCTATATAATGGATTATGTGAAGTAGCATCTCCTTTTTTATTCTCAGCAGAGCCCCAGGCATTTAATGTACATTGGCTCTCATCAGTTGGACTAGACTCCATTCATTCAGGTAGCCCCCCAAAAAGCTGGAACATTAGTCATTCTCTCCAGTCTTCTCTTTATTCACAGTGGGAGAGGCTGGTGATCTGTATTGGCCTATACAGAAGATCCTCTGGAGTAACAGCAACCCACTCAGGTCTTTTTTATTTTTGTTTTTGGTTTGTCCTTGTGGCTTCCAGGCATGTAGAGCTATGTTAGGTCCCATCAGCACACTGAGACAGGCTAGACAGAAGCCTGTTAAGGCAGATGCCCTTAAATATCAGAGCATTACATGTATAGTCTAGTGTTCTCTTTACCTCCCTAGAAAGAAGTTGGGAGCCAGGACTTTTCTCCCAATCACGTGGTACTGTCCCAGGGGCAGATGCTGCGGCAAGAAGGTGCCACAAGTTTTCCCTCCAGACTTGATGCAGCAAGTTTTGTGCTTTCTTCAGTTGTAGCAACCACTTAATTAACTTCTGAATTTCTCAAAAAGTTAATTTATCTCTATATTGATGCTGAATTGGTGTCTGTCTCTGCATGAGGAAGAAAGATCTAGAGCTTCCTATTCTGTTATGTTTCTGATGCTATTAAGGGCTCTTCATTTTATTGGTACATAATAAATACTGATTACTAGATTGTAAATCATCTATTGAAGGTATACATGAAGAAGTAATTTAGATATAAAAATAAAAATATGTTTCAGAGTTAGAAATGTACATTAAAATATATAAAACTGTGTAGTCATGTAAGTTTTGTAAACACATGTAATACTCAAACATATATGTACATATACTCACATGCATATATTATTACATATATAGAGAAGATCCCAGAAAAAAAATCATCAAAATGACTATAGACAGAAATATTAGCTAATTTTAGTTTCACTTTTTATGGTATTTGATTTTTAAAACATTCTATAGTCAACATGAGCTGGTTTTGTCTTTCAAAAACTTTATAAATATGTGTTACTTGGAGGAAGAAAGGAGGAAGATATTGGATTCAAAGAGGATATATGAAAGGAAGAACTCTTTAATTACTTTATACCATTAATTCCTACTTTGTCAAGGTCATATGATGATGTGACATTTGTAACTTACTTATTCTGCATGCTGACTGAAACGTGCTGCTGAACAGCTATAACATGGCTTTTAAAATGGATTAGAGCTAAATTATTCATGCTGCAAGCCATATTGAGAGTTGATGGCCCCCAAATTAGAATGCTAGTACATGAATTTTATGCACGTTTCCTTTCCTTCAGAGAAACAGCTTATACAACTTACTGAATATAGCCACAGGTAAGAAATGCTGATAACATTTCCTTCTTGAAATGCCAGGTCTTTACAGTGGAGATAAGGAGCAAGATGTTGACGCCTTGCAATTTTATGCGCTAACAGGATGTTTCAGCAAAGTATCCAGAGTACTGCTTACTATTACCACAAGAAAGACAGGCATTTCTTGACAATGAAAATGTTTGATCTCACTGTTCACACAGAACATAATTAAAATACAAATACAAGTGCAAAATGGCACTGATTCCATATTGTTCTTTAAAAAAATTATTTAAAAAAAATTTTTAAGAATAATATTTATCACAGACTTGGCCAGGGATTACTGAGATTTTTGCATAGTCTGTGGAGAGAATTCTTCATTTTTTCTCTAAATTATAAAAGAAAAATATAAATACATGAACGTAGAAGTCTTCTTTTGATTAATAAAATAAAATAGTAGTTTTGAGAATTTGCATATTAACTTGAATGCTTAATGAATGATCAGTTAGCTTAGGCCTTATTCATCTCAGTTAAGTCAACAATCAGAAATGGCATGAGGATGAAAATACATCTTTATTAAGTAAGAAGTTTAGTCTTTAGCATCTAGTCCATGAAATGGCTTGCTCAGAGAATTACATTGTAATTCTACACAGCTATACCTGGCCAATAGTATTATAGCTGACACAATACTTATATTACATTCCTTGTCTTCAATGTGTTATGCCCAGACCGTTTATTCCCCGAAGAAGACCACCAGAGTTCAGAGTCAAAGCCAAGCGGCAAGGATCTTTACTGCAAGTTCGAACTTGGTCCCTCTGCTCCACAGCATACAAGAGGGCCCCGAACGATGCATGTGCTCCCTTTTTGTAGCCTGATGTAAACAGGATATGTAAGGTTACAGAGAAACAAGGGAATTCTTTTGGTTACAGCATTACAATTGGTTAACATTTTAAGTTATACATTTAGCAGTTTTTTATTGGTTCCCGCACTTTCAGTAAAACCACTCTACAAACGGTTGTGACCTTATCGGGGACTATCCAGGTGGTGTTTTTCTCAGGTTGAGACAAATGGAGGAATGTTTGTACTGGGCCCAGGACTGAGATATATGGAGGAATGTTTGTACTGGGCCCAGGACTGAGATATATGGAGGAATGTTTGTACTGGGCCCAGGAAGTTGAGACAAATGGAGGAATGTTTGTACTGGGCCCAGAAAGTTGAGACAAATGGAGGAATGTTTGTACTGGGCCCAGGATTGAGATATATGTTTGATTTCTTACATTTCCCCCTCTCTCAGGTACCTCTGGAGCCAATCTTGGGTCTTATAAGTCTGATTCTGTTTCTGCGTTTACAGGTTGGTATTGGGCTCTGAGGACCATGAGCTGTATGGTGTCAAACCTTTCCCTGACAAACTGCAAAATTCGGTTAATAACACGGGGTCCTACGGTAAACAGAAATAGTAGGCTTAGCAGGGGTCCAAGGAAGGGAGCTAACAGAGAAAACATAGAGGAATTCCACCATTGGTTTGCAGCGGAGGCAAATTGCTGTTTTTTCATTTCTATGCTTAACTTGCGTAACTGTTGGACCCGGTTCTCTACAAGCCCTGATTCATTTATGTAAAAACAACAGTCTTTGTTTTTACAAAGGAACATACATGGACCACTTTTTTCAGCAGTGAGTAGGTTTAGGGCCCTCTGGTTCTGCAAGGTTACCTGAGCTAGGGATGTGAGCTGTCGCTGAAGGGAGACAAGGGACTCAGCCGACTCCTCCATAGCAACGGCAAATTATTGGTACAGCTTGTTGCTTTCTATGAGGGTGTGACCTAGGGCTCCCCCTGCCAGTCCGGCCGCAATGAGGGATGAGGTGAGGGAGATTCCCGCAATGAGGGGGAGAAATATGGCTCGTGTGGGTCTAGGTCTAGGGGCTGAGTGAATGGCAGTACTAGTCCAGTTACCGGTGTACCCCAAGAACTTGCCGGTAGTTAGTAGAGTTAACCGAGGAACTACTGTGAGAGGGAGACACAGTAGGTTGGTAACAGAGGGACCAGATAGGGTCTTAGATAATGTTCCATTACACCAAAAGAATATGCCCGGCGGGGCCCTCAGGTTGGTATTAGGGGGCATTACAGTGATGTTGCAGAGGCTAGAGTTAGTGCCTGAAAAACAGTAGGGAAACTTCTCCTGACTGGGGTTCCGGTACAGTGGCACATTAAGAATAGGGGCATTCGAGAGATTCCGAAGGTTGTTAGTTTGGGTAAAGGATTCCCATGGCAGAGGGACAGCGGTTAGCAGTGGACGCCCTAGGGTAGCACACAGAAAGCAGCCAGACAAGCCGTGAAGTCCTGTAAGGTTAGCAAGTTCTAATCCTTCTTATAATAATTCTAACCAGGAGAAAGGACGTAAATCTTGTGTTAGTCTGTCTTCCTGTCATTGGATATCCCCATGGACCAGGGGCCGTACCTGAACTAGGCCACGCCACAGATAGAGGTGACTGCTAGGCCACGTGGAGGAAGAGGAATAGTATACAGCCCCATGTTGAGGCGTGGTCCAGCGGGATTTCCAAGGGTCCTTAACTATCCAAGTATAGATGCCACCTCTACCTTCCTGGTAGAAGTTCCACCTGGATTGCTCGTTCCACCCTCTGACTGAGTGCATTTTACAGTAACTGTAGGGGCAGCCTGCGTTTTGGTGCCACCAATAGTGTTTACAATTGTACTTAGTCTGATCAAACTCAAAACATATCATTGGTACCACTGGTTTGGCTATCTGAAAACCAGTAAAATTTAGCAAAATTGGGTCACTGCACCCTGTGGAGGGGCAATCAGCACTGGCCAATAACTTCCTGGGCTTACGAGGTTGCCCAGGGTGGGTTCAGTTTTCATAAAGCCAGAATCTCCAGACAAAGGAGTTAGGAACTGGTTTTGTGTTTGCCCCAGCGGCCACTAGGGCGACTAACGTTAGTGTTAGACTACCTAGCTGCATGTTTGCAGCGAGCTATGCTGCCGGCGCAGGGTGAGTTTTAAGGGGTTGTTCTTAGCTCTGTCCACAGTCCACGTGGCCGGTGCTTCAGTCACTGCCGTGATTGGTCCAAGAAGGTTGGAGGTCGGGTTCACTGGTTTGACGTGGGTGTAGTGGATCCACGACGTGATGCCTTCTACTTTAGGGTGGTGGGTGTGGTTAGGAGTACCTGGAGTCGTCCCTTCCACCTGGGTTCTAAGGTCTCTTGTCGGTGTCACTTAACCAGGACCCAGTCTCCCAGCTGGTACGGATGGGGTGTCGGTGGGGGACCGGTCTCATATAGTTCCTTCAGCTTGGGCCAGATTTCCTGATGAATTTTCTGCAAGGCTTGTAGGGAAAGTAAGAGTTCAGAGACATTTTCTGTTTCAGATTTGAGCAGATCATCTTTTAGGCTGGGAACCAGGGGTGGGGGTCTGCCATACCTGATTTCATAAGGGGTAAGGCCCAGTCTGTAAGGGGTATTACGGGCCCGGAACAGAGCGTAGGGGAGAAGGACCACCCAATTAGCACCAGTCTCCATAGTCAATTTAGTTAGGGTCTCTTTTAAGGTCCGATTCATCCTTTCTACCTGTCCTGAACTTTGGGGCCTATAAGCGCAATGTAGTTTCCAATTTGCCCCAAGGATGGAAGCCAAATCCTGACTCACCTTAGCAACGAAGGCCGGCCCATTATCTGACCCTAGCTGGATGGGGAAGCCATACCTGGGGAGGATGGCTTCCAGAATTTTCTTTGCTGTAACCTGAGTGGTTTCTCTTTTGGTTGGGAATGCTTCAATCCACCCTGAAAAAGTATCTACAAAGACAACTAAGTACCGATACCCATATTTTCTTGGCTTTATCTCATAAAATCTACTTCCCAGTAGATACCGGGCCTGGTTCCCCTGAGCCTTGTTCCCGTTGCAGCCTGGGATTGGGAATAGACGTTGTTAAGCTGGCAGACTTTGCAACTTGTCACGATGCTGCTGGCTGTCTCGGCTATATGTCTGATCTTGAGCTTGGAGCGTCTGATCAGGTCTATCATCCGCCGGGCACCCAGGTGGGTGGTAGGATAGTTTGGTCATTAGTATCAGTCCACCACCCATTCTGGATCCGTTTCAGGGGAAGTTTGTCAATCTACTGGAGATCTTGTTCTGAATAATCAGGGAGATATGGCAAGTCCCGGGGGCCCGGATCAGGGAGCTGGAGTGCAAGGAGTTGGTTGGGAGCCTTTGCCACACTCCTTGCAGTTTGGTCTGCCAGAAAGTTGCCTTGAGCAATTGGAGTGGTTGGTTTCTGATGCCCTGGGCAATGTACAATAGCCAATTTTTCTGGTCTCCATAGGGCTGTTAACAGGGCTAGGATCTCTTGCTTGTTTTTTATCTCTTTTCCTTCAGCCGTTAGTAACCCTTGCTCCCTGTAAATGGCCCCATGTATATGCGCCATAGCAAAAGCATATCGGCTGTCTGTGTATACTGTCAGTTTCTTCCCTGCCCCTAAGGTAAGAGCTTGGGTGAGTGCTATCAGTTCGGCCTTCTGGGCCGATGTCCCCGGGGGCAGGGCTTCTGCCCAGATTACCTTAGTCTCTGAAGTCACTGCTGCTCCTGCATACCTCTGGCCTTGGTGTATGAAGCTGCTCCCATCAGTGAACCAAACGAGGTCAGCGTCAGGAAGTGGGCGGTCCTGCAGGTCCTCTCGAACTCCGTGCACTTGAGCTAGTATCTCGGTGCAATCATGGAGCGGGGCGTCCAGGTCCGGGTTGCGCAGCAGCAAGGCAGGGTTTAAGGTTGTTGGGGGCAGGAAAGTGATTCTGAGGGGGTTTAGTAGTAGTCCTTGGTAGTGGGTGAGCCAGGCGTTACTTATCCATCGATTAGGTGGCTGTTTGAGTACACCCTCGATGGCATGTGGGGTAACGACCCATAATTCTTGACCCATGACAAGCTTATCAGCATCTTGTACCATCAGGGCTGTGGCTGCGATCATTCAGAGACAAGGGGGCCACCCGGCAGTCACTGGGTCTAATTTCTTAGACAGGTAGGCAATTGGCCTGCGCCAGGGACCTAAGTTCTGAGTTAACACTGCCTTGGCGACACCTTTGCTCTCGTCCACATATAAGTGGAAGGGCTTGGTGACATCAGGTAGTCCCAGGGCGGGTGCAGAGAGTAGGGCGGTTTTAATCTGTTGGAAAGCTGACTCGGCTTCTTCTGTCCAATTAAATGGCTGTTGTCCCCGTGTTGCCTGATACAAGGGTTTAGCCATCTCTGCGAACCCAGGGATCCATAATCTACAAAATCCTGCTGATCCCAGGAATTCCCTTACTTGTCGGGTGGATTGTGGCCTGGGGATCTGCAGAACAGTTTGCTTCCGGGCATCTGTTAACCAGCGTTGCCCTCCTCTTAGCAGGTACCCCAGATATGTTACTTCTGGTTTACAGATTTGAGCTTTCTTTGCCGAGGCTCGGTAGCCCAGATCCCCTAGGGCTTGTAAGAGACCCTTGGTACCTTGAATACAAGCTTCCTGGGTCTCGGCAGCAATCAGGAGGTCATCAACATACTGTAGTAAGGTTATTTCAGGGTGTTTGCGTCGGTACTCACCCAGGTCTTCATGGAGGGCCTCATCGAACAGGGTAGGAGAGTTTTTGAATCCCTGCGGCAGTCTGGTCCATGTCAGTTGGCCACATATGCCCTTCTCAGGGTCAGTCCACTCGAAGGCGAAGAGCTTTTGGCTCTGAGGGGCTAAAGGCAAACTGAAGAAAGCATCTTTCAAATCTAAAACAGTGTACCATTGATGTTTAGGGTTTAGGGTACTCAGGAGGGTGTACGGGTTAGGCACAGTTGGATGTATGTCCATAACCCTCTTATTGACTTCTCTCACGTCTTGTACAGGTCTGTACTCTCTGCTATTGGGTTTCCGTACCGGCAACAATGGAGTATTCCAGGGCGAGTGACATGGGTGAAGGACCCCTTGGTCGAGGAGCCGGCGAATATGTGGTGCAATCCCTTCTTTGGCCTCTAGGGGCATCAGGTATTGGCGTACCAGAACGGGGTCTGCCCTAGGCTTGAGTTCAACAAACACGGCAGGACGGTGTTTTGCTAGTCCTAAGCCCCCCGTTTCCGCCCAAGCTCCTGGATATTGCCGGAGCCAGGTTTCTATGTCCTGGTCAGGGGCCGCTCGCTCCTGGTGGAGCTGGTACTCATCTTCTAGGGTTATAGTCAGGACGGACACGGGCTGATTTTGGGAGTTGGTCACGACAGGCCCCTCAGGGAGGAAATGGATCTGTGCTCCCATTTTAGTCAGCAGGTCTCTCCCTAATAGGGGACAGGGGCTCTCAGGGATGACCAGGAAAGAATGGGTTACATTCCTGGCTCTGAGGTTTACTGTTCTTTGTGTTGTCCAGCGGTATTTCTTAGTCCCTGTGGCCCCTTGTACCCACGAGGACTTGGAGGATAATTTTCCATTAGTTTTAACTAGGACCGAGTGCTGTGCTCCCGTATCGACCAAGAACTGAACTGGGGACCCCTCCACTTGCAAAGTTACCCTAGGTTTGGGGAGGGGGTCTGAACCCCATCTTCCCTAGTCTTCGTCTTAAGTGTCTAGTACAGGTGTAGACCTAGGAGGTCCCTGTCCTCTGCATTGTTTCTTTTTAGGGCAGTCCTTTATCCAGTGGCCAGCCTCCTTACAGTAGGCACATCGGTCTTTGCTTAGATTATCATGTCTGGGGGACCGCCTAGGTTGGGCGTCCTCTGGCTGTAGATGCTCTTTTTGTACTACTGCTGCCAGGACCTTGGTCATTTTTTCAGTGGCCTTAAATTGCTTTTCCTCTGGAGTATCTCTATTATTGTAAACTCATTGGGCTATCTGAAGGAGGTCCTGAATCTGTTTTCCCGCTAAGTCTTCTAATTTCTGGAGTTTCTTTTTAATGTCTGGGGCCGCCTGATTTACAAAAGACATTACAACAGCTGCCTGACTTCCTGGGGCCTCTGGGTCTATGGGGGGTGTACTGTCTAAAAGCTTCCATTAATCTTTCTAAATAGGTAGCTGGGCTTTCCGTCTTTCCCTGCAGAACAGAGTATACTTTAGCCAAATTAGTGGGCTTGCGAGCAGCTTGCGAGACCCGCCATTAGAGTCTGGCGATAAAGGTGTAGCCGTCCCCTACCTTCTGCCGTGTTGTAGTCCCACGCTGGCCTGGTCAGCGGAAAAGTCGCATTTATGAGGTCGGGGTTGGCAGTCGGTTGACCGTCGTCCCCCGGGACCAACTTTCTAGCTTCTACCTGGATTCTCTCTCGCTCCTCCTTTGTGAACAAAATTCAGAGGAGCTGCTGACAATCATCCTAAGTGGGCTGGTGGGTGAACATGACACTATCTAGTAAAGACATTAAATCTTTGGGGTTGTCTGAAAACCGGGCACTCTGAGTCTTCCAGTTATACAGATCACTGGTGGAGAATGGCCAGTACTGGAGCCTGGGGATTCCCATGTCATCTGGGGGTCCTATTTCCCGAAGGGGTAGAGCCACTGTGGAGTCAGGCGGCTGGGGGAGGCCAATCCGCAAAGTGTGCCCTCGCGCCCGCCTCGCCGGCCCTTCAGAGTTACTTTCACTTTCAGTGAGCTCGGGTGCGCTGGCCGCCTCCCGTCCGCCTACTTCTTCCTGCGACTCAGCCCAGGGGGCTGGGGCCTGGGGCCCGGAGGGGCACGGAGGGGGATCTATGGACAGTGGGTCCCCACTATCAGGTAAAACAGGATGAGGGGGGCGGTTGGTTGCTTAGATTTTAGCGGCCGAGCAACCAGTGCCTTGCATGGTTCGGGGGCTAGTAGGAAAGGGGACAGCCAAAGGGGCGGGTTCTCAACAAGGTCCTGCCATATGAGAATATATGGGATTTGATCTGAGTGGCCAGCACGCCCAGGTAGAAAAACCTTGGGCTTTACTCTAGCGATGACAGGAAGGCAGAATGTCCCTTCGGGTGGCCACCCTTCATTAAAGGCGGGCCATTCGGAGCGGCACAGAGTAATTAGCTTTCCCCTCCTGATTTCTACACTAAGATCATGGCCCCTTGCTCTAACATCCTTGAAATTATTTATAAGGAGAGATAGAGGTGTGCTCTGGGTATTACCCATTCTGTAATAGTTTGTAGTCTCTTTCTGCAAAATAATATGGGTTAGAATTCCTGCAAAGGAAAACTGGAGTATCAATAATATCTAGCCGCATGCGCGCTCTGGAAGCCCAGGTCAGAATCAGTTCAGATAGAAATCTAAATCAGGCGAGAGCCAGGGGACGTCTCCCACCAGTCTCCGCTGGCCGTCCTATAGCGCGTCCACCAGGACTGTGCCAGTTTCAGTTTCAGACCTCGCGAGTCACAGATACAGGTTCAGAACAGACACAGACAGACAGACAGGTTCAGTACAAACATAGACAGACAAACAGAGATGAGCCGTCTCACCTATCAGCAGATCGATCCTGGTAGATATATTGACCAGGGGTCTGGTGGGCTTGGGGAATCCCGGACAAGCCCCCAGATGTTATGCCCAGACCGTGTATTCCCCGAAGAAGACCACCAGAGTCCAGAGTCAAAGCCAAGCGGCAAGGATCTTTACTGAAGTTCAAACTTGGTCCCTCTGCTCCACAGCATACAAGAGGGCCCCGAACGATGCATGTGCTTGCTTTTTATAGCCCGATGTAAACAGGATATGTAAGGTTACAGAGAAACAAGGGAATTCTTTTGGTTACAGCATTACAATTGGTTAACATTTTAAGTTATACATTTAGCAGTTTTTTATTGGTTCCCGCACTTTCAGTAAAACCACTCTACAAACGGTTGTGACCTTATCGGGGACTATCCAGGTGGTGTTTTTCTCAGGTTGAGACAAATGGAGGAATGTTTGTACTGGGCCCAGGACTGAGATATATGGAGGAATGTTTGTACTGGGCCCAGGAAGTTGAGACAAATGGAGGAATGTTTGTACTGGGCCCAGGAAGTTGAGACAAATGGAAGAATGTTTGTACTGGGCCCAGGACTGAGATATATGTTTGATTTCTTACAATGAAGTTAGAGGGCCCGGGAATTGTTCAAAAAAATGAGATAATGTACCAATTTTTTAATTAAGTGCAGTTCTAGAAACTGGAAACAAAGTTGAGGAACACTGCAATCATGCTTATCTGAAATTAGGAAATCTAGCGACAGTACTTTTACCAGTGATACAGAACTTAACACCAAACCTGGATCTAACAGCCTTTGAAATGGGTTTGAATTATATGAATTCAGTAAAAATGCACTGAAAGTGGAGCCTGTCTTTATGGGACGAATTCTTATGCTTGTTGATTATACCTTCTGTGAACTTTAACCTTGCACACCAATAAAGCATCATTTACATAATAATTTTGGTTTGTATTACATATGAGAAGATATTTAGGATGTACTCAGTGTAGCCTCATTCCTCAAACTGGGCAGGAATGCATGAGAAAGTGCAGGGACTTTCAAACAGCCTCTGCATAGTAAGTTAAGAAGGTAGAAAAAAAACTCCAGACAGTGCTAGCTCAATTTGTCTTTAGTCCATTCTTATTCTATTTTTCCATGCTATTCTTTTTTTTCCTTCAGAAGGTGAAACAGTCTTGCCTTGAGCCAGCCAAAAAAGTTCTTCATACAGGCTTAGTCCTCCCAGACAGCCCCCTATGTTCTGACTTTCATTTTCATTTTATTAAGATACATTTATTCTGAGCTCTATTTGCTACTTGTTTAAAGGCATTTTGGAATGAAATAAGCTAAAATATTCTTGCTTAGATTATAATGAACTAATACTATAGTTAATTTGTTATGCTCCTGGCTAATCGGGGGAGCTTGGGAGTGGAAAGATGTATCCAATTATTTCCACAGGTATTTGCTGAGTATCTGTCACTTCCCCTGCACTGGAGAGGCTTCTGGAAGGCTATATAAAACAATTAGTTGCCAACTTCCGTAAAAGATATCAGTTTAATCACAATGCTACATGAATACACTTGAAATATGATAGTAGTTTGGGTGCTAAAGGAATTCAGAGAAATGATAAATTTGTGTTGACATGACATAAAGTATCTGAAGATGGCAGGATCTGAGTCAGATTTTAGAGGATACATGTAAGAGAAAGTAAAGTGTTTGTAAGGCACAGGGAGGCCATGAACAGGGAGACCTATCACACATCCCATTTTGTCTGGAATAAACCTAGATAAGACTGTTGTCCCATTCTAATTTTAATAGCTTCCCCTTTCACTCTCAGAAATGTCTCATTTGCATAATAGATGATATATATTTTCATGAGCAGGTCTTATCAATGGGATAGTGTATTACCAGGATAACTAAAGGAGAAGTACTTTTGGGGGAATAGAGGATCATAAGGTTGGATTGGGGGAGTTGAGCTGGGTTATATGGGTTCCTATATTTAGATATGATGGGGTAGACAAGAGGAAAATGACTTATTTTTGAGTTGAGTAAATTGCATAATAAAAGTGATCTTGAGAGATTAATCTATTATAAAGTAACAATAATTAATTGCATGTGTATATTTCTCTTTATTACTTAGACCCTGGCTTACTTAATACCAAAAGATAGCATAGTCCATGAAGCCTTGAGAAAAGAACATCAACTTTATATCTATAACTGTATCTTTGTTCAGTTACTTTCTGTCTTTACATATTTAGCCATGCACCATCTTGAGGACCTTTAAATGATTAGATATTATGAGGAGAGAAATACTAAATGTAATGAAAATATAACACATTTCCTAAAAATGGTGCTATTCCTATTTTTACTGATAGATTTTTAGTTTATAGTATACTTTAAAAAATAACTTTTGAAGCCTAGAGTCATGGAGATTATGAAGACTTCTACTCTGGAATCCGTCTGTGAAGAATTGACAGCAGTGTGCAGGAAAATGGTGAGTCATAATCCTGTATGAATAATCCCAACAAAGATGTAAGATACAATAAGTAGAAGAAAGGAAAAAGAACAAAAATGATTGACTCTCACTTATTTCTAGCCATTATTATAAAATAATTTGGTGAGATTCATTAGTTTGGGCCATTTAAAATAAATGCACTGTACATTAACAGGTGGTTTACTTGAACAATAAAAGTGTCACTTGTTGAGCACCTAGTTCATGTGCAGTAATCTTTTAAAAAAACCCTACTAGGTAGTATTAGTGTCCACATTTTACAAGTGAGGACATAGAATCTGAAAGTGGTGGAGTATCTGACCCAGTGTCACTCAATATGTGGAATAGTCAAGACATAGACTAAGGGGTTTTTCACCTGCAGAGTTCATTCAACCACATCACCCAGGCGTCTCTACATCTGAGATAAAATATTCAGGCTGGCCAAGACTTTCAAATATTAAAGAAAGTATATTACTAAGAAAGATTTAGGAAACTGTGTCTTCAGAATATTATCAGTAACT
This sequence comes from Rhinopithecus roxellana, assembly GCF_007565055.1. Classification (NCBI taxonomy): domain Eukaryota; kingdom Metazoa; phylum Chordata; class Mammalia; order Primates; family Cercopithecidae; genus Rhinopithecus; species Rhinopithecus roxellana. Next base: position 61,995,392 of record NC_044550.1, read on the forward strand.
TGACGGTTAGAACAATTAGGGCAGAATTCAAGGCTGAAAGATGGTTATGTAACAATTTTTTATAACCGTATAGTAATTTTAGATTGATTTCTTATGAAGAGCTGTAAGAACATGCCAGTTGAGGAGTCTATGTTGACAGAGCACTGCAATCTATGACAGTCACTTTACTCATTTAATATTATGACTCATGATTCTAAATGATAGAAGCTCATCATGTTGAGCTTCCAAATCTTTAAATCCAATATAACATTAGTTAAAATTACAAGTTATTTCTTGGAACTTCATAAAATCACTATAGAGTTTCTCTGGAAAAGCAGACATTCGTGAATAATTATTATAAAATTCTGAGGGAGAAAACCAAAATGAAAGTAATGGTTTGCCTGCCTAGCAAATGTTTCAATATACTTTGTAACTCACCTGGACTTAGCAACATGGTATCACAGCACCAATTCCCAAGTCCATGTAGAGAGATCAGAAAGATAGGGGAAGAGAAGCATTACAAACCAAGGGCGAATACAAAGATTATTCAGCAAATTGTGCTGGGCCAAATGACTTACTACTTGGAAATAAGTAAAATTGTATCCTCAGATCAGTCTTTATAACAAAATACCAGGTGCATAAAAATTTTCAAAGGTAAAAATGGATCATAAAACTTTCAGAAGAGAGGTACTTTTTTGTTTTGTATAATCTTGGTGTAGGGCATGAAACCCAGAAGAAAAAAAAATAAAAAATAAAATATGTTTATAATATTTCTTTAAAAATTTACATTTGGAAAAATAATTCCATCAGCAAAAATACAAAATTTGGAAAATGCAAAATGTATAAATTTCAAAACATACAAACTATTCAATTTGTATATACAGTATACAAACCAATATCTTTTATATAAGAAAGTACTTATAAATCAGAAGGAAAAGGGTCAACCTTCTACAGTTTTTTTTAAAGTATGAAAGGTAAGGACAGAATAATGAATAGTGTCAATCAAAAGAAAATCAATATAAATTTATACAATAATGAAATATTGCTATTGCTATCACTATTGCTATTTCATATGCTATTCAGCCATGAAATCTGCAGAGAATACACAAATTGATAAGACTTAGTATTAGAAATATTTGGACAAGTCCGGGCGTGATGGCTCAAGCCTGTAATCCCAGCACTTTGGGAGGCCGAGACGGGCGGATCAGGAGGTCAGGAGTTTGAGACCATCCCGGCTAACACGGTGAAACCCCGTCTCTACTAAAAATACAAAAAAAAAAAAAAAAAAAAACTAGCCGGGCGAGGTGGCAGCGCCTGTAGTCCCAGCTACTCAGGAGGCTGAGGCAGGAGAATGGCATAAACCCGGGAGGCGGAGCTTGCAGTGAGCTGAGATCCGGCCACTGCACTCCAGTCCGGGCAACAGAGCGAGACTCTGCCTCAAAAAAAAAAAAAAAGAAAAGAAATATTTGGACAAATCAGAATTACCATATAGTGTTCATGAGAAGGTAATTTATTGATCAGTAACTATAAATATTTAAAATGTTCAAACAATTTGATGTGTTAATTTCATTAAAATTTTTTTAAGTTCATATTCACATAAATAAACATTCCATCATTGTTGATTTTATAAGAAGAAAAAAACATGGAATGATCTAGATCATAATTTCTAGGAGATTGTTTAAATAAATGTTATATTCATATAATGAATCTCCAGGTGGTCCTTATAAAGAATGAGGTAAAATATTATAAATTGACATTGAAAAATGTCTACAATATTTTACGAAGTAAAAATGTGCTACTGTCAGAATATCTTATATGGTATGAACTCATGATTTTTTAAAAAAGCATAATCTCATTTAATAACTTAAATGCCTGTGTTTAGTTAATGAAGAACACATTTGTTTTCTTTTTCTTTTTTTATTATAATTTAAGTTCTAGGGTACATGTGCACAACATGCAGATTTGTTACATATGTATACATGTGCCATGTTGGTGTGCTGCACACGTTAACTCATCATTTACATTAGGTATATCTCCTAATGTTATTCCTCCCCGCTCTCCCCACCCCACGACAGGACCCGGTGTGTGATGTTTCCCACCCTGTGTCCAAGTATTCTCAACGTTCAATTCCCACCTATGAGTGAAAACATGCAGTGTTTGGTTTTCTGTCCTTGCGATAGTTTGCTCAGAATGATGGTTTCCAGATGAAGAACATATTTGGAATGATATCCATGCAAGACTTAACAGGCTACTTTGAAAAATTGATGGGGGAAGAAGTATTTATGGGGCACTATGTATTTTACTCTCTATCTAGGTACTATTTTTCTTTTAAACATTATGTAGATACAATTCATATTTAACACTGCATTTAGATATTGTTTTTTAAAGTAATGTGCCTATAACCATTTTATAATGAAGGTAATCTTATAATAGATTGATTTTATTTTAAATAATAAGCAGATATTAGTTTTTAAATTACTTTTCTTAATAGATAAAAATTTACTGTTATTTTTACATTAAATAAATTGAATTGAATAAATAGAATTAATTATTGAATTTTACACTTTCTCTCTGGTTGTATTTTCTTAACTGTCTACATTTTTTCTTTCTTAATCTCCTAGCAATATTAATATTTTAATTTAAAAGTCTATTTGTGGAGAAATATTCTGTATTACCATATAACTTTAAAACTTCATCATCTTGGTAAAATTATAATGACATCTATACAGATATTACATATTGAGATAATATATGTGATAGCATTAATAGCCTGAAAGATTTTTGTTTGTTTTTTACTTAAAATGAAATATTAGGCTACAAAATTCATTTAGGTTCTGAGTTCCTGGGACTGTTTTTATTTTCATAGTTCAGCTTATACAACTTCTAAAGTCATAGTTGTCATGCAATAAATAAATGGTACCCAATGCATTGAAATAGTTAATTAACTTTCATAGGTGAGCAATGCACTCAGGAAGTAGCTTGATTACTACTAAGGCAGCAAAATATTTACAAAGAGCTTTGAACTCTCCTAGTGAACCAGTGATGTCATGTAATCCAACCAGGTGTTTTTGTTTAGTGTTCTTTTACTGGTTTATTAGGAAATAGGACAGAGAAAGAGAGAGACAGAGAGAGGACAGACAGAGAGATCCATAACTTGTAGTCAACATGTAAAAGCAGCTCTCACTTTCTCAAATAATATGGTACTTGAAACTGAAGCAATCCTTTTTGCTAGGGCACTAAAGATCATAGATACATCTTTATATATAAATATTTATGAAAAGCTTCTAAAAAGTGTGGTTCTAATGATCTCATTTGTAAGTTTTAATGAGTATCGTAAGAGAAATAAAAATGTATACATCTTGACCCTTAATTCCTCAATTTCTCTTATGATACAGACATTACCAGGTGATGTGGGCCAGTATTGACATGTATGCTAGATAACAGTGTAATTATTTTCAACTTTATTGAAGTATATTGGCAAATAATCATATACGTTTATAGTACACAATGCGATGTGTTGATATATGCATATGTTGTAAAATAATTACCAAATCAACTTAATTAGCACATCCATTACCCCACACAGGGATCTCTGTGTGTGTGTGTGTGTGTGTGTGTGTGTGTGTGTGTCTGTGTGGTGACAGTATTAACTATGGTCACCATGCTACACATTAGATCTCTAGAACTTATTCATTCTTTCTCAGTAAACTTTGTACCCTTTGACCAATATCTCCTCATTTCCCAAGCTCCCCAGCCCCTGGCAACCAGCATTCTACTCTTTGCGTCTATGAGTTTGACTTTTTCAGATTTCATATGTAAGTAAGACCACTTATATTGTCTGTCTCTGCCTGGCTTATTTCACTTAGAATAATGTCCTCCAGGTTCATCTATGTTTTTCAAATGACAGGATTCCTTTTTTTGAAAGACAGAATAATCTTTTGCTTAAAAAAAGATACATGTGATATTTTAAGTGAATAACATGCAAGATCAATTGCAATGCAACTCTATAAAATGTGTGTAGCTTTCGCTTTACAGTCATATGTAGCAGGGTAATTTATTGGGACATTAATTCTGACAGTTCTTGGTATAATCGCTCTCCTTCCATTTCCAATAGTTAGAACATATACTCCCTTCCCTCAGGGGAAATTAAAGACAGACCCCTTTCTTACTTTTGTTATTGAATTTCCCTACTCCTGGAGAGGATTATCCTGGGTTAAGAGAAACAGAATCTACCCAGGCTTGGAGGGCTGCAGAGGTCAGGATGGGGCTTCAAGGTTAAGGCACTACTTTACCTTGAAGTTCATGAAACTTACTCTTTGGGGTTCTTAGGTTGAAGAGAGTCTTCCAAGTCCTAAACCTAATTTCAAAATCATATTTTTCCCTAAACTTTTTATTGCCATATAACATTGACATTGTAAGGTACACAAATCCTAAGCAAATTATTACCAATACATATTCAACCCCCAACCAGATGAAGACGAATAATTAATATTTATATATTTTCTTTTTTCAAAGAGATCTTCCCAAACTATGTAAGTTCAAGTCCCCATAACACTTGGATCCTTCCTTCATTCAAAGTGTTACAAGTGAAAATTGGTAAGACCTGAGGTGAAGGTAAGAAGATCGCTCTCTTCATGGTGTGCCTAGAAAGGAGAAGGTTGACTGTCATTCAACAAGATTATTGGGCACAAACTGCTTCCTGAAAATAGTCAAGTCTTCATTATTTAAATACCCATATGGCATTTGAATATCCTATACATATTTGAATGTCATATAGGCCTGGATGATTTTCTCTAGGGATGTCTAATGGGAAGAGAAGAACAAAAGAAATTCCGTGCCATTTTACTGCCATGAAATATTAGAATGTTGATAAAATTTAGGGAATGCGAAATGAACTCCAGTATAGAATAACGTTTACGGCCAGCACAGTAAGATGGAAGCTTTCAGTTAAATGCTAGTTCTGCTAAAGAAAATATTGTCTTTTTTTTTTTTTCCACAAACCTGAATTTGTGGAGGTTAATTTGCATTTGATTGAATGCTTAGATTAGGATGGAGTAACATCACCACCAAGAAAATCCTAAACTTAACACAGCAAACATGTATTTCTCATCCACGTGGTACTGGTTGTCCCCAATTCTTTGCTCGTTATATTCATGAAGCGTCTCAGTCTGACAAAGACAGCCTCTTGATGTGTGTGTCTGTGATCAGGGCAGCAGAGGAAGGAAATGTGGCCCAAAGCACAAGGGCTCTTTAACTTGTGCCTAGAAGTGACATGTGTCACATGGCATCCCCTATGTTCAAAAATAAGAATTGTAGGCCTAACAGGTGCTTGGGTGAACAGCCCTAATGACCACCACAAAATTCATTCCAGTTGCACAAACTACAGCTTTTCAATTTTCCTCAAGGAGCTTTTATATGCTAATGCAGAAAAGGGTGTATTACCTTTCTATCTAATTTAGAATATTCTCAATGAACATACTAATCTCTTTTGTGCACTATTTAACAGTACTTTCATTTTTCCTGACTGCCAACAGATAAGGTAATTATTGTTTTTCAATTTCTCACAGATCACTTGGCACCATAGACATTTTATCAGGTTTTAGAATTGTACACCAAGGAGATCTATGTATATATTTAGCTTCCTTTATTGTCTCTTGCAAATATAGAAGCTATATTCCTTTAGATGATGATTTTAAGGAAGTGCTTTATAAAAGTTTTGGTGATTTATGCTTAATTTTGTATTCCGTTTTTATTAGAAACAGGCCAGTGGCTTCTAGTGTTTGAACTGGAATTTGGTTCACTGACAGTAAAATAACAACCATCTATCATAAACTGACAATCCATTCTTGTTCTCTTCATTATTTGAATGTGGATAGGGTCCATAAAAATGAAAAGTAGCTTTCACACCCCAGAATAGACATTCCACTTATAACTTGGGAGTCAGTAGAGTGAGGTATTTAAGTACATGTGTTCAGAAGCCAGATTGCTTGAGTTTGAATCTCAGCCTTGCCACTGTGTGACCCCGGGCAAGTTGCATAAATGTTCTAAAATTCAGTTTCTTGATCTGGGAATGATAACATTAACTGGCTCCATAGATTGCTACAAGTCATTGAATGAATTTTAGATGAACGAATGCTTATAAAGTATTAACAGTGTTTGCCTCATAGTAAGTTCTCTATGAGTTTTTGCTTTTATTGTTATTGCTATTATTATTGTCATTATTTTAATTGGGGGAGAATATGACATGAATTTTTGCCAGTCAAATGATTTCATTGTACTATATAAGGTAATGTGACCCCAAAATGTAATGTGACTTTATAATTAGACACATTTACATATATATATACATTTATGTGTGTGTGTATATATACACACACATATATATATGCTGCTTTTAAGGAAGTGCACATACATGCACACACATATTCCCACATACCTATATGTATTTAAGAAGACAGTGACTCTACTTGGTTTGAAATGAAGTTATTTTTTAAATGCTATTGTCGCAGACAGACAGCCCTGATGGACATGTGGTACTCTTGCCCTACCGTTAAGAATGAAATATTTATGTTATCAGTTGCCACTGCAGTCCTCATTCAGCTGACTTTTATTTCATAAGCTTATTTTTTAATCAGGAACATGTTTTATGACTCATCTATCAATAACAGTGTTGAAGTGCTGTGTATATGCATTCAGAGCACTGGTTTGGCACTGGACTGCCTTTATACACAACATCATTTGTGAACTATGTTACCATGTATAAATTACTTAACATTTTCTGCCTCTTCTTCCAGGAAATAGAAGATAAATGAGCGTGTGTGTATACACACATACGCGTTGCTTTTAAGGAAGTACACATACATACACACACAAATATACATATATATGTGCACATACATAATGTATGTATGTGTGTGGATGTATATGGACTGCAGTGGCAAGTGATAACATAAATATTTTATTCTTAACAGTAGGGCAAGAGTACCACATGTACATCAGGGCTGTCTATCTGTGACAATAGAATTTCACCAAAGTAATTTCATTTGGAACTAAAGTAGATTCACTGTCTTCTTAAATATGGATGCCTGTATTAATGAAAACAATTTGTGTAAAAGTGTTTTCTTGATCAAAGTATTTCCCACAGACTTGCTCATCCTTGCTTCTGTTTTTCTACTTTACATGTTTCTCTTTAATATACCTGGTTAAATTTTTTTTCCTTTTATGTTTTCAGATGCCAGATGTTCTAAAAATTATCCCTCTGTTACAGAGATGATTTTTTTTTGTCTACAAATCCAGATATTTTTAGAAACAGAATCTTGATCCTTGAATAGTTTCCCAAATGTGGAACATGCAGTTTAGTTTCTGTAACCGAGGTCACATCTTTGGGTGTTTTTCTGGGAAGCATATATCAGTGAAAGAGCTAAGGATGGCAGCCATTTGTTTATGAGGTCTTAGGTTGTTGAAATTGATAGTGGCCTATATGAAGAGATTTGAAATTTTCTGACAGGTGTCTTCTGTCCCAAATAGCTTTCCTTTCTAAGCAATCACTGAAAATCCTCTCTCCTCACCTGGCCTGATCATGAATGGATTTCAAAATACATCAAAATACACATTCACGTGTTTTAATTCATTTACTAACAAGAATTTATAATATCTACCATACAAAAGAGTGTCCAGAGATCTTGGAAAAATTAATAATAAGATAAAAGCCATAGTCCTTGCTATTAGTGACATCACAATAGGGTAGTGGGAAATATAGCTAAATTGAAAATTAGATCAGTGTGTGAAAAATTATATGGTAACATATGGAAGTTGGCATGTGAAAAATTGAGGAAATCCTCCTGGAAAGGTCATATTTTAGCTGAATTTTGAGAGGTAAGTAGAAATCGTGCTTGAGAAGGAAGTTTGGAAGAATATTCCTCTAGAAGAAAGGAAGCAACAGCAGGTATAAAGACTTAGAGGCACAACTGTAATCTCAGCTACTTGGGAGGCTGAGGCGAGAGAGTATCTTGAAACCAGGAGGCAGAGGCTGCAGTGAGCCAAGATTGAGCCACTGCACTCCAGCCTGGCGACAGAGCAAGACTCCGTCTCAGAAACAAACAAACAAAAAAAGACTTAGAGGCACAAAAAAGCATGACAAGTCAAGAAACTCAAAATAATTGATGTTGGTTGGAGCACAACATGAGAGGCAGGGAATGAGGAAATTTAAGCTGAAGAAGTAGGTGGGTGCTAGCTAGATCGGGGTTGGCCAATGGCAGCCTTCCAGCCAAATGTGGCATGACATCTATTTTTGTAAATAAAATGTTATTGAAACACAGCCATGCCCATTTATTTACATAGGTCCACAGCTGCTTTGGCCCAATAGCAGAGTTGAGTAACTGTATCAGAGACCTTGTGGTTGCAAGGCCTAAAATATTTTTTATTTGGCTTTTTACAGAAAATGTTTGCTAAACCCTGGGCTAGATCATGTGGGGCCATAACTGTCTTTCTAAACATTTTGAATTTTACATCAAAGAAAGTAAAAAGCTATTGAGTAACTTTAAACACAGGAGTTAGGCTTCAATGTGCAGAATGCAGCGAGAGAATGGCAAGTCTAGAAGCAGAGATACCAGTAAAAAAATTGTTGTATGTGAAATCAGAGTTGAAGCCAAGAAAAAGAAGTTCAAATGAAAAGGAAATGATAGACTCGAGAAACTGTAAACTGGTAAAACCATTGATTGGATATATGAAATACAGATATTGGATATGTAGATTACGAGAAGTAGTCCATGATAGGGGATTTTTGGATTGGGTTTCCAAAATATATTTGAACTCATTTATTAAAATAGATAATTTAGGATGGATGGATTAGAAGAGCAGTCATGATGAGTTCTTTTGAAACTTGTTGATTTTGAGGATATTAAGGAAAAATAAGTGACCAATTCAAGACGGCACTTTTATATGTGGGGGTGAAACTGGCAGGGAGTACTAGATTAGAAATTTAAATTTAAATATTAGTTTGGGAGTTAAAAGCAGTTAATGAGATCATCGAGGAAGTTTGTACAACATCCAGAGGAAGTTGACTCAAGATTAAGATAATGTAATAGACTGAGTTTTAAAAGTAGAAGAAAGAGCAGGAGAATGTTTTGGAATTCCAGAAAGGTCTTCATGAATGGAAAATTGTCAACAGTGCTAAATTCCAGAGATAAGCTCAGTTAGGTGAGATGTGAGAAGTGACCACTAGATAATTAATGAATAAGTTGTTAACAACATTAACAAGAGAACTTTTAGTATAGGATTTGTGGTGCAAACCAAATTGAGCCAAAGTAAGGAGTAAAAGCCGTGTAAGGAAGGAGATGCAGTTAGTAAAATAACTATAATTTAATAATGGACTATGAAAAAGAGAAAGGGAAAATGAAATAGAATAATGACTCCGGAAAAAATTGTTTGTCGAGATTTTGTTTGGGGATTTAACATTGTTATACAGTGCAGGGAAATCGTAAGAGGAAATGGAGTATAATGGAAATCCCATAAACCTTAGAGTTAGTGAGCCTTGGTCTGAGTCCCTCCTCTCTCCATTGTTAGCCATGTAAAGTTTAATTCTTCTGTTGCAAGATTTGCTGAATAATTCTGAGTTTCAGTTTTTGCTTATGTAAAATGCAGACAAAATATCTTGCAGACATATTGTAAGTGGATTGAAATAATGTCTATGAAGTACCTAGCAGAATGCTGTTATATAATAGGGACTCAGTATATAATGTTTTTTATTTTTATTAATGAAATATTTCTATATACTCAATTAGTTAATGCTAATGTAGGTTATATCTTGTTGAACCTATTAACTCTCAGACAACTTCAATTACTTATAGCATAGAAACATAAGGGCAAAAAGAGATTTTACTTATTGTAAACTTGAGTAGTTGGAGTACAGTGGGATTGTCCTGAAAGAGGAAAAACTGAATGAACATTTCTGAAAAAAGAGTTTTTGAAAAGGGGTATGGCATCATCTAGGGCGAGTTTACTTTTCTCAATTTCTGTCTTCGTAAGGAACATATTAAATAAAAGTACTGTTTGAACATGGAGATGCTTCAGGTTACCATGATGTAAGTGCTCTTTGTCTTTGGTCTGGACTATACTTGTTAATGTCTCATGAGTACCTGTGTGCTCTGAAAAGTCTTCCTTAAAATTTCACAAATTTGCAAAATCGGCTTTTAGTTAGACATAGCTTCTTGGCCCTTGCAAGGAAATGGAAGGAAACTTATTATATTCTTTCCTAGACCTATTTACAAATCATTCTTGGGTCACAGAAGTATCACAGCCATGAGTTCATCATTTTAAGGAAATTCCCTTTGCTTGAACAGAACATATGTTTGTCCCACAGTGCTGAGCTTATAAATTCTTATGATTCCTTATTTGGAATTACCCTTCTGAGTCAAAACCAGACCACAAAATCTGTAATGGTACAGACAAAACATAAGCAACATGCTTCCAACATCCACCAAGACGACAAAACAACTCATGGTAGAGTAACTTAGGAGATGATAAACATTCTTGAACCAGACGAGGCAGAAACCATACACCTTTCTTGCTCTTTATTCTTAACTTTGGATTAAATTCCATATCAAGTTGATAAATATAAATATTTTCTCTTTTATTGTAGCAATTTTATCGGTATTGTAAAATCATTTTCATTTGTAAGACTCTGTTATGATAAAAAGTGCTTTTTCTGTCTTCCCATCTGCTCCATAAAGAAAACAGATATTCAAGGAAGCAACATTATAAAAAGTGCCTGTGTGTGGTCTGGGCCCTGCTTAATGTAGAATCAAAGGATGCTGCGGGACTTCAGTTCATTCCATTACTTCCAGACAAGGTTTCATCTAAACCTTCTTGGACAGACTAGTTTATAAAGTGTCCAGGTCAGGCACTTGGATAGTTATCTTACCTAACTGCCAGGAGTTTCTTCTCAGGTTGAAGGTTCCCTTAAATACATTTAACAATTAAATCCTTATTCTGATATTAGACCTTAAATGGAGAATCTCTGGATAGTTAAAAGTTTGTGATGAATAATTGTTAACACTTTTCCATCACTGAAGTGTTAATAACAAATCAGTGAATAACCAGACACTTTAAATGTTTGCAGAAGCTTCAAGAATGAAAAGATAAATAAAAATAGAGAGGCAAAGTTCCAGGTTTTGTGTGTGTGTGTGTGTGTGTGTGTGTGTGTGTGTGTTAGTGAGGCAGTAGACATATGGGAAAAAAGTAATAGTGCAGTATCTAAGTGTAGGAATCATAGTAAAACTTTAAAGGATTTTTTTTTTAATCATGGAACTTTATGTTGAATAGAAACAAATCTTAATATTTCAGAGGCAGGATAACTAATATCTGCAAGAAAATTAGATGGACGCAGATAAATGAATAGAAAGGGAGCAAATTTATTATTAAGAACATAAATTTAGGTTTCTTTTGAATGACTTGCAGGTAGGAAACTAAGTTTAAAGTTGACTGTTTAAAACATAGATGTGCTCTCATTAGCAGAACACAAGTGCCTCTAGCCTGTTTATGAAGTTGTGCTGAGAACTGGCCAGGTAAGCAAAGGTGATGGAAGGGCCCAACTTGCCCCTTTGAAGTCTTACAGATTGAGAAGCATTAACTGCCAAACTTCAAAGAGCAATGCTTCATCATTTTTGTGATCCAATCACTGTATTCAGCTGCAATTTATAGGCTGGTGATATTAAATTGGGAATGGTTTAGTTGCTCCCAATTAAGCTTTGGAAATGAAATTAAAAGTTCAAAGTACTCAGCTGCCTGTAAAGTGAGTTGGCAAAGTTGAGAGAAAGCTGTGGTAGTTTGCTTTGAAGTTTGTTTTGTTTGTCAATGCATCTTAGAGGGTTGAATTAAATGGGAAACTTGCTTGGTTCTAATTTTTCTTTTAGGGCAATAGAGTCTGGGTCAACTAGCAGTTTATACTGGACTACATTATTTTCAAATAGCAGGATGGAATTATATTAACTTAAAACTCTCTAAACACATTCACACACAAAGCTACACACTCACATACCCATAGCTTGATGCATTTGAATTCTAGAGGTGAATGGAATTTCCAAATTTACCTAGACCACCCTGTGTGTAAGCTTTTGAGATTCACTGTCATCTAAACCATCCATCACACACAGTTGGCTCCCCATCCTAAAAAGCTTTAGGGAAGGAAGGTCAAAAGTTTCATTTTCATGAGGTCCAGAGGGGGAAGAATTATAAAATCAGATTCCAGGAAATAAGTAAACCATCTCAGTAAATAAAATCTAATGGGTCCCATTTGATAAAAAATAACATAGAAGACAGAGCTTCCATTTTGTAATGGAATGATTTTTAACTATGAAAGTGATCTCAGAGTGGGAAGTTATGGCATTTTTCAGAGAATGATCAAATAAGTATTGCAAGTGTCTGATTAAATATGGATCTATAAGTGAATGCTGATGTTTTATTTTTTTTGTGAGGGAGGGAGGAAAAAATCAAACGATAACCTGTCATTGCTTTTAATATAAATGCTTTATAGTGTACTATGCAAATGAAAGATGAGAAAGACATTAGGTTAGAGGCACTGGATTAAAGCACATCAAGCAATTCTTTGTTTCATTCAGGAATTAAGATGAACATAGTAGAGGGCTTATGCTTTTCTATTGCTCTCTCTGCCTTTTAATATGTTTTCCAAGTTAAAATCTGTTTCCTTCTTCCGATTTTCTCCAAATGGAATACATTTTATCTTTCTAGTACAAACCTGAGTTCTCTGAAGAGCACATCAAAGATTTCATGAATTCCCAGAACTTTTCTGGGAGGCGGGGGCAATTTCATCTGCTACAGAGAAAAGTCCTGCAGTGAAATATGAGTAAGTTGCTGTGAGCCCAGGGCAGAGCCAGGGCAGGAACTATAGTTTCCTGACTCTCAACCCAAGTCCTGATGCCTGGTTCATGGCCACCCAATAAAAACAGTAGCAAAAACAAACAGTAAAGGAACTGGGCTATCAAAATAGTTACTTTTCCTAAGAGGCAGATGGGGAAAAAAAAAAAAAAATCCCACCTGTTTTATACATATCTTTTCAATTGCATTTTACATCCCAGTGAATCACCAGGACAAAACAACAACAGCAACAAAAACACTTGTAACGAAATGTCAAGTCGAAGGCTGACTTCCATCCTGAGCTAAGGTGACCTCCTGGTTAAGGCACAGACACACTCTTTCCACTGTTGTTTCTGTGACATCATCAAGGGGTCTGCAGTGGATGACAAGCTGCTGGGGCGTTCTCAGCTTATTTCATTCTCCCTGTGAGTAATCGGAATCCTTCAGCATGGCATGCCAATGCAGAGGCGGTTTTTACAGTTCTAAACCTTTCATTTATTGGAGATATATAATCCTATTGACATCACTGGGAAAACTAGTACAAGGAATACAGTATTCCCCATGATTTCAAACCTGCTGAGAAGCAGCCCTTGAATTGTAACTTCTGAAGTTGGCCAAATGGAGCAAGAGATTGCTGAGTGGGTCCTCTCCTCTAACATCGGAGGACGTGTCTATGCTGGGAGCCCACGCCTGCACAGTCTGCTCTGGTGGCACTACTCCAGGAAGCTGGGTTTCGCAATGCTGCCAAAAATGGAAAGAACGGGGAGAGACAGATGGTGCATCTGTGGAAGCCAAATCCAGTTGTATATTCTTGATTTTTTTTTCTGCTCCCATGCAATCCTGAGGATAAGAAGATGTGAAACTTCTTAATCTTAGAAGTAAAAGAAACACTTGGTAAAAAGTTTGGATTACTTTCTGGCATGAAAACCCTTTATACACTTCTTTGGGGTTTCCCTTGATTTACTTAGTCTTTCTCTAATCTCAGATAATTGCATAATCTCTATAACGCATACATTGTTAAAAATTAAATGTAATGTAGGGGATTTCTGGAAATAAAAATTTATTCATTTTTATATCCAGGGCCTGGAAACAACTAGTAGAAATATATTAATATTGGGTTCTTGTCTTTCTAGGGTCTAAGTCATTCCTTAGTCCCAAGGTAAGAGTATCAGCAGGTATGTCCACTCTTAAAGCCCACTTCATTTTTTTCTCTTCATTTTTTGTGTGCCTATTTTAACTGCATCTCACTTGATAAAGATAACATTAAATTACTGAGTGATATCTCATCCTTTTAAACTTTTAAAAATTCTATTTACATCAGAGATCAGCATTCCCTAAATGAGTAAAACCCATAAAATGGTTAGCAAGACATTTATTGTATCTTCACAGAGATGGGATCATGGCTTGAATTGAGTTCCAGAACACTCTCTAGTTGTGTTGGACTATATTAGCACCCAGGAGCGGTGGCTCATGCCTGTAATCCAAGCACTTTGGGATGCCGAGGTTGGCAGATCACAAGGTCAGGAGTTCAAGACCAGGCTGGCCAACATGGTGAAACCCCATCTCTACTAAAAATACAAAAATTAGCCGGGCGTGGTGGTGGGTGCCTGTAATCCCAGTTACTTGGGAGGTTGAGGCAGGAGAATCAATTGAGGCAGGGGTTTCAGTGAGCCGAGATTGCGTCACTGTACTTCAGCCTCGGCAACAAGAGGGAAAACTCCACCTCAAAAAACGAACAAACAACAAACAAACAAGGACAGTGCTTACCTCCTAATTCTGTTACTCTTGGCTAATATGACTAATACAGCCCTTGCCTCATGCCACAATGGACTGCAGGCAATAGTCACCTTTAGTCACGGTAGTTAAATTCTGAAACTTCCAAAGAATGTTTCTCCCCTCCACCTTGAACAATTTTTATCCTAAAAGAGGAGATCCTCTGATATGGGTTCAGGACAGGCATGGTGCACAGGATGAGGACTATTCTTAGAAAAGAGGGGGGCCGTACTGCCTATATCGTGGGTTTGTAAGGAGGACCAGAGGGAATGGCCGACTGCAGGTACTCAATAAATTATAAATGCTTACTTTCCTATTATCTATTTTGTGTATATGGAACGTTGTCAGATATTTCATGGGAGCAAGCTGACTGCTAACTCCCTTAGAATAGTAGAAAAAGAGCAAAAAGATAGGTTACTTCCTATCTAATATACTTTTACAGTCTACTTTCACTGGACATTTAAAACGATGAAAGATAAAGAAACTGATGCTCAGAGAGCTTTTAACGCAAATTTACTACTAAAAAACAAACAACCCCATTAAAAAGTGGGCAACGGATATGAACAGATACTTTTCAAAAGAAGACATACATGTGACCAACAAGCACATGAAAAAATGCTCAGCATCACTGGAGAAATGTAATTCCAAACCACAGTGAGACACCATCTCACACCAGTCAGAATGACTACTATTGAAATGTTAGAAATAGCAGATGTCAGTGAGGTTGTTATTAGTTATTGGTAACTTATATTTATTATTTTAAGTAGTAACATGTTTATTTATTTAAATTTCATGTATTTACTTTAAAATTGTTTTATTGTCTGTAATTTATATTTAATTTAAAATACTTCAACCTAGACAGTATCACATTGCTGTGGTTTGAATGTCTTCCCCTTCAAATTTATATATTAAAATACTATCACCAAAATGATAGTATTAGGAGATAAGGCCTTTGGGAGGTGATTAGGTCATGAAGACAGATCCCCCATAACTGGGATTAATGACCTTATAAAAGAGACCCCAGAGAACTAACTAGCTCCTTGTGCTACATGAGCTTGAGTAAGAACACCGCTCTCTATGAGGAAGTGGGCATTCACCAGACACCACGTCAGCTAGAACCTTCATCCTAGACTTGCTGGCCTCCAACTGTGAGAACTTTCTGTTGTTTATAACCACCCAGTCTATGCTATTTTGTCAAAAATTCCAAACAAAATAAGAGAGATATGTATATTTATTTCAATTTACATCATAGGAGCAATTAGTGAACATGTTAAGTATTCTAATCAGAAATATACACTCTGGGTGACTGAAAAAGTACTTGCTTAGTTAACATTTGGAAATAAAAAACGAAAACAAAACCCTAAAATAACAGCAACACAAAAACAGAAGCCCAAGCTCCAGAATACGCTATTTCTAATCTATAGCTGTCTTTCTTTCCAAAATATTGAATGGTTGTTAAATAACATAGAAATGCTAGAAGTTACCATTCATTAGTGAAAAAGTTGGTGTTTAAGATAGGGGAATGGGCTGGAAATACCATGGGAGTAATACGGGAGGGGGCAGGAAAGTGCTAAGTAGAGAAAGGGGGGGGTCCCTGGTGATGGCTCCACCCTTGGGCCTGTGCCAACAGACATAGGTGAGGACAGGCACTCTTGTTTTCATGTCCAAATGTTGCATTTTCCAAGACCACCCTAGCCTGCCACTTCCCACATCCTGTGCATATAAAAACTCCAAGACCCTAGCAGGCACAGACACAAGTGGCTGGACGTCGAGAGGAACACAACAGCAGAAGAGCACACAGACAGCTGGACGTGGAGAGGAGCAGAAGAGCACACCAACAGGCACAGCAGACAACAGCACACAGGTGAATGACGTGGCACCAAAGTGAATTTGGCCGGGGCCGTTGGAGGAGAGTTTGGCCACTGAGCAGCCCAACCCCAGGGGAAAACCATGTTCTCACTCCATCCTTCTGGCTCCCCATCCCTCTGCTGAGAGCTACTTCTACTATTCAGTGAAACCTTGAACTCGTTATCCAAGCCCACATGTGATCCAATTTTTCAGGTACACCAAGGCGAGAACCCTGGGATACAGAAAGCCCTCTGTTCTTGCAATAAGGCACATGATCTATTTGAACTGACTAACACAAGCTGCCTACAGATGGCAAAACTAAAATAGCACACTGTACCACACACCCACTGGGGCTTCAGGAGCTATAAAGATCCACCCCTAGACATTGCTATGGGGTTGGAGCCCAGGACCACAACCTGCCTGTCTGCATGCTTCCCCTAGAGGTTTGAGCTGCCAGACACCAAAGAAGCAAGCGGCACCCCCACCACAGGCCCTGCAAGGGGGATAGGGAACTTTTCCCATTTCAGGAGCGCAGCTGGCCTTGCATGACTAGAGTGTAGGAATGGAGTGAGCCTAATTACATCTATGATTCAAAATGACCCTTGGGACTCTCCGTTCTGCTTTGGGCCACTTAGGACTCTTGAAAAAATAAATGAATAAATAAATAAATAAGTTCTTTCATTAGCCTAAACTGGCAGCTATCCTGGTAAAAAATTTAGACAATATATTGTCATATCTAGCTACAAGTTCAGAGACCAGGATTTCATTGAGTTTACATAATAGGAAGAAAGAATGTTTTATTGCCTACTTAATGATAAATATTTACTGTCTCTTAGATTTGATCTGAGATTTTTTTTCATTGTAACGTGCCACCTGATAGTAAGCTTGGGATACGCCAAAAAAAAAAAAAAAAAAAAAAAAAAGCAAACAAATAACAACAACAAAAAAAACTCACCATCTGTTAATAGTATTTTAAAAGTAACTAAATAATTCTGAAAAACCAAATTGACATAGGTCATAACAATATCCCATCTAGCCTGTGACAGGGCTGAGGGCTGTAGGATTCAATCCCAGGACTGATTCACTGGCCCCCCTAGGTCATTATGCCTCTTCAGAGAATCTCTCTGCTGTATGTGTCACTAATTATAATCCTGGGCTGGATTTAAAAATAATCAGACTGACCAGGTGGTATGAATCTGTCATTTTGACTCCAAATTCCCTGGTCTCCAAAAGTCGACTATGGTTCACAGTGCTTTGACAGAAGTTTCAGGCTTGTGGTTTTGTGTTTCCATAAGGGTCGTTTAGCAAGACAAGCTTCGTGTTAAGGTGAGATTCGACATGCTTAAGCCTTTTCCTTAAAACTTTATTACTGTGAATAACCTGGCTTTGGCAAATTAATCTGGTGGGAAACTTCTCTTAAAGTGTACTGTATTACCTGTGGGAACTTAGGTTCCAATAGAAGCAAATCTAACTTCCATCAGCAAGAGAACCAGAACACAGGAGTTAAATCAAAATGTTTTATGCTTTCTTCTTTCAAACTTGCATGACTGAAAGATAGAATTACAGTATTGATACGGGAGTGCTGGGAAGGGAAGAGCGTGGTCCCTTTAAATGATATGGAGTTGGGGAAGGGAAATGCTGGGTAGAGGAGAGCTTCCTGGCTAGGGCTCCATCCCCACGGACCTAGCTGAGGGCAGGCACTCCTGCTTTCGCACCCAAATGTTGCATTTCCCAAGAATACCATGGCCCGTCACGCCCGAATCCTGGGCCTATGAAAACCCAAGACCCTAGCAAGGCAGAGACACAAGCAGCTGGATGTCGTGAGGAACACGTCGGTGGCAGAAGACACAAGTGGCTGGTCGTGGAGAGCCTGCCAGTGGAAGAGGATACTGACAGATGCCGGCACAGTGGCAAGGCATCCACCGGTGGAACGAGGTGGAGTTTGGTGGGGACAGTCGGAAGACAGTTGGATGCTCCCCGAGTGGCCCAACTCCAGGGGAAAACTATCTCCCTTCCGACTGCCCCATCAGAGGAGAGCGACTTCTACTCAATAAAACCTTGCACTCATTCTCCAAGCCCACGTGTGATCGGATTCTTCTGGTACACCAAGGCAAGAAACCCTGGGATGCAGAAAGCCCTCTGTCCTTGTGATTAGGAAGGGGGTCTTAGAAATTGAGCTGATTAACACAAGCTGCCTATGGACCGCTAAACTAAAAGCACCCTGTAACACATGCCCCCTGGGGCTTCAGCTGTGAACATTCACCACTAGACACTGCCCTGAGGTGAGAGCTCCACAGCCCGCCCATCTGTATGCTTCCCTAGAAGCTTGAGCAGGGGGACGCTGAAGAAGCGAGCCACACGCCTATCACATGCCCTGTAAGGGGAGCAAGGGAACCTTTTATTATACCACCAGAATGACAGTTGATAAACAATGAGATATCCCCCAAACTGTAGATCCATAGCTTTATACCTGTCAAACTTAACACACAGTTCAAATTATATTGCAAGGGTTTTAACAAGATGCTCAGAGAGAAATGATACACATGACGCTATTAGCGAATACAAAACCTTGGTGCCCAGAAGAATATATAGTTGATTAGTTTTCAACCAACATGATGGCTACAGCTAGATCTACAGATATAGGTCACAGTAATTAAAAGGGCCCATTGTTTTCCCTTTTTATACGAAACAGTATAAATCATCACATGTTGATGGATTCCTGATAAATCCAGTTTTATGCAGAGTGCATGATGCAGTCAGATCTTTCTAATCTAGTTTTTATAGCGCTTGTACGTAGTAAGCGTATGGGTGCTGTGATCTAGAACCTATATATTGCCCTTTTTAATATTTGGAAAGCAAAATTTTGTTTCTACTCAGATGAATAATAATCAAACAAAAAGAACAAAAATTCCCCCAGTAAATGTGATGACAGTAGTTTAAACAAGATTAAATTGAACAATGTAGGATTTGTTTGATCATCTTCTAGTGGCAGCATACCTTATACTTCTGAAAACAGTTGTCAAACTTGTAATAAGCTTTCTTTCATCTATTTTGTCATTAATTTGGATGATACTGATGATAAACTTTGATTGAATTCCATAAAGAAAATCAACAAATCATTCTAAGGAATTTGTAGTTTTTTTTTTGTTTTTTTTTTTTTGTTGTTTTTTTTTTTGCTATATATTAGTGGACAGGATTTAATTATATAAAATGCACTTACCACTTTTTCTCTATCCCTTCCCTTTTCCTTTTTGGAGACAGTGAGAGGGATGGTAGTGGGGTTGTGGCAATGAGGATAAGGGACTGAGATCCAGGACAAGAACTAGAGTGACGAGAGTAAGGCACTTGCCTCGAAGAGTAAAATGTAAGAGGGACCTCCAAACTCAGTCGTCCAGATAATATTTTAATGCAGTATTGAAAAAAAACCCCACAAAAATGGTGAAAAAGATTCATGATAAAATATCCACTGTTAAGTAAATAGGGAGTAATGTTACTTAATTTTCCTTTTGTGTCAGGCTGTGATATAGTTTGCTCAGTATTGTTGAGAACTCTGTTAAAAAATTAATTTTGAAAATAAAACATAAATTCTGATAGCACCAAGACCAATATCAGTTTTATTTTTGTGAACATTTACATTTACGTAGTTGTACAAGTAAGTAAATATTTGGGCAACATACAGCAAGACATTTAAGAAAATAAAGAGAAAGGAGATTAAGTTTCATGTCTTTAAGCAATTAACTTTTTAAAGATTTTAATCATTTTTCTAATTATTGGTAAATATATGGTGATTGTAACTGATTCCAAAAATAAAAGTAAATATGAAAAATAAATGGCCAATAACTCTACAATCTAGAAATAAACTTGTAAATAGTTTGATGTGTTGGTTTCTAGATTTTGTACTTCACTTACATGCAAACATCTTTTAAAACAAAATATTGTATTTTTAGTTTCATAATTAATTTTTTCCTTGAAAATGGAAACTAGGGGTTAGTGAGAATATATAGTTTTGAGACCAAGGAGGCATATTAAAACTGCCTTTCTAAAGCTTACGTTAAATCATTCCCCATCTCAAGTAATGTGTGATTTAACCTGTTTCTTTGAATACATAACAAGTGCTATCCTTTTCATTTTTGACAGTCTGAAGAAGGCAATTAAAAATCAAGCAAAACAACACCGTGAGCCCATTGTTGTTTAAATCCATCTATTCATCTGAAGATTTCATGGCATACTAATAACACTATTTCTAATCACCTTTGTCACACTTTATTATTTATCAGTTCCAGCTCTTCTTTTTGCTCTCTTTATGCTAAAATAGCCTACAGAGAAATGTTTAAAAAATTTTCAAGTTGGTTTAGGCCTTTCCTACAGAGTTTTTGCTTTAATACTGACAGACCAAAAGCTTCACCGTGGCTCAATTTTATCTTGTTTTGTTTGCTCCTCAATCCTTAAAATATTGTTAAATTTTTCTTTACGATGTTAGACTTTTCTCAGAATATATTCAGATTTTGATTACTTATCCATGTGATTATATGGGAAACTGTAGATTCACATCTCAATTCAGATCATGAAAGCTTACTTCTACTAAGTAGTCCCACGGTGATACCCTTCCCTTTGCTAATCAGGAACATCATTTATCTGTAGATTCATCATTTGCTTCTGGATATTCCTATGCACAATGGAAAATTTTCTTTCTTTTTTTAAAATTTTTAAAAAATCTGTATTTAGTGACTCATTTACAGAACGTGTTCCTTTTTAAAAATTGTTAAACAAAGTCCATGCGTCTCTCATAGAAATGTTTTTTGTGTGTGGGTTTTTTGTTGTCATTTTTCCCATTATAGGATGTGAACCTGACAAAGTTGTTCACAGGTCTGCTAGCTTTAAGTAGAACAGGATTTTTGTATTCAAAAGACTATACTAAGTGCTTAATCAAATCCCATCAAACTAAAGCCAAATTTAGTTCCCTGGTAATCAGAGTCTACGTTCTTTCAAGACTATTTCCCACATCAGTGATATGATTATCAGTTTTTATAATTCTGCTATTTTTTACTTCAATTATATTTCAAAATTTTAATATCACATTCTTTTTTTCAAAAAGTTTCCCAGATATCTTACTTAGAATCATTTAAATGTCTGCTTCCTTAAAATTCAATTTACTTTTGATCCCCTGTTGTATTTTTCTTGTCATCTCCCTATCCTTCCTTATTTCACAATAATTACATTATATTGATCATAAAGCAGATGCTATATGAGATTTCCATTTAAGTAGTGATTCTTTCTTTTATATTATGTTCTTTTACTATGTTTGCTATAGAATATTTTCGTAGACACATATAGGCTTAATTTGTATGTATATACTATGACCTCTGTTAACTTGAATTCGGGATCAAATTTTACCCTAGTATTGCTTTCATAAAGAAGGTTGCTGAACTTTTCTGGGGCTTCTTCTTTAACATTTAGATAGAATTGAGACTGATTCTTTAGTCTTGAGTTAGTAGCCTTATTTGCTAGTTCATTTAGGAGAGTTGGGAGGGAGGCAGAAACATGGAAAATTTTATTAGATGACTCCTGCAATATTTCTTCCAGCCTGTAATCCCAGCACTTTGGGAGGCCGAGGCGGGCGGATCACGAGGTCAGGAGATGGAGACCATCCTGGCTAACATGGTGAAACCCCCGTCTCTACTAAAATACACAAAAAACTAGCCGGGCCAGGTGGCAGGCGCCTGTAGTCCCAGCTACTCGGGAGACTGAGGCAGGAGAATGGCGTGAACCCGGGAAGAGGAGCTTGCAGTGAGCTGAGATCCGGCCACTGCACTCCAACTCGGGCCACAGAGTGAGACTCCGTCTCAAAAAAAAAAAAAAAATCTTTCTAATTTTGTTGTAATTCGTATGCACAGGTCCAGACCCAACAGACCCAGCCACATCTGTTTTCAAAATTCATGGATTAGTCTGTTTGGTCTTTCTCATGATAAGAACTATTAAATATGATGTATTTTTTTTTTGGGGGGTGCAACAATGATTGTGGTTTTTGTTAAAAGTAATAGCAGAAACTGTAATTACTTTTGCACCAACATAATAGTTTCATAAAGCTATATCTCCAGAGTCTCTGATGCTATTCTCTCCCAGACAATATCTACACTTAAATGCCCACCTCAGAATTAACATTTAAATGTGAAACATTAATCTTTCTCTATATCTTCTGTGATTTGCCCATCACAGTGAATGCCACTATTCAATTGGCCAAAACAGAATAAAAGTATCATTTTTTTACTCATCCTTCTTTGTTACTCCCTCAAAATACCAATTTCCAAGTTTTTTCAATTTAACTTCTATTGTGTGGATTACTGTGATAACCTCTTTACTAGCCTTACTACATTTAATCACAACCACCTTCAATTCCTTCTCTCCACAGTGGATAAAGTGATTTTTCTAAAATAAAATACCATTCAATTACTGGGTAAAAAAGGACACCTCCTTATCAGGCTTTTAATAAAGGCCATGCTGTTAAAAACTATTATTGACTTCTTCCTGAATTGAGTGTATTGTTCATATGTCCAGGCTTCCTCCATACTACCCCCTTCCTCTGATTGCACTGCGTCTATAATAAACTATTTCAGGTCATGAAATGAATTATTCTCTCACTCCCAACCATTGTACATGGTCTTCATTCTCTACAGAATACTCTTCCTGCTCATTGCCTTTCACCTCTTCACCCTGATCCCTATACAGCTGCCCTTTATTATGTTCCCATATCATTCTGCATTTCCAACAACATAGTACTCTTCTTAATAGACTGTAACTGCTTGTTTAATTATTAATTTCCCCTGAAAAAAAATATACATTATGTGAGGAGAGAATCTGTCTGGGCATCAGTGTGTTGCAGTGCCAACCTCTGTACCCAGTGCTGAAGGAATTAGCTTGGGCTGCCACCATGGGCTTCCATTTATTGCAGGCAATTGAGGCTGCCCTGGAAATTGGCGTCTTTTCAGTATCTAAAATGATTTTAGCTGAGTATTCCTTATGTGTTATTTAGGACTCTCCTTATTGTAGATGATAGAAGTTCTACTTTAACTTACTTTCAAAAGTGACAATGTGTTGGAAGATTAGACGCAACTAAACCTTAGGAAGAGCAAGGATGCCAATTGGATCATAAAAAGAACTCAAAGAAGAGAATGAAGCAGTCTGACTTCTCCCTGGCTTTTATCATTCTGTCTCTCCACATATTAGCCATCTTCCTTCTTGGTAGAGAAGGGCTATTTGCATGTGGAGAATTCCTGATCCACAGTACTTCCAAATTTATGTTCAATAACCTGGGAAGAAACAGTTGACCTGGACTACATCAGGTAATGTAATGCAGTCATTATGGTAATCACATGGTTGTAGGAAAGTCTGGTGCCTAGGCAAAGAAGACTACGCTGTCCGAAAAACACAAGTTTCTCAGGCTGGCTCTGTTGTCATTTCCAAATCTAATGCAATAATTTATTCTGGGATCAAGAATCCGCCCCCCTTTTTTTTTTTCAAAAGCCATATTTTGTTTTTGGAAATTTGATTTCCAAACTAACAAGTGAGGCCCTCTCTAGTCTGAGCCTCTCTGCATTGTATCTGTTGCATTCTCAAAGTTTCTACAGGTTAATATCCCTTTTTTCCTAGTTTTCAGAATTGTTGCATATTTTACTTTATATTTTCTTTTCGAGTTTGCGGAAGTAGCAGTCAGATATTTCAAACTCTCATAGTTCCCTCAAATTATTTTCCTAGAGATGAATTTATACCTTAAAATTAAAGTCACTTAGCTTTTTATCTCACTACAAGAATTAAATTGGAAAACAGTTACCCATTTAAGTTAAAAATTATCTTAAATAAAGGGAAAAACATTTCAGATCTGGCACCAGATAAACCCACTAAAAAACATTATCAACAGAAGAAAGGATGTAGCTCTTTCTCTCAAACATCATTAATCAACATCTTAATATCTGATCCACAAATTATCACTGCTGTTTGGAAAATCAAGCTCATAGCTCAGTGACAGCATAATTATTTTAAAACTAAAGGAATAACACACACATTTTCCATAAAAAACTAGGTTATAAAATGTTTTTTGCTTTTTACTAATAAATTATTTGGCTTCATACATATTTAATTTAATAAATACAGATGTAATGTTTATGGAAAATTGTGTTGCTTTTTCATTTTGAAAATTAATAGAAGATCTGTGAATTACATAACATGGCTGCAGAAAATACTCCATACATTAACTGTGAGAAAATATCAATTACTTAATATACACTTTTGCATACATATAGTATTTGTGTTTGTCACAAACACAATGTTTTTGTGACCTAGACAAATTCATGTTTCAAAAGTCCACAGAGAAACAATAAATAGTATAAATCTCAAGAAATGTTATGGTTGATTTTGTTGATTTACACTAATTTAAATGTTTATGTGATAGGGATAAATGCCGTATTTTGTAAGCTTTGTTTTTTATATAGCTTTTTAAAAGCTTCTTAGCATTGTTAAGAAGTTTTCCGCCAGGCGTGGTGGCTCATGCCTGCAATCCCAGCACTTTGGGAGGCCGAGGCAGGCAGAGCAGGAGGTCAGGAGATCAAGACCATCCTGGCTAACACGGTGAAATCCCGTCTCTACTAAAATTACAAAAACTTGACCTAGCATGGTGGTGGGCACCTGTAGTCCCAGCTACTTGAGAGACTGAGGCAGGAGAATGGCATGAACCTGGAAGGTAGAGGTTGCAGTGAGCTGAGATTGCATCACTGCATGCCAGCCTGGGCAACAGAGCAAGACTCCGTCTCAAAAAAAAAAAAAGCTTTCCTTATAGAGGAATCAAAAATAATCCCACGATATTAGTCCAATATGTGCCATTGTTTTTTTGGAATTAGCCCCTGTGGCTGCTTTCACAAGCTGACATTGAGTGCCTGCGGCTTTTCCAGGTGCATGATGAAAGCTGTCAGTAGATCTACCATTCCGGGGTTTGGAGGACAGTGGCCCTCTTCTCACAGTCCCACTAGACAGTGCTCCAGTGGGGACTCTGTGTGGAGGCTCCAACTCCACATTTCCCTTCCACATTTCCCTAGCAGAGGTTCTCCATGAGGGCTCTGCCCATGCAGCAGACTTCTGCCTGGGCATCAAGGCATTTCCATACATCCTCTGAAATCTAGGCAGAGGTTCTCAAACCTCAACTCTTGTCTTCTGTGTACCTGCAGGTCCAACACCATGTGGAAGCCACTAAGGTGTGGGGCTTGCACCCTCTGAAGCCACAATCCAAGTTGCACCTTGGCTCCTTTTAGCCACTGCTGGAACTGTAACTGCTGGGATTCAGGGCACCAAGTCCCATAGCTGTACAGATCAGTGGGTCCCTGGGCCTGGCCCAGATCCACAAAACTATTTTTTCCTCCTAGGCATCAGGTCTGTGATGGAAGGAGTTACTATGAAGGTCTCTGGCATGCCCTGGAGACATTGTCCTCATTGTCTTGGCTATTAACTTTCAGCTCCTCATTATTCATTCAAATTTCTTCAGCTGACTTGAATTCCTCCCCAAAAAGTAGGTTTTTCTTTTCTACCACATGATCAGGCTGCAAATTTTCCAAAGTTTTATGCTCTGCTTTCCTTTTAAACATAAGTTCTGATTTCAAACTAACTCTTTGTGAATGCATGTAACTGAATGCATTTGGAATATGCCAGGTCAACCCTTGAATGCTTTAGTGCTTAGAAATTTCTTTTGCCAGGTACCCTAAATCATCTCTCTTAGGTTCAAAGTTCCACAGAGCTCTATGGCAGAGGCAAAATGTCACCAGTCTTTTTGCTAAAGCATAGCTAGAGTAACTTTTGATCCAATTCCCAATAAGTTCCTCATTTCCATCTGAGATCACCTCAGTCTGGACTTCATTGTCCATATCACTATCAGCATTTTGTTCAAAACCATTCAACAAGTTTCTAGGAAGTTCCAAACTTTCCCACATCTTCCTGTCTTCTTCTGAGCCCTCCAATCAGTTCCATCCTCTTTCTGTTACTCAGTTCCAAAGTCACTTCCACATTTTCAGGTTATCTTTATAGCAGTACTCCACTATCCTGGTACCAATCCTCCATATTAGTCCATTTTCACACTGCTATAAAGAACTATTGGAAACTGGGTAATTTATAAACAAAAGAGATTTAATTGACTCACAGTTCTGCATGACTGGGGAAGCCTCAGGAAACTTACAGTCATGGTGGAAGGCAAAGGGGAAGCAATGCACGTCTTACATGGTGGCAGGAGAGAGACAGCAAGCAAAGGGGAAATGCCACACTTTAAAATCATCAGATCTCATCAGAACTCCCTTGCTATCATGAGAACCACATGGGGGAAACAGCCCCCATGTTCCAATCACCTCCCACCAGGTCCCTCCCTCAACACATGGTGGGGATTACAATTCAAGATGAGATTTGAGTGGGAACACGGAACCAAACCTTATCAGAAGTATATGTATCTGAAATATATTTTGATAGTTAAACCAACAGGTTTTAGTGTTGGATTAAATTCAGGTCTGGAGAGTGAGAGAGAGAGAGAGGAAATAATGCCATTTCCTTGGTGTTTAGCCTGAACAACTGTTGACACTTTTAATGAGTCAGAGTATATGGGGAAGGCACAGGATGGTTCCAAGGAATTAAATTCGTGACACCAATTTGACCTTCATGTGACAATATCAAGTGGAATTTTAGGTGAGTCTGGAGCTCAGGAAAGAGGCTGTTATAGCATGACTGAGGGACACACATTCATATCACATCACTCATGATATAAAAGTGGAATTTTCAACTACTGAATTGACAAAGCTAATATCTGTGTCTTCTTTTGCATAACATACATATATTAATTAATTACTAGGCAAACTTAATGGACTTAGCTAAAATAAGAATTAGAAAATGTGTGTGTTGTAAAGGAGAGAATGGAGTTTATTCCCTACTAAAAAAAAGACAAAAGAGAAGTAGATTTATATGTTTTGTTGTAGCTCTAAAAATTAGGTTTTTTGCTCATGTCTTTTCATAGTGCATAAGCTCTTTCATTAATTTGATATTATACTGTGCTATTATTTGCAGTATTCTGGAGGAAATTCATATAACTAAACGTCTATTTTATAATTTGAATTTTTTTAAGAAAAAGAATTTAAAAATTAAAGACTATAGTCCATATTTATTTAGAATAAAAAAGAAATCAGAACAAATGCTAAATTTTAAAAAATGGACAAATACCACAAACATGCATAACACAATCCATGGAATAATGTAAGAAGTTTATAAACTTTAGGATGCATAGCTATATCTTTTCTGAATTTTGTTATGATTAATAATTTTGAAACATATGCCAAATTATTCTGAATATGGGTGATACATTGGAGCAATAGATGTTTTCTTAGGTGCTTCATTATATTGAAGAACTTACATAACAAATTAGTCTTATACTGCACGCATAGACCCATTGATGAGTACGTGTAGGACATTTGTCAGTGACACATTTTTTTATGTCTCTTTTGCTCTTTCAGTCACAAATTTGCATGCTATTTTACCTGGAACTTTCAGGCATTGTCAGGACAAGATGTGTCAGAGATTATAAGATGCTGTGAGTTTTTTAAGGGTGTCAACGTGAACAAAACATACTTGATCACAGACAGGCAAAAGTACTATTTGCAGTATTGCTGCAAGTGTGTTCCCTCCCAACACAGAATCTATAGAAGTTATTCATTGAGATTCTCATCCAAAAAGAAGGAAGTGTATAGATATTTTATAATTATGCATTAGCAAATATATTTCTGATAGGTGAGAAACTGTTCAGCTAGGTACTCATGAGAATAAAATTTTCCACTTATCATTCTAAGTTCCCAATGAAAAAAGAAATTTCCACAGACTTGTTTTGGGCTTCCTACTTTTAGAATTTCTTTCTCTTCTGCTATCCACATATTTCTGGGGCAGAAAGAACATAGGACACAGATTGCAGCATGACCTTTGACCCTGCATTTTTGCATCAGAAATCTGGAGAAGTCTGCACAGGGGATATCCTAGAAGCCTTTCTTATATATTGATCATGCCCAACAATTACTTCACTTGGCACAGCAGTGAGCGTGTACCACAGGAACACATCCCACCAAACTCACCTCTGCTTAAGTGAGTTCCCCAAGTGCCACTGCTACTAAATGCCACCAGATAGGAAGGCAGTCAAAACGAAGTCTATATCAAAGCAGCAAGTCAACAGATTGCACTTCAAATCTTTTTCTGTATGCTTGACAAAAAAAAAAAAAAAAAAAAAAAAAAAAAAAAAAAAAAAAAAAAATCATGAGAACATGCAGTTAAGGGACTTCTGAGGGTCCTGTGATAGGCCTGTGCCAGTGAGAGGGCTTGAAACTTAAATTTTACTAACTTGAGAGTAACTGCATTCACCACACACAAGAAATAGCTAAAAATGCTGCAGTGGACCAAACTCAGAAATAGGAGAAAAATTGTCAGGCCAAATGTTAAAAGCTCACCCTCTTTTGTGTTTAATTCTTTTTAATGTAAGCAATAATCACCTGCTTCTAGGATATGCTTTCAAGAGGAAATAATTCCCTTCAGCAATGTTGGTTCTAGATGACTGAATGTTTCCATTTAGGCTGTACCAAAAGAAATTTTCTATTAGCTCTACCTTTAAGAACCTAATTTTGACATACCAGAAAAATAACAGAAACATGCAATAAAAATAATTCAAGGAATCAACAGTTAGATTAATTTTGGAATGGAGCTAGACTGTAGTATTGAATAATTATTTGGTACACTTCAAAAATACCTAGAAATAAATGGAAAAACTAAGGGATCATTTCTGAAAAACAAAAGAAAGAGCAAACAAATAAGGACTTTATAACTACTTAAACTAGATCTGTCTCAAATCGATTCTATAATTTGGTTCTGTGACAAATCAATGTGTGATAAATATTCATAAGGATAAATGCAAAAGTTTTATATTAATAGTAACAAATATGTCCATGTTTCTCTTACCAATTTATTTGAGTTTTCAAAACATTTTTATTTGTGACAATTTAAAAAATATTTTTCATGACTTACTTGACTTCTACTTTTTTTTGAGACAGAGTCTTAGTCTGTTGCCCAGGCTGGAGTGCAGTGGAGCAATCTTGGCTCACTGCAACTTCTGCCTCCTGGGTTCAAGTAATTCTTGTGCCTCAGCTTCCCAAGTAGCTGGGATTACAGGAGTGTGCCACTGCACCCAGCTAACTTTTGTGTTTTTAGTAGAGATAGGGTTTCACCATGTTAGCCAGGCTAGTCTCGAACTCCTGACCTCAAGTGATATGCCTGCCTGGGCCTCCCAAAGTACTGGGATTACAGGCATGAGCCACTGCACCTGGCTTGCCTTTTACTTGTATTTATGATGTATTTGATGCCCAAGAGTTTCTAATTTTTATGTAGTAAAATTTATCACATTCCTCCTTTGTGGATCTTTTCTCCTCCCATCCCATTATACATACTGTTAGAACGTTTCTCTATCCAAAAGTGCACAATTCAAATTGTATCTTTTTATATTTAGACTTATGTATACTTTTGAACAATTCTAATAGGCTTACTTTAGATTCAGAATTTTTAAAAACTTAATTGAGACTATATTGTTGAGAAATTTAACTTTTTAAATTATCACAAATGCTGTTAGATTAGAACTTGAATATGTTTTTATATACTCTCCTGCTTTCCTATCCACGATTAACTTTTAAAAATAATTTGGATTTTCGAACTTGCTTGTTATTATTCAATTACTAATATTGTAACTAAAGTGTATACTGTATACACCTTCTTATTTAACGAATATATTTTAGCAGTTGAGTTTAATTCTGTTGATGCACATTGCACTGATTTTGACAACTCATTACGTACTGGGTTTCAAATGCTTCCTGCAAGTCTGTTTATGACTCCAATTTCTTTTCACTTAATTTCTTACTTGTGAATTATATTTCAATAAGGAGAACTATAGTTTACAATATATTTTTGCAGAAATATACATGCATGACATATTTGATAATATAACAAGAGAAGTTCACTTATTTACCATTACATATAAATTGTCACTTGGACCTTTATAAAATGTTTCATGTGATAAACATTTTCTAGATAGAAAGAGAGGAAGTCAAATTCTCCCTCTTTCTCCAATTGAAATAATTGTCTGCCTGGAAAACTCCACAGTATCTGTTCAAATACTCTTAGAACTACTAAACAATTTCAGCAAAGTTTCAGGTTACAAAAGATTTTTGTTGGTGGCATTTCTTATTGTTCTTTTTTCTTTTTTGTCTTTTATCTTTTAGTTTATTTTTTTTTTTTTTGTAGGATACAAAATCAGTGTATGTGTTAGTATGTTTTCATACTGCTATAAAGAACTACCCAAAACTGGGTAATTTATAAAGGAAAGTGGTTTAATTGACTCACAGCTCTGCAAGGCTGGGGAATCCTCAGGAAACTTACAATTATGGTGGAAGGCAAAGGGAAAGCATGGCACCTTCTTCACAAAGTGGCAGGAAGAAGTGCCAAGCAAAAGGGGAAGAACCCCTTACAAAACCCTCAGATCTCATGAGAATTCACTCACTATCATGAGAACAGAATGGGGGAAACTGCAACCATGATTCAATTACCTCCACCTGGTCTCTCCCTTGACACCTAGTGACTATGGGGATTACTGCTCAAGATGAGATTTGGGTAGGGACACAAAGCCTAACTATATTAATGCACAAAAATCAGCAGCATTTCTACACACCAATAATGTCCAAGCTGACAGCTAAATCAATAATAGAATTCCACTCATAATAGTCACAAAAAGAATAAAATACCTAAGAATACAGCTACCCAGAGAGGTGAAAGATCTCCACAAGGAGAATTACAAAACATTGCTTAAAGAAATCAGAGACAACATGAAGAAATGGAAAAACATTCCATGCTCATGCATAAGAAGAATCAATATTACTAAAACAGCCATGTTACCCAAAGCATTTTACAGATTCAGTGCTATTCCTGTCAAATTACTGGTGACATTTTCCACAGAATTACAAGCAGCTGTTCTAAAATTCATATGGAACCAAAAAAGACCCTGAATAGACATAGCAATCCTAAGCAAAAAGAACAAAGCTGCAGGCACCACACTACCTGACTTCAAACTATACTACAAGACTATAGTAACCAAACCAGCATGGTACTGCTACAAAAACAGACACATAGACCAATGGAACAGCATAGAAAGTCCACAAATAAAGTCAAACACCTACATCCATATAATCTTCAACAAAGCTGTCAAAGACAAGCAATGGAGAAAGGACTTTCCATTCGATAAATGGTGTTGGGATAACTGGCTAGCCATATGCAAGAGATTGAAATTGAATGCCTTCATTTACCACACATAAAAATCAATTTAAGATGGGTTGATGACTTAAATGTAAAACCTAAGATTATAAAAGCCTGAGAAGAAAATGTAGGAAGTGCCATTGTGGACATTGGCCCTGGCAAAGATTTAATGATGAAGACTCTAAAAGCAATCACAACAAAAACAAAAAAACTGACAAGTGGGACCTAATTAAACAAAACTTCTGCATAACAAAGGAAACTATCAACAGAATAAAAGAATCAACACAATAAATGGAACCAACTATCAACAAAATAAACAGATAACCCACAGAATGGAAAAAAGATGTTTGCAAACTAAGCATCTGACAAAGGTCTCATATCCAGAATCTATAAGGAAATTAAATAATCAACAAGCAAAAAAAAAAAAAAAAAAAAAAAAATCCCCTTAAAAAAGAACAGCCACTTCTCAAAAGAAGATACACACATAGCCAACAAGTATACTAAAAAATGTTCAACATCACTAATCACTGGAGAAATGCAAGTCAAAACCACACTGAGATACAACCTCTCAGTATTAAAACAAACAAACAAACAAACAAAAACAAAACAAACAAACAAACAAAAAAACAGATGCTGGTGAGGCTTTGGAGAAAAAGGAACACTTTTCTCGTGGAAATGTATTAAACAGAACTACCATTTGACTCTGCAATCCCATTCCTGGGTATATACACAAAGGGGTATAAATCATTCTGTCATAAAGATACACACATGTGTATGTTCATCACAGCACTATTCACAAGAGCAAAGACAGGGAATCAACCTACATGCCTATCAATGGTAGAGTATATAAGGAAAATGTGGTACAAATACAATATGGGATAACATGCATCCAGAAAAAAAAAATGTAATTGTGTTCTTTGCAGCAACATGAATGAAGCTGGAGGCTATTTTCCTGAGTCAAAGAACACAGGAACAGAAAACCAAATACTGCATGTTTTTACTTATAAGTGGGAGCTAAACATTGAGTACACATGGACACAAAGAAGGGAGCAACAGACACTCCGGACTGCTAGAGGGTGGATGATGGAAGGAGAGTGAGAGTCAAAAAGCTACCTATCTGGTACTATGCTCATTACCCAGGTGACAAAATAATCTGTACACCAAACCCCCACAAGGCAAAATTTACCTATGTAACAAACCTTCACATGTACCTCTTGAACCTAAAATGAAAGTTGGAAAGAAAAAAAAATTACAGATGTGATTTTACTGATGTTACCACCTTACCACCTTCTGGTATTATGTGAAGAAGACATTGAGATCTTCCTGTTCCATTAACACAGGCATTTTTGTTGCTTTGTTGTGTTGGATTTTGTTTGTTGTTTTTTCATTTTGCTGAGATATTTGAAGATTAGATGAGAAAAGATTATTTTGCCAAGGGTGAGGACACACCAGTGACACAGTCTCAGGAGGTCCTGATGACATGTGCCCAAGGTGGTTGGGCCACAGCTTGGTTTCATACATTTTAGGGAGACATGAGAGACATCAATCAATATATGTAAGAAGTACATTGGCTCAGTCTGGAAAGGCGGGACAACTTGAAGCAAAGGCAGGAAGACTTGAAGCTGAGGGAGCTTTCAGGTCAGATAGGTGAGACTCAAACCACTGTGTTCTTTTGAGTTTCTCATTAGCCTTTCCAAAGGAGGCAATCAGATATGCATCTATCTCAGTGAGCAGAGGAGTGACTGAATAGAATTGGAGGCAGATTTGCCTTAAGCAGTTTCCAGCTTCAGTTTTTTAGTGATTTGGGGGGCCCAAGATATTTTCCTTTCACAGGGCATTTGAAAGGGGCATGTGAGATAAAGGATTGGAACTAAATATAATATGTTTCCCTAATTAAGATTATCCAGTAGATATAATGAGTCTGATAATATGTGAAAGAGAAAGAGAGAGAAGACAAGTATAAGTATCTGAGAAGGGAAGTAGGCTTGGGACTTAGAACACAAATGGAAAAACTGATTTTTTTCTTTTTCTTTTTTGTTTTTGAGATGGATCTCTCTCTGTCACCCAGGCTGGAGTGCAGTGGCACCATCTGGGCTCACTGCAACCTCCTCCTCCCAGATTCAAGCAATTCTCCTGCCTCAGCCTCCCGAGTAGCTGGGATTACAGGCTTGCACCACCAGGCCCAGCTAATTTTTCTTCAGTAGAGACAGAGTTTTGCCATGTTGGCCAGGATGGTCTAGATCTCTTCACCTTGTGATATGCTGACCTTGGCCTCCCAAAGTGCTGGGATTACACGCATGAACCACTGCGCCCAGATGAAAAATTGATATTTCATAGCAAGAGGGCACCCTCCGTTGTAATAGGACTGAAGAAAGAGAAGAGGGAAAATTCCGCTGGTGGGTAGGTTTAGAGGTGGGAAAATTCAAAGGCTTATGATGTCTTCTGTTTTTCTCAGTGAAATTTGAATGTTGGTCATTAGTCAGGAAAGGATGGAGAAGGAAGTGTTATAGACTTAAGCCAAAATAAAGTGTGAATTATTAGTTTTTGAAAATTAGAAAAATCCTACTAGAGAAACAGAAGAATTGTTTGAAGTCATGCATTTAAATTTAAAGATGTCCACTTAGTTCTGTTTATACATAAATATAAGTATACATATAAATGTATATATTTTCTTTCATCATGAACATGACATGGGTATAATTATTGTCAATTTAAAAACAATCATCTTTGACCCTGATTACATGTTTTATCAGTGTCAGAATACTAGATTTATAACAACGAAAAGTGTGAATCAGACAAAGAGACTTCTAAAAATAATACCAGCATTATTTGAGGGTTCCCACTCTGGTTTATTTGTGTGATTCTGGGATTTATCAGATAGCCTGTCACCTACTAGACATCTTAAATGTCACAAATTATTTTTAATAGAATCCAGTTATATGTACCTTCCAAAGGACAGAAGCCTACCATTTACCTGTATATTTTGTAAATAAGGAAAATTAGTGGGTATATGTAAAATTCTAGGATTGAGTTTCTGATTAATTTGAATATTATATTAACAGAATACATATTTTCAAACCTCTGGGGCTCATAGTAAAAGTTGACTTTACTTGTTTACTATTTGTTTTCACAAGAATTACTTCTACCCCGAGTCTAACACAATTAACAACACCATCGCCAAATTAATACTTTTTCCTAGAAGATATGAT
This sequence comes from Rhinopithecus roxellana, assembly GCF_007565055.1. NCBI lineage: Eukaryota > Metazoa > Chordata > Mammalia > Primates > Cercopithecidae > Rhinopithecus > Rhinopithecus roxellana. Next base: position 62,030,422 of record NC_044550.1, read on the forward strand.
TCTTTGAAAAATATTAGAAACTTAAAACATAATATAGTTCAGAAAAATTTCATAAATAAATGGAATAATTAAATTAAAAAAATGGAATGCATTTAGGTAGGTTTAAAAATTACAAAATACAAATCCTGTGCCAAAATCTGGAATGCTATAGACTAGTTCACATGAACATGTTAGAATTGCAGGGTTTCTTAAATCAATAGTTCTAAGCATGTAGATACTCACACAGAAGTATGATGTCATGCAGAATATACCATGATATTTACAATTGACAAAACATACAGAAAATACATTAAAATAATTTTAGTAAAAACTACACTTTAAGATCTTATGAAAACTGTAACTTTATTGACTGCATTACCCCTAGTAAGTCTAAATTTGAAATTACAGCATCTTTAACATTTCTGGAAACAGATGGCATTATTCATTGTTGTGTAGCATTTTACTTCAAGATGGTCACTTGTTACCCTAAGATCTGAGGTGAAGTGACAAAAAGGTAAATTGTCTAAAAGGCTTAACCGAGATTTATTTCCTTCTTAGTGGCTTTCATTTCATTTTAAATCCAGTGTGACCTAAATTCTGTAGGTCAGCCACTTCCACCTATCTTAGTATATGAAGATGTTATATTAGAAAAACTTTAGACAAATTAAATTTAACAGAGTTTATTTGAGCAAAGAACAATTCATGAATAAGGTAACACTCAGAACCAGAAGCAGTTTAGAGAGGTTTTTTTTTTGGCATTGTGACCAGTGAGTATTTGTAGACAGAAAATAGAAGTTAAGTATTATACAAGAGTTTGATTGCTTATTGATCAGTTGGCACAGTTGGCAGCATATGACTGGCTGAAGCTTGGCTGCTTTTGATCAGCTGAGACCCGAATATACATTACAAAAAATACACTAAATTAAGTTTTGGTTTCATTCCATACTAGGTTAGGTTGCAGTTCTTTGGGTAGGAACTCAAAATATAGAGATAGCCTCAAGCCAATGGTCTCCTACTTATTTAACAGTTCTGATTATTTAGTGTCCTTAAAAAAAATTCTAACATTGTCCTGTCCTAAGGAGGCTTGGAGTTTTGCATCTTTATTTTAACATTCAGTGACTTCAAAGTGAACTTTTAACTCAGTCTTGTTAAATTGGATACTTTTGTGATAAAGGATCCCAAAGGTTAAGAGAAAATAACCCAAATGTATACATGCATAAAACGTCTTTAATGTATTTTCCTGAATTTTCTAATATAGTGATTTGGTAGATATGCTTGCTAAAAACTTCCTTATTTCAAAGATTTGAAACATTGATTTAAAAATCAATGAAAAGCAGAGACCAGCAAGCTGTGTGGTTCAAGGCCTGTACAATGTGGTAAGCTGTTATGATTGCAGGAAAATTGAATATCTGGACAAAAAGCCTTCCAGCACTTTCACTGGCATGATTTCATAGCCTACATCTCTTTAAAAATTAAAAAAAAAAATCTCTTAAGAACTCGATTCTTACTTTTCATATTAACCTGCATTTTTTTCCACTTCTGCAATTTCAAGATGAAAATGGATTTAACATGTCATTCTTAGAATCAACACTGGTGGACTTCCACTCTGATTAACTATAGCAGAGAGAGACAGAATGCACAAAAGAGATTGAAAACCTTTAAACTCCAGAGTTTTTAAGGATGTTTTAAAGCTATATGAGTACTTTATTTACTAAGTGATGTCTATTATTCACTCTTGCTGCCTTTGGCAGAAGAGGAAAATTCTTATGTAATAATAAAAAAATCACTACACAACAGAATCTTTGACTCTCAAACAAGTATTCCACATATTTTCCACTATATGATTAAAACTTTTGATATTGGTCATGATAGCCCCTTTCATAATGATTTATTTTAGATGATTTTTTTTCTCAAAATTATGGAGAAAACTCATAAAATGTGCTGGACAACAAATTGCTGTGTGATATTTAATTCATTTGAAAGAAACACTATTTTTTACAGGAGTTTAGTTTATGATTTATTGGTTCTGTCTGTACATATAAAGCAAAATTTTCATACAGTTTATATACCAAAACATTAACGAATTACTCTTGATGGCTTCAGTGAGGTAGTAAAAGTAGTAGATGTTCTGTAGATTACAAAGCATTGGTGTTTATGTTCTATTTGAATGATTCCTAGTGCCAAAAATGTTTCATTGTGTTTTGTTGCCAAGTGATTTTTTTCTGGGAACTCAGTCCTCCTTGTTTTCCATGATATCAATCTTCTATGTTTCCAGCTGATCCTTCTCAATCTCCTGCTTGAGTACCTCCTCCGCTACTATGCCTTAAAGATGGCTGAGCACAGAGGCTACGTGTAAGGACCTTGATATGGTTTGGATCTGTATCCCTGACCAAATCTCATGTCAATTTGTAATATCCAATGCTAAAAGTGGAACCTGGTGGGAGGACATTGGATCATGGGTGCAGTTTCTCATGGTTTAACACCTTCCCCTGTGGTGTAGTCATTGTGATAATGAGTTCTCATGAGTTCTGGTTATTTAAAAGTGTGTACCATCTTTCTGCCCTTTCTCTCTTGCTCCTGTTCTGCTCATGTTTAAGACGTGACTGCTTCTCCTTCGCCTTCTGCCATGTTTCCTGAGCCCTCCCTAGAAGCCAAGCAGATGCCAGCATTGTGCTTCCTTTACAGCCTGTGAAACTGTGAGGCAATTAAACATCTTTTATTTATAAATTACACAGTCTCAGTTATTTCTTTATACCAATGCGAGAACAGACTAATACAGAAAATTGGTACCAAGGAGTGGGGCATTGCTATAAAGACACTTGAAAATGTGGAAGCAGCTTTGGAACTGGATAATAGACAGAGTGTGAAAGGGTGTGAAGGGCTCAGAAGAGGACAGGAAGATGAGGGAAAGTTTGGAACTTCTTAGAGACTTATTAAATTATTGTGACCAAAATGCTGATAGTGATAGGGACAATGAAGTCCAGTCTGAGGAGGTCTCAAATGGAAATAAGGAGCTTATTGGGAACTGGAACAATCACTTTTGTTATATTTTAACAAAGAGGCTGGGTGCATTGTGCACCTGCTTTAGGGATCTGTAGAACTTTGAACTTAAAAGAGATAGTTTAGGATATCTGTTGGAACAAATTTTGAATAGCAGAGCATTGAAGATGTAGCCTGGCATTTTCTAACAACCTATGCTCATATGTGTGAGCAACGAAATGACCTGAAACTGGCACTTATATTTAAAAAGAAAGCAGAGCATAAAAGTTTAGAAAATTTGCAGTGTGGCCATGTGCTAGAAAAGAAAAGCCCATTTTCAGAGGAGGAATTCAAGCAGGTTGCAGAAATTTGCAAAAGTGAAGAGAAGCTAATTGTCAATAGCCAAGACAATGGGGTGAAGACCTCAGAGACATTTCAGAGACCACCCTGGTAGTCCCTCTCATCATAGGCATAAAGGCCTAGGAGGACAGAATGGTTTCGTGGGACCTACTCAGGGCCCCACTGCTGTTTGCAGTCTTGAGACACTGCTTCATGCATACCATCTGCTCCAGTTCCAGCCATGGCTAAAATAGGTCCAGGCACAGCTGGGGCTGCTGCATCAGAGAGTGCAAACTATAAGCCTTGGTGGCTTCCACATGGCATTAAGCCTCAGGGTTCACAGAGTGTAAGAGCTGAGACTTGGGATCCTCTGCATAGATTTCACAGGATATATGGAAAAGCCTGGATATCCAAGCATAAGCATACTCGGGGTGGAGCAGTGCAAAGGAGAAACATGGGGTTGGAGTCCCCACACAGAGTCTCCACTGGGGCACTGTCTGGTGGAGCTGTGAGAAGAGGGCCACCAACCTCCAGACTTCAGAATGGTGCATCCACTGGCAGCCTACACCCTCAGCCTGAAAAAGCCACAGGCACTCAATGCCAGTTCTTTTTGTTGTTGTTGTTGTTGTTTTTTAAGACGGAGTCTCACTCTGTCACCCAGGCTGGAGTGCAGTGGTGCTATCTCAGCTCACTGCAAGCTCTGCCTCCTGGGTTCACACCATTCTCCTACCTCAGCTTCCCAAGTAGCTGGGACTACAGGTGCCCGCCAACATGCCCGGCTAATTTTTTTGTATTTTTTTTTTTTTTTTTTGAGACGGAGGCTTGCTCTGCCGCCCAGGCTGGAGTGCAGTGGCCGGATCTCAGCTTACTGCAAGCTCCACCTTCCGGGTTTACACCATTCTCCTGCCTCAGCCTTCCAAGTAGCTGGGACTACAGACGCCCGCCTCGTCTCCTGGCTAGTTTTTTGTATTTTTTAGTAGAGTTGGGGTTTCACCGTATTAGCCATGATGGTCTCGATCTCCTGACCTCGTGATCCGCCCGTCTCGGCCTCCCAAAGTGCTGGGATTACAGGCTTGAGCCACCGCGCCCGGCCATTTTTTTGTATTTTTAATAGAGGCAGGGTTTCACCGTGTTAGCCTGGATGGTCTTGATATCCCTGACCTCTTTATCTGCCTGCCTCAGCCTCCCAAAGTGCTGGGATTACAGGCGTGAGCCACCGCTCCCAACCAATGCCAGTTCTTGAGAGCAGCTTGAGAGCAGCCCTTGGGGATGAACCCTGCAAAGCCACAGGGGCAGAGCTACCCAAAACCCTGAGAGTCCAACTGTTGCATCAGTATTCTCTAGATATGGGAGATGGAGTCAAAGGGGGTTGTTTTGGAGCTTTAAAATTTAATGACTACCTTGTTGGGTTTTGGACTTGTGTAGGGCCTGTAGCCCCTTTCTTTTAGCCAATTTTTCCCTTTTGGAATCAGAGTGTTCACCGAATACCTATACCTCTATTGTATCTTCAATGTAACTAACTTGTTTTTTGATTTTACAGGCTCGTAGGTGGAAAGGACTGGCCTTGTCTCAGATGAGACTTTGGACTTTGGATACATGAGTTAATATTTGAATGAGTTAAGACCTTGGGGGACTGTTGGGAAGGCATGATTGTATTTTAAAATGCGAGAAGGACATCAGATTTGGGAGAGGTCAAGGGTGGAATAATATAGTTTGGATGTGTGTCCACACCCAATATCAATTTGTAATCCCCAATGCTGGTGTAGCGCCTGGTGGGAGGTCATTGGATCATGGGTGTGGTTTCTTATGGTTTAATGCCATGTCCCTTTGGTGCTGTCATCATGATAGTGAGTTCTCATGAGATCTGATTGTTTAAAAGTGTGTAGTATCTCTCCCCACACTTTGTTCCTCCTCTGGCCATGTAAGATATGCCTACTTCCCCCTTACCTTCCATCATGATCATTCAGTTTCCTGAGGCCTCCCCCAAAGCCAAGCAGATGCCAACATTATGCTTCCTGTGGAACCATACATATAGCCTGTGGAACCATAAGCTAATTAAATCTCTTTTCTTTATAAGTTACCCAGTCTCAGGTATTTCTTTATAGCAATGCAAGAAGAGACCTCTTCTGCTCTTACTTCCATATTTATTTTATGTGATGTTACTTATCACCTACATGCTAGAGATTCCAAAACTTTTATTTTCACTTTGAGCCTGTCTCTCAAGCCCTCAGTGTGTATAACTGTAATAAACAGTCTATCTGACAATTCTATGTATTTGTCCCATAAGTTTCTAAGTTTTCCAGAAAACTCCTCCTTTCTCCCTCCTGTGATTTTCACCTTAATGGGAGACATCTTTGTTCATCAAGTTGTCATAATATGCAACCTCAAAATCAGCATTGTCCCTTTTTGTGCCCCTATAATTACTCACTAAGTCCTATTGATTCTGTGTGTTTAATATTTGTTAAATCTTCCCACTGTTGTCCTCCCTTGTTGCCACTGTCTTGGTTTACACACTAACTTCTGTCACCAGAGATAATGTAACTTCCTTCTCCATGGTGCCTCTGCTCTAGTCCTGTTGCCATTTAGGCAGTCTTTCTCATAGAGGACACTAGGATTTCAGAAATGTTGAAAGTCAGATTGGATGGATGGACATTTGTTAGTGAAAGGGAGAGAGAATATCAAGAATGCTCACCTGTCAAAAATGTGTCTTAGGAAACTGTCTTTGCAAGATGAGGAGATGAAGAAGAATGGCATCCTTTAATCAGCAGATGTATGAAAAGAAAGATAACCACAGGAAAAGTAATTGACTCCCATTCTTCAATCATGCATACATTTATTGTTGGTTTTGCTCCCCAGATAGAAGACAGATGAGATCATTTTAAGTTCCACTTTATCCAAGTGAAGGATTATCTATTTTTAATTTCTCCAGTTCTCACAACCATTAATCGTGAGCTACTTATATTTATTTGTTTTTTAAACTTATTTTTAAGCATGGCTGTCATTCTGCAATCAATACTCTCACATGAAATAAACTGAGATTGGATCAGAGAATGTATAATATATTCAATAATCAGTCTACACACATCTCTACCTATGCATTACTAAGGATGCTTAACATATAAAATATACCTATTTTACTCAAAAAAATTAAGGTCTTTGTTTCACAAGTAGGCAGTTAAATGACTAGTAATTACATTCCTCTAAATACTACAGTGTTTGAATACAGACTAAGAGTCAAGATGTGAAAATAGCCTCCACTAAATATGAGAATGGTATTCACTAAAATGAAATTTTAGTTGTACTTTAAACCTATAGTGTCTACAATGATACTTATTAAAAATTCTCTAGACCCCAAGTGGAAATAGGAGAACAGAAGGAACATTTGTTAAAAGTTTATATTTGTCTATTAATTTGTACAGAAATAATTTGTACAGAAAGATATTGATACAGAGATAACCATGATTTTTGTTTTAAAAGGGCTCATAGCCTATTTAAAAGCCTATTTAAAGGCTCCAAGCAAACAAATACAATATAACAGGGTCTAACAAAGGAATCCACAAAGTACTTATAACAAAAGAAACAATTACCTCCATTCTAGAAAATTGGAGACTGGACAGAAGTGTCAAATTTAACATGTCACCAATCAGTGAGGACTGTCACAAGTAAGTAAGAGATATTTCATAACAACAGGTTGGACTAGTGTCAATTTGTTCCACAATCACTTGGCAGCTCAATATTCAGATTTCCTTTTATTCTGAAAAGTTTCTGGAGACATGCGACTTGGCACCATTCTTCAGCCAGATTCTATGTCCCACATCTGACTCATGACTCTTCAACTTGACCTGCATACTTTGGCTCTTTTGTTTGCTTCAGGAAATGGGGAGAGACAGAGAGTAAGGGACTTACTGGAATTAAATCCCTGGTCAGAAATCCCAGTAAGATCAAAGGCTAACTGTAGGAATCACCCTGTGCAAAAATGCACGCAAAAACTCCTGTCTAACTTACCTTTAAATCTTGCTAATAAGAAGTGTCAGAGAAGCAAATAAAATACTATTGTATGAAAGATGCCTTTAATATCTGGTAATTTCTATTGCTGAAATGGTTATTGTTATATTTAGTTGCTAAGATATATTAGATGTTTTATTTGAATGCTACACTAAAGTAAAAACTGTGTATAGTATTGGGTTTTGTATGTTTAATAAGGGAGTTACCAACAATCTCAGGATGCTGCATATTTAATAATAAATGTTTAAAAAGTTTTAAGGATATCAAACAATATATCTTCAATAAAAATGAGGGATGCAATTCTGCCCTTTAATATGATAGATTATTGTTTATATTTGCTGATTTGGATCCCAAAATAGCCATCACTATCACTACACATGTGATATCATGCTGTACTGTATATAAACTTAAATGTATATCCTATGTGTATGTATGAAGCTTTCTTTGGATACAGTAAATTACTTTCAACTAAAATTTTCTGTATTTTATTACATTCTATTTTATCTAATAGATATAATAACATAGTTCTCAAATGTACATTAAAAAATTATTTCCAAATCTTTGGATATCATTTATTCAAAATTTAGAGCATATTTCTAGAAATAATTGTCATTTATTTCAGTTTGCTAAGATATTAAAGTTGACAGGGAAGAAAATATAGATGATATAAAATCTGTGAAATTAATATGAATCAGAATAGCATCTTACTACATAAAATCATATACATTATCCTTATCTTTTTAAAAATTTTCTTTCTCTTAAAATTATATTCTTTTCTCATGTTTGATATTAAAAAATGACATCTATTTTTATTTAAATGTTGTCTATCAAGATCCAGAAAATGACAGTGAAACTAATTAACTATAGATCCAAACCTACTTTGAACCATAATATATATGCTGAATTAATTTTTCAAACATTCATAATGATGAGCTTTACAATATTTTTTTTCCCTGGACTAGTTTTATACACAGTGAAGGGTGAGTAGTTCATCAAGGATTTACGCTTTATGGCCAGGGTTTGAGAACTAACACTATCAGTAAATATGTGGAATTGGTAAATTCCTTAATAGTTCTGAGGCAAGTTTTCTTCAGATAAGCATAAATACTTTACTAGATTGTTGTTTGAAATGAGATTGAAAAGTAACTAAGTAAGCTATAAAACCTTAACAAATGTTTTTTGTACTATCATGGACTCCAGCCTAAACAAATAGATCGCATTTAGCTACCCAAGATAACATTTTCCAAAATAGTCCAGTGACACTTCGAAAAAAAAAATCAGTAAAATTTATGGTTGCATAGGTTCAGAAAATACCACTTAAAAGAGTTATATATTACATCACATTACAGGCCCTAAGGTGAGCTGCAGTAAACTACTATTGTTTAATAGAGACTTTCTGAACTTACTTGATCTAGAAATCATTATTCATATAATACTTCTCATACTCATTTTAACTTAAGGAGCCAACAAACAAGAGGAAATTAAATATTTGAAGGTAATTGTCATTTATAAAATTAAAATGATAGTTTATATCAATATATAAAACACCTAGATTTGTATAAAGCTTTGACTTTTAAATTTACATAAGTATAACATAACAGACCCAAGAAACACACATGTGGAATGTGCACTCACTAACCTATTCTATACTAGAAGTTGTGGATATTTATTTATTGCAAAATGAACAGAGTAAAAAGGAACGAATTACTGAAAAGCCTGCAGATGGGGTAAGCCATAGAGAAAGCATTTGGAAAGTAGAGAAATGATCAGTCAAGTTGGATGGAAAGATAATTTCAGTGTAATCAAATCATTATATGATGATACTGAGGAGGTTAGTAAGTCTCCTGTGTGGGTGACAGCAAGCAAATTAATTTGAAGATGTGGAATCTCAGGCTGGGAATAATGAGAAAAAAGCTCAGACAGACTGAATAGAAATAGAATCTTACGGGGTTAGATAAGCTCAGGAAACTGATGTTTTTCGTGGAATTTAAATATGAAAACATCAATGCACATTTACTCAGCGAGTCACTAGTGTTCACAAGTTATCATAAGTTATCCTTTACTTTAAATACTAATTATTCCTGTCTAGACATTCACTGAGTTATGTGTATGGTTTTAGCAGAGCTTCATAAATATTTTGAGTCTGGTCCTGTGCATGAAACAGACCGCCTTTGTGTGATTTCCCAGCCAGCTAAGTGAGAGTGACATGAAAAACATGCAGGGGTGTTTTTAACAAGAGTTATCCCTGTACACTCACCGTCCTGTAAACACTGAGCTTCCCCTTATGAATCCACCTGCTCTCTCCTCAAACCTTATTTCTAGGAATATTGCCAAGCTTTCTATTTTTGAATATGACAGTAGAATACTAAGGAGCAAATTTCATGTAACCTCATTTAACAAAATACATCTTATACCGGGGTAAGACTTCAGAAAGATAATTTCTGAAATATTCAAATACCTATATTTTAGCATATTTCAAGGAAATAAATCACTGACAAATCTTCGTGATATGACATAGTTTATTATTTTTGTAATATACATAAATGTTGAGTTTTCAGGAAATTTGGATGAGGCTGTGGTAAGATTTAAATTTGAATCATTGGGGAAGAAGGGTTTGTAAACAAAGTAGTATGAACAAGAAAAACAAAGAATGATTGTTTCATCTAAAATGAGATATTTTAACACATTAGAAATACATTCACCATTACTATTCACAAACCTAAAAATGTTTTTTAAAATAACTTTTCTGGAAAAGCAGAATATGATAGAATCTGCATTTGACACTCTATACTGGCTTGTGAATCCTGTTCCCATAAGTACTGGCAATAATAAAAATACACTTATAAGGTATATTTCATAGTCTTTCATTTTTTTCCAATTTTAATGCATCTTCTGTCAATTATTTTGAATTAATTAGGTGAGACATCTTTTCAGTGTTTTCAATACAAGTTGTACAAGGAATTTAAAGAGTTGCTGTAATAGCAAAAATAGATGTGAAAGTCCACGTTGTTTTTAGTCAGTTATATTCTCCAGAAAGCTAAGCTGAATTCCTGCATGAGCAGCCATTAGATAGCAAGGATCTATAGTTATTCTTGGCAAGCCCAATAGACATGGCAGGTCCAAACCTGTGAAATTAGCTTCTTTAATGACATTTCTAGAATCTAAAAAAAGTAAAACAGTTTTTGAACTGCTTTGACAATAATGGTGCTATTGAGGTAGTGTTTATATAGCCAGGGCCTGATTCCATGGACCACAATAACCAATCTGTCCCCAAGATTTGGTCCTCAATATGAGCTGGAACAAGCCAATGACTATGTTCTTGCCACATTGCAGAGTGCCAATATATTTATTTACCACTTTTTTCCATACATGTTGTAAAGTAGCTTACAAATGTCAAATAGTGAGTCAAGATGAAGGGAGAATATGGGTAAAACATCAAAGTCAGTGCGACAAATGCACACAGACATGCATGTTGGAGAACCCTATGCAGTGGCTAGAGGTGGACCTCAGTTTCAGTTTTAAGTTGCCTAATAGCAAGTGAGTAAAAGAAAGGGGGATAACGAGACAAAGAGAGAGACACTTACACAACGAGAGAGAGAGAAGGGAAAGAATAAAATATGCTGAATTATTTAATCAGAGTTTCCATAAAAATTAAAATCAGACAGTTATTCAGAATGTAGGGATATTTTTCTGAGACCTGAACTGGATGACATCAACTGTGGGTTAGCAGACAATGTCCTTGGCAGCGTCCTAAATTACAGGAAATGCTGAATTTTATATAATGCTCATAGCATTTCTCAATGAGGCCATTGGTTAATGAGGAAGGCAATTCTGTAACAGTTTAAGTAGACACTTAACTTGATTTCTTGATTTCAGTCAGCACACTGCATAGAAACTGACTTCCCTGAAGTCTCATTTTATTTTCTTGAAGTCTCTTTTCTTAGAATGAAAGTCTAAGAGATTATTTATGCAATTGGCTATTCCTTCAATACATGGTGAATCAGAATCTATTCTTAAAATATAATTAGTATGAAAAAAATATTGAAAATAGATAGTGAATGTCGGTATGCATTTGTTATCCCTGGAAGTAGTATAAAGCATGTAGTATAAACTATGACTTATGTTAATTGATTTATTTTAATTAACTTATATTTCTCACAGTGGCTTTTAATCTAATTTTTGTTGTTTTATCTGCATTTCAGAATTTAATGAAGAACTGAGAAATGTTAAAGGTGCCTTCCAAATGATGATACTCCACGCTCATTTTCAGCTGTACTTTACAGAGAACCTTTTCTGATGCTCAAACTGCAGCATTTGGTGTATTTCCCGCATTAAACAGTGTCTCATTGGTTTCCATCTGTGGAATGGAAGGAAATGTGGCTTCTGAGGTATTTCTCTTTAATCACCTGAAAGCTTTTAAAAGATGATTAATTATGTAGCACACAGATCTATAATCTTTAGCAGATAAAAATGGTAAGAGCCAGTCCTCCTGCTGTTGTTCATTTCACACGGATTACTTAAAAATGAATCTAGCTTTCCTTGGTGTTTGAATAATTATTTTCAAAGTCTTGGCTTGCCTTAAGTCATTTTTATCTACATAATAACTGCTAAGAACAAATCTTTCCGATATCTTCAAATAACATTTCTTCATAATCTGGATCAAACTAACTGCTAAAAGAATAAAATTAAGTAAATATCCTTGGCACCAGATGATGTCAAAGGGTTTGAAAAATGTGCTTTCTGGTAATTCTTAGGATTCAGAGATTTAGAAATAAATACCCCAAGGAAAACAGTGTACTACAGATACTGCAATCACTGCCCTGCCTGCATGCGCTGATGAGACATGAGCCTTTGCAGCCATATTACATCCTGTGATCCTGCGCCTCCTTTTCTTTTCACAGCTGATTGGTCCAGTGGTAAACACTTGACCCAAGCATCACCAATTTAATAAATTGGATAATGACATTTTACCTCTAACTTATGACCTGTGGATTGACAGGAAGTGTAGACGAACAATCTTATTTAGTGGCTAGGTATCTGTACTGTGAAACACAATGAGACTCTTGTTAGAGCAAAGAGAGATCTGAAACAAAACAGTTACGAGAGAGACAAAGAAGGACTGAAGGAAGCTAAAGTGAAATACAAGCCAAATTATAAGGAAGCCAATAATTCAACTTAGCAGGTAAATGTGGTCAATAGAATCATAGCTATGTGGAGAAAGAGAGATGACATGAGAAACAGGAAAAGATTGTATTGCTTATGCAGGCAGATTAATAAAATTTTCCCTTGTGAATACATTGGTTCGTTATTATTTCATAGTTCTAGTTGCTTATACAGGCATATTCTTACTATAAATCCTTAGTTACTTGAAGTTACTGGAGAAGATCTCTATGTTTTGGAACCCAAAGACCAGGCAATAGATATATAGGAATAAAGGAACAAGACCCCAAAGCATATACTGACTACAGAAATTCAGATGGGTAAAAAAAATGTAAAAAATGGCATAAGTAGTCAGTAGGAAAAATATATAGGGAGTTCCAACAATGAGAAATAGGTGATAATGGAGATGATAGTATAGGTTATACCTGGAATTGGAAGTCTTGAACAGATACTAATTCCAGCCACTGTGATGATACTGGATTGCTAGGATCGCAATGTCTTGCATGAGAAGTGGTAAAAGCAAGGTTGGATCCTTATATAGATTGTAGGAACAATACTCATAATGGCAAACAGAGCAATAATCTATGGCTGGGGTCTGGGACCCCATAAAGACCCCATGTGTCTTTTATGGGACACATAAAAGAGAGTTAAACTTCAAAATCTAGACTTGGTGGCTGCATGTAGTGGCTCACACCTGTAATCCTAGCACTTTGGGAGGCCAAAGTGGGCAGATCACAAGGTCAGGAGATTGAGACCAGCCTTGCTAACATGGTGAAATCCCGTCTCTACTAATAATACAAAAAATTAGCTCGGGCGTGGTGACGGGCACCTGTAATCCCAGCTACTTGGGAGGCTGAGACAAGAGAATGGCATGAACCTGGGAGGCAGAACTTGCAGTGAGCTGAGATCGCGCCACTGCACTCCAGCCTGGGAGATGCAGCAAGACTCTATCTCAAAAAAAAAAAAAAAAAAAAAAAAAAAAAAAAAAATCAGACTTGGAAACAAAATGGGCATGTAGTGATCAAAAGTGAGTTTTCAAACAGAGAGACTGAAAGAGGATATCAGGCTCAGGAAATTGGCCTCTGAAGTCCTGCTAATAGAATCCACACACTGGGAAATTTCAAATGCGAGAGTATGAGAGGTAAGTGCTCAGCACTGAGATCCTATATCCAGGGATCACAAAGGTTGATTGAGCTTAATTTCTGGATGAAGGCCTGGAGACAGTAGCTCTCCAAAGTGACCCAGGCTCTCTCAACAACTCTCATGGATTCCAGAGCAGGCTCCATAAAGGAGAGGACTTTAGCCTGCAAGCCATTGCTTACTGTTTTCGGGAACCCTTCTAGGCCTATGCTCTTTAAGCTAGCTGCTTGCTTTCTCTCTTTCCGTCTTTATTGTGAGGATCTTGGCTTTGCACATTGTTCATTTCTTTGGCCTTAACTCTTCAATAGTCTTGTATTTGCTAAACTTAGCCAGTCCCAAAGATACAGCCTCAGATCTCTCTTACTTGTGATTCACATTCCTTGCTCTCACCCCATAAAAGTCTACTCATCCATGTCTGTCCGCTGCCAGACCTGCTACTGCCCGTGAAAATTCAGCACTGGTCAGAGTTGTTCTCTCCTAAGATAGGAGGTGAAGAAACTTGCACTGGGAGCGGAGCGGGATCCCATCAATATAGCTAAGATTTCAACCAGAAGGGAAGTATAGCAATGGGAACTTAACTGTGGGGACAACATTAGAATGGCTCTTTAGGTTTCCAGCCAGATAGATCTGGCAACCTGGACAAAGCAGACAGTAAGTAGGAAAACCAATGGCCAATCCAGCGAGGAGTTCTGCAACAGATGCTTGGGCAATGTTACAGGGTCTGTTTAATTAATATTTCAATTTATAATTGCTCATGAATACAAAATCAAAGGACACAAAAAATTTATCATTAAAATCAAGTGCATAGGTATGCATCCTTTCCCCTTTGTCCTAATATAAACTACAGCAATGATTACTGTCCATTGGGTGATTATAATGTTAAATTACACTGCTTGCAATAATTCAATAAAGTGATACTATACACTATTATCTTTTTCACAAATATTGAAAGCAGACAGCTCGTATCAACTAGCCAAGGTCAAATTTCAAAGCCCATGCAGTTAGCCACTCCTGTTTGTATTAAACATACACACACACATGTGACTGCACAGGCTCACACAAATGAAATTTAAGGTAAATGAATTTCTTTATGAGACATTAAATCAGTCACAAAAGACCATTTTATTCAAAAAGCAAACAAATAAAACAATTCGATTTCAGTATATTGGCAATTAAGAAATAGAAAAATCTTTCATTGATTTTAGGGAAAATCATTTTTAAAATTTTCAAATGTGTATACTTGCTAGTAATCTTAACATATAAGTATTGCAAAAATCAAATAAAGATAAGTTGTGTTAAAATGACTAACAAAAGACTATCGAAGTTGAAATAAACAAGAGATGGAATAGGGTTTTGTGTTATCGTAGAACTGGCAATGAAATCTGTTTAAGCCTTGACCCTGCGGTGTTTTTGTACTGCTTGTCATTCCTACTAAGGGTTGTGATGATACATTCTCGGTGAAGGAGTTAGCAATTGCAATTTGTGCTCAAACCTGGCTGTTCCATTAACTTTTATAATGAATCTGAAAACTGAGTGCTGGAGTATTATTAAAGCTGCTATTTTACAGGTGGTGGTAGAGAGGATCTCAAAGTGTCTTAAGGTCAGTTTTATCTTAGCTCTGCCTTCTTTTGCAAAACCATTGGGAGTCATTTATAACAACTGTTGAAAAAGCAAGGGCACTTTTATTTCTTCATTGTGAGAAGCACTCACCCTTAGAAAGACATTTGAACCTGCAACTTTACAAAGTATACTTTGCTAATAAGCCTGCAGAAAGCCACAGGATTTATGAAAACATAGATCAATGCCAACTACTTTATTACATGACATTTCCAATAGCAGGCACCTGAAGTGAAGTTTTCTGTTTTTAAAACACTTTTCCCCTACATATTTGTATCTTTGGATGAGAGATTTTATACCAAGTAATCTCCCACAGTTATTGCTTCATATCTGAACTCATAATTCATATTCTAACCACATCATTACAGTTGGTTATATTGAAGACCTCTTTAGCTCACCAAAGGAAAACATAAACTAATCTTTATTTTGAGAAATATGAAAGTTAATATTTATTCTTGATATTTTCTTATTTTCTTAAAATAAACTAGTAAATAACTCCATATTTTCCTGCATACTTAGCATTAAGACTTTTCAAATGACCAGAGTATATTCTGAGTGCATATGCTTATTCCTACTATGATTATTTTGTATTCTTTAAATAAAATACTGATAAACTAATCTTTAGAGAGTATAGCAAATATTCATATATTAATTTTACCATTACATGAAATCAAATACATAGGTGTTTCTCATAATCCTGGAGCGTTCTCTTTTAAGTGCCCAAATCTCACTAACATTAAAGAAAGGACATACTTGGAGATATTCACAGTAATGTATTCAAAGGAAAATGCCTGTGCATGTGTTTGTGTGTGTGTACGTTTGTACATATATGTGTGTATTTCAGAGAGTCAGTCCATCATTGTTTTTCAGTAATTCAACAATTTCTTATGTTTGTGCATGGTCTAACAACACTCAATGCATTCATATAAAATGACTTTTTAAAATGTATCTGTGTAAGTGTTTATATCTATGTGTATGTGGGGTTTTTTTGCCTGTGCATAAAAAGTAGCATTTCAAAAATTAAGTACTTAATGCTGGCAGTGATTCAGACACAGGCGCCTTGCTCCTCAAGGGGCAGATAATGGTTTCAGGGCTTAATAAATAATGCAGTCTTTTAACCTTGTTTTGATTTGAAAACATTTCTCTCCCAATAAAATTGTATACATTGTATGCAACCTCATAGCTTCCTGCAGCTCCACATTATTCCAAGGTGAATGTAGTGAACTCATGTTAATATTGCATACTTTGATGTACAAAATACTATTGAGATAATGTGAAACATCTTGCTGCTGTTGAAATTCAGTAGGCTCCCAATACTATGTATTCAGTTCCAAAATAATGTGTTCAGTGAGTCAATCAATTTTAAAGCAATCAGCCTAACTATCTAAATCTTGAGTAACGTGAAAATCTAATGTATACAGGATGGTCGCAATAGGGTCTCTGCTTCACATTTTGAAAATGCATTTTTGTTCTCTCAAAGAGACGTGTAAAAGAAGCATTTGGAAATAACAATTTAATATTATGGATAAAATGCAATTAATTGAATAAAATTAAATTATCAATTTATAATGAGTGAATCGTTGATATTTAAATATGTCTAGAACAAAGGAGAATATATAAGAAGGTTTAGTTAAGTGTTACAAATTATGTTACATAAAAGATAATTTTAAGCGTATTTTATGTTTATCACATAATAAAATAAAATTAAAATATCAAAAAAGCCAATTTATATTTCTGACTATATTCTAAATTGACCTAGTAAGTCCAAATAAAGAAAATTCTGTAAAATAATGCTAGTGATTTTTTCCACAGATAAAAAAGAAGCAGAAAATTGTAGGTTTAGTAATTACAACAATATACAAAGACCTCTTGTATCATACGATTAAATTGATAATATAATTCTATTAATAAAATAATACAAGTTTTATATTTTATAAGTTATGCAATCATATCAGAATGACCATTTCATAACTTGAAAATTTAAACAAGTTGTAGTTTAAATTTTCATAGCAGTATGCATTATTTCATACAAAGTCTATGTCACATCTTGAAACATTATGAAACCTAAAGAAGTACACTGCAAGAGGAAAAACGAAGTTATAACTAAATAAATACATTTTATAAAATCTTTAAATAGCAATATATCCATTGTATTATAAAATATATGAATACTTCAGAGTGACACAAAATATGTCTCCTGTCAAAATATTAATAATAGAATCAATAACATAGTTTGATATTTCAGATCATACTCTCAATTCAGCTTTAATTCTACATACTAAAAAAAATTAAAGCACATCATTAAATATTTTCCAAAATCCTTATTATTGGCATTAGAATCCTGATATAATATTCTATCAATATTAAAATATTAGATAATTTTTTTCTTTTCCTTTTTTTTTTTTTGAGACTGGGTCTTGCTCTGTTGGCCAGGCTGTAGTGCAGTGGTGCAATCTCGACTCACTGCAATCTCTGATTCCCTAGTTCAAGCAATTCTCCTGCTTCAGCATCCCTAGCAGCTGGGATTACAGGGGGGCATGCCACCACACCCCACTAATTTTTATATTTTTAGTAGAGATAGAGTTTCACCATATTGGCCAGGCTAGTCTTGAACTCCTGACTTCAAGTAATCTGCCCACTTCAGCCTCCCAAAGTGCTGAGATTACAGGTGTGAGCCACCACACCTGGCTAAAATATTAGATAATTCTGTTATCATCTTGGTTTTCTATTTTTGCTGCCACAAACATTATTTAATAGACATCCTTCAACGTATTTTCCCTATCTTTAATTTATTCCCATATTGATATATTAAAGTAGAATTATGAGATGAAATGGCATGACTTTTTAGACTTTCAATTCAGACAGCCCAACTGCTTCTTAAAAAGTTGACAACCAAACAGTAAATGAGAGCAGTCAAGTCATTTTATTCTCACCAACAGTGAGTGTTACTATTAAAAGCAATTAAAATTTAAAAGGAAAATAGCCCATTATTGTTTACATTTATATTTATTTGTATATAAATGTTATTTTATTTTTCATGTGTTTGCTGTTTTTCTTTCTTTTGACCCATTTTAGTAGATGATTATTAATTTATTTATTTTTTAAGTTCTGAGGTACATGTGCAGAACGTGCAGTTTTGTTACATAGGTATACACATGCCATGGTGGTTTGCTGCACCCATCAATCTGTCACCTACATTAGGTATTTCTCCTAATGCTATCCCTCCCTTAGCCCCCGACCCCCCAACAGGACCCAGTGTGTGATGTTGCCCTCCCTGTGTCCATGTGTTCTTGTTGTTCAACACCCACTTATGAGTAAGAACATGTGGTGTTTGATTTTCTGTTCTTGTGATAGTTTGCTGAGAATGATGGATTCCAGCTTCATCCATGTCCCTGCAAGGGCCATGAATACATCTTTTTAATGGCTGTATAGTATTCCATGGTGTATATGTGTCACATTTTCTTTATCCAGTCTGTCATTGATGGACATTTGGGTTGGTTCCAAGTCTTTGCTATTGTGAATAGTGCCACAAATAAACATACATGTGCAGATATCTTTATAGCAGAATGGTTTATAATCCTAACAGAGTGAACAGGCAACCTACAGAATGGGAGAATATTTTTGCAATCTATCCATCTTACAAAGGGCTAACATCCAGAATCTACAAAGAGCTTAAACAAATTTACAAGAAAAGAACAAACAACCTCATCAAAAAATGGGCAAAGCATATGAACAGACACTTCACAAAAGAAGGCATTTATGCAGCCAACAAACGTGAAAAAATGCTCATCATCACTGGTCATTAGAGAAATGCAAATCAAAACCACAATGAGATACCATCTCATGTCAGTTAGAATGGTGATCATTAAAAAGTCAGGAAACAACAGATGCTGGAGAGGATGTGGAGAAATAGGAACACTTTTACACTGTTGGTGGAAGTGTAAATTAGTTCAACCATTGTGGAAGACAGTGTGGCGATTCCTTAAGGATCTAGAACTAGAACTAGAAATACCATTTGATCCAGCAATCCTGTTACTGGGTATACACCCAAAGATTAGTTTTTAATTAAAAATGATTTCGTTTTATTTTTACTGACAAATTAAAAATTACGTATATTTATTATGTACAACATGTTGTTTTCAAATATTTATACATGGTGAAAGGGCTAAATAAAGCTATTAGTTATCATTTTTTTCTGGTGAGAACACCTAAAAGCTATTTTCTTTGCAATTTTAAATACCATATATTGTTCTTAACCATAGTCACTATTTTGTACAACAGATCTTTTGAATGTATTACTCCTATCTAATTGAAGTTGTGTATCCTTTGATTAACCTTTCCCCAACCCTCCATGACCCACTTAGACCCTGGTAATTACCAATGTACTTCTAAGAATTCAACTTCTTTATACTACACACATAAGTGAGATCATGTGGTATTTGTCTTCCTGTTTCTGGCTTATTTCACTTAACATAACATACTCCTAGTTCATCCATATTGCTCCAAATGATAGTATTGCCATATTTTTAAAGGAAGAATAGTATTTCATTGTGTATAATTACCCCAATTTTCTTTATTGTTTCTTCTATCGATGGATACAGGTTGAGTCCATACTTCAGCTATTGTGAATAATGCAGCAATGACTATGAGAGGGCAGATATCTCTTCTACATATTGATGTCATTTCTTTTGGATTTATACCCAGTAGTCAAACTGAGGGATCATATTGTAGTTCTATTTTTAATTTTTTGAAAAACATCCATACTATTTTCTGTGCTAACTTATATTGCCACCAACAGTATGGAAAGATTCAGTTTTTCTCCCTATTCTCTCTGACACTTATCCTTCATCTTATGGATAGTAGCTATTCTAACGGGGTGTGCTTAGATTCCATTGTGGTTTTAATTTGCATTTCTCTGATGATTCAGGATCGTATGTGGTTTCATTTTAGATTTTAGATTTTTTTTCTATTTTTGTGAATAATGTCATTGATATTTTCATAGAGATTGTATTGGCTCACTAGATCACTGTGGGTAATACTGACATTTTAATAATAATAATCTTTTTTATTGTTCTTTTAGTCTCAAATTCATTTATTTATTTTCTAATCTTTTATTTTTTTCTTTCTACTAATTTGGAGTTTGGCCTATTGTTGCTTTTCTAGTTATTTGAGGTGAATCATTGGGTTATTTATTTAAAATATTTCTATTTTTTTGGTGGAGGTGCTCATTACTATATATTCCTCTCTTTCTACAGCTTTGCTGTATACCACAGATTTTAGTATGTTGCGTTTCTACTTTCATTTGTTTTAAGAAAATTATATATATATATATATATATATATATTTTTTTTTTTTTTTTTTTTTTTTTTTTTCCTGAGACAGAGTCTCGCTCTGTCACCCAGGCTGGAGTGCTGTGGCCGGATCTCAGCTCACTGCAAGCTCCGCCTCCCGGGTTCACGCCATTCTCCTGCCTCAGCCTCCCGCATAGCTGGGACTACAGGCGCCGCCACCTCGCCCAGCTAGTTTTTTGTAGTTTTTAGTAGAGACGGGGTTTCACCGTGTTAGCCAGGATGGTCTCGATCTCCTGACCTCGTGATCCGCCCGTCTCGGCCTCCCAAAGTGCTGGGATTACAGGCTTGAGCCACCGCGCCTGGCCCATATTTTCTTCTTAATTTTTTCATTTATTCATTGATGTTTCAAGAGCATGTTGTTTAATTTCCATGTGTCTTTATATTTTCTGAAGTTCCACTGGTTACTTATTTCTAGTTTTATTCCATTGTTGTCAGAAAAGATAATGATATGATTGCAAATTTTTTAATTTGTTGAGATTTGTTTTGTAGCCTAACTTATTGTCTATCCTGTAGAGTGTTCTATATGCTGATGAGAAGAATGTATCTTCTGCAGCAGTTGGATGAAGTATTCTATAAATGTCAGTTAGGCTCGTGTGGTCCAGGGTGTGGTTTAACTTCAATATTTCTTCATTGATGTGTACATTATTGACAGTGGAGTGTGCATTACTGACAGTGTACATTATTGACAGTGGATGATGTGTACATTATTGACAGTGGAGTGATGATGTCCCCTACTATTACTATTTTGCAGTTTATCTGTCCTTTAGATCTATTAATGTTTGCTTTATATATTTTGTGCTCTGGTATAGGTGAATATATATTTAAAATTGTTATATCCTCCTGCTAAATTAGGCCCTTTATTTTAATATTGTGACTTTCTTTGTCTCTTTTTGCAGTCTTTGAATTGGAGTCTATTTAGTCTACTATAAGTACGTATAATCCTGATTTTTTTGTTTTACATTAGCATGGAATATCTATTTTCTACCATATCACTTTCAGTCTATGTGTGTCTTTTATAAACGAAGTGAGTCTTACTTTTATTTTTAATGTTTTTATTCATTCAGCTACTCTATGCATTCTAATTGCATAGAGTAAATTTGACATTTAAATAGATTAAATTTAATCCATTTACATTCAAAGTTATTATACATAAGTAAAGACATTGTTTGCAATTTTGTTACTTGTTTTGTGGTTGTTTTTTAACACCTCTCTTTCCTTTTTTATTTCTTACTGTTTTTCTCTGTGGTTAAGCGATTTTTCTTTGATACGAGGTTTTAATTTGCTGCTTATTCATTTTAATGTATCTATTATAGGTTTTTGCTTTGTGATTGCCATGAAGCTTACCCCAAAAAATCTTATAACAAGTTATTTTAAACACGTTACAATTTAACGTTAATCGAAAGAAAATAAAGGAAAAACTGAAACACTCCATGCTTTAATTCCTTTCACCTTATTTTGCCTTTTTTGTCTCAATTTACATCTTTTTATATTTTTATCTCTTTACAGATTGCTCTTGTTATTCCTTTTTTATAGATTTGTATTTTAGTCTGCATACTGGAGGTACTCCACAATTACAGTATTAAAGTATTCTAAATTTGCCTGTGTACTTACTTTTACCATTAAGTTTTATAACTTTGAATGTTTTCTTTTTGCATATTAGTACCTTTTTCTTTCAAATTGAAGAACTTCCTGTAGCATTTCTTGTAAGACAGGTCTGGTAGTAATGAACTTCCTTAGTTTTTGTTTGGGAAACACTTTATCTCTCTTTTGTGTTTGAAGGAAAGCTTGACTGAGTACACTTTTTTGGTTGATAGTTCTTTCTCTTCAGCACTTTGAACATACTGTCTCACTCCCTTCTGCCCTGTGTGGTTTCTGCTGAGAAGTCTGTTGTCAAACAACTTGGAGTTCCTTTATATGTTATTTGCTTCTTTTCTCTTGCTGTTTTTAGGATTCTTTCCCTGTCTTTTGACCTTTGAGAAGTTTATTATTATATGTCTTATTTGGGTTGAATCTGCTTGATAATCTTTATCCTTCTTGTACCTGAATAATTATATCTTACTTTAGGTTTAGAAAGTTTTCTGTTATTATTTCTTTAAATAAACTTCTGACCCCTTGCTCTTTCTCAACTCCCTGTTGAATGCCAGTGGCACTTAGATTTGCTTTTGGGGGTTATTCTTTGTATCTTACAGGTGTTTTTCTTTCCTTTTCATGATTTTTATTTTGTCCTTTGGTTGTGTATTTTCAAATAGGGCTCACGATTGGTTCAATCGGCTATGACATTTACAAGGCCCGAAGGGAAGGCTGGTTTCCCCACCCTAATCTTATTATGCAAATGAGCTTTCCAGTTGATCAGCGTCAACCTGTCTGCTCTTTAACGTATAAGTGTGTGACAAAAGAAGGGAAGATGGGGCCGCCATCTTGAACATGTCTAGCCCCTAGTTCCTGCTGGTATTCACTCAGCTTGCCTGTCTGTCTGTAGCTTGACTTTACAGGCTGCTCTTTGTTAGAAAATGAGTTGTATTTATTTATTTATTTATTCTTTAAATAAAATACTGATAAACTAATCTTTAGAGAGTATAGCAAATATTCATATATTAATTTTACCATTACATGAAATCAAATACATAGGTGTTTCTCATAATCCTGGAGCGTTCTCTTTTAAGTGCCCAAATCTCACTAACATTAAAGAAAGGACATACTTGGAGATATTCACAGTAATGTATTCAAAGGAAAATGCCTGTGCATGTGTTTGTGTGTGTGTACGTTTGTACATATATGTGTGTATTTCAGAGAGTCAGTCCATCATTGTTTTTCAGTAATTCAACAATTTCTTATGTTTGTGCATGGTCTAACAACACTCAATGCATTCATATAAAATGACTTTTTAAAATGTATCTGTGTAAGTGTTTATATCTATGTGTATGTGGGGTTTTTTTTGCCTGTGCATAAAAAGTAGCATTTCAAAAATTAAGTACTTAATGCTGGCAGTGATTCAGACACAGGCGCCTTGCTCCTCAAGGGGCAGATAATGGTTTCAGGGCTTAATAAATAATGCAGTCTTTTAACCTTGTTTTGATTTGAAAACATTTCTCTCCCAATAAAATTGTATACATTGTATGCAACCTCATAGCTTCCTGCAGCTCCACATTATTCCAAGGTGAATGTAGTGAACTCATGTTAATATTGCATACTTTGATGTACAAAATACTATTGAGATAATGTGAAACATCTTGCTGCTGTTGAAATTCAGTAGGCTCCCAATACTATGTATTCAGTTCCAAAATAATGTGTTCAGTGAGTCAATCAATTTTAAAGCAATCAGCCTAACTATCTAAATCTTGAGTAACGTGAAAATCTAATGTATACAGGATGGTCGCAATAGGGTCTCTGCTTCACATTTTGAAAATGCATTTTTGTTCTCTCAAAGAGACGTGTAAAAGAAGCATTTGGAAATAACAATTTAATATTATGGATAAAATGCAATTAATTGAATAAAATTAAATTATCAATTTATAATGAGTGAATCGTTGATATTTAAATATGTCTAGAACAAAGGAGAATATATAAGAAGGTTTAGTTAAGTGTTACAAATTATGTTACATAAAAGATAATTTTAAGCGTATTTTATGTTTATCACATAATAAAATAAAATTAAAATATCAAAAAAGCCAATTTATATTTCTGACTATATTCTAAATTGACCTAGTAAGTCCAAATAAAGAAAATTCTGTAAAATAATGCTAGTGATTTTTTCCACAGATAAAAAAGAAGCAGAAAATTGTAGGTTTAGTAATTACAACAATATACAAAGACCTCTTGTATCATACGATTAAATTGATAATATAATTCTATTAATAAAATAATACAAGTTTTATATTTTATAAGTTATGCAATCATATCAGAATGACCATTTCATAACTTGAAAATTTAAACAAGTTGTAGTTTAAATTTTCATAGCAGTATGCATTATTTCATACAAAGTCTATGTCACATCTTGAAACATTATGAAACCTAAAGAAGTACACTGCAAGAGGAAAAACGAAGTTATAACTAAATAAATACATTTTATAAAATCTTTAAATAGCAATATATCCATTGTATTATAAAATATATGAATACTTCAGAGTGACACAAAATATGTCTCCTGTCAAAATATTAATAATAGAATCAATAACATAGTTTGATATTTCAGATCATACTCTCAATTCAGCTTTAATTCTACATACTAAAAAAAATTAAAGCACATCATTAAATATTTTCCAAAATCCTTATTATTGGCATTAGAATCCTGATATAATATTCTATCAATATTAAAATATTAGATAATTTTTTTCTTTTCCTTTTTTTTTTTTTGAGACTGGGTCTTGCTCTGTTGGCCAGGCTGTAGTGCAGTGGTGCAATCTCGACTCACTGCAATCTCTGATTCCCTAGTTCAAGCAATTCTCCTGCTTCAGCATCCCTAGCAGCTGGGATTACAGGGGGGCATGCCACCACACCCCACTAATTTTTATATTTTTAGTAGAGATAGAGTTTCACCATATTGGCCAGGCTAGTCTTGAACTCCTGACTTCAAGTAATCTGCCCACTTCAGCCTCCCAAAGTGCTGAGATTACAGGTGTGAGCCACCACACCTGGCTAAAATATTAGATAATTCTGTTATCATCTTGGTTTTCTATTTTTGCTGCCACAAACATTATTTAATAGACATCCTTCAACGTATTTTCCCTATCTTTAATTTATTCCCATATTGATATATTAAAGTAGAATTATGAGATGAAATGGCATGACTTTTTAGACTTTCAATTCAGACAGCCCAACTGCTTCTTAAAAAGTTGACAACCAAACAGTAAATGAGAGCAGTCAAGTCATTTTATTCTCACCAACAGTGAGTGTTACTATTAAAAGCAATTAAAATTTAAAAGGAAAATAGCCCATTATTGTTTACATTTATATTTATTTGTATATAAATGTTATTTTATTTTTCATGTGTTTGCTGTTTTTCTTTCTTTTGACCCATTTTAGTAGATGATTATTAATTTATTTATTTTTTAAGTTCTGAGGTACATGTGCAGAACGTGCAGTTTTGTTACATAGGTATACACATGCCATGGTGGTTTGCTGCACCCATCAATCTGTCACCTACATTAGGTATTTCTCCTAATGCTATCCCTCCCTTAGCCCCCGACCCCCCAACAGGACCCAGTGTGTGATGTTGCCCTCCCTGTGTCCATGTGTTCTTGTTGTTCAACACCCACTTATGAGTAAGAACATATGGTGTTTGATTTTCTGTTCTTGTGATAGTTTGCTGAGAATGATGGATTCCAGCTTCATCCATGTCCCTGCAAGGGCCATGAATACATCTTTTTAATGGCTGTATAGTATTCCATGGTGTATATGTGTCACATTTTCTTTATCCAGTCTGTCATTGATGGACATTTGGGTTGGTTCCAAGTCTTTGCTATTGTGAATAGTGCCACAAATAAACATACATGTGCAGATATCTTTATAGCAGAATGGTTTATAATCCTAACAGAGTGAACAGGCAACCTACAGAATGGGAGAATATTTTTGCAATCTATCCATCTTACAAAGGGCTAACATCCAGAATCTACAAAGAGCTTAAACAAATTTACAAGAAAAGAACAAACAACCTCATCAAAAAATGGGCAAAGCATATGAACAGACACTTCACAAAAGAAGGCATTTATGCAGCCAACAAACGTGAAAAAATGCTCATCATCACTGGTCATTAGAGAAATGCAAATCAAAACCACAATGAGATACCCTCTCATGTCAGTTAGAATGGTGATCATTAAAAAGTCAGGAAACAACAGATGCTGGAGAGGATGTGGAGAAATAGGAACACTTTTACACTGTTGGTGGAAGTGTAAATTAGTTCAACCATTGTGGAAGACAGTGTGGCGATTCCTTAAGGATCTAGAACTAGAACTAGAAATACCATTTGATCCAGCAATCCTGTTACTGGGTATACACCCAAAGATTAGTTTTTAATTAAAAATGATTTCGTTTTATTTTTACTGACAAATTAAAAATTACGTATATTTATTATGTACAACATGTTGTTTTCAAATATTTATACATGGTGAAAGGGCTAAATAAAGCTATTAGTTATCATTTTTTTCTGGTGAGAACACCTAAAAGCTATTTTCTTTGCAATTTTAAATACCATATATTGTTCTTAACCATAGTCACTATTTTGTACAACAGATCTTTTGAATGTATTACTCCTATCTAATTGAAGTTGTGTATCCTTTGATTAACCTTTCCCCAACCCTCCATGACCCACTTAGACCCTGGTAATTACCAATGTACTTCTAAGAATTCAACTTCTTTATACTACACACATAAGTGAGATCATGTGGTATTTGTCTTCCTGTTTCTGGCTTATTTCACTTAACATAACATACTCCTAGTTCATCCATATTGCTCCAAATGATAGTATTGCCATATTTTTAAAGGAAGAATAGTATTTCATTGTGTATAATTACCCCAATTTTCTTTATTGTTTCTTCTATCGATGGATACAGGTTGAGTCCATACTTCAGCTATTGTGAATAATGCAGCAATGACTATGAGAGGGCAGATATCTCTTCTACATATTGATGTCATTTCTTTTGGATTTATACCCAGTAGTCAAACTGAGGGATCATATTGTAGTTCTATTTTTAATTTTTTGAAAAACATCCATACTATTTTCTGTGCTAACTTATATTGCCACCAACAGTATGGAAAGATTCAGTTTTTCTCCCTATTCTCTCTGACACTTATCCTTCATCTTATGGATAGTAGCTATTCTAACGGGGTGTGCTTAGATTCCATTGTGGTTTTAATTTGCATTTCTCTGATGATTCAGGATCGTATGTGGTTTCATTTTAGATTTTAGATTTTTTTTCTATTTTTGTGAATAATGTCATTGATATTTTCATAGAGATTGTATTGGCTCACTAGATCACTGTGGGTAATACTGACATTTTAATAATAATAATCTTTTTTATTGTTCTTTTAGTCTCAAATTCATTTATTTATTTTCTAATCTTTTATTTTTTTCTTTCTACTAATTTGGAGTTTGGCCTATTGTTGCTTTTCTAGTTATTTGAGGTGAATCATTGGGTTATTTATTTAAAATATTTCTATTTTTTGGTGGAGGTGCTCATTACTATATATTCCTCTCTTTCTACAGCTTTGCTGTATACCACAGATTTTAGTATGTTGCGTTTCTACTTTCATTTGTTTTAAGAAAATTATATATATATATATATATATATATATTTTTTTTTTTTTTTTTTTTTTTTTTTTCCTGAGACAGAGTCTCGCTCTGTCACCCAGGCTGGAGTGCTGTGGCCGGATCTCAGCTCACTGCAAGCTCCGCCTCCCGGGTTCACGCCATTCTCCTGCCTCAGCCTCCCGCATAGCTGGGACTACAGGCGCCGCCACCTCGCCCAGCTAGTTTTTTGTAGTTTTTAGTAGAGACGGGGTTTCACCGTGTTAGCCAGGATGGTCTCGATCTCCTGACCTCGTGATCCGCCCGTCTCGGCCTCCCAAAGTGCTGGGATTACAGGCTTGAGCCACCGCGCCTGGCCCATATTTTCTTCTTAATTTTTTCATTTATTCATTGATGTTTCAAGAGCATGTTGTTTAATTTCCATGTGTCTTTATATTTTCTGAAGTTCCACTGGTTACTTATTTCTAGTTTTATTCCATTGTTGTCAGAAAAGATAATGATATGATTGCAAATTTTTTAATTTGTTGAGATTTGTTTTGTAGCCTAACTTATTGTCTATCCTGTAGAGTGTTCTATATGCTGATGAGAAGAATGTATCTTCTGCAGCAGTTGGATGAAGTATTCTATAAATGTCAGTTAGGCTCGTGTGGTCCAGGGTGTGGTTTAACTTCAATATTTCTTCATTGATGTGTACATTATTGACAGTGGAGTGTGCATTACTGACAGTGTACATTATTGACAGTGGATGATGTGTACATTATTGACAGTGGAGTGATGATGTCCCCTACTATTACTATTTTGCAGTTTATCTGTCCTTTAGATCTATTAATGTTTGCTTTATATATTTTGTGCTCTGGTATAGGTGAATATATATTTAAAATTGTTATATCCTCCTGCTAAATTAGGCCCTTTATTTTAATATTGTGACTTTCTTTGTCTCTTTTTGCAGTCTTTGAATTGGAGTCTATTTAGTCTACTATAAGTACGTATAATCCTGATTTTTTTGTTTTACATTAGCATGGAATATCTATTTTCTACCATATCACTTTCAGTCTATGTGTGTCTTTTATAAACGAAGTGAGTCTTACTTTTATTTTTAATGTTTTTATTCATTCAGCTACTCTATGCATTCTAATTGCATAGAGTAAATTTGACATTTAAATAGATTAAATTTAATCCATTTACATTCAAAGTTATTATACATAAGTAAAGACATTGTTTGCAATTTTGTTACTTGTTTTGTGGTTGTTTTTTAACACCTCTCTTTCCTTTTTTATTTCTTACTGTTTTTCTCTGTGGTTAAGCGATTTTTCTTTGATACGAGGTTTTAATTTGCTGCTTATTCATTTTAATGTATCTATTATAGGTTTTTGCTTTGTGATTGCCATGAAGCTTACCCCAAAAAATCTTATAACAAGTTATTTTAAACACGTTACAATTTAACGTTAATCGAAAGAAAATAAAGGAAAAACTGAAACACTCCATGCTTTAATTCCTTTCACCTTATTTTGCCTTTTTTGTCTCAATTTACATCTTTTTATATTTTTATCTCTTTACAGATTGCTCTTGTTATTCCTTTTTTATAGATTTGTATTTTAGTCTGCATACTGGAGGTACTCCACAATTACAGTATTAAAGTATTCTAAATTTGCCTGTGTACTTACTTTTACCATTAAGTTTTATAACTTTGAATGTTTTCTTTTTGCATATTAGTACCTTTTTCTTTCAAATTGAAGAACTTCCTGTAGCATTTCTTGTAAGACAGGTCTGGTAGTAATGAACTTCCTTAGTTTTTGTTTGGGAAACACTTTATCTCTCTTTTGTGTTTGAAGGAAAGCTTGACTGAGTACACTTTTTTGGTTGATAGTTCTTTCTCTTCAGCACTTTGAACATACTGTCTCACTCCCTTCTGCCCTGTGTGGTTTCTGCTGAGAAGTCTGTTGTCAAACAACTTGGAGTTCCTTTATATGTTATTTGCTTCTTTTCTCTTGCTGTTTTTAGGATTCTTTCCCTGTCTTTTGACCTTTGAGAAGTTTATTATTATATGTCTTATTTGGGTTGAATCTGCTTGATAATCTTTATCCTTCTTGTACCTGAATAATTATATCTTACTTTAGGTTTAGAAAGTTTTCTGTTATTATTTCTTTAAATAAACTTCTGACCCCTTGCTCTTTCTCAACTCCCTGTTGAATGCCAGTGGCACTTAGATTTGCTTTTGGGGGTTATTCTTTGTATCTTACAGGTGTTTTTCTTTCCTTTTCATGATTTTTATTTTGTCCTTTGGTTGTGTATTTTCAAATAGGGCTCACGATTGGTTCAATCGGCTATGACATTTACAAGGCCCGAAGGGAAGGCTGGTTTCCCCACCCTAATCTTATTATGCAAATGAGCTTTCCAGTTGATCAGCGTCAACCTGTCTGCTCTTTAACGTATAAGTGTGTGACAAAAGAAGGGAAGATGGGGCCGCCATCTTGAACATGTCTAGCCCCTAGTTCCTGCTGGTATTCACTCAGCTTGCCTGTCTGTCTGTAGCTTGACTTTACAGGCTGCTCTTTGTTAGAAAATGAGTTGGGACTGCTTTTACTAAAAAAAAAAAAAAAACAAAAAACAAGCCTTGCTGAGGGCTCCCATGTCCTTGCTAACTGCCTAAGTAATTGTGTCTTAACTCCTATTACATTATTCTCCACACGTATTTTATATCTTATTTAATCTCAACAATGTGGTTTTCAAGATACAGATTTTATGTGCATTTTCCGTTAAACTTATTCCTAAGTATTTTATGTTTCTGTGTAAAGTCAATAATTATCCATATATATTCCCATATATAATGAATTATTTTGATCTAGCTTTTTAAAAATTATTTTTATCTTTGGATGGCCATTTTTAAATACTGTCTTCCATTCTACCTACTACTATAAAGTGTGAAAACCCAAATAGTTGCTTTACTAAGCTCCCTTGAAGAATATCCGCTGAAATTCTTCTGGAAAAAAAGTCGATTTCTTATAAAAAGAAATAGATACCAAGGAGAAATGGCTAGGGTTATGTTAGAAATGACAACCTCTTTTATACTCTTGAATACGTGAATAAGAATGTGATGCTTTAGATTTTGTATCTGTTTTAATTTGAGCTCTCCAAGAAATAGAAGTCAAGACAAGATTAGACACACAAGTGGCAGCAGATTGAGAATGAAGGAAAAGAGTGGAGTGGAGAGAAACTGCCAAACATGATGCAGATTTTACAGTTAAAAGGGAGAGAGAGAAGAAAAGAATGCATTAGGAGAACTCAGATGAATTCCTGTGAATGTGTCAGTTAGGTCAATGGGGAATTAGAGCAAAAGTTTACCATTAGAGGAAACAGGTCTTGGAATATTCCAAACTAGTATACTCATTGTGCTGAGTCATTGCCCGGGGGGAGGCACAGGGAACCATGGCCTTGATCTATATGCCAGAGTGAACCCCAAATGTTGGCAGTTCTGATTCTCACAAAATATTTTATTTTTTTCTTTTTTTAGAGATGGATTCTGGCTCTTGTTGCCCAGGCTGGAGTGCAAAGGCTTGATCTCGGCTCACTGCAACCTCTGCCTCCTAGGCTCAAGCAATTCTCCTGCCTCGGCCTGCCAAGTAACTGGGATTACAGGTGCACGCCACCAAGCCCAGCTAATTTTTTTTTTTTTTTGTATTTTAGTAGAGACACGGTTTCACTGTGTTGCCAAAACTGGTCTTGAACTCCTGAACTCAGGCAGTCCACCTGCCTCGGCCGCCCAAAGTGCTAGGATTATAGGCATGAGCCACTGTGCCCAGCCCAAAATATTTTTTTAAAGAAAGAAAAAGCTACACAGAATACTGTCATGGACACTAGAGTATTTTCTTTTTCAGGCTAATTTTTGTTAGACAGCAACATTCTCAAAATATTTACAAACTAGGATGTTAGTTTATGAATTTACAGATAGATATGTAAATCCACTCCTTGAACCACACAGATTTATTTCTTAACGGTTGTTTGAAAAACAGCTTTCCGTGGTTTCTATGTACCCCTTTTCCTGGGAGGAAACTTAGTTAACATTAACTAAACGTGTGGGCTAAACTGCAGTCGCCATATCTACCTTAGCTCTCAGAACTACCATTGGTTGTCATCCTATTCATCTTCAACCACCCGATTTAAATTCTACTTATATTTACCACCTTGGCAGGTCTTGATAGGTTACCTGTTGGGTATGCCTAAACCTTCTTTCCTGAGGGTCTAAACCTTTAGTGATATGGTTTGACTCTGTGTCTCCACTCAAATCTCATTTCGAATTGTAATATTCATGTTTTAAAAGTGATAATCTCCCTTGCTCCCTCTCCTGCTCCCTTCATCTTCACCTTCTGCCATGATTGTAAGTTTCCTGAGGCCTCCCAAGACATGCAGAACTGGGAGTCAATTGAACTTCTTTTGCTTATAAATTACTCCCTCTTAGGTAGCATCTTCATAGCAATGTGAGAACAGACTAATATACTTGGTAATCAAAACCTTCTCAGTCAAGAAATTACTGCACATATCAATTCACAGCTATATTGGGACCAGAGCTTGTCAAGAGGCTCCCAAGCATATAACATAGTATATTAGCTTTCCTGCATAACAACATGCCACACAATTAGCAGCTTAAAACAACACACATGCGCTACCTCACAGTGCTCATGCGTCAGGGTTCTGGGCATGGCTCAACTGAATGTTTTGCTCAGAGCCTCATTTGGCTTCAATCAAAGTGTCAGCTATGGCTGTGCCTTTTAATTGAAAGGATCAAGAGGTGGAATGATTCACATTAAAACTTACTCAGATTTTTAAGAGAATATGGTTCCATGCTGTCATAGAACTGAGACCCTCAGCTCCTAGAAGGCACCCTGCCCATAGGCAGTCACCACATGACTGCTTCTTTCAGGCCAGGAGACAAATATCTCCTTTAAGGTTTTCACCTAAATTAGGCCTTCCCCAGGATAATCTCTTTTTATTCATTGATAGTCAACTGATTAGAGACCTTAGTTACGTCTGTAATATCCATTTCTGCTATATATATTACATCACATTCATAGAATTACACAGAGGAAGAGTCTCAGAAAAACCTTAGAATTCTGCCTGCCATACTTGGGTTTCACATATATCCCTCCCTGCCCCTTTGTGTAAAAGCAGTCTCCTGTATGCCGATTGGGGTCAAATACAAGGGTCAATATGGTGACTCCTTTTCTCCCTTGCTGGTTCCTAAACCCAAAATTCTAAAATGTACTTGCAGTAGCTATATCCTGTGGTTCAATGGGATTTTTCTGTGTTCCTCGGTAAAATTTTTCAGATTTGAGGACCATGACCCTTAACCCTGTAAAGCCCAGATATGCAAGGATGAGAACAAATCCTCCCATGTGTAACTGAATATAATAATAAAAGAGGTCACTCCTGTTTCCAGCCATTTCTGGACCCATGTATTTTTTTTACTGTGAACTCATCACTATGTGGATATTTCTAATTTAATGTATATATCGAAACTGAAAGGATATCACTTCATCCTTATAAAATATTTTCTCCTAGCTAGCATGCTGACTGCATATCCTGAAATATTTTGTAAGGATGAGGTGACATCCTTCAGGTTGCAATATGTACACTAAATTAGAGGTCTTTCTAACTTAATGTACATAAAATTACATAGCCAACCTCACTTTCCTATTTTTCCTTTCCTATGTCATATTCCAGGACAGTGCAGGCATTTGCACTTCACTGAGTGTTGACTATAATTTTTCCATGCTTCTACGAGCAGCAACCCTAGCAGCTAAGATTTTTGCCAGGGTGTTAAATCTAATGTCTGAGAAAGTACCTCCAGTCAATGCATTTTGTTTATCCAGTCTTATGCTTTAACACTTTGATCAAGCACCTTCAAATTGCAGTCTTGGGATACTCTTGTGACTCTTACTAGAATATTCTTATGGCTGTTTCAGGATGTACGCTCTTTCCTGCCTTGTTAGATTCAGCAGGTCTCCAGCCAGGTTGTGCTGGGATTTAATCCTAGTTATTGACCTTGCAGTCAGGAAGGTAGATGGAAGGCAATTCTTGAGGGGACTCCTTTGCTTTCCAGAAGAGAGGCATATGGAGAATGAGGGCCATAGGGAATGCTAGCTCTTACAATGGAGGGGTGAGTTAATTTTCCAAGCTTGAATATTTGGGGGAGAGGAATCTGGAAAGCCAACATGCTTAGGACATTCTCCAGTGTTTCCCATCCCATATTTCCAGGCTCTAGGTTTTACCTGGCATTGGCAATAACAGATCTGCCTGGGCTGAGCATTTAGACATCTTGGATCAAATCTTGAGTATGCTCCTCAACTGTTAGAAAACTGTCTTCTTGGCTCTCTCACTCAAGCTTTATTTCTTTTTTCATGACTCTAGCTTGCTCATTATCCATCTTCAGGTCATCAGTATAATTTAGTAATAGCTAGCCAACCCTGTTGATATTATAATACTGTACTTCCACATTTTTCAGAGACCTGAATCTTCACACTGATGAGAATATCCCTATCAACTGGAACTTAGTTTTCCACTGATAATCTTCAACAACTTAGCTGCCATTTGTGCCACACATTCCATGTGGAGTGGGATCATCCTTACCAGTGGGGTAGAGTGTGGGCTGGTCCTAAGAGTATTTTACGGGCGATTTCTTGTCTTAATTGAGGAAGGGAGTAATTAGGGAAGGGAGGAAGGGATGGAATTTAGGGACTTTTGTACTGTCTTCCTTTCTTTCATTTTTTATTTTGGAACTGTTCGTTAATTTCTTTACTTTTTTTATTCCTTTCTATTTCTGTCGCTTCTGTCTT
Source organism: Rhinopithecus roxellana (assembly GCF_007565055.1). Taxonomy (NCBI): domain Eukaryota; kingdom Metazoa; phylum Chordata; class Mammalia; order Primates; family Cercopithecidae; genus Rhinopithecus; species Rhinopithecus roxellana. The sequence continues at coordinate 62,065,065 of NC_044550.1, forward strand.
TCTTCGTTTCTTCCGTTCTTTCCTTTCTTCTCTTTCTTTCTTTCTTTATTTCTTTCTTCCTTTCTTTCTTCTTTCTTTCTTTCTTTCTTTCTTCTTTCTTTCTTTCTTTCTTTCTTTCTTTCTTTTTTTTTTTGACAGGGTCTCACTCTGTTGCCCAGGCTGGAGTGCAATGGTGTAGTCTTGGCTCACTGCCACCTCTGCCTCCAGGCCTCAAGTGGTCCTCCCACCTCAGCCTCCTGATTAGCTGGGACTACAGACATATGCCACCATACCCAGCTAGTTTTTGTATTATTTGTGGAGACAGGGTTTCACCATGTTTCCCAGACTGATCTTGATCTCAGACTCAAGAGATCCACTTGCATCAGCCTCCGAAAGTGCTGGGATTACAGGCATGAGCCACTGCATCTGGCCAATTTTACTATTTTCTGTTACATTCCTAGTGCCATCTGTGTTAGTTTGAGTGTCCCAAGGAATTAATGCCAAGACGGAATTAAACATACATGGGATCTATCAGGGGAAATGTCTGCAACAGATCAAGGGAAAGGAAGCAAGAATGCTCGAGAAGAGACTTCTCACCATGAAATGGATCTGACAACTACAAAAGAGACGAGGAAGGAAGAATTAGGTATTAAAAGTCTCCGAATGCAGCATTATTTTAGAAGGTATCTGACTGACGGTCTCAGGCTGATGGGGTGCACCTGTGACAAATCTTCCCATTCAAAGAATCTATCACTTGGGAAGAATGGCCTGAATCTAGTACTTCTGCCTTGCTCAGTCATATGCCAGGAACAGCCTAAGGAAATCGTGGTCTCAATTTTCACATGATTAGGTCACCCAAGGGTACAGCAGCTGGAACTGTCAATCAATTCTGCTCCCTGTAGCAGATTCTCTTAGATGAATTCCTCAGCAGTGCATCTCCATGGCTACCAAAGCTTTCATAGTGAGACTTAGAGATAACAAATATGAGTTCCATAAATCAACCTAGCAGGGATACTTAAGAGAAAACCTAGAAAATCTTGAGAACTTAATGGCATTTTTTTGGCTTGCTAAACACAAGACCACCTATTTCTGTATTTCTAGAAAAGTACACAATAAATACTTCTATTTCCTTAAATCACTTTAATCAATTAAGAAGGGTTTCACCTGAAAATAAGGAAAAAATGAAAAAAAGGCTTAATCAGCTGTCTCATGCAACCAAAAATCTGCAGTTAAGAAAGTTCGCAAAAGTGCTCAGAAAATTTCTTGGAGAAACCCAATAACTATTTATGATTTGTCACCATCTTTGTTGTGTAAACTTCATTCTCAAGATTTTCCTCATTATCGAAGGAAGCCTATGTATGATATTTCCAAGTGTTATATTCATATTTCAAGTAGGCAGAAAGAGAAAGACTAAAGGAGCAAAATGCTAAGGAGCAAGCCAGCTGAGCCTAGCCCTTTTTATCATCTTCTCCAGGAGCTGGGCTCATACACTCAAGTGATCCACCTGCCTCAGCGTTTTGTTTGTCAGAATTGGATCATAGTCCCGCCTAGCCACAGGAAAGTGGTTAAAGTCCATTGTCTATGTGATTTGCGAAAGTGAGCCAAAATTACCTGTCGCTAACTTTGAGTTGGCATTTTCTGTTACAAATGTGTTAAAGTGACAAAAATAGTTATCGGTAAAGTAAAAATGGAATTGGAGTGGAGGATGGGAAAATGTAAGTGCTCTGATTTCTGCAACTTCCACTGTGAGTGTTAAGTGATATGTGTAATGTCGATGAAGCAAAAAATGCAAGACAAAGAATATTACTGAATTATCAAAAGATTACTCATAGAAGAAAAGAATAGTTTTCAACACTTGCAAGAAGGGAAAATAGAAAATTTCTCACTTTTAAGAGAAAAAGAGGGGATATGAGTGAGATCTTTTGCCATGATTTATAGAGATGGAAAGTCCAAGTATCTTTTAAAGGAGATAATTGAAAACCAGGATTATATTGTTGAAGAAATAGTAAAAAAAAAAAAAAAAAAAAAAAAAAAGAAAAAAGAAAAAATTGAAGAACTAATTATTTAAAATAGTTGCCTCTATGGGTTGTCTGTGTACTTTGTTATTTCCTTTGCTCTGCAGAAACTTTTTAGTTTAATTAAGTCCTATTAGTCTATTTTTGTTTTCATTGCATTTGCTTTTGAGGTCTTAGTCATAAATTTTTTGCTTAGTTCAATGTCCAGAGGAGTTTTTCCCAGGTTTTCTTCTAGAGTGTTTAGACTGTTAGGTCTTACATTTAGGTCTTTAATCCATCTTGAGTTAATTTTTGTGTTTGGTGAGAGATAGGGGCTCAGTTTCATTCCTCTGCATATGGCAAGCCAGTTTTCCCGCATCGCTCATTTAATAGAGCATCATTTCCCCATTGTATATTTGTGTTGAGTTTCTCAAAGATGGGTTGATTTAAGGTATTTTGCTTTATTTCTGGTTTGTCTATTCTGCTCCATTGATCTATATGTCTATTTTTGTACCAGTAACATGCTGTTTTGGTTACTATTGTCTTGTCATGTAGTTTCAAGTCAGGTAATGTGATACTTCTGGCTTTATTCTTTTTTTCTGAGGATTGCTTTGTTCACTATTTAGGTGAGAGGCATACTGGAAGCCAAAATCTCACCATTACGCAATGTATCTGTGTAACAAAACTTCACATGTATCCCCTGAATCTACAATAATAATTTTTAAAAAGTTGCCTCTGATAGGTGAGAGTAGGAGTGTGGTGCCAACGTGAGCAACGAAAATATAGCTTTTAATTTTATGTTTTTCCATACTACTTTATTTTTCAAAAGCAATATTCTTGTATTAGTATGACAATTTTGATCAGTGGAGGAACAACGAAGGATGTCATAAAGAGATCTTTTATTTTGTATTTCAATAGCCCTGTAAAGTTATTTCACTATCCTTTTCTAGTGGCATTAAATAGACAATCAAACACACTTGACCTTAATTCACTGACAAGAGCATTTCTGAATTATTTAATACTAAATGGCCGTGTAGCTTGTGATTAGATGGAAATGTATTAAGCATTTTTTTCTTTGTAATTTATTTTAAAATCTATAGCTTCTTGAATTAGGACACAGGAACATTTTAGATTAATGTATCTGTAAGTTTTGCATTGATTGCTGTAATTAACCATGAATTGGTATTTCTAGAAATAACTTTCATAGATATCAAATGATTGACCACACATTGGCATATGTTTTGACTTAATGTTTCCAAAACTTAAAAAAAAAAAAAAAAAAGATTTTCAGGTCATGCTGTAATCGTCTCTTATTTCAATGCCAAACAAATTAAAATTACATTCTGTCGATTTGACTGTTTAATCCTTTTGCTTTTCTTTGAGCGGAGTCTTGCTCTGTCACCCAGGTTGGAGTGCAATGGCACGTCTCAGCTCACTGCAACCTCCATCTCCCAGGTTCAAGCAATTCTCCCTGCCCCAGCCTCCCAGCCTCCCAAGTAGCTGGGATTACAGGTCTGTGCCACCACACCAGTTAATTTTTGTATTTTTTAGTAGAGATGGGGTTTCACCATGTTGGCCAGGCTGGTCTCCAACATCTGATCCACCTGCCTTGGCCTCCCAAAGTGCTGGGATTACAGGCGTGAGCCACTGCGCCCAGCCAACTATTTAATTATTTACAGGACACAAGAACTTCGTAATGTAGAACAGTCTCTTTTATTTCTATGCAAAATGCTTGCAAATTGTTGCTATAACAATTTTAATGAGTAGTTCTTATTTTTGTAACAAGTAGCTGAATTTTCATGAGATTTTTCATATTCAAATAAGAATGAACACATTAAAATATTGAAATATCAATGGCCTGTTGCATAGATTGTTTCTTTTATTTCAATTAATGTTACTGGCTTCCAGCTTTCTAACCGGCACTCCACTACTTAGTAACTAATTTTGGTTCTTATGATTGTAAAATGCCAACCGCCCATTGGTAACAGTTTACAAATCTAAGAAAAGCAATGATGTCCACATTAGCATATAATAAGAAACAGTGGATTACTCTGACAACCTGATACATTGTTTAAAATATATCAATAATAATAACAGGCTAGACATTATTATTAACTACCTACTGAATATTTGTTTTTCTCTCTTCTTTCATAAAACAAATACATAAATTACAGTTTTGTTAAGAATGGCAGTATGGCCAACCCAAAGCAAAAATGAATGATGATTAGAGCATCAGCAGCTATCTTGCTCCATGAAGAAGATGTAAAAAAACCCCAAGTATGTTGAGTCATTGACCTCAAGTGAGCAATCTCTAAATTATGATATTTTTGTAATACGAAAAAGTATTTCTTTCTTCCACTGTAAGTCATTAGTTCTATAATTTTCCACCAAATGCAATGTTAAGCATAAATCAATATGTCTTTAGTACATAAACATGTACTAAACATATTTCTAAATAAATATATAAATTTATTTATATAAACAAACATTTATAAATAAATGTTTTTATGATTGTATAGTTGGCCTAACTCTTTCATAATAATTGTCTTATTTATAAGCACAGTGCAGAAGAGGCGAAAACATAAAGTTTCTTTTTTGTTTTTTCACTTGACCTATGTTCACAAACAAAGATTCTTTTCTCTAGTGTTAGCATTGAAAAAAATTAAAAGTCATATCTTGATTTGTCTAGAGAGATGTTGAATCACATTGGATTATAAAGAGTGAAGAAAAAAAAGAAAAACTTGAAGATTCTTTTCTAGACAGAAAGGGATTCAAAGGAAAGTATGGTGAATTCATAGCATAGATATGGCTTATTTAGCTTTGTCGTTATTATTGTTAGCTATTTTTAAAAGAATTATCCATAAACAAAGAACTCAAGTGACTAGTTCTCTAGTGGCAATGTTTATATGAGGGACATGAAATCCTATACAGGAATAAATGCTACCAAAGTTTAACATGAAGCAGTGGATGTAAAGTCCAGCACAAGTGGATACAGGGAATATGTGAGTTCATATCTTCAACTTTAGGGGGAATAACAAAATAACAAGAATTTCGTGATTGTAAAATGTTGACAAAGACTTTTGGAGGTATGGCAGAAAAACATCTGATTTAGTATAATCCCTTTTAACTAAAAATTTATGTGCTATGGGACAAAATAAAGGAGAATAAATAAATACTACAGCTAAGACTGAAACAAGCAAAGAAATTTCCAGTCATCAGAAATGAATAGTCAGCTATCAGACGGTGCTATTCTATACACTTTCACGGAAGTCTTGGCAACAGATATACTCCCAGAAGCAAGGTAAGAGGCTCCTGCTAACAGCTAGAAACATTTAGGTACTCACTGTCTTCATGGATCAGAGAAACTCTATTCTGTGGCCCAGATAAATATATAAAAACTTTGTCACTTGTCTAATGATTTGGGTGGGAAAAATATGCCATTTGTGAGAAAAAAAATCCTAGACATATACCAAGCAGGTATATCAGAAAGACTGGCTACATAATTTGCTGGGCCCAATGCAAAATAAAAGCACAGGGCCTCTTTTTCAGAAAGCAAGAAAAAAATACCACTACTAGTAATGGTGCTAAAACACAAAATTTTTACTTTCTTCCATTGTCTCTCTATTGATGTGTTATGGTATACTTGAGGTACTATTTAAGTCTTCTAAGTTAAAACCAAAATAAAACGCACACTAACGTTTTAAATTAGCTGGACTTTTACCCTTAATTTATATAGTGTCAAATCATAGTTTTAAATGCAAATATGAATGTGTGTTAGAAGAAGAAATCACAGAAATTACATAATTCATATTTCACAGCTCATATATGCATATGTGTTTTATTCTACAAGAACAGTGGAAACTATATAAAACGAACTCAACTGCTTTTATTTATCTTATTGATACATGCACATTCTACCAACATTTCTACCTACATATACTGACAACTAAACAGGCACTGAAATGAAGAGGAACAATAGGTAGTTCTGTCTTTCCCTTTCCTGTTGTGTCATTATTTTTAGTGTCAGTGGTTGACTAGTACAGGGAATTAACACAAGTAAGAAAGGATATGACAGTGCTCCTTGGTCATGGTGTTTCTTAGAATGCAATTGTGTTTTTTCCTGTTTGATGCAAGTTCTGGTTTGATCAGAATGGGTGGGCTTTGGGGGCTGTCAGTGCTCCTGATCAATCAGTGGTAGAGGTAACGTGCTTTCCTTGTTTTGAGTTTTGCCAAACGCCCATACCTCAAGAGTCACAGGACTTGTGTACTCATGCAGCATAGGAAGGTGGATAGCTATATTGTGCCTGTCTCCTCTGCATTATTGTCTCATCAGACTTCACTTACAAGACACAAGTTCAAAGGCGAAAATTATCAAGGGTCTCAAAAAGGGGACAACATAATATTAAACTAAGCGTGGAGCTTTTCTGAGTGTGGGTCCCTCTGAGACTGAACAGATCTCACGCCCATGAAGCCAGCTTTGGGTCCAGGATCAAAGTTCATACTATCTGCAGAGTATCAGCAATAAAAAACAAGAAATGAACCTAAAAATAGTCTAGAATTATTGAAACTCCCTGAGAAATTGCTGGAGGAAGCAAACTTGAAACTTGTATAGTGAGTAGTAGTGGAAAATAATCAAGTCTATTTATTTTTCTAGACACAAACATTGTTTAAAGAGCAATATAACAGGAAAGATCCAAAAGCCTGTTGGAACATGGTATAATGAGTTTCTACTTCTAAAAAATACATGATATTGAAGTAAAATATATAGACATAAAAGTATGCAAATGTATAAGTACACAACAAAATATGCTGACAAAGTGGACACACCTGCGTAAGCACAAATTAAGTCTGAATATAAAATACTCCCAGCAGCGTATAAACTACCTTCATGCGCCATCCTATGCATATTACACTACATCCAAAAGGTAACCACTATTATGATTTCTAAAACCAGAGAATTTGTTCTTTCTCAAATATGTATTTAATGTAGTCATAAGATTGGTGTCAGTCTTTCTTTGCAAACTTTGTTTGTGACATGCATAAAATTTGTTGCATGTAGCAATAATTGCTGTATTATTTCTACAGAATACAGAATTTTTAATATGATTTATTCATTATCTTATTATTGATGAAAATTTCTAATTAGGAGCCTGTCTTAGTCCATTTGGGCTGCTATAACAAAACGCCATAAACTGGGTAGCTTATAAACAACAGAAATTTATTTCTCACAGTTGTGGAGACTGGAATATTCAAGATAAAGGCGCCAGCAGATTCGGTGCCTAGTGAAGGCTTGCTTTCTGGTTCATAGATGGCATCTTCTTGCTATGTCTTCACTTGGTGAAGGGGTGAGTGAGTTCTCTTGGGCCTCTTTCATAAGGCAACTAATCCTATTCATATGGGCTCTGCCCTGATGACCTAATCACTTCCCCAAACTCCTCTTTCTAATATCATCACCCTGGGGGGAAGGATTTCAACACATGTGTTTAGGAGAAGACAGAATCATTCAGACAGCAGCAGAGTCATTATATAAATGCTAGTATGAACATTCTAGTATATATGGTTTTAGAAGCACACATGTAACATTTTACCCAGAAGCGGAATTGCTGGGTAGGGGTTATGCATAGGCTAAACTTTCTATTTACCACTGTCAAAGAGTTTCAAAGTGTTAATAACAATTTATACTCTAATTAGCAATATTTGAATAATCTAGTTACTCCAGTAACACTTAATTGTTAATATCTTTCTCTTCACTCTTGTAGGTAGTTTTAATTTTTATTTCTGTGATAATAATTATGATTTAGGCAACTTTTCATGTTAGCATTATATATATATCCTGATTATTCAATTACCTTGCCCATTTTTGTATTGGATTATCATTTTCTTATTATTTCTAGGAATTCTTCATGTACTTATGCTTCTCAACTTATTATCAGGTTACATTCCAATAAACTCGTAAGTTGGAAATACAATAAGTTGGAAATACATTTAATACATCTTAACTGCCAAATATCATAGCTTAGCCTAACCTACTTTAAACGTATTCAGAGGCCGGGCGCGGTGGCTCAAGCCTGTAATCCCAGCACTTTGGGAGGCCGAGACAGGCGGATCACGAGGTCAGGAGATCGAGACCATCCTGGCTAACACGGTGAAACCCCGTCTCTACTAAAAAATACAAAAAACTAGCCAGGCGAGGTGGCGGGTGCTTGTATCTCAGCTACTTGGGAGGCTGAGGCAGGAGAATGGCGTAAGCCCGGGAGGCGGAGCTTGCAATGAGCTGAGGTCCGGCCACTGCACTCCAGCCTGGGCGACAGAGCGAGACTCTGTCTCAAAAAAAAAAAAAAAAAAAAAAATATTCAGAACACTTACTGGGATGTTTTCAATGTGTTCCTCAAATTTCATCTGTTAAAAACTTAATACCCAATGTGGCAATATTGAAAGGGGAGGCCTTTAAGAGGTGGTTGGATCACAAGGACTCTGTCTTCATGAATAGATGAATGGATGAATGAATGAATGGGTTATCATGGAGTGGAAGCAGTGGCTCTATAAAAAGAGGGAAAGAGTGCTGAGCTAGCATGTTAGAGTGCTCAGCCCTCTCATGCTGTGATGCCCTGCACCACCTCTGGCTCTTCAGAGTCCCAATCAGATGTGGCTCCTTAACCTTGGAATTCTCAGCCTCCATAACTGTAAGAAAGATATTAATTTTCTTTATAAATTACCCAGTTTCAGGTATTCTGTTATAAACAACAAAAACAAAGATACTTACATTCGCTTACAGTTGGGCAAAATCATCTGACAGAAAGTCTGTTTTATAACAAAGTATTGGATACTTCATGTAATTTATTGAATTCTGTACTTAAGGTGAAAAACAGAGTGGTTGTAAGAGTACCATGTTAATGTCAAAAACTGGTAAGTTGACCCATGATAAATCAGGGACCATCTGTATTCTGAGTTTAAATATTTTGTTACTCATATGTGCTGTAAAGATATCCCCCGTATTCACTTGCTAAGGTTGCCATAAAAAGATACCACAAACTAGGTAGCTTAAACAACAGAAATTTATTTCTCACAGTTCTGGAGGCTAGACCAAGATCAAGGTGTCAATGGTTTGGTTTCTTCTGAGGCTTGCGGATGGCCACCTCCTCACTGCCCTCACCACCTAGTCCTTTCTCTGTGCACATGCATCCCTGCTGTCTCACTCTGTGGCAACCTTTTCTTTTCTTATAAAGAATCAGTCATGTTGGATTAGGACCCAGCTTTATTAACCCTGACCACCTTTTTTTCTCTCTGTTGAAGAGACCTCTGTTGCCAGTCTGGAGTGCAGTGCCACAATCTCGGCTCACTGCAACCTCCGCCTTTCAGTTTCAAGCGATTCTCCTGCCTCAGCCTCCTGAGTAGCTGGGATTACAGGCACCCGCCACCAAGCCCAGCTAATTTTTGTATTTTTAGTAGAGATAAGGTTTCACCATGTTGGTGAAAGACCATGTTGGCCAGGCTGTTCTCGAACTCGTTACCTGGTGATCTGCCCACCTTGGCCTCCCAAAGTGCTGGGATTATAGGTGTAAGCCACCACACCCGGCCAACTCTGTCCAACTTTTAAAAGGGCCCTATCTCCAAATATAGGCACCTTCTGAGGGACTGAGGGTTAGGCTTCAGCATATGAATTTTAAGAAGAACACATTTCAGCTCATAACATTCCCCTATTCTATATGATTTTAATACTTTGTTGCCTGCATAGTTCTTGGCACTAACAATAATTTTTCCTGCTTCCCCGACAACCCTTTCTGCCATGGACAGTACATGACTTTCATTTATATTTTTTGAAGATCTCTCATCCTAAGAGGTTTGCTCTTGGAAAGAACACCTTCAAGATGGTTGTGGTAGTTTTCTATTGCTGCATTCACCTTGCCACAAACTACAACACACATTTATTATCTCACAGTTTCTTTGGGTGAGGAATCTGGGCACGGCTCCATTGGGTTCTTTGCTCAGTATCAAAAGGCTGCAATCCAAGTGCAAGAAGGACAACATTCTTATCTAGAGGCTCAATTGAAGAATCTGTTTTCAAGGTCTCCAGGTTGTTGGCAGAATTCATTTCCTTGCGTCTTCAGTCTTATAGCCTCAGCTTCTTACTGGCTGCCAGATGGTAGCTGCCCTCAGGTCCTAGAGACCACTTGCCATTCCTTGCCTAAGTGGAATTCCTCAATATGGCCACCGACTTTCTAGAACCAGCAAGGAGAGTCTCTAGTGCAGACTGTTCATAAGACAAAGTCTTACAGGATGTAGCATAATCACAGGAGTGACATCCTATCAACTTTGGCTTTTTTCATTTGTTACAAAAATCACAGGTTTTACCCAGTCTCAAAGGGAAGGGATTAGATAAGGATTTGAGTACCAGAAGGTTAGGATCACTGGGAGTCCCCTTGGGGTCTATCCACTCTATCCACCACAGTGGCTAAATATTATGCATCATCTGTCACCTCCAGTTGGGCCTTGGGAGACTTATGGATTCTTGACATACCACACTGGGTTGTAATTGGCTCCCTTCATAACCTGTCTCATCCTTGTCATATTGAGCTATTCTAGTCATCCTGTACTTTAGAATTTGCTAAATAGGATGCAGGCATCCACATGTAGGTGTCTCACATTATTAGGTGAGGCTTCTAAGAAATTTCAGTCTTATGTCTAATTCAAACTTTACTTTCCATAACCCTACTGACATCTTCTACAGTACTGCATTCAGGTCACTCTGCTCTGGGCCCAGAATAGAAATGAGCATGCATGTTTCTTCATCTCAGAGTCATCAACCTAGGCTCTCTGGTTGATTCTTTTCAAGCCACATTTACTTGGCAGGAGGTATGCAAGAAGCTTAGAGAGAGGACATAAAAAAGCCATAATTTGTACCCTACGATTTCTTACTCTGATGTGCTCCAATTTCCTTTGTTTCTAAATTATCTATTTTTTTTCCCCTTTGCATAGGCTATTTGGGAACATGTAGGTGGGGGCACTACGTGTGGCAGGCAGCCTCTAGGATGGCAAGCACTCAATAATTTTCATCTCCCGATATTCAATCCCTTGTAGAATCCCGTCTGTATAAGTGTGAGCTGGAGCCACTGACTCATCTCTAGTGAACAGAATATGGCAAAAGTGATGAGATAATACTACTGAAATTAAGTTACAAAAATGCTATGACTTCTGTATTGCTTATTTTCTCTCTAGAGACATTAGCTGCCATATTTTGAGCTGTTTTTATGGAAAGACCCACGTGGCAGGAAACTGATATCTCTGGCAGCCTCCAGGCCTCCCAATACCTTGTGAGTGAGTTCAGAAGCAATTTATCCTCTAGTAGATTTGATTGTGGCTCTGTCTGACAGTTGACTGGATTGTGAGAGACTCTGAGCCAGAGGTATCCAGCTAAACCATGCTTAGATTCCTGACTTGTAGAAACTGAACTCATAAATGTTTATTGCTTTTAAGCCACTAAATTTTGTGGTTTGATTATGCAGCAGTGATCAAATGCTTTATGCTATGTAAGTAAGAACCCCCATGGTCTCCAAAACAGTAGTGACTTAAGAACAACAACAAAATATTTCCTTTTACTTACATTGTAATCTAATGGCCCCACTCCATCCTGAATCCTGGCTGTGGGTTTCCAAAGCAGCTGTGGCAGGAGATAGTGGCCTGGAGTAGAAAATCCTGGACAGGGTGGCGAAGGGGGGCATTTTAAATCACAAAACCTGTAGATGGATTATATCATTTCTCTTTACATCTTTACAAGGAAAAACCAAGACACATGCCACTGCCTAATTACAAATGTGGTTGAGAAAAGAAGCACAAGGATAATGGTGAGTACTGACCATCTCTGCCCTGGAGGGTTGGCAATCTTTTCATAAGCTTTGGAAGGGTCTCTGATACTTCAGTACTGCTTTCTTTATAATTTGCAGTACCTTGTGCTAATGTTTTCAGCTTGTTGATTTACTTGAAATTCTGACAATAGGAAATTTCTGATTTCATTTCATACAGGTAATCAATGCAAGAATTCTATATTGAACTCAGGTTTTCTGCCCTGGAGAACTTAACTTGAAAGCAGTAATCTTAGGATCTCTTCCTAGTTTTTGGCATATGATGATCAAAATGCTCAATATGTCTAACAAGCCCCTGGATATCGTGGCCCCAGCCTTCTTCTATGACCTTTCTGCACTCAATGCTCTCCAGCCCCAACGGCCTTCCATCACTTTCTCACATTCTCTATTTTCTTTCTCTAGTGCTTCTCAACTGGCACCAAACTCATGTGATTTCTTTCCTCCTGAACTACAACAATTTAACATCCTTAAATCTCAACAAAACTGTCACTTCCATAGATAATCTGTTTGATATCTCATACCATAGCAAGTTTTCCTTTTATTCAAACAAGTGAACCCATTTCTTTTCTTTCACACTCACCATTAGTATTTGAAGTTATGTATGATTTTATAAATCTTTAATGAGTATCTTTCTTTCTTAAGAGTCCTGAGGTTAGGGGCCATGTCTGTTTTGCTCATGATAATATCTTTGATCCTTAACAGATATATAATACTATAGGTGCTTAGTGATATGTTTGATTGGCTGGACACATGAATACATCATCTCAGACAAGTCTCACATGAAGTTGTTTGTAAGTTGAGACCCCTTCCTTCCCTCCTTCCTTCCTTCCTTCCTTCCTTCCTTCCTTCCTTCCTTCCTTCCTTCCTTCTTTCCTTCCCTCCCTCCCTCCCTCCTTCTTTCTTTCTTTCCTTCTTTCTCTCTTTCTCTCTCTCTCTTTCTTTCCTTCCTTCCTTCCTTCCTTCCTTCCTTCCTTCCTTCCTTCCTTCCTCTTCCTCCTTCCTTCTTTCTTTCTCTTTCTTTCTTTCCTTCTTCTTTCTTTCTTCTTTCTTCTTTCTTTCTTTCTTCTTCTTTTTCTTTCTTTCTTTCTTTCTTTCTTCTCTTTCTTTCTCTCTCTCTTTTCTTCTTTCTTCTCTTCCTCCTTCCTTCCTTCCTTCCTTCCTTCCTTCTTCCTTCCTTCCTTCCTTCCTTCCTTCCTTCCTTCTCTTCTCTCTCTCTCTCTCTCTCCTCTCTCTCTCTCTCTCTCTCTCTCTCTCTCTTTCTTTCTTTTCTTTCTCGGACTCTCCCTCCGTTGCCCAGGCTGGAGGCTACAGTGCGGCCCTGCGGATTCACGCCATTCTCCTGCCTCAGCCTCCGCAGTAGCTGGGACTACAGGCGCCTGCCAACGCACCCGGCTACTTTTTGGTATATTTAGTAGACACAGGGTTTCACCGTGGTCTGGATCTCCTGAACTCATGATCCGCCTGCCTCGTTCTCCCAAAGTGCTGAGATTACAGGCGTGAGCTAACGTGCCTGTCCAGTTGAGACAATTTCTAAGAAACCTCAAGGACCCAACAATGTCTGGCGTAATGCAGGGACAGCTAGAGAATGGTGAGTGACAGCAGGATAAATGTAGGGATTTTCTTTAGGGAGGGTACCTATTCTTTTAGTCTGAATAATGTTCGTCTCTAATTAGTACAGCTCAGAGGAATGTTTCTCCCACCACAAAGTAACTAAAAACACAGATGGAGCACTTGTCTGATGTTCTCTGTGGGTAGCTAGGCAGAACACTGACCGATGGGAAGAATTTTGAGTGGGGTTGGATAACCTGGTCTCGTCTCTCACAAGATCAAATGGCGTTCTGTTGCACTTTGTGATGAAGAGGGGAAAATACTCGGGCAATATTGTTAAATGGAACCTACTTCATTTATATTTTTTCTGTTTTACTTATTTTTTCTTAAAGAGCTCTACTCTTGAATTGTTTTATTTTCCTCTGACTGTGTGTTTCCGTGTCTCTGATTCTGAATTTTTTAAAGTTCAATATTCAGTTGAAATGAAGTACAGCTGAGTTGGAATCAATCTGGAAAAACGAACAAGCAAACAAAAAATCACAGAAGAGAAGTTTTTCTTTCTTCTTTATTGTAATTTCTCTCTTTTCTATCCTGCAGCTTGTATCCTTACTCCAGTTTCTCTATCTAATCTTCAAGAGAATGAATGGTGGGAAATGCTAAAGGCCCAGTCCTAGATTATAAACAGGAAGGAGGGAAGAGGTCAAGTGAGGGGTGAGGGTCCACTAACATTTGAGGACTTGAGTGTCAAGAACTTGATGTACGTAATCTTATTTAATTCTCATAGAGGTCCTATTCTATAGGTAAATGGTATTACCCCACCACACACACCATTTTCTAGATGAAGAACCTGAGGCTTAGCGAGGCTAAGCATTCTGTCCGTAGTTAAACTGAGTCTGTGACCGAGCTGGAATTTAAATGTAGGTTTGACTCCAAAGCCCACATGATTCTCACCTCAGCTACTTGTAGAGAAAGAAACATGAAATGGGCAGAATAAAACTAAACAGCAGGTTAATCTTTTGCCGGTGTGTCATACAATACAACAGTAGAATTAGAAGTGAAGTGTTTGCACCTTATTTCAGTTGCAGTGAATTTTCTAATTCTAATTCTAAAATGTTTAAAGATTTTACTAGGGCCATAAATCTGTCTTGTGCTTAGGAAAAAAAAATAAAGAAACAATAAAAAAGATAAACTTAAAACACACAATTACTGTGCCGACACAGAGATGCACTGGGAATTGTATTTTGCCAACACACCAGTGGCCATCCATGCTTCAGATTTTCCAAATGAATTTTTGTATTTACTTGCTCTCATGGCAAAACCTCTCAGAACACTCCTTGGTCATTTAAAAATCCATGTTGACACAAGCTTTTCTGGAGTTGCTTGTAATTCCATAGTAACCAAGAGCCTCTCCTAGATGTTTTCTTGGCTTTACTCATCTGTTTGCCCTTCATTTTAGAACTCTGCAACAGTGTTGGTTTTGCATAATCTCAGTTCTTTCCTGTGCAGAGAATTGGGGAATTCTCTGCCAAATTGAATGAAAAAATTGAAGCAATTATCTGAAAATACATGTGAGAACCTGTTATCAGAATGAAAGGTAAACGTCTTCAAATTTCTGTTTCATTTGGACTAAGAAGACTTGAAGAGATTGCAATCTTTCCCTTCTCATGCATAAATCATTGAGTTACACATTTGCAAGGATGAAGGTGTCACTGAAGTACTTGTTTAAAAATAAATATTGCTTTTCACAGAAAGGCTAAATTCGTTCCCCAGGGAGCTGTAGTCATGGCAATGACACTTCAGAACTAAAATCAACAGTACTTTCTTTGATGAAGTTAGTTATTGCATGCTTCACATAAATACACATATTTTGTCTATTTAGTACTTAAACCATCAAATTATGCTTTTTGGCATCACTGTCTACAGTTCTTAAGTTTCTTTTCTTCAAAACTGTATGTGGTTTCTTCTCACCTGATCATATTGTGGAATTACATTATGAATAGATCAGTGACTAAATACAAGACTTATCAGTTTTATCTGACAAAAAGTTTGACATAGATAATAATTATTTTGTCAGATAAAACTGATGGGCCTTAAATTTAAGATGTTTTTTCTTTCATATTTGTAGGTAGGTGGTAATAGTTTATTTAACACATTGTTTGCACAGTGAGAATCACACTTTTAGGTTTTTTTATTTGTTTTTTCAGGTAAGACCATTTCTCAGGTTTTAAGTATTTTCCCCTGGTTATACATATTTGAAATGTTTGGAGAACATTTCAAAAACGAAGGAGAATGAAAACATCCCTAATTCAAAATTTGCAAAGAATAGAGTTAATGTGTTGCATATTCATGTATACCTCATTGAGCTCATAAAATATATGCACCTGCATGTCCTGTTTTTCACGTGTAACTTATCTTGAGTATTACCCATCAATGATATTTTTTAAAAATCTTGCTTATAATAACTGAATATCATTTTGTGTCTTAGATGTTGTATAATATATCTAATAATTTACTCTACAGATATTTGACTTTGATTTGTAGATATATATTCTTTATGAACTATTTTTTCTATTTGTATAATATTTTTTAGATTTTTTTTTAAAGAAAGGTGAGAATAATTTGCTAGTTTGGAAGTTTTCTTTATTTCTTTATTTCTTTCTGTATTTCCAGAAAATACAGCAGAAAATATCAAAAATGTATTTTTTCCCACTTTCTTCTGGAATTTTGTTTCATTTATCTTATCATTAATAAAAGATAATTAGGTTTTTGCTTCATAAAAAAAAACTGCCAATGCCTGTGATATCAAATAATGCCTTTATTTAAAAATATTATAAGTGCAAAGAAGATAATGATGTTTGGACTTTTTATATATAATAGATTTCCCGTAATCCCACAACATAATTCCTAACACATAACACTAATACTGTTTGATTCCTCTGTTTAATTCTCTTCTCCACTTAAGATTTTACTAGGAAACTTTCTTCTTGGGAATTGAAACTGTAAGCACTTTTATTCACTATTACCTCTTTTTCTGTTTTAAGCTTTTGGGTCCAAAGGAAGGAGACTCTGTGTGTTTTCTGAAGGCCACGCTGCGGCTCTCCCAAGGTATAAAGGTAAGAAGTACCTTTTTGTCTTCCTCTGTTCTCCCTTCTCCACCCACCATGCTGCTCTTCTGGAGCTCTCAGCAGCTGGAATAGCTGCTCTGGTATAGCAGGGGGAAAATGGATTGTCTCCAAATGGACTGTTTGCCTAGCAAAAACTTCTGCTTGTTTTTAACACCTGTGGTTTAGATCCTCGATAACAGAAAAGAAAGCATTCCCTATGTAAGTAAGCTTTAATAGTCAATATCTTTAAGACCCTAAGACAATTAGCTGCTATTGCTTTGAATTTACTTATTACTCCACTTAATCACCTGAACTGTGCTGATGACTACTCATGACTTGATTATTTTTAAAGCTTTGTCAGTATCTGTAAGTGCTTAAGAAGAAAAAGGTGAAGAAAAAGAGAGAGAATTTCGTATCTCTGCATTATCTCCACATTTGCTGTAGAGTTTAGATATAGAAGCAAAAAAGGCACGTGTAATGAATAATGACAGCACCAACACAGGAGGCTGAAAAGTTTATTTCAGTTGGTTTCACATTTGACTATGCTTAGGGATTTCTCAAAGGATCACCTATGAATGTGGTGGCTACTCATTGATTGATAGACACTGCCTGTTATTGGATGAGCCTAAAATAGGCCTCTTTGGACAAGCAACATTTCAGAAGTTAGAGCAGGTGGTTTAGAGGAGCAATCAGAGGGGATGAGATGGAGTAGGAGTGAGAGTGTGGTCCAAAGGGAATTTCATGCTGAGCAGGACAAAATGCGAGAGTATAGGTCAGAGCCAGACACAGCAGTGTCAGTATCAGATAAATAAAATGCATGATGACTTTGCTTGCGATCTTGTCTTCAACTGTTCTCTTTGGCTTCTGCATTGTTTACCACTAAATTCAATGGAACATAACTGATGAGAAAGGTTGTGAATAAACCACCCCCATTTAATTAATCCCCTGCTGGTTTTGCTGATGATCTTTTCCCCACCAAGTCTCCTCTTCAACAGGGTTAGGCAAAATACAGAATAATGAATTTAGCATAGCTTCTGTTAACTTGCCGGCTATTTACCATATTTTTCCTCCTTAATTGTCAGATTTTTTTTTCAAGGAAGATTAACAAGGCATTACTAATTTATCGAATGGTTTTATCCATGTTTTTAAATGTTAATTTACATTGACTAAAACGAAACTGAGGTCATCACTTTTCCTTTGACAACTTTCTTCCTTAATTGCTATTTGCATCAAACCATGCTGAGTGGATATGGTTTTAGTTTTTCTGAAAATGAGCATATTTGAAATATATTTTGAGATTCTCAGCTTTATTGAAGAGTTTGGAGGCATCCTTTATCCCTATGTATTTTATGTTCTGTTGAAAATCTTAGAAACATATGTTACAGGGAAAGAACACAGATAATTTATATATTCAGAACATTTTCTCAGCATGCATGAAATGTATTATACTATCTCTTGGCAGTATAGTTGTTTGCAGTTAAAAGTTGCATAAAACTCAAATATTCTAGTATTTTCTATTATCTCTTTTTAAATCACCTTTGGCTTTGTCTATTTTAGCTGTGTTTGTACTTAGTGTTGGCTAATAGAGCACCTGCCATGTGAACATGTAGACAGAATTTTACTTTTTTATTTGATCCAAAAAGCATGCCAATGCAAAAAGGTAATTGCAGTTTTGACAGAGTGATAGGCAATTATCTAATATAAGTTTAAGTGATACATTTAAAATACAGTTTTTGGGCTTAACAAATGTCTACTCACTCATACTCCAGTTGCTGTTATATGTAAGATGCAGAGGCCAGAGAATGCAATAGAACATGGTAAAAGTAGGAGTTTTCTGTGTCTCAACAGTTCAGGCAGATAAGTCTATTCTTTTCTTTCCTGCTATTATTCCATGAAGTCATGGATTCTCATGCAATAGGTGAAGAAGATATATAGCTACATACACAATACTGACTGGGATGTTTTAAAAATTGTGTTTGAGAACAATTGAGCTAATACAATGCATTTTCTTAACGAGAGGTTTTCAGAATAAAATTTTTATAATAGGCCTTTTGAAGCTAACTACCAGTGGACTTGAAAAAAGTCTCAGAGTTGGAAGAATGTATAAGGTTATATTATAAGGTTAAATAATCCATATTCCTCTATTTTTATGGTAGAAGTAACTGGGTAAGAGAAACTCAAGTCACTTTCCCAAGATCATCTGGTTGGTTTATAGTAGAGTTTGACATTTTATAACCATTGCCCACTCCCCCAGCCCTCAAAAACTCATATATAAATAAAATATAAAATTTATATTTTAAAATCTTATTTCAGTTTGTAATGTCAAAGCCATAATGTACCATCTGCTTTTTGACGGTTTTGTTTTGCTGTTTTCATAGAATTCTATGATTTTCTCTATTTGTACCCAGCCCGTTTTTTTCATATGAATGCTAATACAATGAGAATTAATATTTTCCTTTGTTTATGACATATCTGGGCATCTATAAACACAGGCAACAAATAGCCCAGAATATATTACTGTGAATTTCATAAACTTGATGTTCTTAACCAATGCATAGCTAATCAACATGAGTCATTTCTGCTACATATGCCATATATGTTCCTGAAAATCTTTTGCTAGAATTTTAGGCAAATGGAATCATACATCCCATAAGGCATCAGTTTTTTCTACATGAAAGACTTTATTATTTCTTGTGTGAGTTGTTTGTGGTGAATTCTTTCAGATTTTTTTATGTATGAAATAGTTTTTATTTGAAATGTTTTTGATATATTTGTGTTTCTAGGTTGACGATTATGGTAAACTGAATAATAAGCCCTTAAAGATGTCCATGTCCTAGTTCCAGGGACCTATAAATAACATACATAGTAAAAGGAATTTTCTGGATGATTGAGTTAAAAAGCACAAGATGAGATATTATGAATGATTAAGTTAAGGAGCTTGAGATGGGACATTATGTTGATATTCTGTGTGAGGCTAATGTAATCACAAGTGCCCCGATGAAAGAGAAAAGATGAAAAGATAGAAAAAGTTATACAAGAGGAAGGAAGGTGGTGATTTTAAAGATGGAGGGATCATGAGCCAAAGATTGCAGGTGGCCTGAAGCAGGAAAAAAGTAAGGGAACAGATTTTCCCCTAGAGTTTCCAGAAGGAACACAACTCCGTCAACGTCTTAATTTTAGCCCAGTGGAAATAATTTCAGCCTTTTTATTTCCAGAAATGTCAGACAGTAAATTCATATTGTATCAAGCCACTAAGTTTGTGATGATTTGTTATAGTGACAATAGGAAATTAGTATTTTTAGTAATTTTTAAAAGTTATTGTATTATCTTCTCACTTGCATGGAAAAAAATCTGCTGTTATCCTTATCTTTGTTCACTTGCATGTAATGTGTATTTTTTCTTTGGCTGTTTTTAAAATATTCTTTTCATCCTTAGTTTTGAGCAATTTGATTATGATATGCCTTGTGCTTTTCTTCATGTTTCTTGAGCTTAGAGTTTGCTGAGCTTCTTGAATCCGTAGGCTACAGTTTTTACATTTTTAGCCAGTATTTCTTCAATTTTGTTTCTTATCTCCACCCACATCAACACCCCCAACTCTCTCCTTCAGCTGATTTAATTAAATGTATATATATATGTATGTGTATGTGTATATATATGTAGGTATTTTGAGATGGAGTCTCGCTCTGTCACCCAGGCTGGAGTGCAGTGGTGTGATCTTGGCTCACCGCAAGCTCAGCCTCCCGGGTTAATGCCATTCTCCTGCCTCAGCCTCCCGCTAGCTGGGACTACAGGCACCCGCCACCACGCCCGGTTAATTTTTTTTTTTTTTTTTTTTTTTTTTTTTTTTTAGTAGAGACGGGGTTTCACCATGTTAGCCAGGATGGTCTCAATCTGCTGACCTCGTGATCTGCCGGCCTCAGCCTCCCAAAGTGCTGGGATTACAAGCATGAGCCACCGTGTCTGGCCTAATCAAATGTATTTTAAGCTACTCGATGTGCCACAGTTTACTGATGCCTGTTCCATTTTTTGTATTCCTTTCCTTTGTTTCATCTTGGGAGGTTTTATTACATTTCTGCAAGATCACTAATCTTTTCATCTGCATTGCCTGATTTACCATAATGTCATCCAGTGTTTGGTTGTTATTATTGTTAATGTATGAAAACAGTGTGGAGATAGTACAGAAATTTTCCATATACTTCCACATCCGTTTTTTTCTGTTTTAATATCTTGCTTCATTATAGTTCATTTGTTATAATTAACAAACCAACATTGTTATATTATTATTACCTTAAGTAACACTTTATTCCAAGTTCTTTAATTTTTACCTTTTTATGTTCCAGAATTTCATCGAGGTTATTATATTTACTCAGTATATCTCCTTAGGCATCTATTGGCTGTGATAGCTTTTCAGACTTTTATTGTTTTTGATGACCTTGATATTTTGTTGAAATATACTTAGGTATTTTGTTGACTGCCCCACAATTTAGAGTTCTATTATATTTTTCTCATGGTAAAACTCAGGTTATGTGTTTCGAGAGGGAGAAAAGAAAGGTAATATTTCAATCTCATTGTATCATATCAAGAGTGCGGATTATCAGTGTGAGTCATCACTGTTGGTGCACACCTTGAAAACCTGGCTAAGGTACTATTTGTCCGTTTTCTTCACTATAAAAACATTCTTTTCTTCTTTTCCATATTATACTCTTTGGAAGCTTGCCACTATGTGCATCCCATATGTAAGAAATGAGGCATTATGTATCATCTCATTGAGGCTAGAGTGTCTACATAAATCATGTGGGATTCTTCTGCATAGGAAATTTATTTCTTCCTTCCTCTCTCAGAATCTTAGGGGGAGGATTCACAGGAAATAAGGACAAGGGGAAAGAATAGTGCCTTCCTGAGAAAGGCAACAAAGGACAACCTCAAGGACAAGAACGAAAGAAGAAACGAAACGACAGAACCTCGACTTCAAAACGCACCTAACCTCCATCCCTCCCCAGACCTCCATACTCTCATTCCTTCTTCCTCCTTTCCTTCTTCCTTCCTTCCTTCCTCCTTCCTTCCTTCCTTCCTTTTCTTTCATGTGGATTCTTACATAGTTATTTTGTACTTTGGGTTATAATCCAACACTACTGTGTTCATTTTGTTGCCCAAATTGTTCCCTGCTTTGGCCATTGGTAGTTCTATCAGTTGGGTCTTCTGTCCCTTTGACATGTCACCAATATTGTTTTTGTTTTTATAAGCACTGTATACATTGTGGCTCATATTGCGTATTTACTACCTTAATTGTATAAATAGTCATTTATCCAAGGAACACTGATTTCTTTTATTAGAAAATGGTATTAGAAACCAAGATCTATTGCTACTGGGGTGACCATGCTTCCAGGCCAACTCAAATGAAAGAATAAGAAAATATATGTGTATATGCTAGTATATTAGTCTATTAGGACTATAAAAGATATCCCAGACTATCTGGCTGGCTTACAAAACAACATTTTTTTTCCTCACAACTCTACAAGCCAGAAGTCCCAGATCAAGGTACTATGAAAAGAAAATAAATCTTGGGGCCCCAGAATCACTAAGCTAAAGGAAAAGTCAAGCTGGGAACTGCTTAGGGCAAACATGCTTCCCATTCTATTCAAAGTCACCCCTCTGCTCACTGAGATAAACGCATATCTGATTGCATCCTTTGGAAAGGCTAATCAGAAACTCAATGCAATGGTTTGTCTCTCACCTACCTGTGACCTGGAAGCCTCTTCCCTGCTTGGAGTTGTTCTCCCTTTGCTTCCAGTTGTCCCACCTTACCATACTGAACCAATGTTCGTCTTACATATGTTGATTGATGTCTCATGTCTCCTAAAATATATAAAACCAAGTTGTGCTCTGACCACCTTGGACAAATGTCATCAGGACCTCCTGAACCTGTGTCACAGGTGCATGTCCTCAACCCTGACAAAATAAACTTTCTAAATTAACTGAGACTTGTCTCAGATATTGAGGTTCACAGTACCATCAGTGTTGATTTCTTCTGAGGCCTCTCTCCCTTGGTTTGCAGACAAGCACCTTCTCATTGTGTCCTCACGTGGCCTTTCCTCTGCATATGTAGAGGGGGAAAGATTTCTGGTGACTCTTACTCTTCTTATAAGACACTAATTTTATTGAATTAAAGCTCCATATTTATGACCTCCCTTAACTTTCATTACATTTTTGGGGTTCTGCCTCCACATACAGTCACATTAGGGTTAAGTCTACAACATATGAATTATATTTGTTGGAAAGGTACACAATCCCATCTATAAGAATTAGCCTGTTATATTTAAAAGTATTTTTATGGGTAACCATCTGTATCTATATCAAGCTAAACATGACATCATACTGATGTTATTTATCGAGTGCATTTTTGGATATTAGACATTATAGTTTTAATCTCTAGATGTTTGATTTGGATCTTTTTAATATGTTCCATGTTTGTACTAAACATTTTTGAACAGATGAAATGCAGTTACATTAATAATTTTAGTATTTTTAAAAAATTTTATATCTGTCAATTCTGGGTCAGTTTCAACTGATTATTCTTTTCATTATAGCATGTGTTTTCTTGTTTGTTTGTTTGCCTGCCTAATAATCTTTAATTAGATGCCAGACAGTGTGAATTTTACCTTGTTGAGTGTTGAATGTTTTTATATTCCTATAGATATTTTTGAGTTTGGTCTGGGATTTTGCTGACTTATTTGGAAACAATTTGATTCTTTTAGGTCTTGTTTCTAACATTTATTAGGTGCATTGAGATCAATGATCACTCTAGGGCCAATTATTTCCATTAAAGTAAGAACTTCCTAAGTATGTTACCCAATGTACTATTGTTTAAGAGTTTTTCTTCTCTCGCTGCTTAGAATAGGCACTATTTAGAGTTCTGTGTGATCAGTGGGCGTGTAAGCATTTTAAGTGATTCTTTCCACAGTTTTGAGAGTTACCTCACATGCATGAATGTGCTGATCAGTACTGTGCACCACACAGTACTGTGTACTACATAGTGGGGGCTCTCTGAAGATCTCTATGGTTTTCTCCCTGTGAAGTTGTCTTCTCTCTAGTACTTTAGCCTGTGAATGCTAGCCCATCTTGGTGTCCTTGTACCCTCAGAGATATCTCATCAGTTCAGTGAGTCTTCTAGGGTCTGATTAACTTATTTTCTCATGCATTGTGACCTGACCTGAAATCCTATCAAGGAATCAATTTTATCAGTTATGGAGCTTACTTCATTTCTCATTTCTCAGGGAATATTTCCTTCCTTCCTTCCTTCCTTCCTTCCTTCCTTCCTTCCTTCCTTCCTTCCTTCCTTCCTTCCTTCCTTCCTTCCTTCCTTCCTTCCTTCCTTCCTTCCTTCCTTCCTTTCTTTCTTTCTTTCTTTCTTTCTTTCTTTCTTTCTTTCTTTCTTTCTTTCTTTCTTTCTTTCTTTCTTTCGAGAGAGACAGTCTCACTCTGTTGCCCAGACTGGAGTGCAGTGATACAATCGCAGCTCAAAGCAACCTCCACCTCCCAGATTCAAACAATTCTCATGCCTCAGCCGCCCACGTAACTGAGATTACAGACATGTATCATCAATCCGAGATAATTTTTTTTGTGTTTTTAGTGGAGATGGGGTTTCGCCATGCTGCCCACACTGGTCTCAAACTGCTGATGTCAAATGGTACCCCCACCCTGGCCTCCCAAAGTGCTGGGATTACAGGTGTGAGCTATCACACCTGGCCCTCAAGGAACATTTTATTTCATTGCTTGATGTCCAGTGCCTTGAAAGCCATTGTTCTATACATTTAGTTTGTTCTATATGTTTTGTTTGTTTCAGGTGTTAGGGTGGATTTAGTCCCCGTCACTTCACCTTGGTAATAAGCAGAAGTTCTATAGCATATTTTCTTATTTTGTTGCTTTGTCTGTATTTGTTGCACACCTCAATAAATATGTCAGTTTATTTAATAAATTTAACTCATAATTTTTCTTGTCATTTATTCTACTAATTCTTTAAATATGCTAGCCACTGCCTTCCTGAAAAATTATTTTTTCTCCTCCCTTGGCTTCACCCTCTAGCCACCATCTGATTCTTGTCCTCCATATCTCAGATGTGCATTTTGAAAGAAAAGTCTATCCAAGATGCCTCCACATTCCTATCTCCCCAACTTTCCTCGGAGTAATCTGCCTAGTGCATGATCCACACAGATGAATTTTCCTGGCTAAGATCATTAATGACTTATATATAGAAAAATCTAATTAGCAGTTTGCAGTTTTTATCAAGTTTCTGTGCTATATTTCATGTGTTAGCCACTCACACCTTTGCTATAAAATATAAAATTTTAATGATGGAGTTAAGAAGTCAACTTTAACAAATCAGAAGCCCCAACAAGTAAGAAATGTGATATAAAATATTAATTTTTTAAAGTAACAGACTAAGCTGCATGTGCATGCATGTCATCTTTGTCAACTTGCTTTCCATTTTAAATAACATAAAATCACTCAAGCAAACTTTCATCTAAGGGGAATTTATTAGTAGGTGTAGTAGGTATCCAAGTATCTAAAGGAATCCAAGGGCAGGGAATGCAGACAGCCTCATGAGCGCTTGAAAGAAGGAACTGGGAGGCATTGTGAAAGTCAGGCAACTGTGTTCCTTCACTATGAACTCTTATGATAGCGTGCTCAGCCTACCTCAAATCAAAATCACGCACACCGAAAAGCACACATCAGCTGATTATTGATGTGCCATTTGCTTATCAAATTAGTAAAACTACTATGCCATTTGCTTACTAAATTAATAAAATTACTGCTTATTTACCTGATATAGTTTGACCGTGTCCCCACCCAAAATCTCATCTTGAATTCTAATGCCCACAAGTCAAGGGCAGGACCTGATGGAGGTAATTGAATCATGGGGCAGTTTCCCCAGGGTTGTTCTCATGATCATGAGTGAGTATCACGAGACCTGATGGTTTTATAAGTGTCTGGCATTTCATTTGCTGGCACTCATTCTCTCTCCTGCTGCCCTGTGAAGAGGTGCCTTCCACCATGATTGTAAGTTTCCTGAGACCTCCAAAGCCATGCAAAACTGTGAATCAATTAAGCCTCTTTTCTTTGTAAATTACCCAGTCTCAGGTATTTCTTCACAGCAGCATGAGAATGGACCATGGTTCAACTCCCACTTATAAGCGAGAACATGTGGTGTTTCTTTTTCTGTCCCTGCCTTAGCTTGCTGAGGATAATTGCTTCCAACTCTATCTATGTCCCTGCAAAGGACATGATTGCATTACTCTTTATGGCTGCATAGTATTCCATGGTGTATATGTACCACATTTTCTTTATCCAGTCTGTCACTGATGGGCATTTAGGATGATTCCATGTCTTTGCTATTGTGAATACTGCTGCAATGAACATACACATACATGTATCTTTATAATATAATGATTTATATTGCTTTGGGTATATACCCAGTAATGGGATTGCTGGGTCAAATGGTATTTTTTCCTCTAGGTCTTTGAGGAATCAGCCACACTGTCTTCCACAATGGTTGAACTAACTACATTCCCACCAACAGTGTAAAAGTATTCCTGTTTCTCCACAGCTTCACCAGCATCTGTTGTTTCTTGACTTTCTGATAATTGCCATTCTGACTGGCATGAGAAGTTATTTCAATGTGATTTTGATTTGCATTTCTCAGTGATGTTGAGCTTTTTGTCATGTTTGTTGCCACATAAATGTCTTCCTTTGAGAAATGTCTGGTCATATCCTTTGCCCACTTTTTAATGGGGTTTTGGGATTCTTTTTTTGTAAATTCGTTTAAGTTCCGTGTAGATTCTGGATATTAGACCTTTGTCAAATGGATAGATTGCAAAAATTTTCTTCCATTCTGTAGGTTATCTGTTCACTCTGATGATAGTTTCTTTGCTGTGCAGAAGCTCTTTAGTTTACTTAGATCCCATTTGTCAATTTTTGCTTTTGTTGCAGTTGCTTTTGATGTTTTTGTCATGAAATCTTTGTGTATGTCCTGAATGGTATTGCCTAGATTTTCTTTCTTCTAAGATTTTTATAGTTTTGGGTCTTACATTTATGTCTTTAATCCATCTTGAGTTAATTTTTGTATAAGGTATAAGGAAGGAGTCCAGATTCAATTTTTTTTTTTTTTTTTTTTTTTTTTTTGCATATGGCTAGCCAGTTCTCCCAGTACCACTTAATAAAGAAGGAATGAACAACATGTACCGGGGCCTGTCAGGGTGGGTAGTGCTATGGGAGGTAGAGGTCAGGATAAATAGCCAATGCATGTAAGATTTAATACCTAGGTGATGGGTTGATAAGTGCAGCAAACCACCGTGGCACACGTTTACCTATGTAGCAAACCTGCACATCCTGCACATGTATCCTGGAACTTAAAATAAAATAAAATAAAATAAAACAAAATTTAAAGAATTGATCTGTCTGGTCCAAACCCCTTTGAAGAAATAACTAGGATTAGGTTATTTATGAAGAAAAGAGGTTAAATTGACTGACAGTTCCACATGGCTGGGGAGGCCTCAGAAAACTTACAATCATGGTGGAAGGAGAAGCAAATATGTTCTTCTTCACATGGTGGCAGGAGAGAGAAGTGCAGAGCAAAGAGGGGAAAAGCCCCTTACAAAACCATCAGATCTTGTGAGAACTCACTCACTATCATAAGAATAGCATGGAGGAACCACCCCCATGATCGAATCATCTCCTTTGAGATCCTTCCCCTAACATGTGGGGATTACAATTTGAATTACAATTCAAGACGAGATTTGTTTAGGGACAAAGAGCTAGATCATCAGGCAGCAAAAGATAATACATCTACCTCAACCTTTTGTAGTGTTACCATGATGATTCTACTATCTTGTTTGAAAACAAACTTCAAAGAATTAAATCACTTTGCTCAGTGTAACACACAAGACCCCACAAACTCGTCGCTCCCAACTACTCCAGCTGCATTTTTCACCATTTCTAAATTATATCTTGCAATAGCCTTATAAAAATAGTTATGTTCTTTGGTGAACAGCACTTGTTTCCATGTTATTTCCTCTGTTTAGAAAATCCTTCTAGCTTTTCTACACATTTATAATCTTGTAACAAGAGTTAGATCACATGTTGTCTTCTGTGTGTATAACCACTATTTCTCCCACGGGCATCCTTATTGCTGCATCCTCTCAAACTCCATTGCAATCTGTGGGGACCTACATATAAGCATTTATTTACATACATTATAACTTCTATACATTTATTTTCCTCAATAGACTAAAGTCCATGGGAAAAGGTGGTTCTCAGAAAACTGAAATGATGAAAACACAGACTCAAAATTCAGGCGACTGTTTGCTAAGAACACCAAGATTCAATGGCTCAGATGAAGCTTGTCTTGTAATAGAGTGTTTGATAAATAAACATAATCCAATGTCTTTTACAATGCTTGGAAAAGTTAATTCTCAAATATTGTATTCTCAATTTTCAGATGTATCCATTTATGGAAAACAGCAGGTCTTGTGTCTAATGTGATTTGGAAGTGCATTGACAGACCTTATGTAGGAACTCTGCTGTCAAATGAATTAATCCATAGTAAGACTAGAAATTAGAGACCTTTGGAGGTGCCTGATTACTTAAAACGTGTAGTCATATCTCACTATGGACTTAAATGCTTGGGGAGCACAGGTGATGATACTGTTTTTTCAAGTTGGTCCTGCTTAAATAGGTGAAAGGAAATGTATGTCTTTCCCACTGATAATTATTCTTGACAAAGTATCTCTGGACATAGTTCCCAGAACGTTTAATATTGGTCTTTGCATGGTCACATTAACCCCTCAGTTTGTGGAAACACAGGCTAACCCCTTAGTTTGAGGGGTTGTTTCCAGGCAAGAAACAGAAATTGAAACTTAAAATTTCTCTTCTCAGTATACTCTGTGATTCCATTTATCTGAATTCCAAGAGATGCAAAGCCATCTAAGGTGAGTAAAATTATGAAATGGTAGCCCAAGTAGGAACTGTAGATTGCTTAGAAAGGGGAATAAGGAAACTAATTGGAGTATGGAATGATTTAGTAACTGCACAGTGACCAATGACATTATTTGAATTATTTTATTGTATTTATTGCCTCTCCCTTTTCAATATTTTCTTGTCTGAAATGATGTTAACTTTAAAGCAGAATAATGAAGAAAGTTTCACTGATTAGTTGTTCTTGTCAAAACCTTTCAAGTTTATTCACTTTTCTTCATTGTTTTATTTGCATAAAACTGTGCACATCTGTACATAATGAATGCAGTAGAAATACTAATCTAGTTTGGTGTGTTACAAATATAAAGAAAAAATACAAGTAAATGTTTCTATTCATCATCTCTTGATCATTAACAATATTTAACTCAAAAAAATTTCTTTCAGTGATCCTTTTTGTAATCATTTGAAGCAAAATAATGCCGCATAACTTCACTCACTTCAGAAAAAGTATCTAAGTTGTCTCCCTACATTGTAAGAGTGGTTTTTAGAAAATTGAAATATGAAACTAGATGCCTTGAAGTTATACATTTGCTATTGCAAATTCAGATAATTAAACCAATAAATTTAAAGCAAAGTTAAAGAAGGTGATAATGAGTTTGCTCATAGTAATATAAACTAATCGTGTTGAGAAGGAATGTGCAGTAACAAAAATGATTCAACAGTTCTAATTAAGGCAGTAGTGAAAAATGCAATTATAGGCAGAATGCCGAGTGACCTAATTTTTCCTCCCTTTCCCACTTTTGAAGTAACTTCACCAAAGGAGTTGCCCTGCTTTCCATGTTTATTTTATAAACTCTGGTGATTAATACTTAAAATGCAAGTGAAGAAACATCATAACAAACAAGTCATTTAAAACACCAATTTCTGATTACCTAAGAGGGTTTTGTATTGAATTAAATTGTATATTGCTATGTCGCTGAGTAGGTTATTAATTGTACATATAAAATTTCTAATATGCAATATTTTGGCACTTGGATTCTAAGTTAAATTCAGTGTGATTTCTCTAGATAGGTCCTCTTTGTTCTCACTTGGAGCTAATTAAACCCAATATGATCACATAAAAGTTAGCTATAGTTAACACTACAAAATGCTTTGTTCAAAAAAAAATCTTAAATAACAGAAGACATACTAAGGAATCATTTGGTTTAGTACATAGTTTAATTACTTTTTAAAAGGTACTATTGTCAGTGCTGACCATTTTAGACCCTGGTTCTATAAGTATTTCCAAATGGATTACAAACCACATGGCAGGAAACAGAATGAGAGAGAAGGAAGGCCAAGACTTATCAAATCATAGACTCCTGGAAACATGAAGATGGGAATCTTTTCAAAGTCATCAAGTCTAACCTTTGTACAAAGAGGTAACTTTGCTACACACATTGGAAGAACTTGTTTTCATTTCTACCATCAATTGGCTCATTTAAATTCCCTAAGGACAAGACCAAGTTCCTTTAGGTTTATGGGCTTAGAAGCTTATTTTTCTGGAGTAAAAGTTAGGTTGTTCTTGCCTGAAACTGGTATAGTAGGACTATGGATAAAACATGTACTCACTCCATAAATATTTAAAATGGTATTGAATAATATGATTCAGCACATCAGAACTGAATAGAAAATATAGCCAGATATAATTTTGTAATTTTCTCTTGCCTAGATTTAACTTTGTTGGCTTGTTTGTCTTTTCTTGAACTGATTTTCAAGTAAAGTTTTTAGACAGTATGGGGCTGGATCTCTTTCTTTGCCAATGGAATGTGGGACATTTGTTCTGTAGTCTGTCTGGAGCAATAAACACTGAGAGAATAACATAAAAGATGGAATATTCACTCTTCTTTCTTCCTAAGATAACTCATTTAGTCAACCTTGTATCACAACACCAAGCATAGTTCTCAGTAGAGTGTGAAAGGTAAATAATCGAGTTTACAGAATACCATCTCTTCATTACCAGGAAACCATGCAGTGTCTAAATATGCTCTGAAAGTCACTCCCTGCTTTTTAAAATACGAATATAGCAAGCCTTTTAAAATTCTAAAAATGTGATATTTGACTTGAAGGTAAGGAATGAGAGATAATGAAAAGTTGGCCTGTGTGGTTCTTTTGCTACAGTAGAATATATAGAATTCATAGGTTGATTTAGCATCTCTCTGTGAGAGGCTCAGTCACAGCCTAGTCAGTCAGCATAAAATGAAAACATTCTAGTTCCTTTCATTTTTACATTTCTTTCATGATCATTAAACAAAAAGCTTACTATAGAAAAACGTAAAAACACAAGAATACAAAAGAGATAATGAAAGTTTCCCATAATTAAGCCAGAAATAACACCTTTTAATACAGTCTACCTCTAAGGCATATACACCTCTATATAAATAGGTGTATGAAAATGATACCTGGCATTTAGAAAACATGCAGTGAATATTGGCTGTTATTATTTGACAGTGATTACTATTATGTTTATAATTTTAAATTATGAGATCATATGGGTGCCATGGATTGTTATACTTCATAAAATTCTTCTATTTTTGGACAATTATGTTTTATATTATGTGCTAATAACATTTTAATGCATAAATCTCTTTATATCTCAAAATATGACTCTAAGTTTATAGAAGTGAAAATACTTGGTTAAAACAAAGGAGAATTTTAAAATCATGCTCCTCTATGTTCTCTACATAATGTCAAACTGCCCACTACCTGTAAACTGTATGCACTTTATTATTGTCATTTTATTTTGTTTTAGATTCAGAGGTACATGTGCAAGTTTGTTACATAGGTAGATTGCATAATGTTGAGGTTTGGGCTTTTAGTAAACTCATCACCCAAATAGTGAACATTGTACCCAGTAAGCACTTTTTTCTTTTTTCTTTTGAGACACAGTCTCACTCTGTCCCCTTGGCTAGAGGGCAGTGGCACAGTCTCGACTCACTGCAACCTACGCCTCCTGGGTTCAAGCAATTCCCCTGCCTCAGACTCCCAAGTAGTTGGGATTACAGGTGCATGCCACCACACCTGGCTAATTTTTTGTGCTTTTAGTAGAGACAGGGTTTCACCATGTTGGCCAGGGTGGTCTCAAATTCCTGATCTCAGATGATCTACCCGCCTTGGCCTCCAAAAGTGCTGGGATTACAGGCATGAGCCACAGTGTCCAGCCCCAATAAGTAATTTTTTAACCCTTGCCCTGCTTACTCCACTTTTGGAGTCCCCAGTGTGATCTTTATGTCCATGTGTACCCATTATTTAGCTATTGCTTATACTTGAGAATACATGGAGTTGGACTTTTGATTTCTGAGTTACTTTGTTTAGGATAATGGCCTCCATTTTCATCTATGTTGCTGCAAAGGGTATGAGTTCATTCTTCTATGGCTGTATAGTATTCCATTACACTTGCTTTATCCATTCCACCATTTACAGACATTTAAGTTGATTCCATGACTCTGCTATTATGAACAGTGCTGCGATAAATATATAAGTGCATGTGTCTTTTTGATAAAACAATTTCTATTTCTTTAGGTAGAGAGTAGCAGGATTGTTGGGTCAAATGCTGGTTCTATATCTAGTTCCCTGAGAAATCTTCATATGGTTTTCTGTAGGAGTTGAACTAATTTAAATTACCACCAACAATGTGTAAGAGTTCACTTTTCTGTGCATCCTTGCCAACGTCTGCTACCTTTGTGACTTTTTAATAATAGCCATTCTGACTGGTGTGGATGGTATCTATTGTGCTTTTGATACGCATTTCTCTGATGATTAGTAATGTCTCCTTTTGAAATGTGTTTGTTCATGTCCTTTGCTTATTTTTTAACAGGGCTTTTTTCTTGTTAATTTGCTTAAGTTCCTCATAGATTCTAGATATTAGGCCTTTGTTGGAGTGATAGTTTGCGAATCTTTTCTCTCATTCCGTACATTGTCTGTTTGTTATGTTGATTATTTCTTTTGCTTTGAAGAAACTCTTTAGTTGAATTAAGTCCTATTTGTCTATTTTTGTTTTGTTGCATTTGTTTTTGGGGTCTTCCTCACGAATTCTTTGCCTAGGCCAATGCCCAAAAGAGTTTTTCCAAGCTTTTTTTCTAACATTTTTACTTTGAGGTCTTATATTTAAATGTTTAATCCATTTTGATTTAGTTTTTGTATGTGGTGAGAGATAGGGATCCAGTTTCATTCTTCTGCATATGGCTAGCCAGTTTTCCTAGCACCACCTATTGAATAAGATGGCCTTTCACTATTTATTTTTGTTGACTTTGTTGAAGATCAGTTGGTTGTAGGTGTGTGGCTTTATTTCTGGGTTTTCTATTCTGTTGCATAGATCTATGTGTGTTTTTTTCGTACCAGTATCATGCTGTTTTGGTTACCCTAGTCTTGCAGTATAATTTGAAGTCGGGTAATGTAATGTAATGCCTCTGGCTTTGATCTTTTTGCTGAGGACAGCTTTGGCTATTCAGGCTCATTTTTTGGTTCCATATGAATTTTAGAATAGTTTTTTCCAATTATGTGAAAAATGATATTGGCAATTTGAGAGGAATAATGTTAAACCTGTAGATTACTTTAGGCAGTATGGTCATTTAAACGATACTGATTTTTCCTATTCATAAGCATGGGATATTTTTCCATTTGTTTACGTCATTTCTGATTTCATTCAGCAGTGTTTTCTAATTCTCCTTATAGAGGTCTTTCACCTTCTTGGTTAAATGTATTCCTACATATTTTGTGTTTGTGTGGCTATTGTAAATGGGAATGAGTTCCTTATTTGGTTCTTAGTTTGAGCTTGTTGTCACATAAAAATGCAATTGATTTTTGTGCATTAATTTTGTATCCTAATACACTATTGAAGTTGTTTTTCAGGTCTAGGAGTCTTTCAGAGGGATCTTTAGGATTTTCTAGGTATAAGATCATGTCATCTGTGAACAAAGATAATCTGACCTCCCCTTTTTCAATTGGATGCTTTTATTTATTCTTGCCTGGTTGCTCTGGCTGGGACTTCCAGTACTATGTTGAATAGGAGTGATGAGACTGGGCATCCCTCCTTGTCTTATTCCAGTTTTTAAGGGGACTGCTTTCATCTTTTCTCCATTTAGTATGATGCTGGCTGCAGGTTTGCCACTTTGATCCCGCATTGGTTTCCCTAGAAAATTTTGGACGTAATCCCTTGGGAAAAACCTTCTTTAATATCTGATGGATAAAAATAGTTACATGTTTCTTAAATTTGTATTTGTGCCATCTATTTTTCAATTTTTTCCCAGTGACTGGTCACATACTTTTCTCTCTTTTAATTTTCTGTTTAAGAAATTGTCTTTGTAAAAGTTAATTGATATTAAAGGTTGTCTTTGTGTGCAAAGCTCTTAGCCTTTTATTTAATTTTTAAATTAAAAAAATTATAAATTTCCAAGTTTTATGAACTCAAATACTCTCTCTACATATATTTAAGAAAATACAGAAAGAGAGAGGGAGAGAGAAAGTCAAATAATATCTTTGTTATTGAGAATACCTCTAATATCTTATCATTAGGGAACTTGATTTCACTGCTTTATTTTGCAGGTTTTATTTATCTTTGGGTAGTTTCTAAGATAAATTAAAGAGCAGAGAGTCAAATCACTGTTTAAGAAAACCAGATATTTTACTAAATATTAAGTTTTATTAGTTATTTTAAGAATACAGGTAATCACAAGGCATAGGAAATGCGGGAAAAATCAATACTGTGTTGTCAGATCCTTCTTTTTGCCACATCACTATACACTGGTATGGAATAACATGTGAGATCTGTAAGCTGTGCATGCTTACTTAGGAGAGAGAGAGTTTGCCTTAGTCCATTTGGGCTGTTATAAAATATGCCATAGATTGGTTAGCCTACAAACAACAAAAACTAATTTCTCACAATTCTGGAAACTGGGAAATCCAAGATCAAGGTACTAGCATATTGGATGTCTGGGAGAGCCAGCTTTCTGTTTGTAGATGGTACCTTCTCACTGTTTCCTCATATGGTGGAACATTTAAGTAAGCTCCCCTGGGCCTATTTTATAAGGGCACTAATATCATTTGTGAGGGCTCTGCCCTCATGACTTAATCACCTCTCCAGAGGTCTCATCTCCTAATACCATTACATTGGTGGTGGTTGGGGGTGGGATGGAGGGGATGGGGAAGATAATTTCAACATATAAATATGGGGGGAACACAAGCATTCAGACCATAGCAGAGCTGTTTTGATTTTTAAGTATTTCCATTTTATACTCTGATAGTCACGTAGCTTATATGACATTTTCTTAGGAGCCATATGGCATAGATCCATTGATACAAGTTTTGTTTACCAGATACAAACTTAAAAAGACCATGCACATTTTGCTAAAGTACTCCAGATATTAGGACTCTCCTTCTAAAATATACCATCATTGTCTTTTAAAGGAGTCCTATCATTAGCACGTTTTCAAGAAATGTTGACTGTGTTGACTGTTCTTTTTCTCCAGCCACATAAGTGCATTGCGGAATTAATCCTTGAGATCGGTCGGGCGCAGTGGCTCATGCCTGTAATCCCAGCACTTTGGGAGGCTGAGGCAGGTGGATCACGAGGTCAGGAGTTCAAGAGCAAGCTTAGAGATGGTGAAATCCCGTCTGTACTAAAAATACAAAAATTGGCCAGACATGGTGGTGGGTGCCTGTAATCCCAGCTACTTGGGAGGCTGAGGCAGGGAATTGCTTGAATCTGAGAGGCAGAGTTTGCAGTGAGCTGAAATGGTGCCAATGCACTCCAGCATGAGCAACATAGAGAGACTGTCTCAAAAAAAAAAAAAAAAAAAAAAAAAAAAAAAAAAAAAAAAAAAAAAAATTCCTTGAGATGACCATAGCCCTGTCCAACACCTTGACAGACACTTTTTGAGAAACTCAGCCAAAGGAATCACAGCCAAGTTGTGCTCAGATTCTGATCTACAGAAAAGATGGGATAATAAATTGGACTAAGTGGCTAAGTGTTGAGGTAAGTTTTTACATAGCAATAAGTAACTGATACATATTTTGGTACCTAGAAGTAAGAGTGTTGCTGTACAAATATGTCAGTGGCTAAAAATGTGGGAGTGGTTTTCTATCCAGGCAAAAGAAAGAGGCTGAAGTTATTCTGAGGAGCTCATTAGAGAAAGCCCAAATTGCCTTGAAGAAACCGTTAGCAGAAATTTGGACTTTAAAGATGCTGTCAGGGAGATCTCAAAAGCAAGTTACCAAGATGTTATTGGAAATTGGAGGACAGGGGAATCTTTGGTATGCAGTGGCAGAAAGTTTACCAACACCATCCCCTGCAGGAATGTGAAATGTAGAAAGTGTGTCTAATGAACGGTACGATGTAGCTAAGAAGCTTTTCGAGCAACATGCCGAAGGTGCTGCCTGATTTCTTCTTTCTGTCTATTGTAAGGGGAGCATGACATTGAGAGAAGGACTGTTTAAAATAAGGAGCCAAAAATTGACTGTTTGGGAAATTTTTGACCTCTTTAATTTGCAAATGATGCTAAAATTAAGATGTATCTTCTGATTAATTTCAGGGTATTACTAAAAAAGCATGACCTAGAGATGAATCTGAGAGTGTGACTGTAACATCTTTGGGCAAGCTGTCAGAAAGATCAATGGCAGTTCTTCAGAGGAGTATTTGGTCACACAAAAGACATTATAAAGAGAAGTTTAAGGACTTTTATTTAAGACATTTGTGAGCATGGTTTTTGTCTACTGGAATAAACCCCAATAAGATTCACAGGAGGCCCACAAGGTGACAGTACTCAGTGAAAAGAGATTGGTGGCCTCCCTTATGCCCCCACAATTATACTGCCAGTAAGCAATATGAGAAAATTACTCAGCTGAGAACCAATGTTACCCTTCATGAAAAAGAAATGACTCAGGTGGCAGATCTAAAAGTCCAGATAGAGATGCAGAGAGTCAATGAAGATTATGAGACCTAAGGAAGGAACTTGCAACATGTGCCAATCGCTATGGACCAGTGATTCACGTTTTGTTCCCATTTTTCTTCTAGTTTCTTCCTCGCTTTGGGACAGGAATAGGAAGACAGTGGTAAGAAAGGAATTGGGAGTTCAAGAATCCACTAACTACAACATATATAACAATATGTTGACTAAAGGAAACTAGACACAAAAGGCTGTATGCTGTTATCATTCTATTTACATGGAATTTAAACACTACCAAGAGAAACTTACTGTTGTTTGATTTCAGGATAATAGTTATCCTTGGGAGTGGAAGGGATAATAATTGCACTGTATTGTATGAGGGCTGCTTCTGCTTTTTCATCTATATGCTGAGTACATGAGTATGTTCATTTTATGAAACTATAAACTAATAGGTATTTTCACTTTGTCAACTGTAGGCTAACACTTCCTGCATGTTTGCAAATCTAAGTTATAGCTCAGTAAGTTTATGTAAGAAAAATAAAGATTTTAATTATAATATATAATAAATAATAATACAGACAAAAAGAGGTGAGAATTTCTTTAGGAAATATTTTAAAGGTTAGGTTTAACATAAGCTAGGAGAAAGAACAGATTTTATTTTAAAATTATTTCTTGGAGTAATTATCTCATAGATGAAATAAAATATTATATAACTTATACATACATGATCTTGCTAAGATTTAAAACAAAATGCTCATAGATTGTATTATTTAAGACATTTTTTGGTTGCAATTACCTTAAGCTAAAAAGGGACTTTATTGTTGTGACAGTTGGTTAGTAACAATCCTTGGATTAGCTCCCTGAATCAAGAAGAATGCTGAAAGAATCAGAATCTCTCTTCTCTCCTTTTTTTTTTTTTTTTTTTTTTTTTTTCCATCTCTTATTTGTTCTTGTTTTACTTTGGCTTTATTTTTGCAAATAGCCACTGTGGTTGAATGTTTGTGTCCTGATTGTCCCACCCCTAAGAAATTCCTGTGTTGATATCTTTAGCCCTAAGGTGATGGTATAGGAGATGGAGCCCTTGGGAGGTGAATAGATCATGAGGGTGGAGCTCTCATGAATGGGATTAGTGCTCTTATACCTGCAAGAGGTTGCTCATTCCTTTCATAATGTGAAAACACAGCAAGAAGGAGCATTTTGAGGAAGTGGGACCTCACGAGATACTGAGTATGCTGGTGCCGTATTTTGAACGTCCCGGCCTCCAGAAATGTAAGAAATAAATTTCTTCTTTTTTTTTTTAAGTCACACAGGTTATGATGTTTTATTCCAGCAGCCCAAACTAAGACACAGATTTATTTCCTGTAGTGGAAGAGACAGCTTTTCACTATTAATATGAAATATCTTTCTCTGTGCCTTGGTTTCTTTATCTGTAAAACAGGGATTAGGTTCTCAGCTTATAAGGTTTTTGTGAAAATTGGATGGGTTGTTCAAGTGTTCAAAACAGTGCCTGCACATAGTAAAACTTGGTTTGGCTATCCAGCCTGGACTTCTCCCTTGAATCTAGTCTCATATATCTAATTGCCTGTTTGAGATCTTTATCTAGATGCCTAAAAGGTGTATTACATTTAACATTTCCAAAACTGAGGTCCTGGTGTTCTCTCCACACCTGCTTTTCTCACATTTTTCCAATATCAGTATACTTTGTTTTTCTAGTTACTCAGGCCAAACATCATTCTAGACTATCGTCTTTCTCCCAAATCCCACATCATATTTATTTAGCAAATCATGTCAGTTTGATTACTACTGTTGGATAGAACTTTCTATATTGATGGAAAAGATCTATATTTGTGCTGTCCAATATGGTAGTGTGACTTGATGTGGCTACTGAGTCTTCAAAATGTAGCTAACATAAATGAGCAACTAATTTTTTAATTTAATTTTTAGTAAACTAAAGTTAATGCAATTGATAAAGCCCACAGTTCCCTGTTTACTGAGGCACCCTGGGGTGCCACAGTGAACTCATATAGGTGCCATGGTATATTTTACATTTTCATAGAAACACAGAAACATTAAACATCTCTTGGACATTATCTAAACTACTTGCTTAAGAGAGTTTAAAGTTCCAAAATCAGATTATGACACAGTCTTCTCAATGATCTTATATCTTTTTGAGCTTAGATTTTCCATTATTATCTCCAACAAAAGCCAAATATTGTTAGAAAATTAGCATGAAATAGGAAATAAGGTTGACATTGTCCAATTAGATTTCAAAGATTAAGAAGTTGTGTAGTACCTAACTGATACACGTAACCCATTATCAAGTGTTGTTTAAAGGTAAAATAAAAATATTAATTTTTCTTTTAA
Source organism: Rhinopithecus roxellana (assembly GCF_007565055.1). Taxonomy (NCBI): domain Eukaryota; kingdom Metazoa; phylum Chordata; class Mammalia; order Primates; family Cercopithecidae; genus Rhinopithecus; species Rhinopithecus roxellana. Next base: position 62,103,806 of record NC_044550.1, read on the forward strand.
TTTATGTTTAACATTGTTTTTCAAATGTCTACTAAGTTGTTGGGGTATTAAAGATTATTACGTTGTGTAGCCCTAACCACTTGATAAATGAAATGGTTAGAGATTTTTGGCCTGGGGACATTGAAAATGTTACTTAGATATTATAAAAGAGTGCTATAAACTGAGAAAATATAGGAGTCTGTGGAGTTAGATTATTTGTTTTCTATTTTGGTTTTTATTATTTACTGAAATTCTGCTTTTAATTTTTATAACTCTAGGAAACACTGTAGGAGAATGGTGCAACGAAGTTCCCAATGCTATAAAAATTAGTTATAAAAGTGAATTTGTGGTTCTGGTCTGAGCCACTGTTTTATTTGTTTACCACCAATAGAACTTGGAAACAATATTAAATTTGGATTAGTAACAAATGATGATCAAAAATTATTTAAAAAATACAGTGAGGTTTTGGTTTCAGGAGAACTTCAAAACAGTTTTAAAACCCTTTGGATGTGACAAAACCCAATTGAATACTGCCAAGACACTCTTTCTAATTTTTTCAGCTCTTTTGTATTTGTGAAGAAATTTAATCCTTATGTTACTGATTTATTTACACTTAACTCATCAAAATGTTTGGTACGTGCTACAGCATTTGATATCCGAAGAGTTTTATGTGATTTTACATCTGGGAATTCTAAAGTTTTATAAGTAATTTTTAACTTTTTTAGAAAGGATGTGGAACTAGAACCTTAAATTTGACTTTACTTTGGTATAGTTTGGAAACAAAGGGGTAGTGGACTAATGAAATGATTTTGACTGTCCCTCTTGAAACACTCTTGTAAGCTGTTTCAGCATGGTAGATTTGAGTTATCCTTAATGAAATATTATTTCAGTAACTGAAAAACTGAGTAATAGCAAAATATTTTATGTATTTTCTTTTACTGAAAATATTCTCATTCTGAAAATGAAAAATTAAATTTTAATCATTTTGCAATCTCTCTTTAACACAGCAAGCCATATTGGTTAATTAATTATCTTATTTTTCATTGGCAAAACTGTCAAAATCAACATAATAGCCTCAGTCACAGTATTTTGAGTGTAATAAATTCTATCTTTACCCTTGAGAATGTGTCTTGCAGCAACCAACCGTTAACGTGTTAAAAAACAAAAGCTTTAAAAAATGCGTTATATCATGTCTACAAAAGGCAAATGTTTTCTAATCACACTGTGTTGTTTTGCCTAACTTTTAAATGGCCTTGACATAAGGCATTTATGAAATGAAATTAAACTCTAAGCAAATACTAAATGTGAATAATCTTATTTATATTTAACATTTAGCTCACTAAAACACAATGTGTGGTTCTCTTTGACACACAAAGATAATGTGGTATCATTAGGACACTTACTGGTTTGAATCATATGAAGTGGCCACTATTAAGAAAAAATGTGTTCAGTTATAGGCAATTTCTATGACTGAACTGTGTCTGGTTACGAGCATGTCACTATGGAAAGTACTGTTTCCAGAGGAATCATCTTTTCAGGAAAACCTAGTTTTCTTGTTTTGAAAAAAGCTGTTTATATCACTATCATATTTTTTCTACTATAAACCTTTTCTTAATCTGGAAACAAACTTCAAATCTTAGTTGTTTGAGTCCAACAGTCAGGAGAGCCAGGTACTGAGATTATAACCCTGAATCTCAGTGGATTACACATAATAAATTTAAATTTCACTCATAGTACTTGTCTGCTCTACGTCTGTTGTCTTCATTGCAGGACTCAAGGTGATGACACACTGACAGTTATGGAGACAGAGAAAAAAGGGAATGCAATGAAGAAGAAGCTGGCTCCTAAAACTTCTGTTGAAAGTTTTAAGATAGTTCACTTGTGCTCACATTTCATTGGTCAGAGCAGATTGTAGCAAACCACATCTACAAAAGTGAAGAAACACAATTCTGCCAGGTGCTCCAGAAGGTAGAGAACAGAATATTGGTAAACAAATCTAATGACTACAGTACTGGCACTTGAAGATAGAGCTCTTGGATTATGTAAGATCCACCACAGAACCTAAACCTTCAGGAGCCTGGAGTTACTCCAAATTCAACTAATGAAGGCTCATAACCTATTAACATGAGTACTGGAGATATACAAATTCATTATGCATAAAATATTGCAAAGGCAGTGAAAAAATATTGTGTAGTATGGAGAAAGAAAATTAGTACCACTATCTTATTTGGATGAACTAACTTTGAGGTGTCAACCTAAGTAACAGAGAGAGGCTCCCTAAAAGAAAATGATATTTATTCAAAGAATAAGCTATTGCAATGGAGATGTGTATTTCATAGTAAACTATATGCATGCTCAGGGAAGTAAAGTAAGACAAAAGATTTTAAAGGAAAAATGAGGAGGGTAACATAATTGTTTTGAGATAACTATTCTTGGCTATAAGAACCAATAACAAGGGCGGCACCAATTCAAGTTTGAACAGGCAATTGTTGGGCAGATGTTTTGCCAAAGTATGTTTTGTGTTTGGTTGTGATGGCCTTTGTGCAATGTTGTTGATACGGTTTGGCTGTGTCCTCACCTAAATCTCACCTTGAATTGTAATAATCCCCCTGTGTGAAGGGCGGGGCCAGGTGGAGATAATAGAATAATGGGGGCAATTTCCCCCAAACTGTTCTCCCGGTAGTAAGTCTCAGGGGATCTGATGGTTTCATAAATGGGAGTTCCCCTGAACAAGCTCTTTTGCCTGACGTCATGTAAGATGAGACTTTGCTCCTCTTTCACCTTCTGCCATGATTGTGAGGCCTCCCCAGCCATGTGGAACTGTCAGTCAATTAAACATTTTTTGCTTTATAAATTACCCAGTCTCTGGTATGTCTTTATTAGCAGCGTGAGAACAGACTAATACAGTTGTGGGTTTTGAAGAATTTTTTGTGACAGTTTTTGTTGTCAATCATGCATGAGACTCCTTTCTTCATGGCCTTTCATGGATCTATTTGCCAGGATATTTTAAACACAAGTGACTCAATTTTTATTCTGGTAACTTTCACATAGGTTTAGATTTTGTTAACATATTCTGCCGTAAGAGTGGACCCTATAAAACAATGGATATAATCTGAACCTGAGTCAGATTTGACTGCTTCATGGAGCCCAATTGAGTTTTGACTATGGCTTGACATTATGTTTACCCCAAATAGTCAATTGGATGATATCGATTCAGTCAAGACTGGGGGAAAAATAAGCCCATTGTTTAGTTTTTGGGGACTTGTATGTTTGTATGGACACACTCTCACATATATTTTCTTTTTTTTTTTCTTATCTTTTATTTCTAGTGTATGATATCAGCATACAACATAGCCAGGGATAACGGACACCACCACAGAGTTTGTCATTTTATTTTGTAAGGAAGTAGATTATATACACAAGTGATCAAAAACTCTCATGCTAGTAAGAAGAAATTCTTTAAAGAAATAAATTTTTAAATGAGGCAAAATTTTCAAGAAAAAAACAAATTTTTATAATAAAAAGAAAGTAAACCAGCATATATAGGACTGTTCTTAAGAAGTAAAGATTCAAAAAGATATATTTAATGGTAGAACATTCAACTTCTTTAAGTTAACCAACTCAAATAATTTTGAAGTAACCATTAAGATCACATTTAAGACTCAAATGAGCATCAATATTGTAATAATCTAGTACTTTAAATAATTTATTTTCTACTTTTTTAGGTCAGAAACAGTGGCAGCATCATTAACTGCTCCCAGTTACCAAAGGAGTTATCAAAGGACAAAAAGACTAAATCTATGCTAAACCCAAGATATTACAGGAAATATTCTCTAACATATCGCTTATCTTTGCTTGATTTAAAAGACATCTGATATTGCTGTAATAGGCTGGAAAGCTAACCCATTAGAAAGGAATGTGGAACTTTTGCTTAGAGACCACCTTGCTGCCATGAACAGATTACAAAATTAGTCTGGCAAGAAACAGGGAAAGCTCAGCTTCACTGAATCTCCATGTGAAATGGTCTAGCTAGCTTTATTCACTGAGATCTGACATATTCATTTTTTTCCTGGGGTGTTATTTTTATTTTAAATGTAACTACTCTATTTTCAAAAGAAAGATAAAACATTATGATGGCACCACACAACAAAGGAACCATTCAATTACTAGGTATTCAATATAAAATAGTGCGGTAAATATATTCTTAAAGTAAATGCAATGTTGACTGCATATTACAAGGTAACCAATGTGATTTTTATGGAAGCACTTCTTCCTTTAATTAACCTATAATGTATTAATGGCTGGTATTTTGACACTTTTTCCTTCATAGTTTAACCTTTTACCAAATAAGTTTTGATAGTTTTTAAGCAAACTGTTATTTTCCATGATCAAGTCTCTGCCTACTTGTTGGGCCCAGAAATATTTTTATATTTCCTCCATTTCCTTTCAACTTTTTCCTTGGCACTTACCATTGTATCATCCTGTTCTCCAGATGGTAGGTCCTTGCCTATGAGCCATGGATCAAATATTCCGATATTAACTTTTCTACATCCTTCCCATAATATATGTCTTTATCCACAATGTTTTACGGAGCCCACCCTAGGCACTGTGACTTCCATGACACAATTGTCTGGTGATACTGTTTCACTTCAAAGGCCCAAATCAATCCCTTTCTCATTTGCTGCCTACAAGTTCCAATTTTCACACTTCCACTGAGCAGGAAGTCAAATCAACGATTTTACCATCTTATTATTGTATTTATTATTTTTACATTGACATTCCCTTCAAACAGCTTTAAGGTGCCTAAAATGCCAACAGGATCTCAACCAACTTTTCTGTATTTACCTGTGTGGTGTAATTCATCTATTATTCAGAAAATGCTCCCCTGCCCTCACTCAGTTTATTTTTTTCGTGTTCTATAATTTGTGCTGTTTTAAACATTTCTTAACTAAATCGTTAAAAGTTGAATTTAGTAAGATAGTTGAAAAGAAATGATCTATCTAATTTTAAAAATTATTTTCTGTAAGGTTTTTATCAAGTAGAAAAAGACTTAATGCTTACATAGGTTCATGATTTATTTCTTACCATAGTATTTTTTAACACTAAGAAAAAATTGTTAACTTTATTAGGAAGGATGAAAAGATTTAGATTTTATGTACTTGCTTTGGTTTTAACCTTTCAATAAACAACATGTATCCTCTTTATCATAGTGCTTTTGCTTTAAGAAAAAGTTTATGTCAAAATTTAATGCTGTCTACTAATTTCTAATGCTCAGTTGCTTAATAGGAATAGTCTTATGAAACCCTCTCCACATAAATTCACGGCTTCATTTATCTTGCACTTGTAACTGAGAATACCTAAGGGTCTTCTGTACTTTTATTAACAACCTCCCATCCCCAAATCTTTGACAACAACTGTGGGCAGTGGCTCTTCACAACAGAAATAAGCTATTATTTTCATTAGGTTAAGCTGGAAGAAGCCTACAACTTATAATGGGAAAAACTCCTTTACTCATACTCTAGGAAAGAATTTTAACGGAGCCAAGACAAGTGTTGTGTTCCTAAAGAAGATTCATTTAAATGGTGAAATCAAGTAAAAGGAATACATATTTATAAAATGTTATGTTTCAGACTTTTGAATGGGTACATATATATTTTCTGTTTTTTCCCCTAATTCTACAGCATGGCTATTCCTTGGTTTAATTAAATATCTTAAACAAATGTGTGCTTGGTTTAAACAATAAGTCACAAAGCTATTTGCCAGCATTATTTTCCAATTGCATCTAGAATCTCTCCATCTTTATGTTAAAACTCATTCCAATGCACAGGCAGGACAAGATTGATGTAATTATTTAAACAGAAACAAAGAGGGTTCTGTTCTTAGTTGCAAATCATGTTGGTGCAAATCCACTGCCCTGGCACTGAGTGATGAGTGCTGCGGAGATAAGAGGTTGTAAGCACCAGAAAGAGTCATTTATGGAGTAATTCCAGGGAACTATAGCAGTACTTCAGATGCACAGCATTCCTTAAAGAAAGAACATTAATAGTAAGTCACACACACAAGTAATTTATGACTAAAAGCAAATAAAATAGTTTACAGATTTTCTCTATTTCCCTTTGAGGTGGAAAATGTTCTGTTCAGTTAACAATAAGAAGAATAAGAGTAAGAACAAAAAAGTAAGGAGAGGAGAAGAGGTCTTAGCGACAACACACAGGATAAAATAAACAAACAGTTTAAGCAATAATTCAGTGGCTACCTAGCTGAGTGAACATCCTTAATTTGATTGAAATTTACTTAGCTGATCTTTCCCACTAATAATCTTAAAGTTATTAACAAAATGCAGCACAACAGTTGATAGTGTTTAGAGTTGAAAAGACTTACTTAAATAGTTACCTGAATGATTGGACAAGTTCCCACATATTAATGGAACTTTAACAAATTCATGATCATGTTAGACTGTACTTTCCTCAAGAGAGTAGTAAATAATACTTCTACTTGAAATGTTTTATTTTCAGAGAAATGCTCTGGGATGAAATTAGATAATATATGTGAAATTTCTGTGCGAATAATAAAGAAGTTTAAGTTCTGTTAAAAACCTTCTATTCAGATCTGTTGATATCTTGAAATTATGACAATCTATATCTTCCTCCCTACTTCTTATTTGCTACTGGCTTAATTTCAAATGTCTTAATTTAAATATTCTCAGATTATCCTTACATATATTTTGAGTGTTCTGTTTCTCCTAAAATGATATAGAAAGCATTTGAAAACACTGCTTGGTAATGTGGGCATATCAAAGCACATAAATTTCCTTAATATAATTTTTAACATATTGATTTTTAATTATTTCCTTACATTTTATTTTATTTTTCCAAGAAACAAATTTCTAATATTTTGGAAAAAGGTTGTTTGTTACTGGCATAATGTTTTTCTCTGAGTTTTGTGTTATGGTCAAGGCATCCCACTCTATGTTAGAGCCCTAACCCCAAATAGTTCTGTCTTTGGAGATAGGACCTTTAAGAGGTGATTAAAGTTACACGAAATCCTAAGGGTGCAGCCCTGCTCCAATAGAATTAATGTGCTTGTTCTTTTTTTTTTTTTTAGATGGAGTTTCGCTCTGGTGTGCAGGCTGGGGTGCAACAATGACTCGATCTCAGCTCACTGCAACCTCTGACTCCTGGGTTCAAGTGACTCTCCTGCCTCAGCCTCCCGAGTAGCTGGGATTACAGGCATGCGCCACCATGCCCAGCTAATTTGTATTTTTAGTAGAGAAGGGGTTTCTTCATGTGGGTCAGGCTGATCTCGAACTGCTGACCTCAGGTGATCCGCCTGCCTTGCCCTCCCAAAGTGCTAGGATTACAGGCGTGAGCCACCACTCTTGGCCCGATGTGCTTGTTCTTATAAGAGATAACACAGAGTTCTCTTTGTCTTTCTCCCTGCCATGTGAAGACATAGCAAGAAGGGCCACCATCTGCAAGTCAGAGAGAGAGAGCACTCACCAGGACCAGAGACAGCTGGCACCTTGTTCTTGGACTTCCAGCCTCAGATCTGTGAGAAATAAATATCTGCCGCTTAAGCCGCCCAATCTCTGGTATTTTGTTATTGCAGCTCAAACAGACTGAGACACTGAGATTAAATAATTTAAAGTGATGTGAAGATAAAAGCATTTGAAAGACTCAGAAATCAATATTTTTTCACTTTCTTTATCACATTGTAATAAATTCTCTCAACTCTTGTTCTCACTGGAAGGATATGAAATATCCTCATAATGTACTTGAATAATTATAATTGTGCAGATATGTTTTGAAAATATCAGATTTCAGGTAAGCATTAACTTTATTATGAAAAAAATTCTTAATTTGTAGCATTTAAACTTTATTCTAGTTATTTACATTTACAAAAAATAATATCCAAGAAATTCTGAGTCTAAATCATTACAGTTGCCACCTTGCCATTTTTGTTGACCAAGTTTATTAATGTATTGGGATTGTAAGGGTAAATTAATCTATTCCACATGAAGTGGGTCCTGATTCAAGTTGGCAAATGTTCAACAGGATTTTTCTTGGAGGCATAGATAGGGTAAGAGTACCAGTAACCATTCAAAATATTCAAGCATTTCTTTTTCAATTATAGCTGTATTCTTTAATTATCACCAAGCACTTTTAGCACTGTGTTTGCTGAAGGAATAGAAAGAACAACATTGCTGACAAATATCACTAGGTTTAGAGTCCATTAATGAGCTGTTCTTAGAAACTAACTGCTTTAAACTTGATCAGCTATGTCTCTTCTGATGATTTAAACATGGCTTTTTAAAGCTTAAAATCAAAACCCGGAGGTATAGTATAAATCACTGAAATGCAAGTTCCCTTAAATTGCATATTAATGGTTTAAAAACATGACATGATTATTCTCTCTGTACTAAAGAACTTGAGAGCCTTTTCCATTTTACTTGTAGATTCTGTTTTTACCTTTGGCTTGTGTCCAGTTAGGCAATGACATACATGAATCATCATCCTCTATAGACAAAGAATTTGCCTAAGCTGGAAAGAGAGATAAATACAGGGATGATGTCATAGACCAGAACTATGTCTAGAAAAAGATGAAGGGGATGATTTCATGTTGCTTTCACATAATTTGACCTAAATATTCTATCAGAAATTTTATTAGATAGTAATATAACCACAACTTTAAAGATAAGAAACTGAAACTTAGAAATACCTAGTTATTCCTCATTAATACTGCTTATTAACGTCGATGCTAGAGTTAAATGTTAAGTCTGTCTGTCTCCAATGCCGATGTTAACTTGCTTCTTTTATATAAACTCTACATGGAAAACGGCCTCCTCGCTAATATGAGCCTAATGTTAGTAAGCATTCTGCAACCAGATAGCAGGTCCCTGGGAATGTGGCAAAATGCATATATTTAAAAAAAAAAAAAATACATGTTCGGTAAAATTAACAGAAAGAAAAAAACTCTTATCATCTCTTTTTTATGGCCATTTCATTTCAAGTCTTCTAGTATTTTCGTCCCTAGCTACTTGCAGCATAATTAGACAGCTTAGATATGGGAGCAGATCTGCCAGCTTGGGTATGTTGACTTCCAGGAAAACTGACCCAGCTTCAGCCGATGAAATGCATTAAGTATGGGGAACAAAATAGTTTCAAGCAAGTTGTCAGTGAGGGTCTGAGATAAAGTAACTGGCTTTCCAGTAGATGGCAGCAAAAGGAAAACATGGAAGACACTGTGCCTGAATATGAGCAGCGAGGTAGAATCAAAACCAGACAGGTGGCAGATTCAAGATCAAAAGGACATGAAATTCAGGACACTAGTCACCAGGTGAGTTGACAATTATGATTAAAGGAGAAAACAAGACCTAATAGGAAAATGGAACAGTAAGTGTTCACTATCATGGTGATTATGCTTGACCAAATTTCAACAGCAATTGGAGATCAGATTTGAGGATATCTACAGTTACAAAGGTAAATTCAATGTTTAGCAGCAGATAAAAGCATATGTGACTTGAGTCAATACCAAGGCATAAACAGTTATAGCTGATTAAACAACTCTTTGCATAGCGGACACCAAGTGGTAACTGAATACCAAAGTGAGGTACCATCATCACACACAATCTGTAATTACTTTCTTTCCTTAGTTCTTCTGTTGTTCTATCTCCATGTCCTCCACCAATCTAACCATTCTCCTTGACTTTGAATTCTTCTTTCACCATTCTTCTCTCTTTGCACCAGTTCCTCACCATATTCTGTGGTCATCTTGTATTGAAATGTAATTTATCATGATAACAGGCAATTTGGGCAGTAACTAGATAGCCCAGGAGATTCTGTAGTAACTGAACATTGGTAGAAAAAAGATGGATATACTTGCCCTTCTTTGTTCTTCAAATAACGTTCTCTAATTTCATGTCAATGAAACTGTGTTTTAACTGTTACTCAGTGATGAGCCCTTCTGTTAAATCACAGAAATCTTCCTACTATATCAGGAGATGAACTATTAACCTAAACTATATTCTTAAGGGGTAAACATTATCTATCTGTTTAGGAAGCTTCCAGCAATATAAAAGTCTATCCCTTTATTCTTTGTTATTTAGGGTGGTGGGTGGAAGGCATTCAACTGAGAAGAAACCTCCCCAAAATTAATATTCTCTTCTCCATTTATTTAACATGTTTCTGTGTTTGCATTTTAAATATCTGCTTGCCACTTCAGAATGAGTAACACATGATTCTGCAATCATACAGTGCTGATCTAATCCTAGGAAGGTGCATGTAAATTTCATCACAATGTAAAGTGATCAGCTTTACATGGCTGATGTATTTACAGTCATGATTTACAAACATGACACTGACTCTTATCAATATCAATGATATGGAGGAAATCTAGGGCCTTGAATTTCACATTTTCCTCAATGTGAGTGTGTTTTGTTTGTTTTTTGTTTGTTTGTTTTTGGAGGGCCTCCAAATGTTCACATAACATCCACTGAATAGACATTAAATTTCAGATAAAGTAACTGTGACGTTTCCAAACAATTTTTGAGTATTTGATTATAAATACATGAGAAACCCTAAAAATAATAGTTAATTCATTTCAAAAAACTAATGATAAACATATCAGTCCTTTTAATCAAATTCCATGCGAAATTTTTTTAACTATTTGCTATATTCAAATAATAGTAAATCTAGAACATTTAACATATTTTTCGCTTTCATTGATATGCACATACCCTGGTAGAGTTGATTAGTTTCAAGCCTAAATAAACATAGCAACAGTTTTCATACCTTACTGCAGGGATCAACGAACTTTTTTCTATAAAAGGCCAAATAGTAAACATTTCATCTCTGTGAGACATACAGCCTCTGTTGCAATTACTTAACTCTACAGTTGTAGTATGAACAGCAGCCACAGATAATATGTAAATGATGGACATGTTATATTAGGCTGGTGCAAAAGTAATTGCGGTTTTTGTCGTTACTATTGATTATTTTGCACCAACCTAATAGTGCAATAAATCTATCTTTATGAAATTTAAGCACCAGACTGGATTTGGTCCATAGGCTGACCCCTCCACTAGAGTTTCTATCTCTTACTGTTTTTGACCTTAAATCATTTCTCATAACTTTATCAATGTTATATGCATCTATATAACTTTTATCATCATATGGAATAGTTGTACATATTTGCATCCCTGATGTCTCACTAGGTTTATATAAGTGTTTGTGGTCATCTGGACTACTCTTCTCTTCCAGTTTTACAGATGACAATGTTGGGCCTAATGGTATAGGTATATTTCGAAGAAGGGAAAAACTCTACCTCTCATAACCATTTTTCTTTCTCTCAGTTTTCGCATAAAACAGTCTCTTGGAAGACCAAGACCATTTATAAGGTAATGAAAATGATAAAGGAATAATACAGGGTAGTCACAAGAGAATGGAAAATTCCAGGCAACAGGTTCACATGACTAGCAAAAGGAAACTGTTGACATAGCTGCAGACGTTAAGGGCTGATAAAACCCTGAAAAATAGTGTGGACCAAGCTGGCTAAGACAGACAGGACCCAACATAGGGCTGGATTTGACATAGGCTTCATATAGGACCTCATTATACACTCCGTAACATACAAATCACATACCCACCAGTGCCATGACAGTTCTGGGAACACCCATATTTGGTGGGAAAATGGGTGACACTACAGTTTCAAGAAATCTGTATCTTTTTCCAGGAATCTTCATAAATTTTCCACTTCTTCGGAAGGAGACGGGGCTGACGCTCGCGGGCTGAGGCGCTCGGGTGAGACCATCGCGTCAGCTGAATTCAGCGGAGATGCGACGGCCCCGGGGTGCTGCGACCCGAGGAAAGGAACTAACGGTCACGTCACGGCCAAGATCCAGACCGGCCGGGCGCCTTGGCTCACGCCTGGAACCCAGCACTCTGGGAGGCCGAGGCGGGCGGATCGCCTGAGGTCAGGAGTTCGAGAACAGCCTGGGCAACACGGCGTAACCCCGTCTCTACTAAAAATACGAAAACTGAGCCAGGCGCTGTGGCGGCGCCTGTGGTCCCAGCTACTCGGGAGGCTGAGGCGGGAGAATGGCGGGAACTCGGGAGGCGGAGCTGGCAGGGAGCCGAAATCTCACCACTGCACTCCAGCCTGGGCAACAGCCACTACTCAAGGCTATTGTTTACAGAATAGATGCTGCAGATCGTGAGAAGACAGAAGCTTCCTGAAACGAGCTACATAATCTTCAACAAGAGAAAAACTCCGTCTCAAAAAAAAAAAAAAAAAAAAAAAAAAAAAAAATTGAGACTTGTTTTACCACCCAATGTATTAGTTCATTCTCACATTGCTTTAAAGAACTATCTGAGACTGGGTAATTTATAAAGAAAAGAGGTTTAATTGACTCATGGTTCCGCTGGCTACACGGGAAGCGTGACTGGGGAGGCCTCAGGAAACGCACCACTGTGGCAGAAGGCAAAGGGGAAGCAGGTGCATCCCACAAGGCTGGAGCAGAAGGAAGACAGCAAAGGTGCTACACGCTTTCAAACTCCCCGATCTTGTGGGATCTATCACGAAAACAGCAAGAAGGGATTCCGCCCCCATGATCCAACCACCTCCCACCAAGCCCCCTCCCCCAACACTGGGGATTACGATTCGATGTGAGATTTGGGCGGGAACAGAAATCCAGACCCTATCACCTGGTGTATGGTCTGTCTTGCTGAATATACCACGTAGACCTAAAAGTGTACTTTGCAGTTGCTGAATGTGGTGGTCTACAAATGTCAGTTAGATTGAGGTGGCTGATACAGTGGTTCAAATAATTTGTCCTGATTTTTTTGGTCTAGTTTCTGTATTTACTGCTGAGAAATGGGTGTTAAAGTCTTTTATAATGGCAGAATTTTCATTTATTTTTCATGTATTTTAAGGTGCATACATATTTATAAGTGTGCTATCTTCCCGAATGGCCCTTTTTACAATTATAAAATGCTCCTATTTGTAAAAAAAAAAAAAAAAAAGAAAAAAGAAAAAAAAATTTCCACTTCTTCGTTTAAAAAAAAAACACATAAAGGTAGCAGCCACAAACCCCCTTTCGCATGCGTGTCTCTCTCTTGACTATGCCTGCATTCCGTTTTCTTGAGGGTCACTTTGCAATAAATCTCCATACTTTTGCTATTTTCTGACGGATCCTTGAATTCATTCTCGTGACATGTCAAGAGCCTGGACTGCTGCTGGAATCCAGGTCCCGCCGACGTCTGGGAACCTTCCCTTGGCCACTGGTATCAGAACGTTAGATGAGAGAAGACTTTAGTGGTCATTTAGTGTAAGTTTCTATTTTGCAGATGAAGATATTAGGGTACAAAAATTGAGTGATTTCTCAAACCAATTCAGATACGCAAAGCAAAACAAACAAAACTTCAGAGTTGAAGTTATGCTTTTAACTCTCTGGTATAATGTCCTACTCACAATTCTCAATAATATTTTAAGCAAGAATATAGGAGAAGGAAGTAAAATAGGAGCAGCCTAACACCCTGGCTATTAACAACGCTCAATCAATGTTGTTTCATTCCTCTGCCATGTTCTGAAACTGACTCAAAATAAACTTGCATGTCCCACAACTTTGACAGACGTTGACAATATATATAATGCCTATTATAGGGCAATATATATTTATTAAAGTATAAGGAGCATATTTTGCTGTAATTTTAGCAAGGGAAGCTGCATAGTCATGTCTTAATATAGTAAATCTGTAACAGGAAGCTTTGAGGAGGGGGGAACTAATTCATTTGTGTAAAGCTCCTCGTGATCTCTTCAGGATTTATAATAACCTACCTCTGATCTGCATGTTGGAGAATCGCGTAAGTTGTGAGCAATAAGAACATATCTTTTAGAAAAAGGGAAAATCAGGCTAGTTTTTATTATAGTATGTGCGTGTGTTTCTGTATGTGTGTGTGTGTGTTTTCCCCTGTGAGCTTGTGGAGATGAGCATAGTGTGTGGAATGTGATCTCCAGGAGGGTACCAGAAGCTGGATGTGAGGTTGCTAGGCAATTTTCCCTATTGTTTTAAACAAACTGCACAGGCCTGGCAGCAGCTGTCAGAGTTCCTGGCTCTTAAGAATAACAGAGCTGAAAAACACAAAGAACAAAGTCTTCCACAATAAATGGCAATAAATAACAGGAACTTTCTATGCCAGTAAATGCAGGCACTTGGATGTTAAAGCAATTAATAAGGCTAACAAACACAAGAGGCCATTTGAATTCTATTTGTTGTCAAATACTTCTTCCCCCGGACACTTTAATTGAAATGGTAAGACAATCTGAAAAGAGAATGGTAGTCTGTGATTTTGATAAATTATTCCTTTAAAATCACCATTTTCTTGCTTGTTTATTCTGATTTTATGCATGGAGAATGTCAAATCAGTGACAACAGCATAAACCTTACTCTAAATAAGTTTTGAGGACTTTAAATAGAAACAAATTCTACAATTTAAATGAACAAAACAGTTTGGTCAACTGTATCATCACCACAAGACTCCCTCTACTTAACCCTTTATAAGTGTCAAAAAAATTGCACCAAATTTAGTACAAAAAATTCAACAAATGGCTTTTATTTGCAATTTGAGAGTCGGGAAACACTCACTAAAATAGAATGAGCATTCTGATGAGCCAAGCAGAAGAGGTTGGCTTTATAGGCAGAAAAAGGGCTGCAGAAAGCAGAAACAGAGAACACAAAGCAGACTGGTCATTTCACAGTGAGACTGTTTTTGTAAAGGTGAATGCAGAGGGGACTTCTTTATCCTGCCAGCAAAAACTGACCTGTTTGGGGATTTGGCAACTCTCCCTCTCTCTCTCCTGATTTCTTGGAAGTTCAGATAAACAACATCATTTTGTCTTGGTGATGTGGAACTCCAAGATGAGTATCTCCATTTTGGTTTGGTCTGTTGGGCCTATTGCAGGAATTTGGTCCAAACAAATGACCTTCCTATAAATGTTATGTAACATCGCCATAACCATTTTTTCACCCCTCTCCTCCTTTTCATGGAGATGGTTACACAAAGCTACATGTGATGACATTGAATGGAGCTACACACACACACACATACACACAAGGTCATATGTAACTGTTGAGATCTGAATAATCCCTACAGTTGTATCATTGTCCATTTCTTGGTTGTGATAGTGTGCTGTAGTCATATAAGAGATTGTCATCAGAAGAGGCTGCAGTGTGTCTCACTTTTCTGCCTATTGCTTTGCAATCTTCTGTGAATCTAGAATTATTTCAAAATAAAAATTTTAAACAAACTAAACAAGTCATTAATTTTTAGTATTTTGGAATTAAAGCATTTTTTTTCTTTAAAATGAAGCAGTGAATCATAGTTTCTACCTATATGTGAACAATTTTCTTTCTTTCAATTGATGCTTGCTTGATCATCCATTACGAAACAATTTGAAAGGGTAACTCAGACATCTCCTGGTAACTGATTTTACTGACATATTGCTGGGCTGAAAGTTATTTGAAGGAAGGTTCTTTTTAAAAGATTCTATTTATGGAGTCTACACTACTGGGAAATCTAAAATTAAGAATTGTTCTTAATAGAAACAATGAGTTTTCACACTCAGAATGTTGACTCTTCAAACCAAATTCTTTGAGACAGTGGTTTTCAAAGCGTGTGTAAATATGTATGTGTTTTAACCTTTTATTTTGAAATAAATACAGGTTAACCAGAAGTTGCAAAGGTAGTACATAGAGGGTCCATATACCTTTCACTAAATCCTCTAGTAATTACATCTTGTATAACTACAGTCAAAATAAAAACCAGGAATTTACATTGGTACAATGTGTAAGTGTACAGCTGACCCTCAGTGACATGAGTTTCAACTGCAAGGGTCCACTTACATGTGAATTTTTTTCACTCAAAGGCTGATAGAAAGTACAGTATTCATGGGATAAGAAATCCATGCATAGAGACAGCCATGTTTTCACAGAGCTGCCTGTGGGACTTGAGTGTGCATGGATTTTAGTATGGGGGCAGCGCAGACTGAAACTAACCTAATCCCCTGTGTATACCAAGTAACAACTGTAGTTCAATGCCACTTTAATACGCAAAAAGATCTTTTAAATCCCACCTCAATCAAGATTCAGAACTATTCCATCACCCCAAAGATCTGATGTGAACATTTTACCACTTCAAATGAGGTAAAGAAACTTCAGCCGGGCGTGGTGGCTAACGCCTGTAATCCCAGCACTTTGGGAAGCTGTGGGTGGGGGTGGATCATTTGAGTCAGGAGTTTGAGACCAGCCTGGCAAACATGGTGAACCCCGTCTCTACCGAAAATACAAAAATTAGCCCGGCATAGTGGTGGGCGCCAGTACTCCCAGCTACTCGAGAGGCCAAGGCAGGAGAATTGCTCGAACTGCCTCAGGAGGGAGGCAGAGATTGCAGTGAGCCGAGATCACTCCACCACTCCACTGCATTCCAGCCAAGGTGACAAGTTTCAAAAAAAAAAAAAAAAAAAAAAAAAAAAAAAAAAAGAAAGAAAAGAAAAGACAGAAAGAAAAAAGAAACTTCGCTTCCTTTTAAATTCCTCAATCCTCCACTGTTTATAATATCATTGTCTTAAACATTTCTTGGCATATATTGACCTCCACTTCATACAATGCTATACTTTTTACTCTTTCAAAAATAATTGAGAAAACTCAAGAAGAGACGGAAAATGTATTCACATTTGCTCTGCCCATTATTCTTCCTTAATGTTTTAAGGTGCTTTTTTTAATTTCCTTTCTGTCTAGAGAACTTTATTTTGCCATCCTTAGGTTTACTGGCAATAAACTCTCAGTTCTCCTTCAACTTAGACTGCCTCAGTCTCCCCTTCATTCCTAAAGGGTCTTTTTGTTGGATATAAAATTTAGAGTTGATAATTCTTTTCTTTCAGCACTTCAAAAACATTGTGTAACTTTTCTTCTGGCCTCCAGGTTTTCTGATAAAGAACACACTGTCATTTGAATTGTTTGGTTTTTTCTTTTAGGTAAAGTATGTTTTTTCTTGCTGCTCAAGATTACTTCTTTTTCTTTACTTTTAAGAAGTTTTATCATGATGTGTCTTGGTGTGACTGCCCTCTTAGGATAACATCTATATTTACTTTTGAAATGCTATCCATGAAATCCAAACATATAATAAGAAAAAGTCATTAAAACTTCTAAGTTCAAAAAGCATGCTGTATGTTACAAAACTCTAGTTTTATCCATTTATTGTATTTCTTATATTTCTGACTTCACACAGATTTACACATAGCTTTTTAGCCTTTTGTTCCAGTTTGTGGTTAGAAAGTTAAAATGAAAGGTTAAATACTGAAGTATAACTTATTTGGTACGAACAAAAACATTCCATCATAGGTTTCCTTATATTTCCATGGAATCGGGATTATCTTTTCTTACTTCAAAGCAATCAGCCTGTCAGATCAGACCCTTTTTTCTGTATTTTTTGTTGTTGTTGTTGTTCTTAGTTTCTTCCCTCTGCTAGAGATGAGCAGATAATTCAACCTGCAATATAACATGCGTAAGAAAGTGTGGAATTATTTTAAGCTATTCCCTACCCTGCCACCACCACTCTTAAAAATTAAATATAACGGCCGGGCGCGGTGGCTCAAGCCTGTAATCCCAGCACTTTGGGAGGCCGAGACGGGCGGATCACGAGGTCAGGAGATCGAGACCATCCTGGCTAACCCGGTGAAACCCCGTCTCTACTAAAAAATACAAAAAACTAGCCCGGCGAGGTGGCGGGTGCCTGTAGTCCCAGCTACTCCGGAGGCTGAGGCAGGAGAATGGCGTAAACCTGGGAGGCGGAGCTTGCAGTGAGCTGAGATTCGGCCACTGCACTCCAGCCTGGGCGACAGAGCGAGACTCTGTCTCAAAAAAAAAAAAAAAAAAAAAAAAGAAAGAAATTAAATATAACATGTAGAGTCCTGAAACAGAGTAGTTTGTTTTTGTTTTTGTTTTCTGCAATACGGAGAATTTTCATGTAAATTATAAAAGGAAAACTTGATTTTTAAAGTTCCATTGAATGACTCATGCTTGAGTAGTTGAATGATAATTTGAAAAAGGCTCAATGCACTACAGTATATTGTTTGCATAGAGAGTGAAAGCTATATGAAGTATTTATATATATATATATCTTTTCAGAAAAATCTTACTATAAACTTAGATGATGTTCAAAACTGCTAGTCTACATTATAACGTGTGTTTTTTTGTTTGTTTTGTTATTTGTTATTTTTTATTTTTTTGAGTTGGAGTCTCACTCTGTGGCCCAGCTGGAGTGCAGTGGCACGATCTCCACTCACTGCAAGCTCCACTTCCCAGATTCACGCCATTCTCCTGCCTCAGCCTCCTGAGTAGCTGGAACTACAGGCACCCATCACCATGCCAGGCTAATTTTTGGTATTTTTAGTGGAGAGGGGGTTTCACCGTATTAGCCAGTACGGTCTCGATCTCCTGACCTTGTGATCCACCCTCCTCGGCCTCCCAAAGTGCTGGAATTAAGGCAGAAAATGGCCAATCTACACTGAATTAGTATGTAAGCAATATCATAATTGCTGCAGAATGATGAATAAATACTTTCATCGAGGATAAGGATGGAGTACCTTCTGAAGTTTGTCAATAAGAAAATTTCAATACAGGTAAATGTAATTTCCAAATATGTTATTAGGATCTTACATAATGTTTGAGAATACCGCATGCTCTTCTATGAATAATAGAGTGTCACTGATCCTCAAATCAGTTATCTGAATGTTAAGGTAAAACTTTGAAGAGTTTTCCAAAAACTATTATCTACACAATTTAATTTTGGAGACACACTGTGTACTAGGTTTGAAGAACTCATTTTTCCCCTTAAGATTTATAAGGTCTAAAATATTAGATTTTTTTCCCAGTGAATGAATTACAATGTAATTTTTCTATATTTTCCATTACATTTGACTCAAGGTGAGAAGAAACAGAAAAGCATAATGAGAGCTAAGTGCTAGGTGCCAGGTGCTGTTTCAAATATATTATGAGTAATGAATCATTTAATCTTCAAAATTGACTTGTGGGATATGTTATCATACTCATTTACAAGAGGAGAAAATAGAGATACCAAGAAGTACTAATAGCTAATGAGCCAATTTTTAAATCCAGGTATCTGAATCCAGAGCCTGCACTTTTAGCTGTAATGCTGTGCAGAGAGAAAGGAATATAAACATTAGAACTGTTAGAACAGGTAATTTTACTTGCATTTACCGTTTACCTCTTTGTACAGTCTAGAGCAGATAACCACGTAATATTCTTATCGATTATGAATAAAAATGCCTCATTGAAAAGTTGTAAAGATTAAAGACATGTTAATCAAAACTTCTGGCACTACTTAAAGGTGAAGAATTAGTAACTCTTATTATGCTATTGCAACATTTTCTTTCTAAATATACAACGTTGATTTTTGTTTGAGTCTCTTCCCTCCTTCTAAGTGTAATCAACACTTCTCTGAAATACTGGACTGAAACACACTCCTTCTCCCCAACAGATCCTAATGCTTGCCACCCCGGTCCCACACGTCTCTTCCTATCTCCATCTTTGGCTAGTTCTCCCCAAGAGCCTCATATCTGACATGTGCATGTCATACTTTATCAACAGCCTTCCAATATAAGCCCTGTACTTTTGTCATCTTAAATGAGTAAAACATGTTGAGCTCCTTTGTCACTTTATGGTTCTGTTCTTGTTGTTTTCTCTGTCTGGAATGTGTCTCTCCTGTTTCCTCTCTACCTGTTCAAATATTCAAAACTAAAGGTTTACTTGAAACCCTGTCTATTTAACAAAAACTTCCTGTCTATTCCCTTTGACAATATAACTCAGTATCCTTTTCTAAAGACCAACAGAAGGGCTCTTAAACCCCATTAGGCGGGACAATTGTGTTTCCTCTGAGTATCTGGTCTCCTTTTAAGTTACTCATACTGCCAATCATATAGGCACAGGTTTTGTGTCTATGTTTACCTTGTTATTAGAAACTCCAAACGTGAATCTGTGGTCCATTTTAGCTGGTATGAAATACTTTCAGGCAGACTACTTACTACTCTAACTTGATACATGTTTCAATTAATTTTGCTGTCCCATATTTACCCTTTTTTATCAGATATCTTTTAATTTTTGCATATATTACAATTTAATGGTAAAGTAAAAGTTTATCTCACAGAAAAGTAATGCTGCAAAAGGAAATTATTGTAAAAAAATTATTGAAAAATAGAGGAAATAGTGTAAAAATGTTAAATTACTTGTAAATAAGCATCTAGAAATAACTACTTCAAATATTTGGATCTGTTTACATTACTTTTTAAAATGAGTTGTTTTTATAATTATTTAAACAATATTTGTGTTAAAATATAATTTTAAATTTGCTTTTGAAAATTAACATGATACTTTTTAGGTCATTAAATATTCTTTTAATATACAATATTTAGCGGTTTCATAATATTTCATATGAATAATCATTATTTAATTGAAGTATTTTTATATAGTTGAACATTTATGCTGTGTTTAATGATTGCCAAGTTACTACTATGATGAAGAGGATTGTGTCAAGCATCTTAATTGCTAAATATTTAACTTCATATTATTAATGTAAATTAATGAAAGTTAAAGTCTCAGTTCATAAGTTACTCATATTTCTAAAGTGATTAATACTTGTTGCCAAATTTCTTTTCAATTTTCTTGTTCCCTGTACAATTGTAGGCGTTGTAGTTCTTTTTATATTTATACTGTATGCATTTCTATAAATATCTTCAATGTCTTTGGAAAAAGATATGTAAATATATGAATGAATATATAAATGAATCGATGGATTTCTTGCTCAAATTTATTTCTCTTCTAAAATCATATATAAATGATATATCTGTTATATTATTTCACAGCTTCGTCTATTCTGTGTATTTTTTCTTAGATCTTGTTTTAGTATTATGTTTGTCTCCTGAAATAGGTTGAAAACTGCCTTTAAGGAGATACTATATGTGTTATGCTTTCTAAGTATCTATTTTTCAAACATGCCTTTGGAAATACGATTAGAAGTCATAGTGTACTTGGTTAACAATTAGGCTTCACAATACACACATGAAAATGGAAACTTTTATTAAGAAGTAGTATAAAGTTTGCTGTGAGAATACAAATAACCACAAACTCTCTTGTCCTGTCATCAACGCTAACATGATGGCAGCTAAAAGTAATCTTTCTCCACTCTTAACCAAGAATGTTAGACAGTGACAGCATCATATTAAAGTATTTTCCAAATTCTGTTGATAATGTCTCATGTGTCACACTTTGGGACACTGAACATTTGGAGTTTCTAAAAACATGACAATGATATCATTCAATTGTGAGGTCTCAAAACTTTGTGGGGCACAGATACATATTCTTGAAAGCATTATACTCAACCAAGAGAAATAAATAGAACGCCCAAGAATGAGAGAAGAGTCAAATGGCAAGACTGCTTTGAGGAGAATGAACCTGAAACTGGGTCATACTAAACCAACTTTATTGATAGAATTACTCTGGGGTGAAGTGAGCAGACTCAGCCAAAATGATCACACTGGGTGCCCAGATTATGGTCTCTGAATATTTCTTTCCCACTCAAAGTGACCAGGACTCTTTAGAGAAAGAGCTTTCAGGTTAGAGACAGAAAGCATATAAAATGGACTTGACTGAGCTCTATAAATCAGAAAATAAAGAAGCTTTCAAAGTTACTGGGGTCTTGTTTAAAGTACACAGGAGCCAGTGGAAAAGGATCACAATGGCCAAATAATGAAGATATTTGCTGCACTGACAAGAATAAACACTATGAAGGTTGGGGACACATCAAAATAGAGTTAGGGCATAGCTTCCTCTAGTTTCCTAAATATGTTACCACTTGTCCATCTACTTTCTGGTTTCTAAAAATAGCTTCTCTGACTTCATTGCCTCAAGCTATGCTATGTGCCCTTCATATTTTATGCATATTTTGTGCATGCTCACTCTCATTTACAGGGGCTGCACAATCAGTGGAGGAAAACACATTGTCAGTCTCCCATATTTAACCACACAAAGTCTGGGTCTCAGATTTACTCTTTACGTATTTTAAAGAAAATACACACACACAGTCTATTCTGCCAGACAGAAATAATGTTGAAAATAGTTTTGGCTTTCTTTGAATAAAGACAGCACTTTCTGTGTTTTTTTTTTTCCAACTTCATTTTTCTCATGCTTATTCTAATTGTTTTATTTGAATAGAAAGAATAGAGAGAATTCGGCTTAATATCCAGAAATAGTGTTCTGGGTGATTTATATCTGTAGAGAGAGTTGTGTCATTTTCAGTTTTTTTTTCTTATTCACAGCAGAGGTTGAGCACTAACTTCAGTTAGAAGTTCCTACGTGCAATAATGCATGGATAAAATCAGACCATACATCCAATCTGTTCCTCAAAACATTTTAGTCATATATTGTTTGAGGCCATATTGTGATTTAATTAGAAGATATTCATCATGTGAGAAAAAAACAGAGAGGGGTATAGTAGTGTAGAAGGAAGACAATGGAGAATAGGTAAGATATCATTAAGTGTGGGTTCAAATACTGGCTTTTTTCCAACTGCTATTCTATTGAAGCATTTAACTGCCAGTTTGTCTTGTTCTCTGTGAAATTACATAATTGGTAGAGATAATGTAAATAACCTTCTGTCCCTAAATTTCCTGTGATATTTTTATTGCTGAAACAAACTATTCTATGTACTGATTTTATGTCAAAATATTTTATATCCTTGGAATGAAAGGATGTTATTTAGGAAAGGAAAAAGTATAAAGCATTTGCAAGTTTTTGTATGAGTTTCAAACTCAAAAGTTGTATTTCAAATGTCAAGTTTAATGGTACTAATGTTGAGTATTTATTGAAAATGAAATTCTATTTATTTTAAAATTTATTTCATACCAAATATTCTTTTGATACCTGATATATAATAATCTAGTACTTATATTAATCACCTAAATCTGCAAGTATTCCTCAAACTTCTTATTGTGCATAACTTCCACCTGTGAATTGGTTAGAAATACAAATGCCTAGACTCTTCTCGGAGATTATGATTTAGTAGACAGGGGTAGGACCAAGTTATTTACACTTTTATTGAATAATTGGCCAATTCTGATGTAGTCTCCACATATCATCCTTTGAAAATTATGGCTAAATATCCTATTCATAATTTTTTTTTTTTTTTTGAGACTGGGGTCTCACTCTGTTGCCCAGGCTGGAGTGCAGTGGCGCAATCTCGGCTCACTGCAAGCTCCGCCTCCCGGGTTCACACCATTCTCCTGCCTCAGCCTCCCTAGAAGCTGAGACTACAGGCGCCCACCACCACGCCCAGCTAA
This sequence comes from Rhinopithecus roxellana, assembly GCF_007565055.1. Taxonomy (NCBI): domain Eukaryota; kingdom Metazoa; phylum Chordata; class Mammalia; order Primates; family Cercopithecidae; genus Rhinopithecus; species Rhinopithecus roxellana. The sequence goes on from NC_044550.1 coordinate 62,127,191, forward strand.
TGTTTTTGTATTTTTAGTAGAGACGGGGTTTCACCATGTTCGCCAAGACAGTCTCGATCTCCTGACCTCATGATCCGCCTGCCTTGGCCCCTATTCCTAATTTCTTTTCACAATAACATTATTGGATAACTAACAATATTATTATACATATACATATAAAGGGAGAATACAATTCTTCACGTAATCTGAGGGAAAACCTTCAACTTGCATTTAATAATAGGAGATCAGTGTTAAACTGCATATCAGACTTTATATTTTTGGCACATATTACAGTGATGCAAAGAGAAAATACAGCTTGTACAGGTTACTTATATGTAAATATGCATATAAATATGTATATTTATAATGACCTAATGAATGTCATCGGCTGTCATCAACTTGGGGAAGAGGAATCTCCAGTACACACAGCTCTCTCTAGATCCTCCATCCTCTCTGGATTAGAGTAGCTGTACTGGATTCTTATCATCTTATGTTGCCTAGGCCTTTATTTTAAATCTAAATTGGACTTTCTCATACCAGAAACGGGAGTTACCCTTGATGTAGTTGACAGCTCTCTAACTCCTCCCAGTTCTTCAGTGCGTCAGATCCAGATATCTGCCTTTCACAACTGCTTTTTGATGACCACTTCCCTATGGGACAGCTAGAAACAGCCCATGTGACTCACCCCACAGACCCTTGTACCCCACATGGACTGCATAGTTATGCCACAGTGACCTCCTGTCAGTCACAGTGTGATCTCCTGGAACTTGTACCTGCTCGCTTTAAACTCACTGTTTAGAGTTCTCTTCAGGAAACCTGCTTGGGTAATGCTTTGGAACCCAATAAAAGCTTTGACTCTCTGGTCTCTTGCTCTCTTTCTTCCTGTCTTGCTTCCCACCAGCTGGTTGAGCATGCATGCCCCAGATAACTCTTCCTTTCCCACTGGCCCTGTGAGGCACAATGCCCTCTCCTCTCTGGGATCTAAAGGAATAAAGATTGCTTATGTTGTTTCAAGCCATTCATTTCTATTTTGTTCTGCTGCCTCGGCTATGTCTCACCTGATCAACACATGTGAACCTAACTCCCTTCCTGGCCGGGGCACTCCTAGAGAGTGGGTATCTTGGATTATGGCCACTATCAAGAGAAAGACCTCAAGACCACATTGGAGGAAAATATAACACCAGCATGAGCTGTTTCTTGTACATAAAACATTAGGCTGATGGATTCTGCTGTTAGAGATCAATGTTGCTAATGTATGGTCATATTTTTCCTGCCTTGTCTGGGCCCAGTGGGATTTGGCCTCACCTTGGAGTGACCTCACTATTGCTGAGCCCCAAGGCAATGCAGTTCCTTCACCTACTCAAGAGAGCCAAATATGAAGTAAAGTTGCCTCTCAAATTGTGTAATACTATATCCCTCCAGATTAGAATATATTTTATTAAATATTCTGTAATTATGATTCTGGCTCAATATGAAATAGATATAAAACCCATATGTCCCTTAAGTTTTATATTTGTTAAATAATGAGGTTAACAAATAATTTTCAGTAGGAGTAAAAAATCTTGCTTCTAAGGTATACATCATATACTGTATTAATATGTTACATACCTGACTATGATGTCAGAATACATAATATTCTGACAAAATGATGATAAATATTAATTTTAATTATCACAGATAACTTCTGTTATTCAGCTCTATTTTTGAACTATAGAATCAATATGTCTGGTTGGAAGTTCTGCTAATTACTGAGTTTGGTTGATAGTTCATAATTTTTCAAAGAAATGTTAGTTAGAAATAGTTTGGCTAAAATTGCCATATCTACAGTATACTGCATAGCATTATGTTACACCGATAAGGTATTCTGAAGGAAAAGCTAGTATCTCATTTAGAGAGGATTTCTTTCAGCTCTTGCTTCAGAAAAGTACAAAAGACCTTTTTTACTTTCTTCTTGAGTTAAAAAGTGTCAGTCAAACCATAAAACAGTATTTTAATTTAAAAAAAAAAACGCCATCATGATTAATTTACACCTTTAAATTTTATCCCATATGTATATGTGTGTTTTAAATCATGACCAATATCTCACAGAAGGAAGCTTCGTCTGTCAATTAAATGGAGTTTGTTTTATAAAGTAAATACTTTTTATGCATTATTATCATCCTGCTATATTTTAAATTCTATGTTCTCTGAGGCACTAATAGGCTTCACATGAAGACTATTGATCTAATTATTCAAAAATTGTATTTCCTTCAATTAATTTCTTACTTATCCAAAGACTATAGAGCGGAGAACCAGAAACACCAAAACCTCTGGGATAGAAGATCAATACACTAGTAGCGAATTAGCTGGAAAAGAAATCGATTTAAAAAATCCCATTTGCAAAAGCTACGTAAAAATAAAATACTTAAAATAAATTTAACCAAGGAGGTGAAAGATATTTACACTGAAAAATTTAAGACACTGTTCAACAAAACTGAAGAATTTCTTGATAGATTGGAAGGATTAATATTGCTGAAGTGTCCATATCATCCAAAACAATGAACAAATTCTATGTAATTCCTAACAAAATACCAATGACGTTCTTCACAGAAATAGAAAAAACATCCTAAAATGTATATGGAATCACAAAAGACCTCGACTAGCCAAAACAATCTTGAGCAAAAAGAACAAAGCTGGAAGCATCACACTACCAGTCTTCACAATATAATACAAAGTATATATTTGATTCCATATAGTAAACGAAATAGCACAGGGCTGGTATAAAAGCAGACATACAGACCAATGAAATAAAATGGAAAACCCAGAAATAAGGTCATGCATCTGTGGTCAATTGATGTTTGATGAAGGTATCAGGACACAGAATGGGGAAGGATAGAAAACTGGTCTTGGGTCAACCGGATATCCATATGCAGAAGAATGAAATTAGATCATTATCTCACACCATATATAAAAATCAACTCAAAGTCGATTAACTATTTAAATGTAAAACCCTAAACTATGAAACTAGTAGAAGAAAATACTGAGGAGAACTCCATGACATTATTCTGGGCAATTGTTTTTTAGATATGACCCCAAAAGCACAGGTAACAAAAGCTAAAATAGACAAATGCAATTGCATCAAAGTAAAAAATTCTGCACAGCAAAGGAAACAACTAACAGAGTGAAGATGCAACTTGTAGAATGATAGAAAATATTTGCAAAATATTTATCTAATAAGGAGTTAATATCTATAATGTATAAAGAACTCAACTCAATAGCAAAAAAACAACATAATAAAATCACATGATGAAAAGTTCAGCATCAATGATCATCAGAGAAATGCAAATCAAAACCACAATGAGATTCCATTTAACACCAGTCAGAATTACTATTATCAAAAGGTCAAAAAATAACAGATGCTGGCAAGGATGTGGAGAAAAAGGAATGCTTGTACACTGTAGGTGGGAGTGTAAATTAGTTCAGCCATTGTGGAATACAGTATGGTAATTCCTCAAATGTCTAAAGACAGAAATACCATTCAACCCAACAATCCATTCCTGGTTATGTACTCAAAGGAATGCAAATCATTCTATTATAAAAACACATACACACATATGTTCACTGCAGCACCATTCACAACAGAAAAGACATGGAATCAACCTAAATGCCCATCAATGATAGACTGGATAAAGAAAACATGGTACATATATACTAGGGAATATTATGCAGCCATGAAAAGAATAAGATCATGTCCTTTGCAGAGGTATGGATGGAGGTGGAGGCCATTATTCTTAGTAAACCAACACAGGAACAAAAACCAATACTGCGTGCCCTCACTTACAAGTGGGAGCTAAATGATGAGAACACGTGGGCACATAGAGGGGAACAATGCACACTGGGGCCTTTCAGAACTTGGAGGGTGGGCAGAGGGAGAGGATCAGGAAAAATAACTAATGCTGGGTGATGAAATAATCTATACAACAAACCCCCATGACACTAGTTTACCTATGTAATCATGTACTCCAGAACTTAAAATAAAAGTTAAAAGAAAGAAAGAAAAAAACATGGGAAATGATCTGAATAGACATTTCTCAAAAGAAGACATACAAATAGCCAACAGACATATGAAAAATTGTTCAATATCTCTTATTTTCAGGAAAATGCAAATGAAAAATCACAGTGAGATATCACTTCGTACCTGTTAGAATGGTCATTATCAAGAAGACAAACAATAACAAATGTGGGCAGGGACATGGACGAAAGGGAATGCTTGCACACTGTTAGTGGGAAGGTACATTAGTACAACAAGTATGGAAACAGTATGGAAATTTCTCAAAAAAAAAAAATAGAACTAGCGTATAATTCAACAATCCCACTACTGGGTGTATTTCCAAAAAGAAAAATGAACTCAGTTGATGGAAGAGATATCTACACTCCCATGTTCATTGTAGCACTTCACAATAGCCAAGATATGGAGTCAACCTAAGTGTCCAACCATAGATGAAAGGATTAAAAAAATGTGGTATACATGCACAATGGAATAATATCCAGCCTTAAAAAAAGAAGAAAATCCTGCCATTTGTGACAGCATGGATGAACCTGGAGGACATTATGTTAAGTGCAATAAGCCAGGCACAAAAAGATAAATACTGCCTGATCATACTCGGATGCAGAATTTGAGAACATTGATCTCATTGAGCGGGAGAGTAGAATGGTGGTTAGCAGGTTCTCGGGCAGTTGAGGAGTGAGCGTTGTTGGGGAAATGTCAGTCAAAGGATACAAAATTTCAGTTAAATAGGAGAAATAAGCTCAAGAGATCTATTGTACAATATAGTGACTATAGTTAATAACAATATATTGTATTCTTGAAAATGCTAAGAGAGTGGATGTTACATGTTCTCACCACAAAAAATGATAACTATTGAGGTAACTCATATGTTAATTAGTCAGACTTAGGAATTCCACAGTGTATATATATATATTTCAAAATGTTGTGCACAATAAAATAAATACAATTTGATATATCAATTTAAATAATTAAATCATGAGACTGGCAACACAGTAAAAAAGCAAGCTAAAAACTTGGACAGAGACTCCATAAAGAAGAAAATAAATGGCCAAAAAAACAGCAACTAGAAAAACTATCCCATTTCACTGATACGATTACATTCATATTGGAAATTGTTAGCAGTATCTAGTAAAAGCACTAGTTCTCCTATTACCCAGTATCCACTCCTATCTGTAACTCCATCAAAAATACGTATATAAATGTATTTTGTAAATAACAAATGCAAAGAGTTCAGAGCAGCACTATGTATACTACCAAAAACTGAAAATTAACCACATGCCCATCACTGTGACATGGATAAAATAACTGGTATTTTCACACAATTGACTATGAACCATTGCATGAAAATGAAAAAATTACAACATACTAAAACAAAGATAAATTTTCCAGACATTATTTGAGCAAAGGAAGCTAAACACAAAAGAAAAAGCCATATACATATATATATATGTATATATATGCATCTACGTATATCAAGTTTAAAAAGAGATAGCACTAATCAACACTTTAGAAATCAGGATAGTGGTTACAGGCATGGAGATAGTTACCAGAAAAGAGTTACAAAGGGGAGCTTCTGAGGTGCTGGCAATATTTTGATTTTTGACCTGGCTCTGGTTACATGATTTTGTTCTATGTGTTACAATTTCAAATTTGTGTGAGATACACATAAATTAAAAGCTTCAATTTGTATTGCTTTGCTAATACAAAAGAAAGTGAAAGAGATATAAATATAGTAAATGTGGGGAAAGCAGAAAGCAAATGGCAACATGACAGATATAAACACACATAACCCACTATTTACCTTAAATGTAAATGGAACAAATACTCCAATTAAAAGGCAAATATTACCACATTGGATAAAATAAAACTTGCATGCTACATATAACACTTTAAATCTAGGAATATAGAGAAGTAAAAACTTTTAAAATAGAATATATATTTTATGCAAGCCATAGAGTGCTAATGTAGCTATTAATTTCAGACAAACATCACTAGAGATAAAAAAGAAACGTTCATAAAGATACAAGTATAAATATTCAAGAAAGTTGTAACTGTCCTCCAGGATCTCAATTTGTATTTACCTAATAATACAGCCTCACAATATATTAGGTTGGTACAAAAGTAATTGCAATTTTGCTATTACTGTTTTCTTTCTTTTTTTTGAGATGGGAGTCTGGCTCTCTTGCGCAGGCTGGAGTGCAGTGGCGAGATCTCAGCTCACTGCAACCTCCACCTCCTGGGTTCAAGTGATTCTCCTTCCTCAGCCTCCTGAGTAGCTGGGATTACAGTTTTGCGCCACCACACCCAGCTAATTTTTGTTTTTTAGTAGAGACGGGGTTTCACCATGTTGGTCAGGCTGGTCTCAAACTCCTGACCTCATGATCTGCCTGTCTGGGGCTCCCAAAATACTAAGATTACAGGCATGAGCCACTGTGCCCGGCCGCCATTACTTTTAATGGCAAAACAACAATGATCAAAAAGTGACCAAAGTAAAAGAAGGAATAAGAAAGCGTCAACCATTGTTGGAAGTTCTGGTGTGCTTCTTTCAACCAGATACTGACACAGATTCCCATTCAAAACAGAGACAGATGATCTGAACAACAAGCTAAACAGATGGTTTAGCATACACAGATGACATGATTCTTAGTAATGGTGGAATGCACATTCTTCTAAGTGCATTTCTAACATTTACTCAAGTTGACCATTTGCAGAGTTATAGAGCAAGTAAAATGAATTCAGGTTGAATCATGTAGAGTATGTTCCATGCCCTCAGTGGAATTAAGCTCCCCTTCCTCCACCTAGACTTCATTTCACACTCACTCTAGTGCGTGATGATCCAGAAATGCCAACCTGTTTGTTCTTTCAATGTTATGGTCACACTCTTGTCATCATATCCCTCTCCTGTTTTTTTTTTCTTTTTTTTCTTTTTTAACTCTGTTAAACAATTCTGTTCATAGATTTAGGGACTATTATCTCCTTGTTTTTTAGGTGTCTGGTCAAGTGGCACTTCATGAAAGAAGGTTTCCCTGAACATATTATCTTAATTTATAACTCTTTCCACTTACTCTCTTTTTTGGGCAACCCAACCCCAGTATTTCAATGAAGGTTCTTTCTATTTTCCATTAGTGTCGGCCAACTGAGGAATAAAGAGAAAGAGTACAAAGAGAGAAATTTTACAGCTGGGCCTCTGGGGGTGACATCACATATCGGTAGGACTGTGATGCCTACCTGAGCTGCAAAACCAGCAGGTTTTTATTAAGGACTTCAAAAGGAGAGGGTGTGTAGGAACAGGCAGTAGGTCACAAAGATCACATGCTTCAAAGGGCAAAAAGGAGAACAAAGATCACATGCTTCTGAGGCCAATAAAGATCACAAGTCAAAGGGCCAAGCAAATATCACTAGGCAAAGGGCAAAATCAAAAACTCCTGATAAAGTTATATGTTCAGCTGTGCACGTATTGTCTTGATAAACATCTTAAACAACAGAAAACAGGGTTCGAGAGCAGAGAAGTGGTCTGACCTCAGATTTACCAGGGAGTGGTTTTTCCCCCACCCTAATAAGTCTGAGGGTACTGCAGGAGACCAGGGCATATTTTAGTCCTTATCTCAACCACACTAGACAGGCACTCCCAGAGTGGCCGTTTATAGACCTCACCCCAGGAATGCAATTTCTTTCCTAGGAATATTATTGATATTCCTTGCTAGGAAAAGAATTTAGTGATATCTCTCCTACTTGCATGTCCGTTTATAGGCTCTCTGCAAGAAGAAAAATATGGCTCTATTCTGCCTGATCCCACAGGCAGTCAGACCTTATGGTTGTCTTCCCTTGTTCCCTGAAAATTGCTGTTAGTCTGTTCGTTTTCAAGGTGCACTGATTTCTTATTGTTCAAGCACACATGTTTTACAGTCAATTTGTACAGTTAACACAATCATCACAGTGGTCCTGAGGTGACGTACATCCTCAGCTTACAAAGGTAACAGGATTAAAAGATTAAAATAAAGATAGGCATAAGAAATTATGAAAGTATTATTAGGGAAGTGATAAATGTCCATGAAATCTTCACAATTTATATTCTTCTGCCATGGCTCCAGCCGGTCCCTCTGTTCGGGGGTCTCTGTCTTCCCGCAGTACTCTCTTCAATATCACCCATTTTAGTTATATAGTATTTTTTTTTAAACTATCTGATGTTGTTTTGTTTATTTACTTGTTTATCTTCTAGGAAATAATTGGCATGACTGCCAGAGTTGTCTCACTTGTTTACTATCTAGTGCCTTAGCACGTAGGAGTTTAATAGGTAGCATTTGAATGAACAAACCAGTGGTTACTGCTGATCCAATGTTCATTGTTAGAACCCACAGCTATTCCCAGGATGAGTACTTCAACTCAATACTTTCATGATGATAAAAATACATTTGTGTGCGTGGCCACTTCTTATTATTAGAACATTGAAACTATAGGTTATTGAAATTATTGTCTATATGACGTCATTAATTCTCTACTTCATTTTGCTAATACAATCACAGCTTTATTGTTCAGGGTACAGGACATATTTCTGAACCTCAAATTCCTTATTTGAGGTTCCTCAAATTCCTTATTTGAGGTTCCTCAAATTCCTTATTTGAGGTTCCTCAAATTCCTTATTTGAGGTTCCTCAAATATGTGAAATATGTGAAATTCCATGTTTCACATATTTTCCCTGATGCTGCCAACTATGAGCAAGCATGATTCTTTTCTACACATTTTAGTGCATTTTTCTTATTTTTATTTTTCTAAGATTTCTATTTCACATAAAAGCCAATTTATTTGTGAAATATACATTTCTCATTTTTAGAATAAAATGATTATTCTAGAAATTATCAGATTTCTATGTCAGTTTTAGATTGCATGCTTGTACTATTTAAGCCAGTCTCTTCACTTTTTATGTTTTATAGTTTTACTTGTGAATTACTTTAATATTCTAGTATGTTTTGAAAAAGACTTTAATAAAATTCAGTGTCTCTAATTATTTTATTTTCCGGGGGGGGAGGGGTGGTGTTAGAAATCAACAGAGGGTGTTTTGTTTGTGCTTGGGGACTATTAAGGAAATAAATAGTTACCTAGACATTTGGGTAGCTGTGGCAAAACAATGGAGGAAAACCAGAGGTTGGTTAAGATTTAGAAGAAAAACACTGGAGTGTATATATTACCATCCTTCCCACAGGGTCCAAGGACTAGGTAGATTTCGTCACACTGGATATGAGCTATTTTGTCTTTTTCTTGTACACTAAATTTAATTGTTTTTATATCAATTAATTATAAAATCAGCTAAAATAGAAACTGATCAAGTTTATGCAGACAATCCAGACTATTTTAAAAGTATTTTCTCTCAAACTGAAGAAGAACCTCAGGTTTGTTATTTCTTTAGTAATGTTCAAGTACATACTTGTTATGTCTGACAGGAGTTTCCCCGGGCTCAGTGTTTTTTGAGGCTTCCGTGGTCTCATAATTGCATGCTGCTGTAATTCGTAAGCAGCAGTGCTATTGACAGGAAAAGAGTAACAGAGAGTTTTGGAACACTAACATGTTTAGATATTCACTTGTGTGAACTCATTTTGTTGCCAAGTGTTGTTTTTAGTGCTTACCATCATTGTCATAATTACTTTGCACCAAATTTATGTCCTCTAAAACTTTGTTTTAATTGGATTTGGCGGAGTTATATTTTCATTTTATGGATGTGGGTATTGAATCTCAGTGAGCAGCTTATCCAAAGTCATATAAAAAATGTGTGACATAGTCATGCACAGTACTGTTAAACTTATATTTCTGAATAACCCATTCATGTGATATGCATGTTCCTACCTATCAGTCTATAGCAAATGCTTCCAAACATGTTCTTCTGTTTTTGTTAGAACTGGGTTCTTATGTTAGCTCATGAATTTAGTAGCTATAGGAATTTGTGCAATTGTTTTAAACTTTCCAAGCCTTGGTTACTCATCTGTAAAACGGAGTACCTAACTAACAAGGTTGTATAAACATGTAAGTGAGTTTATATACTTAATGGGCATAGTTTATTTGCAATTATTACTTCTGTTTGAAATAAATTCATTTATATTTTACAAAAATTCCTAATTTTTACCACGCATTGTTTGGGAACATTTTATAGATCCAGGATTAGACCAATTAACAAATAAACAACTTGCACTAAAATAAATATCTCCAGAAACAAAGGCATATATGATTAGTCCCGTATCTTATCGAGATACAGTCTATTCCTCATTATTTTTTTAATGAAATTATCCCCAAAAACCAGTGAACAAAGGTGGCACTTCATAATTATTCTATTAAATAAGGCATTGAAGTATAATTAATGATTAATACAAACAGTAAGAGGAAAAATAAAGGCATATAATGTGGAGTGAAATTTGAACTAGATTTTTTAGAGCAATGCAGTGTTATGGGTAATACATTGGGTTAAGGGTAGTTTTATTTGTTTTTCAAATTATAAATGTATTAACATCAGTAAGTATTTTAAATTAGAAATCATTATTTCTGCCAATTCTACATTTGCTACTAGACTCAACTTAAGAAAACTTACAAAGCCTCATGTTTTCTATGTTAACACTACATCATAATATAGCATTTGAATATTTATGGTTAATTAATTAAGAGTGAAAATTTGACCAAAAAAGTTAAAATTGAGTAATTACCGAATAGGGAATTTCACAGAGACTTTCTAGCTTTCCTACTTTTAGATCAGTAGCCAAACTCTGGAGAGTATGCTATTGCTACAGTGTTTGAAAAAACACTCTAGAATGCCAAGATCAACTGCCAAAAAAGGAAAGCAAATAATAATACCAAACGTCAAAAGCTACTTTTCACAGAAAACGAAGGATTATAAAAACATTATTTTTTATAGTTATAACAAAAAAACAAAGTGTTGTGTCAAGATGAAAATCATTCTAAGTCTTTAAAAATTTCAGCACAAATGAAACCCTTGAATAAAATAGTAAAATAAAATGATAACATGTTTGAGGTGCCAGGATGGGAAGGATAACTGCTTATGAAAATCCCACATTTGAGCCATAATTCAACAAACGCATTTATTAGACTAGCTTTAAGGTGTTATTCTTGTGTGGTGTGGCTTTTAGATAGTATAACATTTAGCTTAGTCTGTCCTAAGTACATATCTCTGAGCCTGGAATATGAAAACAAGAATTGTTTTCAGTCATCACTAACTTCCATTTTCTACTCAGAGTGGTGTAGAGAAAAGGTGTGGGTCTTTGTAACAGTTTCAAATATATATTTTTTTCGCTTTTAAAACAGAACTAATTTACCCATTTTGAGAAACAGCCTTCTTTAAAAATCTGTAATTTAAACTTAAAAATACTAGCCCTGATATTATGTATGTTATGAGAATCAGGTTAGAAGTACAGTATAATGTACTTTTCACAGGTAATTTTTATAAGGTGCAAAAGGCATTGCTTTTACTAATATCATTGTACCTTTTTGAGTAGAATTTGACCCTAGAAATAGGGTCCATATGTTGTGAATAGTTTGACCCATGTTATTTTTCCAAGCAGCCTAACACATCTACTAATAGACTAATTAATATACTAGACCAATGAAGGAATACCATCAGAAGGCCACAGTTTTTCGGAAGAAAGGCAGATTAAAGTGTTAGCCAGGTAACATTTGGACTGTGAAGAGATTACTTATGAACTATCAATTCTAATAAGACTATTGAACAAACTGGTAATTTTATGGCAGGAAGCTTTGCTTAGAATTTTAGTGTTAGTTTTAAATAGCAGTCCATCCATGTACATCTGTAATACAACTTGAAGCTAATTAAAGATAATTTATTCATATGCAGTAATTAAACATTCTTAACCATGGAAACTGGAAGTGTCTTTTCTTAACACAATCCTAATTCGTATTTTGTTAACTGACATACATTTGCTTTGTGCATTTTCACCAATGTCTATGATGTTTCAAACTAAATTATAACTTATATTATAAATATGAATAGTATTTGTTTGCTTATTAGTTTTACCAAAAGCAAGTTAATAGGTATTTCTGAAGTTACTGAAAAGTAAATTCATTTCTAATTCAGTAGTTTAATCCTGGAGAGTTAAGGCTTATTACTATTATAGATCTAATATTTAATCATTATATGATACATTTTTAAGTTCCAATTAAATGACAGGCACTGTGCTAGGTGTGAGGAATATGCAGACAAAGAATATCTGCTCTGTGTCTCAAGGAGCTTGATCTCCTTGTAAAAGAGAAGGAAACCAGCATTATGTCTTATGTTACATGTGCAATGCATTGTGCTAAAAGAACTCAAAGGAGAAACCATCAGCTCTGACTTAGAAGGCCAAGAAGACTTTTGAGAAGTAACTTCCATGCTGTTATGGGTAGGATAGAAAGCACAGGAAGAACTATAAGATATGTTAAGATAGTTGTAAGAAAACCATTTGGGTAAGTTTCTAATACAGCAATTTTTATGTAATCTGAAATTCAGACTCTAAATTTTTACCAATTGTTATTACCAAGAAATTTACAAAAGATAAATGCTTATCCCAATTCTGAGCCACACTTTACACTTTAACTTTACTCCATCTGTGACACTAAAGTCTAGGGTAGGAGAAATGGAAGAAGACTTGTACCAAGTTGGAGTGGAGAGTCAGAGGGAGGCTTAGGAATGGGCTGAGGGGAAGGTTGCATGTTAACACTGTCTTACAAAGTGCAGAAAACCCAGGGCTACATATTTACCACACTTACTCATTTCAGAAAGGGCCATCAGTCTCTCTAAGTAAAGTTTATACTCATTTTTGTAAGTTCGGGTGTATCTTGAACTGATTCTCAAATATTTATGTTACTTTCTTTAAACAATGACCATAACTATTTACTTCCAATTAATAATTAGAGTTCACTATATAATACATCTCTTTGAATTTTCATACGTTTTTCTAGAAGATATTGCCCCAATTTTTTTTTTTTTTTTTTTTTTTTTTTTTTTTTTTTTTTTTTTTTTTTTGAGACGGAGTCTCGCTCTGTTGCCCAGACTGGAGTGCAGTGGCTGGATCTCAGCTCACTGCAAGCTCTGCCTCCCGGGCTTACGCCATTCTCCTGCCTCAGCCTCTGGAGTAGCTGGGACTACAGGCGCCTGCCACCTTGCCCGGCTGGTTTTTTTGTATTTTTTAGTAGAGACGGGGTTTCACCGTGTTAGCCAGGATGGTCTCGATCTCCTGACCTCGTGATCCGCCCGTCTCAGCCTCCCAAAGTGCTGGGATTACAGGCTTGAGCCATCGCGCCCGGCCTATTGCCTCAATTTTTTAAGGGCTCCTGCACCAGATACTCATGTTAAGTAGGGGTATTTTAGCATTGGCTATCTGGCAGATACTGAATATTTTAATATATGGAATGAAATTTTAAGATTATGGAGAATTATCACCAAGGATAGTTCTAGAAAATGCAAGCAAAGTAGATAAACTTTTTTGTTTTTTTGGAAACTTCATACATTCTCTTCTCTTCTGTTTTATATTTCTTTTTAACATTTGGACAAAAGCATTCCTAGACTCTGTCCAGACAGTACAAGTTCTACAATGGAGCAAGATCTTCCACTCTCAGCATGTTTTCTCTTCCCAATTACTTCTGGGCAATCTCTGCTAAAGATTTTATTCTACTCATCACATCCATCTGTATACAGGTAACAATTTAGTCCTACTTTATCATTTAGTCCTAGTTTATCCGTAAGCTCTTGTCACTATCATAATAGCTTCAAAAAATATTGCATGCAAAACATAGTAACGCACTGGTGTCAGATCCCAAGGGTGCTTCACAATACACTAGTTAATTTAGGGAGAAGGAAAGAGAATCATGAATCCTGTGGTTCAATATGTTTGCAAATTTGCTAAATAAAGTTAAACAATTATCTTTACAATAATATTTAGAGCCTTAAAAACAAATATATGGATTGGATAGCCCCAAGACACCCATACGATACAATGAAATTTCCAAAACATCTAAACAGTTTTAAGTGAGGAAATCATCTGATGTAGTGAGATAAGGAGTTCTAATTGCGTGTTTTTACAATAAAAACACTTGGAACTAGATATATGTCTTATGCATTTTTAAAAACAGGTTATCATGTTCCTGGTTGCAAGACTGGGGTTTCATAGCACACTTCAAGATTCTAGCATGTAAAAAAAGGAAATTAATGGCAGTGAAGTTTTAATAATTTTGACCAACTCCTTACACTATTTTTTTAAAGAAATATATATATATTAGGAGTAGAGATGTCCCTATATGAAGGCAATTTTGTTCTAGGTTCCATTATTTGAATATTACAGGTAAAGAAAGATTAGATTGCATAATATGTATTGTATGAAGAAGTTCAATAAATAGAAAAACAGGCAAAATCAAAGCCTTAAAAGGGATGGTATTAAATAATTGGAAAAGAGGGAGCAAATAAATTTCCTCTACTGGTAGTTTGACTTATAGTGTAATTCAAAGCAAAAGTCACATGGGGGCAAATAGCCAATGGAGGCCTGTTGCTGGGAATAAAGTGACCACCATGGCATGTAACTTTTAATGCATCTCAGGATGCTGTATGGGTCGGGACGGAAGGCACTGGAACCAGAATCAGAATGCCATCATGTCCAGAAGAGTTATTTAAATACAGTTGACAACTATAGTAAGAAATAAAATAAGATTTTTAGTTCACCTTATGATCTTTTGATAAATGTTGACTATTTCATTAAAACTTAATATGCAGTTTGGGAAATAATAATAGGTAGTTAGTAAATGGGAATTTCTTTCCCCTTTTGTGCTCTTGCAAAGAGTGAGTTTTTGAATTAATATCCTATGAATTTTTTATTCCTGGTCATTCCTGTGACCCATGATTTTATAATATTAAATTATCAACCATAACTTTAGAAAAACAGAAAAGAGAATTATATATCCAAATTCTTCTTATGAAGTTTCAAAATCTAAACCTTATCCAGTGCACTAAGGATTTTTCTATTACTGATTTTAATGATTAGCCACAGAATGTAGAAGATGCAAGATGCAATGTAATGGAAGGTCTTTCCACAAAACACTTCCTAGGAGATTTGAATGGCATGAAACTAGATTTAAGGTGTTGCCTGGTTCCCTGAGATAAAATTCAGCATTGCCGTTTCCTGGGCTTTGGCCAAGAGTGGCAGAGTTAGGTGATAGAAATCACATATTGCGGGGGAAATAAGAAAGGAGAGGGGGCTTGTACACTACCTATCATTTGGAGCTTTGAGAGGAGGGATGCTCTATGACCATGTGGAATGATGCTATTAGATAGAAACAGTGACATTGTATGAGTGGGAAAAGAACAAGCCTGGACTAATGCTCCCCATTCCCATTTACTGTTGGTGGTATGTGGGAAATTCAGTCATTTCTGGAGCTTCAATGATGACCACAGAAGTGCTGAGAGAGCTGGTGACTAGAATGGGCCCGAGGTCTGAAGGGAAGAGATGCAGAGTGTGGGGAGGCTGTAACTTGTGGCCATTGCAGAAACCGTAGATATTTGTATAGATGTAATGCATGTCCAAAGGCCATGAGGGGCTAGGTACAAGGCCAACTAAGATGCACAGGATAGTATTCAGATAAGCAACTATCCTTTTCTTAATAATGGCGTGTATGTTTTCATCTATGCCCAGATACTGCAAAGGGGAACAAAAGAAGAAGGAAGGTTATGAAAACCTGAAATTGACTGGGATTTGAATCTGCCCACTACTAAGCAGAAATGCCATCAAATCAGTCATGGACAATTGAGTTCCATAATAGGAAATTAAAGAGAGATCTGTTTCTGTTCATCAGAATCACAAAAATAATTATAAAAAACATTTATGCCAATTAGGCATTGTTTCTAATCATTTTTAAAAGTATGAACTCATTTAAAGCTTTTTGAGATAGATACAATGTTTTCACCAATTTAAAAATGTTGCAGACTTTGGCCAGGTATAGTGGCTCATGCCTGTAATCCCAACACTTTGGGAGGCCGAGGAGGGAGGATTGCTTGAAGCCAAGAGTTCAATACCAGCGTGTGCAACATAGCAAAATCCAATCTCTTAAAAAATAAGTGCATAGACGAAATGTTGCAAATTTAGGGAGTATACAAATTTAGAGAGAATACATTAACTGGCATGTATACTGCACTTTACAATGACAAGATTTCCCATTGAATTATTTGTATTTTTACATATATTTTTTCCTCTTCCTATTTTCCATTTCTACTCTTCATAACATGTATCCCATGTTGAGAAGGGGTAGTAATATAAAATAACTATAAAAAATATAAATTGTTGGCCGGGTGCAGTGGCTGATGCCTGTAATCCCAGCACTTTGGTAGGCCGAGGGGGGGCAGATCACAAAGTCAAGAGTTCAAGACCAGCCTGGCCAACATGGTGAAACCTTGCCTCTACCACGAATACAAAAATTAGCTGGGCATGGTGGCGCGTGCCTGTAATCCCAACTACTCGAGAGACTGAGGCAGAAGAATCATCTGAACCGGGACCCGGAAGGTAGAGGTTGCAGTGAGCTGAGATCACACCACTGCACTCCAGCCTGGGCTACAGAGCAAGACTCTGTCTCAAAAAAATAAAAATGGTTATATTTCTTGCTTATTTTCTTTTTAAGTGGGCTGTGTGGAGCCTTTAGCCTTTTGTGCTCCTTCCCTTGACAATTTGCTTCCTTGTGTAGCATAACTTTCCTCGCCTGTGGCTTTGTGTTATCAGGCAATTTGAGTTAATAAAAGGTTTCTAATCTCTCTGTTTCATGTCCAAATAGTTCATTTGTGTCAATAGACTTCCCCAGGATACTCAGAAGAATTAATTTTCAGTGTTTTGGATAGTAAATAGAAGTGGGATAAATGATTCATGAATTCAAGAGCCAGAGTAACAGAGCATCCACAAATGAAATGAATTAACTAAAGGACATATGCTATACTGTATACTGTATATGCCATATACTGACCATATTAAATAAATTAATTTTCTCTATAGATTAGAATTCAAAGCAAATATGAAAGTAACTTACCCAAATTATAATATGTAGGAATTATAGCATAGTGAGGGAATAGACCTTGAAGTTTGACAGATCTAAATTTAAGTCCCCATTCTACTAGCTCACTAGCTGTATAACTTGAGACAAATTCCTTGACTTCTGAAGCCACAGTTTTCTCATTGATCGAATGAAGGTTGTAATATCTATATGCCATAGTGTTTAGGAAGAAGTTTAGGTCAATTATGAAAGTAAATTACTTAGCTCAGTGCAAAAATGAAAAAACAAACCCCAGAATAATCTATCATCATCATCATCATCATCATCATCTAATCCTGCTATTCTTTTATATTAAAAAACTTACTAAGTGCTTAATTTGAGCTAATCATTGTGTTAGGCAGTTGTAACACATTAATGAGCAAAACAGATAGATGACACTGCTTTTGTGCTATTTACATTTTATCAGAATGTAGACAGATATGACTCAATAAATTGAATATGGAAGTAAATTATATGATATTTTTATAAGGCATTACATATCTTGCAAACCAGCAAAAAATTGTGCAAGGTAAGCTAAATTTTGACTATTGATTTAAGGGAACTGGGATAAAGTGATTGTCCTCATTGAAAGGGTAATATTTAGGCAAATGTTTGAAGGATGTGAGAGAGTTAGTCAAGCAAAGTAGTATGTGAAGTCTGAGGAATTATAGTACAAGAAAACCAGTGTGGCTGGAATGAAATGAGTGGGAGAGAGGTCAGGAAACTGATGGTTGAGAAAGCTCTTGTTGGTGCCTGTAGGCTACTGTAAGTACTTTGGTTTTACTGTGGTGAGATGAGGGGCCACTGGAGGGTTTGAGCCAAGTACCGATGATGTATCATCATCTTCCTACAATGCAGTGAATCATTACTGAAAACACTGTCAGCATATAAAACACTGACCTCCCATAGTTCCCACATAGTTAGAAGAGATCTGAGTTTGTAAACTGGCAAATATCATTTTAATGGGGTTTCACTATTTCCCTGAATTTTACAATAAAAGAAATTTAGAAAGAAGTATTTCAGAATTAAAATAGATGTTTACAGGACATAAAAATATGGATTTCATGGAGGAATGGCAAGGAATAATTTAGTGTTAGAGTTAAAATTTTTGTATGCCACTTAATCTATGTCATTAATCTATTTCCAAGTGCTCATTTATAGCCATAAATATTTTACTTCATTATCAAACTGACACTTCATTGAGATTCTTCAGATATGTGTTCAAATATATACTAGAATAGTCATAACATGTTTAACAACTTGGACACAGATCTGTTTGAAATATACATGAATATGAATTACTTTATCATTTTAACACAACTGGATTAAAGATAGTGATTTAAAATATTGAATATAAAACTAAGTTCCATTGTTTGTTTATTTCTCTCTTTTTTTCTTCCCTGTTAAGAAATTGATTTGATTTGGGAACATATTGTCATGTTCAGCCTTGACTTATGTTCAGGAAAAAAGATCCTTAGCGTGAACAACTCAAGTACTTTCTTGTCTGCCTTGCAGGGACTCTGAGACTTAAGACAATAGCAAAATTTGATTGTGTAAAGAATAAATTTGGGAAAAACATCAAACTCTAGAGAGTCTCCTGGAAGTATAGTGCAGAAGCCACTTTCACATGTTTCTTATATTAGTTTTTATATACTTCAAAGTATTCGTCATAACCCAATGACTACTCAAAAGCTACATGTAATCAAAATCTGCAGTACACTCTACAGTTTAAAGTACCAGTATCACTGGTTTCCTACTTCACAGACAAAAATCACTTAACTTCTTCCAACATGTAATCTTCCAGACTCATAACACTCCTAGGAGTTTTAGAGACTACCTGGCCCTACCCTTCATTTAAAATAGAGACATTTAGTCAGAGAATCTAAAGGGCATGCTCTTCATTTCACAGCTAGTAAACAGAGTTTGTAATGAAGCTTTTGGACACATCACTGCATTACGAGAAAAACTTCTTACCAGAGTGAAAGAAAACATTTCTCATTTTAAATAGAAGTGGTCCTCTATAGTCACTGAAATGTATGAAGCAGATTTTTCTTATAAAACTGAGGTGATATGATTTTGAAGATGTACATCTGAAGGATTAGAGAGGAGGAAGTAAAAATCTAAATGATTCATAAGGAGTAAAGAGTGAATCTTGGAAGTGGTTAAATCTGGTAACCAAGCTGGAAATTCCTTGATGACTCAGGGCCTACTACTCATCTGTGCTTGGAAAATTGGTAGAGAATTGAAGGTTTGCCTAAGACAGGAAATGGAACTTAGTGGGTAGTTAAGTAGTAGAGGACAGCTTTGCAGGAGGAAGAATGAAAAAGTCTTCATGTCAGGAAGCTGACATAAAGCTTTTAGTCTCCAAGAAAAAGATCATCCACTTTGGAAACTGTATTTCCACAGGTGTGAGGAAGTTGAGATGCTAGCCCAGAAAATAGGTGAAGGAATTAGGTGTTAACAAAGAAAGGAAACCTCTCATGCAGGACCAAGATGAAGGTAGGTTTTGGAACAATTCCTATTGGATCTTAAATTAATTGTTGAAATTAGACAAATTATCTTATAATAAAATCAAATGTAATGGTTTTCAAGTGGAGCACGTCTTACATCAAGGATATGTTTGGTATATTTGGTAGTCAAAATTATGAAGTGCTGCATCATAGGGTTTTAGTAGAAAAAAGCGAGGGTTCCTAAATACTTTGCAATATGGAGAAAACAATTATCCCATCCCAAATGCAATCAGTGTCTCTTTGAAAAACAATGGTGCAACTCAAACGCGGTCTTGGTGGGGAAGATTGTATCTCTAGTGCCCAGTCCAGAGGCAAACAAAAGTTACTCAAATCATGTTGAATGAAACCAAAAAGAATCTATCCTCTATAACCGAATTCATTTATATATGTTTACATATTTTTTTCATTAATATTTGGTTAAGTGTTAATAAAAACTGGAATACTTCCTTTAAATTGGTCAAATGTTTTCTAATCTGAAATATGAGTACAAAGTTCTTGTTCATTTCAGATAAGGGTAGTGTCAAGTCAAAAACAACAGTTCTGTAAACTAGGAGTAGTAGATATGGCAATATCATGAAGTGATGAGGAGTATTGTGACTGCTGGTATCCTAGCACTCTCCTCCCATTAAATCCAAAGGTAAAGAGAGTTGAGTACCAATGTATCTTGTTCTGAATATCTCGTGATGGTGTTTAATGTACAAGGAGAACTGGAAGAGTCGTGTGGAGAGTCATTAAAAAAAAAAATCTGAATCCAAACCAGTGCTCAGATATGTCTATCTCTATTCTGAAAACTAACTTGATCTGAAGCAGATAGCTTCAATCAGTCAAATAATTATTGAGGAGCTCCTTTGTGTGGTTCTATTTGCCCAAAGTGTTGCTTCAGAAGTCAAGATGAAATAAGGAGGTCACTAGCCGTCTCACCACCTCTGGAAACTTACAGCATGATTTTGTGACTCATAGCAGGACTATTCCTCTTTTTTTCTTTTCTTTTTTTTTTCTGAGGAGTCTCATTCTGTTGCCCAGGGTGGAGTACAGTGGCCGGATCTTGGCTCACTGCAACCTCCACCTCCCAGGTTCAAGCAATTCTTCTGCCTCAGCCTCCCAAGTAGCTGGGATTACAGGTGCCTACCACTGCTTTTTTCTTTTTCAGTCAGTAAATTATCTCATCATGCTGTCAGTCCAAGATAATAATATAGGAAGAAAAAAAGGTGAAAACAACAGGCGTGTTTATATATTCAAAAGAGAAAAGGAGATTATGCTTTGCTTTCCTAATTAAAATTATATGTCACATTTGCATGTAATATATTTTTAGTTTTATGGTCTTTATTCTTGTTCCACTAATTTATTGATAAAAAGTATCAACCTCACAGAAAGTATTTAGACGCATTTTCGTATCTGTAACCTCATTGTACATGTGATTTTCTTATGGGTCTTCTGGAAAATTTTCAAAAAGGCTTGTGCTACCAAAAATGAAACGCTATGTTAAAGCAGGGAGTAAAATCCCTTACTGTACTGTGTGCACTTACACTATTTAACTTTTGTTGACCTTATTGAAGTCTTTGGAATAAATTCAAAGCAGATACTGCTTACAGTTTCTATGAATAACTAATGATATAGTTATAAAGTAGTTTGTCAAAAATTATAGATATTAAGTCTCTAAAGATATGATGACCGTTGAGGAGAGACCTGCTTATGCAAAATAAATAAATTCACTCCTTCAAGGCAAGGACATTTAATTTACTATAAATAACTTCTCAGGTGCTCAAAAACAATAAACTTCTCATCATTGAGAAACGTTCCCCAAACTTTTTTATAAATATTATCTTCACCTGAGATGTGGGTTAAGACATATTCTCAACTCCTTCCTCTACAGTCTATGATATATATAATATATATTATATAATTATATATATTATATATAATTTTTTATATATATGGCGATAGGTACTTAGGTAGATAGATATAGGTATATAGTATTTATGTTCAGGTAATTCTTCTGACATGGGTACCTCGTTTATTATGAAAAACTGTGGTACATAGAGAAGAGTTTTAGGGCTTGCTGTATACCAGTTTTTAACAGAGAAAATCTAATGTAAAGAATTATTACTTAAGTACTGAATAACTGAAAAAAAAAAAAGAAGTACTAAGTGACTTAGATCCCTGTGACTACACCTAGGTTCACTGAAACACCTCACAGTACACAGCACATAGTCATACTCAGGCTATAATTTGTTGCAGAAAAAGGATGTGAAGCAAAATCAGCAAAAGGAGAATGTGCATGAACAAAATCAGAAAGAAACCAGTCTTAAGCTTTCAAGAGTCTTCTCCCAGTGGAGTCACAAAGAATGTGTTAAATTTTTCCAGCAATGAATTATGACAATCCACATGAAGTGTTTTCTACCAGAGATTCTCATTAGGGACACAGTGCCCAATGTCTTATTGGGGACTGATCATGTAGGCACTCTGCCTATCATTTACCAAAATTCCAGACTCCAGAGGAAAGCAGGTGCTTGGTATAAACCACAGTGTTTGCACAAACAATTTAGGCACAGCCAGCTATTCTTATCAGGGAAAGGTGAGAGTCTTCCCAAAATCTTGGTTTTCAGACACCAGCTAAGGACCAAAGTTGCAACAGGACTTTCTGAGGATAGCAGACTCAGGCCTGCTATGCTAATTCTTTTCTGTACATAAGGCATCATGGAGGCAGAAACGGCAGGAAGCAGTTACAGGAAACACCCCATGCAGTTGAAGAAACAATGAGAAGTTGAGATCACTAAAATTTAGAAATTTTGGAGGAGGGGCCTCCTGGAGTGAAACTCAGACTTCAGAGTTGGGCGTGGTGCTCAGCTGACCCATGATGCCTCTGAGTCAGAGAAAGAGACTGGAAGCCGGGATTCAAACCTCCACTGCAGGATGTGTAAGCAGACAGCTGATACCGGTGTCTCTAAGAGATGTTGGATGAACTGGTCCTGCAAATGATGGGAAAAATTCAGTCTCGACAACTTTCTGATTCTAAAACAAACTGCCCTCGCCAAAGGAAGAAAGAGTGTGACTGGGGCAATGCTAAGAGGAACAGGAAATCAAATTAAGAGGCAAGAAGGAACAAGTCCTTTTTCCAGTTCTTTAGTCTATCTCTAGCATTCTCTTTTGGTAGAACCTAAAGGGGCATCAGGCAAAGGGGATGTGGTTTTCAGAATTTCAGCCCCAGCTGCACTAGTCTAGAAAGGTGGATTTGGAGCTGAGACATTAGTAGCTGGAACAAGATTTTGATTTTTCTTAGACCACCCCATGAAAACTTAGAAGGCTTATGAAGGGAATTCGCACATTGTAAAATGGCAACCAGAACATTTAGGATGATGCTGTAGGTGTATTTGCCATAACAACACACACTACTACAATAAAATGTAAAAAGTAAGTGATCTGTGAAAAGTAACATGTGTGTACTAAATGAGATGATTGTATGTCAAGTGGCTCCTAAGCCATTTCCATGGACAGCTAATTAAAAATAAGCAAGAATCAGAATTATGTTATCTCATCCTGGATGGCAGTGGTCTCCTCTGTATTCTTTTGTATGCTGGGAGGTAGGTATCATAACTATGCAGTGGCCATAGCCAAGTTTAGTAAAATTTTCAACCTTTAATATTTTACCTGATACTGTCATGTTTTTGAATATTACAGCCTGATCTTTTCTTGTAGCAATATGAAGCCCGGTTCTACTGTCTTCTACCTTGCTGTCATCCAACTCATGTGCCCCTTTTTAACTTTAACCTGGTTACTGCCACTTCTTATATGCGTGGAAATGCAGTCTTGGTTGCATTCATTCAGTCCAGGTAGCAGTGTGCAAAAAGATACGAAAATAATAAGTACTAATGGTTGCACAACATTTTGAATGTATTTAATACTACTGAATTGTATAGTTAAAAATGGTTAAGATGGTTGCTGGGATCTGCTAAAGTCTCTCAAAATTCATGTGCTGAAAATCCCCATTGTGGTGGTATTAAGAGGTGAGCCTTTAGGGAAGTGATTAAGTCATGAGGGCTTTGCCCTCATAAATGGATTAGCATCTTACAAAAGGACTGGAGGGAACTAGCTTAGTTCCTCTTACCCTTCCATTTCATCTGCCATGTGAGAACACAGCATCTGTGTCCTCCTGGGAATACAGTACCATGGCACCATCTTGGAAGCAGAACAAGCAACTCTCACCACACACCGAACCTGCTTGTGTCTTGATTTTGGATATCCCAGACTTCAAAACTGTGCAAAATAAATTTCTATCATGTGTAAATAAAAAAAAAAGAAAATAATAACTACCATATATTAATCACTTAGCCTGGGACAGAAATTTTCAAGAGTATTTATACATTATCACATATAAATCCTGCAGGCAGGACAGGTGTTATTTTCCATTTTATAGAAATGAACACTAAACTGAGATTCACGATCTGTAACAGCTTTATACTTTTTTTTGAGATGGAGTCTCGCTCTGTGGCCCAACCTGAAGTGCAGTGGTGCAATCTCGCCTCACTGCAATCTCGGCCTCTGGGGTTCAAGCGTTTTTCTTGCTTCAGCCTCCCAAGTAGCTGGGATTACAGGCGTGCACCACCATGCCCAGCTAATTTTTGTATATTTAGTAGAGATGGGGTTTCACCATGTTGGCCAAGCTGGCCTTGAACTTCTGACTTCAGGTGATCCTCCCAACTTGCCCTCCCAAAGTGCTAGTATTACAGGCGTGAGCCACCAGGCCCAGCCTGTATATTCTTTATAGCAGGCCACAATACACCTAGATATCTCTTACTAAAGATCTCATTTTCTTTCTTAAGCCTCATACTCAGTCTAACATTATAAGTAGAGCCTTGGTTTAGCAGAAAGACTCTTGCAGTAACAGCCGTAATAGCTAATCTCTGCCTTTTATCTGTAACTAATTGGGCTTCCATTTTCTTCTCTTAAAGCCTTAACATAGATACCTGCTAAGGAAAGCAATGAGTTAGAGTGGAAATATTATGAACGTTGCAATCAGATATACAAAGTTTTTTTTTTTTTTTTTTTTTTTTTTTTTTTTTTTTTTTTTTTTTTTTTTTGAGACGGAGTCTCGCTCTGTCGCCCAGGCTGGAGTGCAGTGGCCGGATCTCAGCTCACTGCAAGCTCCGCCTCCCGGGTTTACGCCATTCTCTCGCCTCAGCCTCCCGAGTAGCTGGGACTACAGGCGCCCGCCATCTCGCCCGGCTAATTTTTTGTATTTTTTTAGTAGAGACGGGGTTTCACCATGTTAGCCAGGATGATCTCGATCTCCTGACCTCGTGATCCGCCCGTCTCGGCCTCCCAAAGTGCTGGGATTACAGGCTTGAGCCACCGCGCCCGGCCAGATATACAAAGTTTTAAATTCAAGTTCTGTCTTTATTATTCAAGTAAGCTTAGAAAACTTTCAGCCAATTTTCTCAACTGCAAAGCAGAAATAATATCTAACTCATAAGATTACTGTAAGAATTAAAATAGTCTATGTAAAATGCTGACTATACTTCATTCGTTTTGTGAAATTGATTTAATAAATTCCCTGTAAGGTTTTAACTCTATGCTGAAAGCTTCCCATCACTTGTAAATTGCTTTTGACTATTTGGTAAGGAAATAGTTAGATCCCTTTATTTCATGTCTAAATTCTATGAAAAATATTTATAGATGTTTATTTCTCATTTCCTTTCTGTTTCATACGTCCAAGGTCCTGGCCACTAAAAATAAAACAAACCACATCCATCATATGTACTGTGTTCTTGCTTAATTTTACTAGCCATTTCACCACTCTTATTTTCACAGGAGGAGTGGAGATGTTTTATTTTATTTTTAGAGCCAACACTCTAGGTCAAATCTAAAAGCAATTTCATATCATTGAGCTCTCACTCACCAAAATTATCCTTTTATTTTAAAGCAGCATTTTTCTATTATTGCATGCGTTAGGGACAACGTGACTTTACTACTATACTTCAGAAGGCAATGAAAATGCATGCTGTGCAAAAAGGAGAGCCATGTGAAGCCCTAGTAAAGTGTGAATCACTTCCTAGTTGAAAATACAGAAGTGTTTCCCATTACAGAAGTAAGAAAACACTTTCAGTGAGGCATAATTTAATTGGACTAAGTCATTTTCCTGCACCAAGTAATGATTACTTATTATTTACATGTTATTTATTCTTATCTATGGTCTTTCTTATATTTATCATGAATTTCTTCTTCAATTGAAATTCTGTTTTCACAGCATTTTAGAAAGGTTTGTTCACCACATAATCAATAGTAATTTTACAAGCAAAGGAAAAATTTGAGTACACAGTTAAGACTTTATAGGGAGTGAATTGAATCAGTTCACAAATTAAATTAAAGCTGGCTTTCTCCTGGATTTCATAAAGCTGATGGGTATATACAAATAATAAACAAAAAATGAAGAGTTAAAAGTCTTATAATGTAGATTTATCATTTTCTATTAGAGATAAAATTAGCAGGCACAAAATCAGTGTCCTATATCAGCATGATAGGATGCTAACAAACTAAAGTCCAAATCCCAGTGACTAAACAAACAAAAGCTTGCATCAAATCATATTTGGATAGACCCACATGGCAGAGGAAGTCTCCTATCTGGAGTGATTCAGAGACACAAAGTGCCTCATTTTATGGCAGTGCTCTCCCAACACACAGTTCTAGGATGACTACAGCCGGGGAAAACAGAATATTTAAAGTACAGTACCCACATTTTCAATGTTTAGACCCATAAATGATGCTCATTGCTTTTGCTCACATTTCATAGCCTATATCTAGTAACATAGTCTTGTCTAATTGAAAACGGACATGGTTAGTTAAATCTTTCTCTGTTGCCAGAGGTAGTGAACAAACAGATATCAATGAGCATTAGAAATCTCTACAGTACTCAAAATGTGCTTTTAATTATATTTATTCAGTAAAAGCACACTGAGTGCTTGTAAGTGCCAGGTAGGTATTGAGGATGCTGTAGTGATCAAAATAGACATTTTAAAAATCCTCAAAAAACTTAATGTTCTGAAGTAGATCTACACACACCAGACTTTCTTTTTTCTTTTCTTTTTTTTTTTTTTTTGAGACGGAGTCTCGCTGTGTCGCCCAGGCTGGAGTGCAGTGGCGCTGATCTCGGCTCACTGCAAGCTCCGCCTCCCGGGTTCCCGCCATTCTCCCGCCTCAGCCTCCGAGTAGCTGGGACTACAGGCGCCCGCCACCACGCCCGGCTAGTTTTTTTTTTTTTTTTTTTTGTATTTTTAGTAGAGGCGGGGTTTCACCATGTTAGCCAGGAGGGTCTCGATCTCCTGACCTCGTGATCCGCCCGTCTCGGCCTCCCAAAGTGCTGGGATTACAGGCTTGAGCCACCGCGCCCGGCCACACACACCAGACTTTCAACAAACAATGTCTCTCAGTCAATCCATTGGCCTGGTTCATGATCCAAGCAAAACGGCTTTGCGCTTCATGTGGGTGCAAAGATACTCCAATTTTACCTTGAACTACAAAGTTTCTGGGCTTTGTACATTCAAATGTAATTTCTGGCCTAAGCAAAGTAACAGAATTGCAGGTGTTTAGCAGCTGGGTGCCCAAGTGTGCACTGTTTCAGCTTGACTTTTTATTATACAAACGCATGCACAATATTGCTACTTTTGTACAAGTGGGCAGGGTTCAGCAGGTGTTATATTAAATTATTGATTCCTAGTCTAGGTATACAGCAGTGGATTTGCTTTCCTAAAGTCTGCACAGCATTCATTCAGCTTCAAAAGAGGAAAGTATGTTGAGATCAAATTGAGAGGCATATGGCTTGACACAGGCTTAAGTATTACCCTCTCTGTCTGGTCCCATTGCAGCACTGGATTGGTTAGTTACAGAGAAGAAAGTAAAGTCCATGAAATCCAGGTTTCATAGCTGAGTTTTATTGTTGTTTATTTGTTTATTTTAGGCAAGAAACAATTACACCAGGTTCTATACCACAAGCCCAAGAGATTCTGGAAGCTTTTTTTTTTTTTTTTTTTTTTTTAAGAGAATCTTCTCTATACAGAAACATGGAGTTGAATGGGGAAATGGAGATTACAAGTATTTGATCGATTTAAGTGGGTCTAAATATGCTACAATGGAAATCAAGACAAACCAAATAAAACTCAGGGAAAACCCAAATAATGATCATTGAAAACAAACAATGATAGCATGATAAATAGCCATAGGTTTGAAAGGTTGTGTCAGTGGGCGGGAGAAATTAAAAAAAAAAAAAAATGATGTTTAGGTACAGACTTATAGGTAGATAGAGGAAATAAATAATAGTGTTCAATAGCAGACTAAGGTGACTATAGTTAGCAATAATATATTGTATATTTCAAAGCAGCTAGATGAGAGTATTTGAAATGTTACTAACACATAGAAATGATAAATACTCAAGTTGATGGATACCCCAAATACCCTGGCTTGATCGTTATACATTCTATGCATGTAAAATACAGATACCCCACACATATGTGAAATATTATGTATCGATAAAAGAAATAGAAGAAAATAAAATAAAAGATAAAAAAGTAAAACACACCCTCAAGCTGAAGGAAAAGCAACATTTGGATAATATCCAAGTGGTTAGTAGAATATATTCAAAAGCAGGCTATTTAAAAAGCCACTCCAGAGGGGTTTACAAATACGCTTAGCCCAGTATGGATGTAGTATACAGAAAGAAGTCTTTGCTTTCCAATGAGGTCATTTGCCAGGAGGCTGAATCCCTCAGGTGCACATGTTATTCAGTATTCAAGCCATTCCACAGAGTCAGTGACAAGACCAGTGAAATGAAATCTTTCACCCTGTCACATTTCTCTTAAAAATTACCAAACAAGTCATTTTGAATGATGAGACAACTTGAATAAATGTGCAATTGGATATTACAAATCTAGTCTATGGGCTCAATATCTAAAAACCATTATACTAATTGATCCCTTGCTCAAAACTATTTATCTCTTAGATAAAATTGCTCATGGGACATACTGATCATGCAAACCATTCTTCACTAAATGAAATCTCAAACCATTCTAGTGCCGCTAATTTGACCTCTGGTAGTGAGCACTCCAAGTTTGATTCTGTTACGTAAAGATAAGAACATCACCATTCCAGGATGATAAAGAAGTATTAGAAATGAATCTTCCTGTTATGGAGACCCTAAACCAAAACAAACACACAAAGCAAAAAGTAATCAAAAGAGACATGTTTTATTCAGCATAGGCTGCCATAGCAAAATACTACAGATGCAGTGACTTAAGCAATAGAAATTTATTTCTCACAATTCTGGAAGTTAGAAAGTAGAAAATCAAGCTGCTGGCAAGGTAGGTTTTATTCTAAGGCCTCTTATTTTGACACACAACTCACTGTATGCTCCCGTGTCGTCTTCTTTACATATATGCTGGTGGTTTGTGTGTATGTGGTTTGTGTTTATGTGTGGAGAGAGAACACACAAGCTTTCTGGTGTCTCTTCTTCCATGAGTAGTAATTTCATTATAAGGGTCCCACCTTCATAACCCCATCCAACCATAATCAAAGGCTCAAACTCCAAATACTATCAGATTAGGTGTTGGAGTTTCAACATATGCATTTTAGGGGAAGACAAACATTCAGTTCAAAATGAGACTTGTATGAGGATAGGAGTATCACTATTCTAGGAAAATAAAAATGCATTAGAAATCATCCCTTTCCTTATGAATCCTGTAACTAACATAAGCTTATGAACAAACACATGAAATAAAAAGTCATCAAAATGAGATTTTATACGATGCTAAAATACCAGATTGTAAAACAAAAACGTAGTCATTCAACCAGTGAATGAATGCATGTATAAAATATGAAGGTATATATGATATAATGTTTATTAATTTATAAATCTATAATAAGTAAAATGCATGTATTTTTATGATAAACATGAAATATGACATAGAATATAGTAAATATATATATTTACCTTCATTTCATAGAAAACATGTGCTATATGACTTTGTGGAAGAAATAAGATATATATTGAGTCTTACATCACAAAGCGTAGAATTAACGCTAGCTTAGAATCCAAATCAGTTTTACTACCAATAGACATCACAAGTAGAGACATAAGAAAGCATACTATTTAGAAATAGAGATAAAAGATGTTCATAGCGATAAGTATGAATTATAATTATATAGCACTTAAAGTGCTATACAAAACAGTTGTAAGTACAATTGTTTTCATTTGAAGTTCTTTTTAATGGTAAATGCTACAAGATGTGTTTGCACTTGTAAAGCATTATGCACATGTGAACACATGGGACGTAAGCTCAACAACCATTTATATTTGATGATTATAGTTGATCATCATTATATTTGATGACTCTTGCAATCCAAGCACACTGCTTGAATACGAATGACTAGTTAATGGGTATAATTAATAATTTCATTAATATATTTCTATCATTTTATATCTGATATGAATAGTGCATGCGCATGCTGTCTTAGTCTGATTAGGCTGCTATAATGAAATATCTTAGACTAGGCAGTTTATAAACAACAGAGATTTATTGCTCACAGTTCTGGGAACTGGGGTCATCCAAGATCAAGGCAACCACAGATTCAGTGTCTGGTAAGGGCAGGCTCTCTCTCTTCTTCAAAGATGTGCCTTCTTGCTGTGTCCCCACATGGTGGAAGTGGTAAGCATGCTCCCTCAAGCATCTTTTTAAAAGACACTAGTCCCATCCATGAAGGCAGAGCCCTCATGACCTAATCAACCCCCCACCCCGCCCCCGCCGTCACCTAAATGCCTTTTCTTAACCATCACCTTGGAGGTTAGGTTTCAATATATGAATCTGGGGATGTGGGGACACAAACATTCAGACCATAGCATCTTATTCTGTCTTTAACCAAGA
Source organism: Rhinopithecus roxellana (assembly GCF_007565055.1). Taxonomy (NCBI): domain Eukaryota; kingdom Metazoa; phylum Chordata; class Mammalia; order Primates; family Cercopithecidae; genus Rhinopithecus; species Rhinopithecus roxellana. The sequence continues at coordinate 62,157,688 of NC_044550.1, forward strand.
GTCATCCTAAGTAATTATTTTCACATTAGTGCTTTCCACAAGGATTGGATAATAATGACAATGATGATGATTATTGCATTTGCACTTTTTTTGACCAGGTGTTTTATACACTTTATGATAATCTGCCTGTTCTGATCTGAACTCCTCCAAAAATTCATATAATGAAGCATTAACCACTAGCACTTCAGAATGTACCTGTATTTGGAGACAGGGTCTTTTAAGAAATAATTAAGTTAAAATGAAGTCATTCAGTTGGAGTTAAACCAATACAACTGGTACCTTTCTAAGAAGATATTATGACACAAACAGGTACAGAGGGAAGACCATGTGAAGGCACAGGAAAAAACCAGCTACCTGGAAGCCATGGAGAGAGGCCTCAGAAGAAACCAACCTTGTGGACACGCTGACCTCAGACTTCCGGCCTCCAGAACTGAGAGGAAATACATTTCTGTTGTTTAACTCACCTAGCCTGTGATACACTGTATAGCAACCCTGATAAGCTGATACACTACCCAACACCATTTATGATGTAAAACAAAAACAAAAACAAAACCCACATGACTCAGGATTGATTTACTTGCTGAAGGTGAAGTTTGGTTTTATTTACCATTATTTACACTTTATGGCAAACAATTTAAGAAAAGATAAGCTTATTTTTCTTTCTTGAATTTTTCATTGAAGATCAGATGGGTTGTCTTCAACCTAATTTCTTAGTTGGAAAGACTTTCTGAATCTTGTCTTGTTAAATTGAACTGACTAAAACAAGTGCATAAGAGGCAAGAAGATACTAGAACATTTAAGAGAATCACTCATGCAAATTCTGATATAATGTGTCATCCTCCCACACCTTAGAGAAATTTCAAAGCAAAAATAAACTTGTGGCTTTTTATAAAGTAATGCATGCAAGAAAAGCTTCTACTAATTTAAATAAGTATTTATTTTGCTGTCAGCTATAAATAAATGCATTTCTTTTTTCCTATAAAATTGAAAAGTAGCATGATAATACAAAATGAATCAGCTTTTTTGCCAGTAAAATAGGTTAAATATATCTTTTTAAAATCAAATGAATATATATTATTTCTTAGTTATGGTCGCTTCCTTTCTTCAACTTTCAGCATCCCTAAGTTCTCTTCTCAGGAGAACTATAGAATAGGCTAAGACTGGAATGTCCCTTTCAAAACTCGTGTTGAAACTCAATCCCCAATGTGGCAGTATTTAGAAGTGGGGCCTTTAAAAGATGATTGAATCATGATGGCTTTCCCTTCATGGATGGATTTATTCATTTGTTGATTAATGGATTAATGGGTTAATAGGTTAACCTGTTGTCATGGGAGTGGGTCTAGTGGCTTTATCAGAAGAGGAAGAGAAACCTGATTTAGTGTGTTAGAATGCTAGGCTCCCTTTCCCTGTGATAACTTGTGCCACCTTAGGACTCTTCAAAGAGTCTCCACCAGCAAAAAGGCTCTCACCAGACTTGGCCCCTAGACCTTGGACTTCTCAGCTTATGGAAGTATAAGAAATAAATTTTGTTTGTTTATGAATTACCTCGTTTCAGGTATTCTGTTATAAACCACAGACATGGACGTTACCCTATTTAATAAGTTTGATAGAGTGGAAGGGAGCCAGATTGCCAGCCAAAATGTCTATACAGGTTCATAAATTTGCCTGTCACAGTTCCATAGATGCTCACTGAAGACATGAGAATCCTGGTCAGAGATAAAAGATTCTATGACTCACAACAAAAGCAGTGGAAAAAGTATCGGTACTGTTCGGCTGGGTCTCTGCATTTCACATCTCACATGGAGACACAGGAGGCCAGGCAGAGCCTCCATGTGCTGTGGGATGTGCCATAAGAGAAGAACTTAGGGAATCCACCAAACTCAGATAATCCACTATTTCACACTAAGCAGTAAGCAAACCTATTATCTTTCTAGAGAAAAATTTGGTTTGACTCAGAACTATGTAATGCTTTCCTGCAATGCATTTCTTCAGATCTCAGAATTGCCAGCTGCATAAACAATACTAAGTTGCTTAGGCAAAAGACAAATCAGTCTTGTGTTTTTGCACACTCATCAAGATTATAAGAAAGCAAGAGACCCAGAGAAAACTTCCTCTCAGTGTTTGGATGTCATTTTATTTATTTAAAGAGAGAGAGAGAGAGAGATGTTAGATAATTTTGGTCCATGCATTATTTACATGTATTGTATACAACAACAAAACTATAAGAAAGGAACAGTAATTATTAACCATTTTCAAAAAATGTTTCCAAAACATTAAGTGATTAGGTGAATTGCTCAAGCACAGTGGTAGAATTCTGAGTGAATGCAGAGATTTTCTCAAACTCTGTTCCAGGGACAGAAGTGAATCAGTAAGAATTACCTTAAGTAAATCAGTAACAAATACTTTTCTTCGGCTCTTTTGTGAATTCAGTATAAGAGTATTAGATATATGGTAGTTGCACTTATTGAGATGTTAATTGCTTAAAAGATTGAGAGCTATCTGTGTTTAATTCTCTATATTTTTCCTCTTCTAAGTCAAGAAATTAGCTAGTCCTTTATTACTTGTTTCTGTGATTTTGTAGCCCGTCTTCAAAACATGAGTTGTCTAAATACAGTGCATCTTTTGGTCTGGGTGAGGAGGAAGCTTGAAATTAGGGGGAGTTGAGTAGCAGGGAAGGAGTGAAGGAAAGAGATATAAGCTTTGAGATGAGGGAGCAAGAGAAAATAGAGATGATGGATATTAGTGGCCTCACTAGGAAATGGCAGGATCTGTGACATACATGAGGTGAAGTTGTGGTGGAAGTTGTGGCTAGGGTGTGTGGTGTGTTTTTAGCTGAGCTGGTATATTCAATCATGGGAATGTAACTACTGAACTTAGTAGCAGTAAGTACTAAGTTCTAAAAGCCTCCTAAAATTTTCCTTCTGTTTAAGAACAATGTTAATTTTGCACCAAAGAAAGTAGACTGGGATGATTAAGGCTGTCTACAGTCTAACCAAGTAAAATTCAAGCCAAATCTAGCTTAGTTAAAATAAAATAATACAATTTTTCTTGACTGCTGGTGTGTCACCAAGTGATGTTGTGCAACATATAAAATGCCCCAAATAACTGACCAACCAAAAGTATTTGACTTAAACTGAATAAAACTTTAGTGGAATTGAATGTGTTCAGTATCTGGAGTTTGAACTATTTCCTGAAGGGGTCCTGCTATCATTATTCACACACATTTAGTTTCCACTACTGGTATTTACCTAGTAGAAATGTACCTGCCTACTTCTTTGGGGAACAAAGATAAATCATAGATGAGAGACCAGTAGAAACTGAAGGAAATATAAAGAACATCATATATAATATTTCTTTTATTTTTAATATTAACAAAGATTTAAACATTACACAACCTAATAGAAAAACAATAATATGAAATAATGTCTTAAACCTAAGTTACAGCAATAAAACCCAGACATAAAAAAGTATATACTCTTTTACTCAATTTAATGGAAAACCAAAACAGATTGAAGGTATAGATCATTGTGGAAACCAGATTAATAGCAGCCCCCTTGAAGGAGCACTAGGGACATACAAGCAGACCTTCTAGGATCTGGTTATGGCGCATTCTTTTTTTTTTTTTTTTTTTTTTTTTGTTGAGACGGAGTCTTGCTCTGTCGCCCGGGCGGGAGTGCAGTGGCCGGATCTCAGCTCACTGCAAGCTCCGCCTCCCGGGTTTACGCCATGCTCCTGCCTCAGCCTCCCTAGTAGCTGGGACTACAGGCGCCCGCCACCTCGCCCGGCTAGTTTTTTGTATTTTTAGTAGAGATGGGGTTTCACCGTGCTAGCCAGGATGGTCTCGATCTCCTGACCTCGTGATCCGCCCGTCTCGGCCTCCCAAAGTGCTGGGATTACAGGCTTGAGCCACCGCGCCCGGCCTATGGCCCATTCTTAAACTCTGTGTGTTGAGTACGTGATTGTGTTCAGTTTGTGAAAATTCATCAAACTGTGTATCTCTGCCATTTGCAGTTTGAGATTTGTATAGTTTACTTCATTTTCAAGTAAGAAAAAAAAATAAATGAAGTCATCTGAATCACAGTTGAATTTTCTTTATAGTGCATAATTCTGTTTTTGTATTGTATATTATAAACCTGTATCTGTAAAATAATAGAAATAAATATGGCAAGGCTTTAGACTAAATGATGTTCTAATCAAATATACTTTCAAATAATTTTATAAATTCCCCCAAAGTCAGTCCTTTCTTGATACTAATTTTGAAAGCTATAAATGATATAATGAAAATAAATATTATAACTTGAAAAGTTAATGTTTCTTTTTGCATAATCTCATTAGCTCTGTCCAGGTAGAATAATGGGGAATCTCAAAACACGATGGAGTGTGTATGAAATGCAAAATTCCATCTGGGGCCAAATTGGGCACCTATAATAAACCAATTGCCTATATCTAGCCTATACTATGCAAATATTATAATTCTCTAGATATTTATGTGAAATGACAATATATCTAATGACAAACAATAAACATATATAATTATTTAAGTATATAATTAAATGCCTTGTATGCATTTTATTTTATGTAATATTATCTGTCCTTGGATAACTTAGAAGTTTGTCAAATGTGTTGGTTTATTGCAAGACAGCCACATTTAATTATCTGAGGGAAAGTATAACACAGTAGAAAAATATAGCTGGTTTTGCTTCAATCAATCCGAAGAAAAGGAATTATTATAGTATGGTTTTTAATGATGTGCTTTATTTTGCACACTAACCAGAGGCAATAGAAGCATATGTCCCAGCAGAAGCCAAGAGGCACCAGGATATATCCTTGTTCATCCATAACTGGTACTTTCTTTTTCAGTCTTAACTGTATAAATGTTGCCAAAAGACATTTAGGCCAGGTGTATCTTGATATAAATATTGAACTGATTTATGTATTTTTATTTTTGAAAGAACTATTATAAGTCTTAGAAAAATTTGTTGGAGTATGGTAGCTTGAATATTTTATCCAAATACCTTTCATGACAGAACCTATGATACCAGAATCTAAGAATTTCATGAAACAGACATCAGCTAAGAAACTCTTAATATAGTGAGCTCTGAGCCATTTTGCCTTGGTCTCCTTGGCAAATGTTATCTAATTTCAGAAAACCATAAGAAATTTAATAAATTAGTTAAGAGGACATAAATCATACAAAAATACCAGAAATCAAAAATGTATTAAGATTTATTACGACAATTAAGTGAAGAGTGCTTTTCTTTTATTTAGAGAAAGGATTATTCACCAAAAATGACTGACAGTGTAACAGTCTAAAACCCTCATTTGCCACATGAAAAAACTTAGGTCCATGGCAGCTAAGATGATTAAGAGACATTTTCAAGGCATACTGGTTCATTGATAGCTATGCTAAGTTTGGAACTCCACTTTCTGTTTCTTGACCATTACCCACTTCCTCTCTTCCTCCCTCCCTCCCTCCCTCCCTCCCTCCCTCCCTCCCTCCCTTCCTTCCTTCCTTCCTTCCTTCCTTCCTTCCTTCCTTCCTTCCTTCTTTCCTTCCTTCCTTCCTTCCCTCCTTGCTCTTTCAGATTTATTGGGATATAATTCACATGCCATACAATTTACTCACTTAAGGTGTATAACTTGGGATTCTGCATCCTTCATCTGAATCTAATTTTAGAATATTTGTTTCCCCTTTTAAAAAAACCCATACCCATTAGCTGTTAATCTGACATTCTAGCACATGTCTTTTGCAAAACGTATGTATACACTTCTTTAGGGTATATACCTAGATTATAATTTCTAGATCAAAGCTTTGCATGTGTGCAGCTTCAGGAGACAGTGTGAAGCAGTTTTTCAAAGTGACTGTACTGAGTTACATGTCTATCAGAGCACATGAGTCTCATTTGTTGCACATACTCATTAACATTTGATACTTGCAATGCATTTCATTTTAGCCATTCTAATGGTGTGTGGTAGTATTAAATTTTGGATTTAATCTTCTATTCTTTGATAACTAATGAAGTTGACTGCATCTTTATATATTTCTTGAGCATTTAGATTTTCTCTTTTGAGAATCATCTGTTTAAGTCTTTTGTTTGTTTTTCTATTGGGCTGTCTAATATTTCTATCTTTCTTAATACCAAAAAGAAAAGGAATTCCAAATAAGATCACATTTTGTGGTACTGAGGGTTAGGACTTTAAATATAATATTTGAGGGGACATGATTCAACCCATAACATCATCTGTAGAAAACAACTACAAATATTGGATAAAATATATTTTAAATGCTGTCTTTAAATGAGCTATATGGAGGCTAACAAATAGGAGGGATCTATGTAAAGGAATGTTTCAATCCAGAGAGGTAAGTAATCTCTCAGAGCAGCTAAGAAACTTTTCCCATAGTGACATTTGCTAATTAGGCAAACTTGGGCTTTGGAATTCAAGCTTCTGAAGACAAGAAGGATATAGTAAAGACCCAAAGCTCACCTCAAGTGGTATTTCTCACAAAAATTTTCCCCACTGTAGACTGTGATCCAAAATACTATACTTCCTAGGACTTCACTTAGAAGATTGACTTGTCAATGAAAGAGCAAGAAAAATAAGCAAAGGAAAAACACCAATAACTGAGAATCAGTCATGAGTTTTGCTTAAGTTTACAGCCTGGGTTGACATGACCTGCATTGTACATGAAACCTTAAGTCACAATCTTGGTTTTTGATGGTCTTGATTTGGTAGTGCCTATAGGACTGGCAGAAGCAAACACAAATTCTTTCTAACAAAAGATACCTTTATTCTAGGCCTCCAAAAATCTGTTAAAAATATTTTTAACAACAGTAAGAAGTACGCATCAGAATTAGCCAAATATAAAAAGAAATCAGACCAAAAAAAACCCAAACAAGCAAAAATAACAAACGGCAGAAATGGACTCAGACAAACTTCAGATATCTGCAATTATCAGAGACCGATTATAAAATAACCATATTTACAATGTTTAAGGAATTATAAATAAGCTTGACGATGTCTCAGAGACCCAAAATTATTAAACATAGCCCAATATATTTTTAAAAGCCAAAATGAACATTTAGACATTAAATATACAAAAACCAAAATCAGAAACTTAATGGAAAGGATTGTCATCAGATCAGACACAGTAGAAGAATCAAATAGCAAACTAGAAGCAGATTTAGATAAAACTCTGCAAAAGGGAGCACGTAGATATATCACTAGATTTGATTAGATCTGGAAATTTCACATGGTAGATACAGTGAAGTCTATAATACGTTTAATCAGAATTTAAAGAAGAAAGCAGGGAGACAATGAGGCAAAGTTAATATTTGAAGATAGAATGGTTAAATTTTTCCTGTATTAATAAAAATGCCAATTTGGGAGCCCTAACAAATTCTTTTCAGAATAATTTTTTAATATATTGCATCTAGATACACCTTAGTTAAATTTTAAAACATCAAAACAGAAAAGACATTATTAAAATTAACCAAAGATTGAAGAGATTATTCACAAATTTATGCAAGGTAAATTGACAACTGACTCTTTAAGAGCAGCACTTCTAAGCTAACAGAGAGTGGAAGGTCATCTTCAATGTGCAGCAAAAGAGGACAAAGGACTGGAGTCCTAGAACACGAAATCAAACAAAAATATCATCAGTAATAAGAATTACATGAATTCACATTCATGCAAAAATCATGTAACCAGTAGACCTCTGGCAGAAAGCTAATGCTTCCAGATAGAAGGTCTGAGAAGAAAGAAAAAAGTGGTGAACATACAGGTAAATCTAAACAAATCATGACTGCACAAACAAAATTAGTGCATTTTAGTGTTAAAAACTCAAGATAGATTAAAATATCCAATAAAAATAACATAAATAGCAGACAATCCTTACTGTATTTTAATCCATGTAATCATCAGGAGAAAGATTGAGCTATCAATAAACTTTTAACTTATGATGGGTGTTATTACTTTTATTGTAGCCACAAAAAGAAAAGCAAATAAATTATACATTTTAAATACGTAGAATATTCATATTTCATGACCGAAGAGTTCCATTATTGGGAATATACGCTAGAAAATGAAGGACTTGGGCATAGGACAATTAAAAATAGCTCCACATTAGAAATAATTCAAACTTCTTGGCCGGGCGCGGTGGCTCAAGCCTGTAATCCCAGCACTTTGGGAGGCCGAGACGGGCGGATCTCAAGGTCAGGAGATCGAGACCATCCTGGCGAACACAGTGAAACCCCGTCTCTACTAAAAATACAAAAAACTAGCCGGGCGAGGTGGCGGGCGCCTGTGGTCCCAGCTACTTGGGAGGCTGAGGCAGGAGAATGGCGGGAACCCGGGAGGCGGAGCTTGCAGTGAGCTGAGATCCGGCCACTGCACTCCAGCCTGGGCGACAGAGCTAGACTCCGCCTCAAAAAAAAAAAAAAAAAGAAAAAAGAAATAATTCAAACTTCTCTCAATACTTGTTGGGAAAGCAATAACAATGTAGTCTAAAATAAAGTTCTACACAGTATTGAAAATAACAAACTGCAGCTATAAGCAAAAATACAGATGAAATGCAGAAACAGAATTTTGAATAAAAACAGCAAGGCACATATATTTTATACCCTTTGATGCTGTTTTATATAAAGTTCTAAAAAAGACCAAAGTGAAGTACATTGTTCAGAAATGCATAGACAGATAGCAAAACTACAAGGAAAAGCACTAAATTGATTTTCATAAAATTGTAATAACAGATATTCCTGGAAAAGAGATATATAGATTTGTGTTTGAAGCAGGACTCATAACTGACTCCTGAGTTTCTGGCACTGTCGTATTTGTCAAAATTCTTAATGGCAATATGAGCTTGAACTCTACAATTACTCATTAAGGCAGATACTTGTTTGAGTATATGTTATATATCATAGAGAAAGATGATTAAAATAAATGCATTTTGAAGATGCTGAAAACAAATTGTTATAACTAGAGTAACAGGTACAGTCAGGAATTTTGGTGAAGATAATTTTTTGGTTTTTTTGAGGCAGAGTTTCACTTTGTCCCCCAGGTTCTGGTTTCATCTATCATTGACATCTATGAATAATTTTGATAATAAGAGAAGAACTATGAACCAAATTAAATGTGGTTTATTGACAAAAATGCAATTAGCTATGAAGGTAGTGTCTAGAATACATAAAGGTGAAGAAGTGTTCTTGTCAACTTTCAAAGGCAACACTCTCATTCAATACACAAGAGTGACAGACCCCTAGCTGAATCAGTAGTCACACTGTATGAGAACAATCTCAGGTTATTTATCCACAGCTGTGTCTATATTAACTTGGGGTAACTTGAGCCTTAGGAAACTGTATACAAGAAAAGAATATTTGGTTAAACTTCCTCTTCAGAGAATGTCATTTATATTTCTTCTTGCAAATAGAATAAAGTTTTGATGGTTAGAGTAGATGTGTTCAAGAAAATATATTGTATACTGTATAAGAAGCTTTTTATAGCATTAAAAATAGCCATAGCCAGAAAGTGATAATGATGCTGTCTTTTGGTTCATGTATGATTAAAATATTTCTTCAGTTTTGAGTTGCAAGTGATAGCTTTTGCTTAAGGCTCTTTTTCATTAAAAATATGGAGCTGCAATTTGGAAAATGAATGATTTATTCACATTCATTATAATTAAAGCATGTAAATTCTAAAAATAAAAAAAGCAAAAAACTTTAGAGAAAAGTTGTGTTCAGATATGTAAAAGTTTATTCCATATATCTATTTCAGAGTGTTAGGTTTCTCTAATGAATTACTTTTCTTCTTTTGAAGGCATAAAAGTTGACAATTACAGAATGTGTTAGATAGATTCTCATCTCTTCATTCCCTCAAACTTCTTGTGGTGCAGCCACAAATGAAGAAAAGATAAATGTGTAAAATGAGATAAATTACTTATTTTGTATCAATGTTCCAATATACTTTCACTCCTCTTTCAAACTTAAGTGTATCTTTTTTTTTTTTTGCCTTTGGAGATATAAAAATTACAATCTTTGCAAAATAAGTACAATTTTATTTTGTTGAAAATGGAAACTCCAATCTGTTTTTTTATTAAAGTACATACTTGAGCAAAATCATTTTGTTAAGAACTAGGAATACACTTGCTCACTCTTCCTTTTTCAAATATGAAAAGATTTTTAAAGTTATGTTTTTTGAGATTGGATAAGACTCAAGCCCAAATTTGTCTTCACTCACAGTTATTCTCTTGTATACATTTATGTGACCTTATACTGCAGTAGTCCCCAACAGAACTGGCAAATGTCAAACTAAAAATATACTGTGATTTTGGTATTTATCCTTTAGTATTTTTTTAAATAGTTTTTGCTCCTTAACTTTTACCCAGTATATTCAGGTCAGACCACTTGGTTGAAACAGAGAGATAAAGGCACCACTGCAGATAATTCAAATGATTATATTGGATAATACAGGTAATAGAGGCAAAAGTTCATGGGTTATTCTGAAAATTGCCTTAATTCCTTGAATTATTTAGCCTCGGATATGTGACTTAGGTGCTACCATTAAACTGTGTTGAAAAATGCCTATTTTCTTACAATGAAAACACAAATAATTTAGCGGGGGTGGGACAAAAAAATTGCTTTGATTTCGGCAAATGTTACAATGAGATGCTATAAGACTATAAAGTATAAAAGATTCCACTTTGAAATTTTCATACATTTTAGTGCCAAGTAAAACAAATAAATAAGCATAGTTGTCAGATAGAAACATGTTTACCAAGAATGGTCCAAAATTGAGAATAGTCCATTTAAACAGTATGTAAATTTGTTTTTAAATGAATGTTGACTAAAAAGTCATATATATCAATAATACAAATTGTACATTTTATGGCTTTACAAAAATTTACTAACAAATGTTTTGAGTATTAAATGTGCATAGTGATGGCTGCTAAACAATAATAAAAAATTATATTTTCACCATTTCCCATTTCAAAATGTTCTACCACATGCATTAGTTCATTTAATCATTCTAACCAATGACATTTGGCATATCATTTAGATCTCATTTTAAATCACAAACATTCTTGTACACCAAAAACAGACAAACGGAGAGCCAAATCATGAGTGAACTCCCATTCACAATTGCTACGAAGATAATAAAATACCTAGGAATCCAACTTACAAGGGATGTAAAGGACCTCTTCAAGAAGAAATACAAACCACTACTCAATGAAATAAAAGAGAACACAAACAAATGGAAGAACATCCCATGCTCATGGATAGGAAGAATCAATATTGTGAAAATGGTCATACTGCCCAGGGTAATTTATAGACTCCCCATCAAGCTACCGATGACTTTCTTCACAGGATTGGAAAAAACTACTTTAAAGTTCATATGGAACCAAAAAAGAGTCTGCATTGCCAAGACAATCCTAAGTCAAAAGAACAAAACTGGAGGCATTACACTACCTGACTTCAAACTATACTACAAGACTATAGTAACCAAAACAGCATGGTACTGGTACCAAAACAGAGATCTAGACCAATGGAACAGAACAGAGCCCTCAGAAATAATACCACACATCTACAACCATCTGATCTTTGACAAACCTGACAAAAACAAGAATGGGGAAAGGATTCCCTATTTAATAAATGGTGCTGGGAAAACTGGCTAGCCATATGTAGAAAGCTGAAACTGGATCCCTTCCTTACACCTTATACCAAAATTAATTCAAGGTGGATTAAAGACTTAAATGTTAGACCTAAAACCATAAAAGCCCTAGAAGAAAATGTTGGCAATACCATTCAGGACATAGGCTTGGGCAAGGACTTCATGTCTAAAACACCAAAAGCAACAGCAACAAAAGCCAAAACTGACAAATGGGATCTAGATAAACTAAAGAGCTTTTGCATAGCAAAAGAAACTACCATCAGAGTGAACAGGCAACCTACAGAATGGGAGAAAATTTTTGCAATCTACTCATCTGACAAAGGGCTAATATCCAGAATCTACAAAGAACTCAAACAAACTTACAAGAAAAAACAACAACCCCATCAAAAAGTGGGAAAAGGATATGAACAGACATTTCTCAAAAGAAGACATTTATGCAGCCAACAGACACATGAAAAAATGCTCATCATCACTGGCCATCAGAGAAATGCAAATCAAAACCACAAAGAGATACCATCTCACACCAGTTAGAATGGCGATCATCAAAAAGTCAGGAAAAAACAGGTGCTAGAGAGGATGTGGAGAAATAGGAACACTTTTACACTGTTGGTGGGACTGTAAACTAGTTCAACCATTGTGGAAGACAGTGTGGCTATTCCTCAAGTATCTAGAACTAGAAATACCATATGACCCAGCCATCCCATTACTGGGTATATACCCAAAGGATTATAAATCATGCTGCTATAAAGACACATGCACACGTATGTTTATTGTGACACTATTCACAATAGCAAAGACTTGGAACCAACCCAAATATCCATCAATGATAGATTGAATTAACAGAATGTGGCACATATACACCATGGAATACTATGCAGCCATAAAAAAGGATGAGTTCATGTCCTTTGTAAGGACATGGATGCAGCTGGAAACCATCATTCTCAGCAAACTATTGCAAGGACCAAAAACCAAACACTGCATGTTCTCACTCATAGGTGGGAATTGAACAATGAGAACACTTGGACATAGGAAGGGGAACATCACACACTGGGGCCTGTTGTGGAGTGGAGGAGGGGGAAGGGATAGCATTAGGACAACTAATGTAAATGGCGAATTAATGGGTTCTGCACACCAACATGGCACAAGTATACACATGTAACAAACCTGCATATTGTGCACATGTACCCTAGAACTTAAAGTATAATAAAAAAAAAGTCTTAGATGATAAGTTATTTTTATGTTTGGTCACCAGCCTGTATATGTTTAAAAACATATATTTAATTGTATGCCCTCTAATATTCAGTAAAGAGTTCTATATCTCACAGGGATAAGCAAAGTTTGGCCTGCAGGTCAAATCTGGCCCGCTGCCTGGTTTTGTGATTGTATTAGTCCATTCTCACACTCTCTAAAGAACTACCTGAGACTAGGTAATTTATAAAGAAAAGAGGTTTAGTTGACTCACAGTTCTGCAGGCTTAATAGAAAGCATGACTGGGAGGCCTCAGGAAACTTACAATCATGGTGAAAGGTGAAGGGGAAGCATGTACATCTTCATAATAGTGGAGAAGGAAAGAGAGAGTGAAGCAGGGAAGTGACAAACACTTGTGTACTATCAGGTCTCATGAGAACTCAGTCATTATCATGAGAATAGTGAGGTGGTAAAATCTGCCTCAATAATCCAATCACTTCCCACCAGGTCCTTCTCCCAACATTGGGAATTACAATTCAACACGAGATTTGGGAGGGGATCCTGAGTCAAACTGTGTCATTCTGCCCATGGCTTCTCCCAAATATCATGTCTTTCTCACATTTAAAAACCAATCATGCCATTCCAACAGTCCACCAATCTTAACTAATTCAAGCATTAACTCAAAAGTCCAAGTCCAAAGTCTTATCTGAGATAAGGCTAGTACTTTCCACCTATAAGCCTGTACATTTTTTTTTTATTAGTTACTTCCTAGATACAATGGGAGTACAGGCATTGGGTAAATGCTCTTGTTCCAAATGGGGGAAATTGGCCAAAACAAAGGGGCTACAGCTTCCATGGAAGTTCAAAACCAAGCACAGCAGTCATTAAATCTTAAAACTCCAAAATAATATTTGACTCCATGTCTCACAGGTAGGCCACACTGACACAAGAGGTGGGCTCTCAAGGCCTTGGGCAGATCTGCTCCTGTGGTTCTGCACAACACAACCACCACTTTCATGGACTGGTGTTGAGTGCCTGCAGCTTTTCCAGACACAAAATGGAAGTTGCTGGTGGATATGGCATTCTGAATTCTGCAGAATTGTGGCCATCCTCTCACAGCTTCACTAGGCAGTGCCACAGTGGGGACTCTGTGTGGTGATTCCAATCCCACATTTCCCCTCTGCACTGGCAGTGCTACAGTGAGGACTGTGTGTAGGGGCTCCAGTCCCACATTTCCCCTCTGTACTGCCATAGTAGAGATTCTCCATGAGAGCTCTACCCCTGCAGCAGAGAAAGAGAGAGAGAAAGAGACAGAAGAGAGAGAGAGAGAGAGAGAGAGAGAGAGAGAGAAAGAGAAAGAGAGAAGTGCCAAAATCTTTAAAACACCAGATCTCGTGAGAACTCAGCTCACTATCATGAGAGAACAGCAAGAGGGAAATCTGCCCCCATGATCCAAGCCCCTTCCCTAACACATGGAAATTTCAAATGGACATGAGATTTGGGTGGGGCCTCAGAGCCAATCCATATCAGTGATGTTTTATTTGAATAAAGCTATACTCTTTGTTTACCAGGACCAGCCAAGTAAAGGTCAGCATGGTCATGACTCCTATTATACAGAAGCAAACATTGTGCAAATGTGGATGAAAAGCTAAGACAAAAGACTTCTTCTGAGTGTTTTCTCACAGAAATATCTGTAAAGAATGCCTTTAGCATATCAAAAAAAATTACCACAGAGATATTATTTGAGGACCCTTTCTCTATTCTCAATGTAGTTCGTTTTACTAATTAGACTAATACTAATTAGTCTAATACTAATACCAATAATCTGTGTTCTTAATGAATATCTATAATACTAATACCAATACTCTGTGTTCTTATTGAAAATCTTTCAGTATCAGGAGAAAAGGAAGTAGGAGGATTCTCCTCAGGAGGCCAAAAGATATGCTAAGTACTACAAAGTTAAATGATGGGAAAACAAATGACTACATCCTAGGAAAGAATTCTGCCTGTTTTGGTGTATGTACCTGGACATCAAGCCTCCCTGGTTTATGAAGCAGTAGGCCCTTGAAGTCAGGGTAACACAAACTTAAAAGAATGAGTATTACTGAGATTATTTAAATCAATGAGAAGAAAATCGTTCTTTTAATTAATGAGCTGTCTGAGTTATTTTTAACTGAGGAAGATTATAATAACCAAGAGTAATAAATCTATTGCATGGATGTGTTCAAATCTGATTTACTTTTAAGGCCTCAATGAAGCTCAGGAAAAAAATAGCAGATTTAGGTATAAAATTAAAAACAATAAACTAACAACTTTGCTCCTATTTCTGCCTATTTATTTTTGAGCATTATATGTTGACGTAGGAAAGACCATCCTCACACAAGGTATAGACAGAGTAGCAGGAGGTAGCAGGCAAGAGCAAAGCAGGGTTCATTTGTTTGTTTTCTTGTTTTTTTTTTCTTTTTTTTTTTTTTTTGGTATTCGTTTTAATACTTCAGTGAGATTCTTAGAAGCTTCCCAGCAGTGATATTAACATGAAAGTGGAGGTGGAACAAATGGAGCTAAAGTGGTAGCAATAACAAATAGTGCACTTTTGCTGCCTTTTTGCATGAAAAAAAATGCATAATATGTATTTTTGTTTTCTCATCCTTATTAAATCTTAGTACATTTAGGACTTTCCACAGTTGAAATAGCATGAACCTAATTTTACTCCTTAGGTCAGACACCAGGCCGGACTATACATACAGAAAATAACCTATACTACCAGAGAAGTGAGCTTGAAGAAGGAATGTAGAAAATGGTTTGAAGGAATTATTTTTCCTCTGCCTCTGGGAAGAGTGATTTGCTTGTTTTTTTCTCTTATATAAAGGTACAAGAGAAAATAAATGATTGTAGCTTGAAGGGAAAAAATGGGAGATTATTTTTAAAGATTCAGTTGAAGCCAGAAAATGACACACTAGATGCTGAGGAAACTCCAAGTAAAAGATTTTGGCTGTGATTACTGTTATCAAGGAAGAACAGGAGGAAAGCTCACTACAAAGTGATTAAAGAACCAAATCTCTGGCCTCCTATGTGTACCTGGGCACGAGAATTCTCTAGGTGTCCTCTCCGGATTGCCAGGGAGGTGAAACATATTTAAAAGGCATGTATTTTGCAGGACTTTTGAGTTTTACAGACAGTGTAACACACAGTTAACATGCTTTGATGACTTCTGTTATGCAGAAATGTTTACTATACTCTTGCTTTTCATTCTTAAAATGGGAAAGTGATGGGCCATACAGGAAGTTATATTTTAGCATTCTCAAAACTTCAGGGCTAAAATGAATGACAACATGTAAGCACTAAGAATTAACTGAGAAATATTTATCCATTTGTACTGAGAAGTAATTTGCCTGTTAGTTCTTATGAAATGCACTGAACACAAAGATGGAGATGTTCGATTCTAGCAAATGATTGTGCTGATCTGCTCTGATTTTTGTATTTTTTTTTATATCTTATAATTCTTAATATCTTCTCTCTACATATTAACTTTGAATGAGTGGTAACTTAAATAATTTACTTTAGGAAAAAAAACCCTCTCTCTTGCTTTGAATAAAATCCCAGAGAATGTGATCTGCACTACCCAGAATGTTCTGGTTATCTCTCAACCTGGGTTTTTCTGGAGAGATGGCAGCCTCACCACCAGGTCTACCTCTAAATTTTGCAGGGCCCAAAATAAATGTGCATATGAAAGCCCACATATGACATGTCTAAATATTTAAATATTATAAGTAAAGGCCATTATCTGCTAAATAAAATACATTTTATACTCATGCTTTGACAAATATACCTTCAGTTAAAAAACACCCAAAAGTGTGAACTAAGGTTTATTAAAGATTTGAGAGGGAGGGAGGCAAGGGGTGAACAACTAGCTATTGGGTATTTTGTTCACTACTTGAGTGATGGGATCATTAGAAGCTCAAACTTCAGTGTCATGTAATATACCCATGTAACAAACATGCATATATAACTCATGAATCTAACAATTTTTAAAAAGAATACACATTCAGATTATTTTTTTAAAAAGGAGACTACAGTGAAGTATTAGTGTACATAGCTGTGTATACGATTGATAAGCCAACAACAGTATGATTAGAAATAAAATAACAATATTCACAAGTTATATGTTTATTTCACACTATTTTTATTTCCCACTTGTATACAAAATTATTGATATTAGTCAAGATTATTACATAATCTGTGTTTTATTAGAATTGATCTGGGTATTCAGCAATAAAATATAATGAAGGCATAATTAAAGGTGCAAATTATACAACATTTATAAACAAAAATGTAGTTACTTTCATTTCTTTTCAACAGGTTATTTTTATTCTAAAATGTTAAATATTACCTATCAAAACTAAGTGGAAAAATACAAATTTCAAGTACAAGGTATATTAAAATTTAAATCAAGATCATTTAAATTTAACTGACTTTCATTTTTGAAAATGCAATTAAATCATTTAAAATAGAAAGTAAAACTATGCTCCATTATAGCAAAGATTGGCTCAGGCGAGAATATTTAATTAACGCTAAACCTGGAAGTAGTTTCAATGAAGATTAGGATGTTTTTATCATCTTAAATTGTCCTTTCACAGATTGCTGAATTTTTGCATGAGAAAAATATAACTTTAAGATGGGGAAATTGGAAAATCCCTAGACTTGGTGATCAAGACAAACATTACCAGTGAGACTCAGGTAGACACTGTGTGCCACTGTGAAGTTCTGAAAGTTAGTATGTACTATTCTAACAGGGAATGCATACATTGAATCTTACTGTGGGAAAACATCACACAAACGCAATGAGGCACGTCCTGTTTACAAAATGAAGAGGGCTGTATTCTTAAAAAATGCCCATCTAGTAAGAGACAAAGAAGGTTTATGGAAAGGTATTAGATTTAAAATGATGAGAGAATCACGGCAATAAAACACACATGATACTACATTAGATACCATACATATTCTATTTTCAATTTCCTTTCTCTCTCCTTTCTTCTATTAATTTCATTCTATGTATGTTGGTGGACTTAGTTGCTTCCCACATTACTCTGAGGCTCTGTTCATTTTTCAGCATTATTTTTTTCTCTTTGTTCTTCAGATTGCATAAACTCTATCAATATACCTTCACACGGGCTGATTTTTTTCCCCTGAAGTTGAAATATACTATTGAGTTTCTCCAGTGAATTTTAAATTTTCGTTATTATACTGTTTAATTCCAAATTTTATATTTTGTTCTTTTTCATAATTTTTTATCACTTTACTTATATTTTCTTATTTCATGAGACATTGTCATCATATTTTTTTAATATGGTTTTCTTTAGTTCTTTGAATATATGTATAATGGCTGTTTTGAAGTCTTTGCCTACTAAGTTTGATACCTGGGCCCTCTTGTAGACAGTGTCTCTTGTCTTTTCTCTTTTTCTTGTATGTGGGTCACATATACAAGATGTGTTTCTTTCTGTTTCTTTCCATGTCTTATAGTTTTTTTTCCTTAAGAAGTGGGTGTTTTTAAAACATATTGTTACAATTTTGTTGACTGATTCTCAGGGCTTGTTTTATTATTTATTATTTGTTTAGTGACTTGGCTAGCGAATTTTAAAGTTAGTTTCCTCTGCAGTGTGAAGCCTCTGTTGTTGCTCCTAGGGGGCTCAACCCTGGTCATATGCAGGATTAGTCTGGAATGTCATTGATTTTAGCTTTAGTAGGTCTGTTTTTATTTTTCTTTTCCCTAATCTTTCTGTTATGCTATCTCTGTCTGTGAATTTCACACCTAGCTGTTGAGTTCCACTGATTGGTGGCTGATTGACCTATTGTTTTTGAAAATGTCCTGGGGCATAAATTGTTCCAGAGCCTGATCCAATTATATTTAAGTCCTTTGCAGGAGTAGTTTTTCAGTTCTCTCTTTGAGGTTTGTTCTAACAGAAGAGAGCTATTCTTAGGTATTCACCCTGATAAACTGGGTGATCTACAGTTTAGCTGTTACTCCTATATAGCTACTGGCCTCTTCTTAATAACTTACCACAAAAATATCCATTGTTTTGGGGAGCTCCCTTAAGCTTGAACTTCCCTGCAATCTGTTTCAATTGAACTTAGTATTTTGAGAAAGCTTTGAAGTCCTCTCTTCTTGTGGTCTCTCTGTTCCCGTAGGTCAAATCTCTAAGCCACTGCTAATGAACTGGGGGCAAGAATAGTGACTCACTACTCTTAGAGTAGCATCCCTATTCTATGAGTGAGATGCAGGCTTCGGACAGTAACCTCTGGTCCTGTAAAATTGTCTTTCACAGTATGGAACCTCCACCCTATCAGTGAGGTATGCAAAGGTAATGATGACCCCTGTAATATTGGCCTGCCACATCTGTATTATTAAATAATATTATGAGTCATGAGTCAAGACTGGATGGAAAAAAGAAGTCCTTGCTATCTTGGCTTCACTCACCTAGAATTTGGTGTCTGTAACAACTAGCTAGAGGGAGTGAGAAATGAGAAATGCTGGTTCAGTGCCCCTCCCAGAGAAATACAACCATCGACAGGGAGCTGGGAGAAGAGGGAGCGGATTTCCTTGGCCACATGCACTCCAAGTGGAACTTCCATTGGTTTAAACTATGTGTGTGTGTAAGGTAGAAGGAGTAGGTTGTGGCTCAAGTGTCACTGGATATTCTTACTATTACCAGTAGGGATCCCAATCCAGACTCCAAGAGAGGGTTCTTGGATCTTGAGCAAGAGAGAATTTTGGACAAGTTCATAAAGTGAAAGTTCATGAAGTTTACTAAAGAAGTAAAGAAATTAAAGAATGGCTACTCCATAGGTTATAGTTATTCTTTGACTATATGCTAAACAAAGGCTGGATTTTTCATAAATTTTCTGGGAAAGAGGCAGGAAATTCCAGAACTGAGGGTCCTCCCCTGTTTAGACTATATAGGGTAATTTCTGGACACTGTCATGGTATTTGTAAACTGTCACGGCATTGGTGGGAGTGTCTTTTAGCATGTTAATGCATTATAATTCATGTATAGTGAGTAGTGAGGACTTCCAGAGGTCACTGTCATCTCCATCTTGGTTTTGGTAGGTTTTGACCAGCTTCTTTATCACATCCTGTTTTATCAACAGGGTGTTTATGACCTACCTGTATCTTGTAATACAAGTCTTGCCCACCTTCTATCTCATTCTGTGACTAAGAATCCCTAACCTCCTGGAAATGGAGCCCAGTAACTGTCAGTCCTCATTTTACCCAGCCCCTATTCAAGATGGAGTAGCTCTTGTTTGAACACCTCTGATGTTACTAAAATTTAGTTGATTTTCTTAAATAAATGTTTCTTCATTTGTTGCATGCCCTTAGGAAAGTTTCCAGAAACTTAAAATGGTGACTTTTTAAAATATAAATTTCATGAGTTACACTTTCTCAAGTACTTTCTCAAGTTGTGGCTGTTTCTTGGGGGTACTGGGCCACAGGACTCCTCATGCCACAATTCGAAAAGTAAAATTATACCAGATCTTTTTGATATCAAACATGTGTTTTGATAACTTCTTAATATGTAACTTTTGCATGTATTCATTTAACCATTCAGTAGATATTTTAGGGAAATAATTGAGAATTGTTTTGAATGAGGGACTACCCATGACAGAAAAATTATAAATATCTGAGTCCACCTAAGCATATATAATGTTTTCATAAAATAGCAAGTAAACAATATTTAGGAAATCATTTCTCATTAATATAATCCCACTCGAATTACTGTTACCACAAGGAAAAATTCCTAGGAAGTATAGAATGGAGGTTAAGAACAGATATATTGTAGTAAGAGTCTGTTTTGAATTCAGGTCTAGTACTTAATGGCAAGTTAGTAGACCTTTCCCTACCTCTGTTATCCTATTGGTAAAAAAAGATAATTGTGAGTTAAAAGTATGGCAAAAACCGCAATTACGTTTGCACCAACCTAATAATACATACCAAAATCTTTTAGAGTAGTTACTGGCATAAAGTAATTGTTACATGAATGTTTTCTATTTTAAAACTAATAATGAAAATTGCATTGACTACATAGATGGAATTCATGTATACAAAATTACTCCATATGAATGTCAATTAATTATATTAAGTCTATCTACTGTGGCTGTCCTTAATAAATCAATTAAAAAGACTTGATTTTTTTTAAGGAGTCGTAATTTTATGTAATCTCAAGAAGCAGGTAATTGTAAAGGAAAGTTGAGAACCTGTTCTATTGTCTTTAATATATCCATATTTTAAAAAATCTATAATTAACTTATAATTTTTAGTGAAGTCAAATAGATTGTATGGTTTATGAAAAGAAATTAAATTAACCCAGCAAGTTTCTAAATTTTAGATATTATATTTCAATTTTAAGAAATTCAGTTATATTTTTTAAAAATGCGTTTAGATTCTGCAATATTTATTCTTCACATACTGTATTTTACTGAATCTTTTCATCCAAGAAGTAATGTAATAAAAAAAATTAGCCGGGCGCAGTGGCTCAAGCCTGTAATCCCAGCACTTTGGGAGGCCGAGACGGGTGGATCATGGGGTCAGGAGATCGAGACCATCCTGGCTAACCCGGTGAAACCCCGTCTCTACTAAAAAATAAAAAAAAAAAATTAGCCGGGTGAGGTGGCAGGCGCTTGTAGTCCCAGCTACTCGGGAGGCTGAGGCAGGAGAATGGCGTAAACCCGGGAGGCGGAGCTTGCAGTGAGCTGAGATCCGGCCACGGCACTCCAGCCTGGGCGACAGAGCGAGACTCTGTCTCAAAATAAATAAATAAATACATACATACATACATACATACATACATACATACATAAATACATAAAAAATAAATAAAAAAAATTCAAGCCATACCTATTTCTATAAAATCAATCTGTGTAGTTCTCCATCGTCACACAGGAGACTGGTGTCTGGACAGTAGGAGTCTTATCCTACAAGATTCCTTGAGAAAAAGAACAAACGAGATCAAATTGCTATTGGAAAGAGTTTAGAAATGTAATCTAGAAATTATGTTTTTTAACTTATATCACAGTTGTGTATTGAGAGCAGATGATATCTTTCCTTTAGGTATTCTTTCTTTCTTAGGGTCACATATGATAAAAATCTAGGGGAGTAATAAAGTTAAGTAAAACAAAGACCTACAGTTGTGCTGAATGCTTCTTCTTCTAGGTCTGATTAGGAATGTTTGACAAAGATGTCGAGGTAGCTTCTCATTGCAATATTATTTGCCCTTAGTTGAATATACTTTATTTTCTTTGTGAGTTCTCTTGACTGAATTCGACTTTCTAATTAGAAATGCCACTGTCTCACTGTGCCTTGCTTTATTAAACTTTTACATCTTCAAATGCCTTCCTCTGAGACTAATCAATAATTAAGCAATGGATCTTTGTTTCATAAAGACTTTAAAGAGGTCATAGAGGACCAGAAGGATGCATGTACTTTGGAAAAACATGTGTTTAAAGTCTTTAATATATACTAACAGCTTTCGGTTCATAATAAATGCTCTTTCATTAAGAACTAGCAGAAAGAAGAAATTAATAGTACTAGAAAAAAACCCTGCAGAAAGATGATCTTGAGTTGAGAATAAATTCTTCTGAAAACCAGGAAAGTATAAGGCAGTTTAATTCAAAAATCTGTTTTTCACCAACTCAGTGTAAATAAAAACAGGTTTAAATGGAAGCATTGGCCAAATGTTGGAAATTTTACTGCTGAGGATAAGCTTACAGAAAAAGGGCTAAAATTATCTAAGTAATATTTTAATGGGCACATTAGAGGTTGCTTGCTTTTGATATCTTGTTCTTTGTTTTACGTGGTACTTTTTCTTTCTATTGATGTTTAAAATGAAATTAACTTCTTTTTACTAATTAGAAAATAAAATTTTGATTTAATGATTTAAATATAAACATAATTTGGAAATAAATCCCGGTGTTCATGATTTCTGTTCCTAAAGTTTATTAGATTTTAATCATGCACAATTCTGTTACTCCTCAGAAAAAGGCTCATGAGGTGAATGTCTCCTTTCAGACTTATTCTGGAAGAAGAGCTAAATTATCTATGGAGAAACCTCAAACGGTGATGAAATTCCCCCAATAAACTAAACAACACACCTGAAAAGTGTAGTGAGAATTTCCATCATGTGGACAAGCAAGGCAGGTAATTAATGTCATCCAAATTTTTCTTAGGACAGAGCTTGGCATAAGAATCTTACTAGGTCATTGGTGCGAAGCTGTCACGTGCCAATGTCATATAATCACATTGGTTTGGACTGCCACTGAAAAGTTATTCTAATTTTGTTCCTGATAAGAAGTAAAAAACAAACCAAAAAATGTACTATGCATTTAGATGACGTTCAAAATTCTGTCTTTGAGTTGTTATACCATATTTCATTCATAAGCAATTGATTTCTCCAACATTATTTACTATAAAAATGATGTATTAGAAACTCCACATTTTCATAGTCTTTCTTTTGTCCCTTAGCTTTGTAAATAGCACTAGTAACAATTATTTTTAAAAACACGTAGCAAAATATTTTTTAACTATGTGCAACCATTGTTATATCTTACTAGTGTAATTTTAAAGACATTATTTGTATAAAATATATTTAGGAAGTTTCCAAATAGGTGCAAGGGAAACATAGATAAGTCCTTTGAGTAGAAATGGAATGTGAAATTCCTTCCACTTATTAAATGTTTATTTTTATCTTAAATTTTAAAAAAGTAGTTAAAGACGGCATACAGATTCGCTTTAACCAATGACATTGTATTTATTCAGAGATCAATTGTTCCCTTCCTTCTCCACTTTTATAACATCTTATTCATATTCTGCGTAATTCAGTTTCACTAAAAAGTAGCTATAGGGGAATCCTATATTCTTCAACAGCACTGACAAATTTCAATATATAACCAAATGTCTTATAAAATCAATATCTTACTTGAAGCTTGCCTTCTTATGCTATTATGATATAACCAACTACATTTTATAGAATACAAATCATTTGTTGATTGCAATAAAAAAATCACTATGCCACTATTCTTCCCTTTTTTCTTTTTGTTATTATTTTTAAGTGCACATACCCTTTCCTTTTCTAGATTTATATAGAAATATACTCATGAAATTATATGACATATGTACAAAAAGAAAGTGTTCCCGAATATTAAAGTGTTTTCTCCGCTGGGTGTGGTGGCTCACGCCTGTAATCCCAGCACATTGGGAGGCTGAGGTGGGTGGATCACCTTAGGTTGGTTGGGAGTTTGAGACCAGCCTGAACAACATGGAGAAACTCGTCTCTACTAAAAATACAAAATTAGCTGGGAGTGGTGGCAGGTGCCTGTAATCCCAGTTACTCAGGAGGCTGAGGCAGGAGAACTGCTTGAACCCAGGAGGTGGAGGTTGTGGTGAGCTGAGATCGGGCCATTGCACTCAATCCTGGGCAACAAGAGAGAAACTCCATCTCAAAGAAAAAAAAAATGTTTTCTCTTAGGAAAGAAGGTAAGGAAACTGTCTTTGACAGCTGTTCTGCCTACATGGTAAGAGAGACGTCACTTCCTTACCATTCTTAATGTTAATCTTATCATGTTACATCATTATAGTACGGGATATTTTTTTTTTAAACCTGGTAATTTGTTGCTAATATTACTAATTCATGAAATATCTTTAACATAATAAAATTATATCAAAAGCATAAAGTAAAACAATTAATTTTACTACCAGCACATTTGTTACATC
Organism: Rhinopithecus roxellana; assembly: GCF_007565055.1. Lineage (NCBI taxonomy): Eukaryota > Metazoa > Chordata > Mammalia > Primates > Cercopithecidae > Rhinopithecus > Rhinopithecus roxellana. Next base: position 62,182,301 of record NC_044550.1, read on the forward strand.
CTGGTAAATCCTTTTCACATCAGTCTTTGGGAAATTAGGCATCTGCCTGAAACAAAATAACTGGGCACAAAAGATCTAGGCTTCATTCCAGATGTCCCTACACACAGAAAAACTTGGGGTTGTATGACTTTCCATAACTTCACATCAATTATTCCACCATGTGAGCAAGTAATTTCTTATATCCTCATAAGGGTCTCTTAAGTTATCTACAGGTGTTTCAGGTAAATGTTTATTTAGGGCCTCCTGGAGCGAACTATTGCAAGGAAGTTGTATTTTTCTGCAGACGTATTGGCAGTTTTTAATATTTTTCTCACCCATACACATCTAAGTGATAAAACACACACTCATCATCCATGAGAACCTGAGAGATGACAAGTGCTCCTCTTACTGAGAAGGTGTGCATCTGGGAGGCTGTGTTAGAATCTCTGACAAACAAAAAGCATGATTGCGGTATGAAAAAAGCTAACGAGGAGACTCTGATGGTAGAAGAGTCGGCAGTAACACATTTCACAGCCTCTCTGCCACCACTCTCTCTCTCTCACACACACACATCCACATGGAAATTACTATTTTAGACGATGTAGTCTGATACCTTTTAAAATTATAAAAATCAGAGTCCTAGAGAGGCAAGTGACTTGTCAAAGGACTTCAATTTAATGAATTTTACAGAATATTTTCTACCTGAATTATTTAGCCCATTATTTTTTAGATAGAAGTAATTTATAAATCATCTCTAAGCTGGCAACATTGCCAGTTCGTCTGATGAGTTTTTAAAGATTTCCATTTCCTCCATCTCTGGACATGATTTTATTTAGAATGAATGTTAAAAATAACTTCATAGTAGGATGAAAACTTATTTTGTGTAAACTTAATTTCTAGAGAATAAAAAATAATTAGGAAGTAATTAAATAATTATAACCATAATGCCTCTTTTTTTTTTTTTTTTTCTTGAGACAGAATCTTGCTCTGTCATCCAGGCTGGAGTGCAGTGGTATGAACACAGCCCACTGCAGCTGTGATCTCTTGTGATCTCTTGTGATCTCTTAGGCTCAAGATCTCTTAGGCTCCTGCCTCAGCCTCCCAAGCAGCTGGGACCACAAGCATGCACCACCATGCCCAACTACTTTTTAAGTTTTTTGTAGAGATGGAGTCTCATCATGTTTTCCAGTCTGGCCTCGAATTCCTGGGTTGAAGCAATCCTCCCACCTCAGCCTCACAAAGTGCTAGAATTATGACATGAGCCATCATGCCTTGCCCATATACTGCTTTTCTTTTCTTTTCTTTTCTTTTCCTTTTTTTAACATTTACAGTAAGAAGTATATTTTGGAAAAGGACCTCTGGTTTCTTGGACTGAGGACTTCTGTAGATATACTTCTAACCAGATTATGGTCATTTACTCGCTCTTTCTCTGGAAAGATGGGGGCAAGAACCAGCATTCTTAGTAATGCTACATTTACCAAAAGAATAGATTGAGAAGTCTTGGTGTCTTTTGGGAATAGTCTTGTCTTAGAAGACCAAATTTATTCTGTTGGTCTGTGCTGTAAGTCTTACTTGACAAGGACGTCCTATGGGCACTTCTGTTATTGATGAGTGAGTGGACAGTTTTGATGAATGTGTTAGCTCCAGTAGTGGCTCCCTTCGACTTTTACTCTGAACCGTGATTCTGTATCTGGCTATTATAAAAAACAAAAATGTTACTTTGGCTTTCACTTATTTTAATTATTTTGGTATGGCCTTTCTACATATATGAGGGAATATTTGTCTTTGAAGCTCCCCTGAGCTTTCAGCAGAAATAAGAAGAGTCATTTCAGAGTTACGATAAAACATAATCTAAAATTCAGCCTTATGAAAGACATAAACCAAGGCACACAAATAAGAGCACGTTTGAGTCAAGTCAATCAGACACTGGCTGTACAGCCTTGGGTAGGTTATTCATCTTCTTCTAATCTCAGTTGTGTCAAAAGTAAAACAAAGATAATAGCATCTACCCTGTGAGGAGAATGTGATTTGATAACCTTGTGTACCTGGTGCATGGTAGGAACACCAATAAACATTAGCTCTAATAATATGTAAAGGTCAATCATAAGTTCCTGGTTTTGAAGATTAACTTATATACCAGATGGAATTCTTCATTAAAATTATTTCAAACTCTTAGTCATATATATGTCATAAAGAGAACGAACAAAGCTCTATCTCCAGGGCCCAATCATCTGAGCATGAAAATGGTTTCTTGGAGAACTGTAACTTTCATTGGAATCCACCAATAGAATAGAGAATATTAAAATGATCAAGAATAAAATGGTTTTCTATCTGAATATCTGATTTATGGGAGCTCCATAAGACCTGAATAAAAAGGGAAAACTTTCATCCTAGATATGTAAACATGTAAATGTTTGTGTGTGTGCACATATACATTCATGTGTGTTTTATCTTTTGGTATCTTTTCCTAAGAAATTATAAATAATATAGTGTCAAATGTAAAAATAATTGGTCTATGCCATCATCAGAGTATAGTTTATTAATAACTTATCATTAGAACTTTATCATATGTGACATCAGCTTCACCCTGGTAGAAAATCCCTTCAGCTGCTAGTATTGTAAAGAAAGTCCAGAAAGCATCCAGGGCTGCTACTGTCTAGTTTTAGGCTTTGGTCATGTCTGTGCCATTTCTGCTAGGTATAATATGTTAATGGTATATATTCCTACATTTATTTATATAACGTTTCATTCCTCTCAACAATGTTTTATAGTTTTATTTATTATTACTTATTTCGATTTTTATTTTAGACTCAGGGGGTACATGTGCAGGTTTGATACCTTGGTATATTGCATGATGCTGGTAATCTCATCTCCCAGGTACTGAGCATAGTAGCCAATAGTTACTTTTTCAACCCTTGTCCCACTTCCACTCTCCCATCTCTAGTAATTCCCAGTTTTCACTGTTGCCATCTTTATGTCCATGAGAACTTGATCGTTAGCTCTCATTTGTAAGTGACAGAAAGTGGTATTTGGTTTTCTGTTTCTATGTTATTTCACTTGGATAATGGCCTCCAGCTGCATTCATGTTGTGACAAAGGACAAGATTAATTCTTTTTTATGGCTGTGTAGTATTTCATGGTATATGTGTGCCACATTTTCTTTATCCAGTCCGCCACTGATGCACACCTAGGTTGATTCCATGTCTTTGCTATTGTGAATAATGCTTCAATGACCATGTGAGTTCACGTGTCTTTTTAGAAGAATTACTTATTTTCTTTTGCATATATACCCAGCAATGGGACTGCTAGGTCAAATGATAGCTCTGTTTTAAGTGCTTTGAGAAACCTCCAAATTACTTTCCACAGAAGTTGAGCTAATATACATTCTCGACAACAGTCTATAAGTGTTCCCTTTTCTCTGTAGCCTTGCCAGCATCTGCTGTTTTTTTGGTTTTGTTTTGTTTTGTTTCCTTCTTTTTTTTTTTAGTTTTTTAATAATAGCCATTCTGATTGGTGTGAGATGAAATCTCATTGAGGGTTTAATTTGCATTTTTCTGATGGTTAGTGATGTAGAGTATGTTTTTATATGTTTCTGGCCACTTGTTTGTCTTCTTTTGAGGAGTGTCTGTACATGGCTTTTGCCCATTTTTAATGGAGTTGTTTTTCTTTCTCATTCATTTAAATTTCTTACAGATTCTGGACATTAGACCTTTGTTGGATGTATAGTTTTGCAAATATTTTCTCCTGTTCTTGTAGGCTGTCTGATTTCTCTTTTGGTAGTTTCTTTTGCTGTGTAGAAACTCTTTAGTTTAATTAGGTCTCACTTGTCAATTTTTGTTGAAATTGCTTTTGAAGACTTAGTCATAAATTGTTTCTCAAGGCCAATGTCCAGAATGGTGTTTCCAAGCTTTTATTCATGGATTCTTGTATTTCTGAGGTCTTACATTTTTAATAGGGAGTGCTTTCTCTATTGCTTGTTTTTGTCATCTTTGTTGGAAATCAGATGGTTGTAGTTGTGCAGCTTTATTCCTGTATTCTCTGTTCTGTTGGTTTATGTATCTGTTTTTCTACAGTACCATGCTGTTTTGATTACTGTAGCCATACTGTATAGTTTGAAGTCAGGTAATGTGATGCCTTTGGCTTTGTTCTTTTGCTTAGGATTGTTTAGGCTATTCAGAATCTTTTTTGGTTTCATATACATTTTAGAATAGCTTTTTCTAGTTCTGTGGAAAATGTCCTTGGCAGTTTGGTAGGAATAGCATTGAATCTGTAGATTGCTTTGGGCACTATTGTCATTTTAACAAAGAAAAGGAAAATACAATCTTGATTTGGCTCTCAGGTAGAATGTTATTGGTGTATAGAAATGCTACTGATTTCTGTAAACTGATTTTGTATTCTGAAACTTTGCTGAAGTTGTTTATCAGTTCCAAGAGGCTTTTGGTGGAATCGTTAGTGCCTTTTATTTATTTCTCTTGCCTGATTGCTCTGATGAGCACTTCTAGTACTATGTTGAGTAGGAGTGGTGAGAGTGGGCATCCTTGTCTTGTTCCAGTTCTCAAGGAGAATACTTCCAGTTTTTGCCCATTTAGTATAAGGTTAGTTGTGGGTTTGTCATAGACTGTTACTATTTTGAGGTAAGTTTCATTGATGCTTAGTTTCTTGAAGATTTTTATCATGAAGGGAAGTTGGATTTTACTGAAAGCTTTTCTCTGTCAATTGAGACGATCATATGGTTTTGGTTTTTAATACCTTTTATGTGGTAAATCAATTTTACTGTCCTGCTTATGTTGAATAAACTTTGCATCCCAGGAATGAAACCTACTTGATCATGGTGAATTAATGTTTTGGTGTATTGTTGGATTTGTTTTGTTAGCATTTTGTTGAAGATTTTTCTATCTATGTTCATCAGGGATATTGTCCTATAATTTTTTTTTCTTAATTGTATTTTTGCCAGGTTTTGGGATCAGGGTGATGATGGTTTTGTAGAATGAGTTAGAGAAGAGTTCCTTTTCCTCCATTTTTTGGAGTAGTTTCAGCAGAATTGATACAATTTCTTCTATATACTTCTGGTACAATTGAGCGTTGAAGTCATCTGGTCTGAGGCTTACTAGAGACTTACTATATGGCCAAGCATATGATCAATTTTGAAGGATGTTCTGTGTGCAAATGAGAGAAATGTATATGTGTGGTTGATAGAGTATTTTGTAGATGTCTGTTAGGTACAATTGGTCAAGCATCAAGTTTAAATCCAGAATTTCTGTTAGTTTTCTACCTTAATGATCTGTCTAATATTAACAGTGAGGTGTTGCAGTCTCTTACTGTTATTGCATGGCTGTCTAAGCTTTTTCATAGGTCTAGCAATACTTATTTTATGAATATGCATGTTCTAATGTTGGGTATGTGTATATATATACAGGATAGTTAAGTCTTCTTTTTGAACTGAGCCCTTTATCTTTATGTAATCCCTTTCTTCGTCCTTTTACATTATTGTCAGTTTAAAGTCTATTTTATCTGTCGTAAGAATCGTGATCCTTGCTGGTTTTTGTTTTCTGTTTGCATGGTAACTCTTTCTCCAACCCTTACTTTGTGCTTATTGGTGTTGTTACATGTGAGATGAGTCTCCTGAAGACAGCAGGTGGATAGGTCTCTCTTTTTTTTTTAATCTAATTTGCCATTCTTTGTCTCTAAATTGGGGAATTTAGACCATTTACATTCCAGGTTAACATTGATATGTGAGATTTTGATCCTATCATGATGTTGTTAGATGGTTGCTTTGTAGTTTCTATTGTGTAGTTACTTTGCAGGGTCTGTGGGCTATGTACTTAAGTGTGTGTTTTTTGGCAGCAGGTATCATTCTTTAGTTTCCACATTTAGTTCTCCATTAAGTATCTCTTGTAAGCCTAGTCTAGTGATAATGAATTCTCTTTATGCTTGCTTGTCTGGAAACTATTTCTTCTCTGCTTTATGAAACTTAGTTTGGTGGGATATTAATTTCTTGGTTGAAATTTCTTTTCTTGAATAATGCTGAAAATATGCCAACAATCACTCCTGACTTACAAAGTTTCTGCAGAGAAATCCACTGTTAGCCTGATGGGGTTCCCTATGTGTGTGATCTGACATTTTTATCTAGCTGCCTTTAAGATGTTTTCTTTAACATTGACCTTGGACAGTCTGATGACTATATACCTTGATAGTATTTGTTTTGTGTAGCATCTTGCAAGTGCTCTCTGGATTTCTTGTATCTTGATATATACCTCTCTAGCAAGATTAGAGAAAATTTCTTGAATTATTCCCTCAAATGGATTTTCCAGGTTATCTGCTTTTCCTCTTTTTTTTTTCTCTCCTCAGGAGTGCCAGTAAGTCATAGATTTGGTTGCTTCACATAATCCCATGGTTCTCAAAGATTTCGTTCATTAAAAAAAATTCTTATTTGTTAATTTTTGTCTAATTAGTTTAGTTTGAAAGACTGGTCTTCAAGCTCTGAAATTCTTTCTTCTGTTTGCTCCAGTCTCTTGATAAAGCCTTCAGTTGTATTTTGAAATTTCTTATGTGAGGTTTTCAATTTCAGAACCCTCTTACAGATTTCTTTTTAAGAGTTTTATCTTTTCCTTCTTTTCCTGAATTGTTTTTGAAGTTTCTTTGTGCTGATTTTCAACCTTGTTTTGGAACTCATTGAGCTTCCTTCCAATCTATGCTTTGAATTCTTTATCTCTCGTTTCTGAGTGTCCATTTTGGTTAGAAATCATTGCTAGAGAACTAGTGCAATCCTGTGAAGGTGTCATAACATTCCTATTTTTCATTGTGCCAGAATTTTTGCACTGATTGCTGATTCCTTCTCATCTGGAGATATTGACACTTCTAATTTTTGTAATTATTTTCTTGTTGGTAAGATGTTTTTCTTTCTTTCTTCTCCCTTATAGTATTATTGGCCTTTTTCTCCTTTCTCTTCCCCTACTCCTCACTATGTGGTGTAACTATAGAGAACACTGGGTAGGGTCTTTTGGCTTTGCTTCTATAGCCTTATACATTTCTTTCGGTAGGTTTTATATTTGGTGTTTCAGTTTGATCTACAAGCCAGTCGTGGGCACCTATATGTAACAGTCAGCTGTGGCCAATGCAGCTGGGTATAAACTTTATTCTTGCTTACTGGTAGAAGCTCTTTGTTGCCTCAGGCACTGGGCTGAATCATGGAATGCACAGTGGTCCGAGCTCTCCGTTCAACACTAGAAATGTAGGACCATGATGTGTGAGGCCAGACCAGACAAGCCTGCTTCCATGTCACCCTGTGGAAGACAAAGGCACTAGACTTTGTGCTGAGGGAGAATCCAGTGGGCAGCCATCAAGCACCCAGAAGTGTGTCTAGGTGTGGAGCGAGGAAACCACCTCAGCCCTAAGTTATCTGCATGGGGAAGGAAAGCAGCCTAAATTCCTAATCCAAAATAGTGGGTGCTCCAGATAACTGGAGATCTGCCTGGGCATGGACCTGAGAGGGCCTCCCTGCACTAAGATCTGTGCACAGGATGGGTACGTTGGTTCAGGCTACTGAACCAGGGGACCTGGTCTTCTGAATGACTGAAGAACTTCCTGGGCATGGAGCAGACGGCTTTGCTGCACCATGATCTATATTCATGAAGGGTGAGGTGGTGAGGTGGCTCAGCCTGCTGATTCAGGCAAGCTGGTGCTCCAATTGTCTGGATTTCTGCCTGGGAGTGGAGTGGAGGGGATCTCGCTACAGCATGATCTCAGGGGAGCAGGATGTGAGACCCAGAAAAAGGCACATGCAGACCAGTTATATGTTGCCAAGATGACCCGGGCTGCATGTCTTGCTGCCCAGAACAAAACTGCAGCTGTAGCCGCTCTCTTCCTGCCCCAGGCTTGTGACAGGGAAGAATACAATTCCAGTACCTACTGCTGAGGTGCTTCCCACAGTTCTGCCTGTGGAGATCGCTACTCTGCTCCAGAGCAGGTGCTCTGATTTCTGGCCCAAGACTAAAATGCCTGTGCCAGGTCACCAAAGAATGTCCAAATTTGTCTTCATCTGGATTAAAAAATGGCATTCTATTCTCAGTCCTGGTCCTGTGAAAATGTCTCCAGCTTTTCCTGGTGTCTTTCCCTCACAGCATCTCCAAGCCTCTCCCCAAGTTAGCTCCAAGGCTTGGGAGGAACAAAATGCTCTCCCTCAGCCTACTTGCTCAGATTCCCAGTGGAAAAGTGAGTTACAGGGAGAGGTTCTCTGCCTCTCTCTCATGTACTGGAGCTCCACTGACTTTTGTCAGACAGTCGTAGAAGCTGTTTGCCAGCATTCTCCTCCTTGGGATCTGGAGTGGCCTTCATGATTACAGTAGATTCTCATTTTACTTTTTGAATTAAAGCTCAGAGTTGATTTTTATGCACTGTCTTGCTATTTCCAAGTGGCGGGGTCATGCTGAAGGCCACTAATCTACAATCTTGGAAATTTTAAAAGGGTGTAGTTTTCTGAATAGCTTTGTAAAGGTATAATTCTCCTACTATACAAGTCAGCCATTGAAAGTATACAATTCTATGGGTTTTGGTAAGTTCAAATATGTCATTATTAGGCAGTATTTTGCACATAGAGATTAACTATAAAGAGACAAAGCATATATCTACTTCGCCTCTGGTTATTGTTGAAATCAGTCATTATAGGGAAGACAATTTTATTCTTTATGATTTTTGTGTATGTACTGCATGCAAACTATATGTAAAATAATATACCAGGCTTGCTCAAAAATGTCTTAATGTTATTTTTACAAAAAGAATAGAAAGTTGCAGAATTAAATTAAAATAGTCAAGCCTATAATTAGTTCTTATATACATAGTGAATGAAATTAGACAATCATTGAGTGAAATGTTGAGATGTTCTTTCACTATTCTGAGTTATTTTTCATAAGGTAAAAATGAGTAAGAGAATAATCAGAAGAAAAATAATTTTACTGAGAATTTATCACTATATAATACATACAACTGAGAAGTCTATATTATCAAATCATTAATATGAAAAGGTTCATAACATTCTGAGATGAGTGACAGAAAAGAAAACAAAATGAAGAAAGTGATCAGTCATTCAAATGGTGTGGTAAATGGGACTTAAAGCTACGCATGTGGAGGAATTTGAACCCATTGGATTACATTATAAAATGATCAGACAAACGGCATGATCCACTCTTTATAATGATATATGTTTTTCCATTATAACTTACAGAACTAATACTTGAATGAAATAGAAATGTATGTAACTGGGAAAAAGCGAATGAACAGACATTGAAAAGAAAAAGTATTTAAAGAGAGCTAATCTAGAAGGACTTAGTAAAATAAGCAAAATAAATCATGTAGTGACTGTTGAGTTTAGATACTTTCAAGATTTCATTCTTCAATAGTTGAATAAATATGACATAAATTCCTAACATATTTTAAATCTTGAAAATTATGGAAGACAAAAGAATGCTTAGATTTTAAAATTCAGTTTGTTGGTTTTTTTTTTTTTTTTTTTTTTTTTTTTTTAGATGTTGTCTTGCTCTGTCACCCAGGCTGGAGTGAAGTGGCACAATCTCGGCTCACTGCAACCTCCACCTCCTGGGTTCAAGCGATTCTCCTGCCTCAGTCTTCTGAGTAGCTGGGATTACAGGCTCCCGCCACCACGCCCAGCCAATTTTTTTGTATTTTTAGGAGAGATGGGGTTTCACCATGTTGGCCAGGCTGGTCTTGAACTCCTGACCTCAGGTGATCCACCCACCTCAGCCTTCCAAAGTGCTGGGATTATAGGTGTGAGCCACTGCGCCTGGCCAAAATTCAATTTTTATATATAATTAAGAGGTGAGTTTTAGGATTTTTCCCCTTTCTTCAAGGCTCAAATAATTTTTGAAATTGTAAGAATGATACATTTAGAATTTTTAATATTGCAATGGTAATATGAAATAAAGCAAATGTAATAAAAAAGATAACTTGGATTAACAGTAAGGTAAAAAAATCATCATTACTAAAGGACCATCTACTTCTTACCGAATTTAAAATATCTACTTAAACATAATTATATGTTTGCAAAAAATTTAGTTGAGCCAATGAATCTATATGTATAAAATGTGGACAAGACGGATAAATCATTGATACTGAAATATGTTCACTAATTCTCTTTTCCCATAATATGTTTATAATACTTCTCTGATAATAAGTTATAAGGTTTCTATGAGTACTAAAGTAGTTTAAGTCTATTGTTTCATATTCAAAATCAGATTCTACTCTTAAAAAGTCCGTTTAAAATATGTAAAACAATAAGTAACTTCAGTTGCTGAATTGGTTCAATTGCTCAGCTGCTGCAGGGAGAGGAACTATAGCTTATAAAATATGGTTTCTCACTTATAAAAACATCTAATCAATGTGCATATTTTACTCTTAGCTATAAAAATTGTATCCATAATCGTAATAAATTTAAAATACTACAAAGTATTAAAGGGAGTATTAAAATTATTTTCTAACTCCTAAATATTGGTACATTTTCTTCTAGCTTGGTCTTGGTGCATAATTCATATGATTTGCATGAGTTTCCATCATTAATTTTCAAATAATAAGCAATTGGAAAAGCAACAAGGGGTAAAATATTAAATTTCTACTCTACTATTCTCTTCTACAAACGAGCCCTCTGCTTTTGGGACTTCACGTCTTTTTTCACCTTATACATGTAGAGGCTTCATCACTTTATATGACTTAAAACAACTATGTGTCCTAAGAGCAAGAGCCAATACCCTGGCTGCCAAAGGCCACCTTGCTATGTTAAGAGAAAAATCTTATCTGTCTAGGATACATACATCTAAATATGTTAACATATATATTTAATCTATATGAATAGTAAATTGGGCAAGATATTGCTTAGTTTTAATCAAGTATTTTCTTTGAATAAAATGTTGAATTGAACTGATGAGCTAAAATTCAACCCATCCTGAGAAACTTTGGAGAAAATATTTGTCATTGTATGCTAATAATATTTATGAATTGTTTAAAGAATGAAAGGAGATGAAGGAAACCAGAAATATTAGCCCGGAGATATTTACAATAATTCAGGTGAGTTTCAGGACCAATATATTTCCATTGTTTTTGAAAAAAATGTTAGAAAAATGTTACAAAGAAAAAACTGGTGGAACTTGTTTAATGCTTTTATACAAGTAATGAGTCTTAGGTGATAGATTAAGTCCCAGTTTAAACAGTGTCAAATGCCTCTAGAGATTGATGGGTATTCAGAGACAAAATAGGTCCTTGAATTTGGTGATCCTAAATCATTTGTGTCTGATGTAAAAGGAGTTTTAACTTCAGTGAAAGCTGAAGAACAAAATATTGAGAGGAAACTGCATGAAACGAGTCAGAATGTTTGTAAATAATTGAATGTGAAAAGATAAAGGTGGGTAAGTCGTATTTCAAGGAAAGGAGGATGGAGGGATGATTTCTTTGGGCTACGGGGCACTTGATTTCTCAATTTTGCATAGATCTTGCTAAATAAATGTTGTTTATCATGCTTTCCTAATGGCATTCAAAGCTAATATTGTTATGAGACAATAATTATAACTTCACATAATATGAGAAGAACCGATGTTTGTTTTCTGTTTTGTTTTTGTCCTTCAAATTACCTCTATATTTTGCCAGCGTAGCAGATTTTCAGTAAGGGGAGAAACTACCTTGCTTCCTAGAGCTATTTGACCATCCAGGCAGTTGCCTGCCATTTTGTTATTGGAGGTGAGTGGGAAGCAGACAATTAAAATAAAAAATAAATATGCACAGCCATGATGTATGTCATTCTATATTCAACTGTAATATTTTAAAACATGATCTTTTAATATCAAGAGAAAATGCTAGAAAAATGAAATAGGTTCATTGTTTATCCTATGAACAACGTTCATTGTTAACATTTTTAGCAATGTTCAAACAGGTTAATTCTTAAATGGAGAGTCTTGAAAATAGTAAGCTGGCATTTGAATTTCTGGTTGAGTGTGGGGCTTAAATTACTCTTAGCTTTGTTTCTCAATATACTCTAAATGAATTATTATATTATTTTTCATAAAAACTTTTTAAAAATAAAATTTTCTATGTACACGTAGGTACTTATTACTGTTAATTACAGAAAGAATAAAATTCAAATGAGATTCAAGAGTAGAGTGATTTTGAAACTGTAAGGCTAAGTATATGGCTAACATACTTGACCAAAATTTTAAAACAGCAGATTTATTAGCCATGATAAGCTCTAATATTTTATTTAAAAGGTTAACATTTTCCATTTTAATTTTTTCCTTGTCTTCACATACATGATATAACTATAAAGGAAAAGAAGCAAAATATATCAATTCCACATTTTTATTTTATTGAAAGGTATGTTCTCTTATTCTAGAGAAGAAATTCAGATTTTAGCTGTTGCATACTTGATTTATTTCTTAACACAGCAAAAGAGTACAACATCCTGGAAGGAGCAGGTGTTTATACAGTAAGTTTTGCCTGATCCTCTATTTTTCTTTAAATTGAAAGTGAAGCTTTTTTATTAATTAATTATTTAGTCTCTCTTATTTTTATTTACAATATAGAAATAATTATATAGGCAAAACATGTTGACATAATGAGGCAAGTCAAGTATTTGTTATATAAGGTTTAAGATTATTGAAGGTAATGTTCTCTTTGCATCCATGTAATTTTTATATTTCTTATATATAGACACATAGGTTAGAGCTAATAACTTTATAGGGAACAAAAATGGAATCTAACAATCGTCACTGACAGTAAGAAAATACTAATGATGAAAACTTGTTTTCCAAAGTAGTTGATTTGATCATTTCCCATGAGGCAGTGGTTAATATAAACAGGCAAACAGATCAGTTTTTCACCACAAATATGTCACTACATTCTAATGTTTTCATTAGCTAAAACACCAAAGTGCTGATTCACTCTGCCGTGGGGTAAATGTGACAATTTTCCTCAAACATTTTCTAAAATGCTGTATAAATATAATTTTGTTTCATTTAGTATTTGGATTTGGATTTTTCTTTACATGATTTACCAAAAAACTTGCTTCTCCTGAATCTCATCCTGTCTGTATTTGCTTCTATTTCTAACCTGACTTCATTAGGAAAGAATAACATATGTGACACAACTCCTATCATCTATTCCTCAAAAATAACTGTGCTAGAATTTAAAAATACCCAATGTTTGATCAAACATGCTCAAGGATAATTTTGATCAAATGTGAAGATAACACAAGGAATGGATTTGACAGAAATAAAAATGATCTCAAAACAAAAATGCATGATATGGTTTCAAATGGGAAGGATATTTCCATGTCAGATTGGGTGGTTTCCATCCTAATCATACTCGTACCAATCCTTTTTTTTTTTTTTTTTTGAAAGACTGTAGTTTACTGTATTGTATATCATCTATTCAACATTGATATTTCAACGGACACAACCCCAAGTCAAAGAAGCAGAGAGGTCAGCAGTGTAAATGAATTAAAAAAAAAAAAAAAAAAGAAGAAGATGTTACCCGTTTCTTTCCAAAATATGAAATATTCCTGACTGTGTTTATCAAATACAAGGTGAGCATTCTACAACCAGCATCATTCTGATTCTATTACTTAAACAGTAATAAAACGAGTCATCACTTTCAACATTGTTCCCTTAATGTTAACTTAAAATTCTTCTTAGTGTGGCTAGAATATAGGATCATTAGAATTCCATGATTCGAATGTATATATTATCTTTTAGAGCAAAGGGTTGTCTCAACAATAGTCCAGGACAGTAGGTGTCAGCAGACATGGGGAAGTGAAGAAGGTCATAAACCAAAGTTCACCGTGTTAGCCAAGATGGTTTGGATCTCCTGACCTCGTGATCCGCCCGCCTCGGCCTCCCAAAGTGCTGGGATTACAGACGTGAGTCACCGCGCCCGGCCAAAACATCTTATTCTTTTCTCATTAATTTGTTAGTTTCTCCAAATATGTCTTTGTTATGTTCACACCACAGTGCTTTTCCTTTGGGAATATTTTTCTAATCCTGAGTCATTCTCATATTTATCTGCATGTAACAGGGTTGTTACCCTGAGGAAGGCATCTTATCTTGAGGTATGTAAAAACACAAGAGGTCATTTTCATTCCTCAAATATTTTATTTTGTTTGGTTTTTAATCTCCTGCCTTCTGCATTAGCAACCACCTCTCTCTCTCCACTTCATCATTTCTATGAGCTCTGCTCATTACTTCTTCCACTTCACTGAACGTTTTTGGGTCTTACCAACAATTAAATTATCCTCCGTAGCAACTTCAGCTTTCACCTGGTTAATCTACCCTATAGCCAGGTCGCTCCCTGTTTCTTCACGTTCTTTCTCTGGTGACCTTCACCTTCAATCTAGTTGAGCTATGTCTTCCATATATCTTGTTGCCACCCACAACCGTTAGTCTTCTGAAATATTCTTCTCAAAGTTAATATACTGTCACCACATGTGTCTCACTCAGTCACCCAGGCAATGTCTAATATTTGACCACCTGGGGACCTCTTGGCTCTGATGTTTCTGCTTTTTATTTTTCTCTCCTCCTTTTGCAGCCATTTCTTTTTAAATCAGCTTTGATCTCATTGTACAAAACTTTCTCTCATGATGAAATTCTCAAATCCATGTTTCCTCTAACTTACCACTGAACTTCCTAGAAAAAAAATTAAATATTGGAGGAATCAAATTATCATCTTTGTTTTTGTTGTTGTTAGCAATATTATAACTTCATAATGTCCAACCGGCTTTCAATAGCAAGGTCCACTCACACTCCCATTGCCCTAGTTAGGTCTCTTTACAGTTCTCTACAGAAACTTTCCTCAATACTTTTGAACCTAGTATATGTATACATGCCTTCATTCTTTCTTTCTCCATAGCTCTTCATTTTTGTAAGGCTAAGCTTTTCCAAGTTCTTCTGGAACTCATCCCTTTGTGACTTCTCAGCAATAGCAAGACATCAGTTATTGACTTTAATATTAATTCAAGATCTCTGACCATACATTTATTTTCAGAGAAAACAAGTTTTGCTAATAACTCCAAAAATGCATCTATATGTGTTTATTTTCCTACATAATAAATAATTTTTAAATTTCAAAACTTGTTATCAATTAATCCACCAGAACATTGTAATTCTGAAAAACATGAGGTCTATAAAGAAATTTGACCTATCACTTTAAAATATATTCCCATCCTCTTTTTCTAATGTTTTAAAGAGCCTCTAACTTTATGTCTAAGAAACAATGAATATATTTTAAAACTGACATCTAAAGAGGATTCTAAAAAAAAAAAACACTGTTTTTAAAAAATGTGAACTAATCCTGCAGTGCCCTACAGAATCTATTTTTTACCTTTAGTTCATTGCATCAGAATGTTTTTCCAAGGCCCAAGGCCTATTCTATTACTTTTTGAAGCAGACTTTAAATGGTATTGTGAGCAGCCTGTGGATATGGAGCGACTTTAGCATATTTGAAAATGAACAGAAAAGACCTCTGTTTTCTTTAAGAGCTTGCCAACTGAAATTTGTTATACTATCACTTTCTGTGGGTCACCTGCCTAAGTTTTCCTTTATAATATTTTGCTTCATCTCTACTTCCTCATTTATTATGTAGAAATGCCAATTTCTAATGAAAGTTCAGGTCATTTTGTTTCATTCTTGAGGAGGACAACAATGAGTAAAGCTTTTGAAATCAATCTTTGGCAATATGATACAGTGCCAACACAGAAACCTAGTCCTTGGTCTGGCTTATCTCTCCAGACATTGAAAATTTCTACTTGAGTTTAAATGAAATATTTTGTGAGAAAAGGGGAATGGCTTATCTATTGATGAAGCAAATATGAAGTTTTTCTCTCCAAATCTGAATAAAATGTGAAAATGCACTGAAAACTAAACCTAAAGCATTTAGTAGCTTAAAAGGTTTTAGTGGATTATGGCTTGATATATGAATAACTAGAACGAAGAAGTAATGAATTAAATTAGAACAAGGAGGCACAGCTTTACAGTTAAATTTAAAAGTAACTCAATTATTTTTTAAAATAAAAACTAAGTTCCTGTTTGTTCCTTTGGGTGGGGCAAGCAAGGAGACACAGTGGGTAGGAGGGATGAGTAGGGCAGCCAGGTCATGCTTTCAGTTGTTGCCTTTGTTCTTTGAGTGCTTTGAACTCTGAGGATTTACAATGTGCATTTTCCATGCACGAACCTCCAGGAGAGAATGAACATGTGCTAGAAGGCTGAGATAGATGAGGATCTTCTTTCCTTCCCAACAAAAAGATATATAACCCACACATAACAGCATTAAAATATTAGATAGTAAAAACCCAGGCTGTGACTTTTACAAAGAATGTTTGATAATAGAATGCAGGAATGAATCATAAAGTGAGATTTTCTTCTGTAATGGAGGCTCTTTGACATTCTAATTATCCCAGAAGTAATTTCTTCATGTTATATATAGTCGATCTGTTCTCTTGCAGCAGAAACTAGGACATTCCCAGCAACTCGGGCAACTGTATAGGCATTTCGGCAGAACACACATATATTTCCTATGTCCGCACAGCGTAATGATATATTACATAAGTACTTGGAATTGAAACAGTTTATGCATTTGTACTTTAGTGAATGAAATAATTCATCTACTCCACAAATATTTATAGAGACTGTGTGTGCTTGAACCAAGAATTCTATTTTCTTAGGAGCTCTCTGATGTAAGTGGATTGTCTGTCATGGAATGGTTTACAATGTGGAGTAAGGTAAAGGAAACATTGAAACTGATAATGACTGGCAGATATAGGTTATCTAAAAATAGAATTGAAAGATCCTATCACTGGAACAAAAAGCTGAAAATATTCTCATTATATTAATTAGGAATGTTAATATAATTATACCCAACCATTCTACTCTCTCCTTCCTATGAGTATGACTTTTTATATTTCACATATAAGTGAGATTATGCAGTTTCTATTTGTCTGTGCCTGGCTTATTTCAGCTAGCATAGTGTACTCCAGGTTTATCCATGTTGTCACAAATGGCATAATTTCCTTCTTTTTCAAGGCCAAAGAGTATTTCTTCTTTTCAGCACATGGAACATACTCAAGGATAGATCATATGTTGGGCCATTAAATAAATTTCAAAAATTTATAAATATTGAAGTTATACCAAGTATTTTTTACCACAATGGAATAAAACTGGGAATCAATAACAAGAGGAATTTCAGAAACTATACAAACACATGGAAATTAAACCATATGCTCTTGAACATCCACTGTATCATGAAGAAATTAAGAAGGAAATTTTAAAAATTCCTGAAACAAATGAAGTAGAAACACAACCTGCCAAAACCTATAGGATACAGGGAAAGCAGTACTAAGAGGGAAGTTTGTAGCAATAAATAATCTATATCAAAAAGTTGAAAGACTTCAAATAAATAGCATAGTGATGTACTTGTAAGTGGGAGTTGAACAATGAGAACATATGGGCACAAGGAGGGGAACATCACACACTGGGGCCTGTTGGGAGGTGACGGGCAAGAGGAGGGATAGCATTAGGAGAAATACCTAATGTAGATGATGGGTTGATGGGTGCAGCAAACCACCATAGCACATGTATACCTATGCAACAAACCTGCACATTCTGCACATGTATTCCAGAACTTAAAGTGTATATATATATATGAAGAAATAGAAAGCCAAGAGAAAACTAAACCAAAAATTAATTTAAAATGAAATGATAAAGATCAGAGCAGCAATAAAGACCAAAGTAAGACTAAATTAATAATACAAAAGATCAAAAAAAGGAAATTTGGTTTCATGAACACATAAACAAAATCAACAAACCTTTAGTCAGACTAACTTAAAAAAAAAGAGAGGCCTCCAAATCAATCCAAAGTAGAAAATGAGATACTGCAACTGATACTACAGAAATGTAAAGGATTATTAGAGACTATCACGAACAACTGTATACCAACAAAAGACAAAACTTAGAGAAATGGACACATTAATAGACACATAGAACCTATCCAAAATTAAACCATGAAGAAATCCAAAACCTGAGTAGACCAATAATAAACAGTGAGATAGAAGTAGTAATAAAAAGTTTTTTTAATCAAAGAAAAGCCCAGAACCTTATGCCTTCACTTTTAAGTTCTACCACTTAAAAAAGAACTCATACCAATTCTACTTTTACTATTCAAAAAATCAAGGAGGAAGGAATACTTTCAAATTCATTATGTGAGGCCAGTATTACTCTGATACCAAAACCAGAATAAGACAACATAAAAAGAAAACAGCAGAGCAATATCTCTGATGAACGTAAATGCAAAAACCAACAATAAAATAATAGCAATCAGAATTCCACATCACATTAAAATATAATTTAGCATAATCAAGTAAGGATTTAAGGATGGTTCAACATAGGCAAAACAATAAATGTGGTACATCATAGCAACAGAATGAAGGACAAAACCATACAATAATTTCAATAAATGACAAAAAAGCATTTGACAACATGAAACATCTCTTCATAATAAAAACTTTCAGCTAACTGGGTGTAGAAGGAACATACTTCAGTGTGATAAAACTCATGTAAGACAAACCTATAGCTAATAGTATGTTGAGTGGCAAAAACCTGAAAGCATTTCTTCTAATATCTGGAACAAGACAAGGATGCTCACATTCACTACTTTTATTCACCATGCAATTTGGAGTCCTAAAAAGAACAAGCAGACTAGAGAAAGAAAGAAATAACATCCAAATTGGAAAGGAAGGAGTGAAATTATCCTTGTTTGCAGTTATGTCTACCTTAAAGTAATATGGTTGTCAGAGGCCTATGCATCTATTTTTGTATCAAGTAAATATGTTTCCAGATTCATAGAGACTTGCAGAAAAGAGATTAAATTTACCATAGGATCTCCTTAGTCATCTATCTTCATCTTTGATACTGCTTGATCCTTGCTGGACCTATCCACAATCAGTTTTACTAGTCTACTTGTGAAATAAAGCAATATATAGGAACTTCAGCATTTTTACCATCATACCACATGCATGTAATACTGTCTAAAATACTTTATTCTAATTTAAACATGTTGACTCATTTTCTTGAGACTAAAGTCTAGCATAATATAGTTTTAAAAGTAAGACTAAAAGAAAAGAAGGCTTATTATTTTTGAAAGTTGTATAGACTTTTTTTTAGAAGTCACATTTTTAAAAACATAATTATGGTCTGGGAACCACAGATTTATTTAGAAGAAAGATATATTTGATATTTGCTTTCCTAAGAAAAAGTGCATTTTCAAAACGTCTTACAAAATGAAATTTTGAACTGCTAAATCTGAAACTCTGGATCAAACATGTTGTCATTACTGCAAACATTCCTGTGGTTCTCATGGTTAGCCTTTGGCATCCACAGTTTCGGAAACTCTGAAGTCCTTCTAATTTTGGAAAAGATGGGTGGGATATTTTGGTCTAGTTGTACTAAGCAAGATTCTTGTCTTGATCAAAGCTTAAGTCTCAAAATACGTTTCTGCCATTTGAAAGAAGTGGCAGATAACAAGAACTTAGAATTAGTGTAATAAATAAATGATGTTACTTTTTTTTACTATACATAAGGGCAGAAACAGATTATTAATTATTGTTTATCTACTTACACAATTAAATTGGGAACCCAAAAACCAGGAGCTAAACTTTTACACGTTGGGAAACATACTGCTCAAAGAGTCTGAATCCAGAAACATTTCTAGGGACAACTCATATTTAATTCAGAACCTAGCTTAAATGATATTTTGGGGCAAATTCAATGATTATAGCCCACCCATTAATGTGATAAACTGGCATTATAGATTGCTTTAAGACCTACTGGGATAAAGGCAGGGATATGTGGTGAATTGCAAAAAATGACCTCAAATTATTCTGATCCTTGTATGAAGGTCTTTTTGCAAAGTGACTTTGCTCCTTCTCCCCTCAAGAGATAACATTTATCTCTTTATCTCTTGAATCTGGGCTGGCCACGTAACTTGCTTTTAGCTAATGGGACAAAAACAGTGTGTTACTGGCAGAGATTTGAAAATGCTTGCACATTGAACTTTCCTCTCTTTCTGCTAGACTGTTGGAGAATAAGAAGTCAAGTGAAGGGGAACTGAGGTACACCAGCTGTCAGCTCACTCACTGCTAACCTGGCACCTCCATAGTATTCTGCCCCCTTGAGAAGGAATGGATATGCTGTGCCCCTATATGTACTTCTGCTTTTAAAGTCTAACTGTAAATACTGTTGAATGTTCTTCACCTTACATGTGTTAAGAAGAAAATTAGAAGTTACATAAAGTGTACAGCACTACATGTTTACATGAGAAAACTGGATTAGACTTGTTCACATACACAGAACAAGGTCAAGGAGTGCTTTATAAGGAGTGGCTGAGGAATAAGTGGATGTTTGCAAATGATAAGACCTCACTTGTCATGTGACTATTTTTATTTTTTTTAAATAATTCATCATTCTTTTTTTTTTTGAGACAGATTCTTGCTCTGTTGCCCAGGCTGGAGTGCAGTGGCATGATCTTGGCTCCCTACAACCTCTACCTCCAGGGTTCAAGCGATTCTCCTGCCTCAGCCTCCCGAGTAGCTGAGACTACAGGTGCCCGCCAGCACACCCGGCTAATTTTTTTTTATTTTTTATTTTTTATTTTTTTTAGCAGAGATGGGGTTTCCCCATATTTGCCAGGCTGGTCTCAAACCCCTGACCTTATGATCTGCCCACTTCAGCCTATCAAAGTGTTGGGATTACAGGCATGAGCCACTGCGTCTGGCGCATCATATTTTTTAAAGCATATTTAATTCCCAAGAATGTTATACAGTTGTATTTATATATTATGTGTATGTTCTATAAAGTCAAGAGATGTTGGATATCCAAATGCTTTACTAGTTGACCAACACGAAAGAAGAACGAAGTCTATTAATGTAGTAATCGACTGTCACTTTACAAGACTGTTTTTGGAGATACCAAAAGGGCTGTAATCCTTTACCTCATGTTTTCTTATAATATAATAGTATTTTGAGATAAAAATAATCAATATAGAAAATACATGAGCAGTTCAGATTTCAAAGAAGTTTAAAAATAACTGAAAAGGAAATGTGTCATATTTCAGGCTGTCGAGGTGTTTGGTCAGGTATAAAATGTTGACATAAATATCAACGTTTTTGTAAATCCTGTGATCTTTTTCCATTGTATAGGTAATTTCATATTTTACTTACTAAGGATTAGTGGTTAAAATCCCTTTTAGATCAACAAGCATGGTTGTGACTATACTTAACCTTTAAGGCTATCAGTTTTTTTTTATTTCTGAAATATGAATTATACGGTCTTAAAACAATATAGAAAGATTCACTTTTGTGTAGTAACCTTAACCAAGGGCATATATTATACATGATGGGCACTTAAGACATTTCACCTTATATCCAGGTGTCATCACAAAATTATCTGATTTACAGAGATCAAGAAAAACCTTGATTCTTCATTGATTTTCAGCAATGATAAAGAGTAATTACTACATTAACTTGTACATTTCTGAAAAAAGCAATTGGACAAAACACTGTCTACTTGAATCTCTAGTTATCATCTAAAAATGCTTGCATTATGGAGATAAGACTAGGAGAATTAAACTTATACAATGATAATAATGATTAGGAGAAGAAGGATACTGTAGATGATTTGAATATCTTAATATAAAACACATAATAATTTGAGCACACTTTGACTAATTACTTTGCCCTTAGATATTTCTGAAAAGTTTCCTTAGAAAATTAACAAAAAGATTAAAAGAGAAATATATAAGCTATTTATGACAATGAGTTATTTAAACCATTTTGGTATTGTATTATTCTAAACATCATATACTTCAACTTTTGGCCTTTTTGTTATGTAAAAAAATCTCTTAAAATTATATCAGATAGTACTTTGTAAATATCAGGATTGTATACTAGAATTAAAATGGACTTTTGTATTATGCTGTATAAGATTCTTCTTATAATATTTTTTAAACTAGACAGTAAATATATTAAATGAGGTCAAATTTGTTATTTCTGCTGCATTTTACTTACTTAAATATTTTAAGACATGCACTTACTAAGATACGATAAGCCAGTCACTTCACCTCTACGGTACTCTTCCCCAAAACACATGGCCCAGTCTAATCATCAGCCAAACTCAAATTGAATATTGTTTCACCAAATACCTGATTGTACTCTTCAAACTGTCAAGGTCAAGAAGAACAAGGTAAGTCTGAAAAACTGTCACAGACCAGAGTAAACTAAGAAGATGTAACACTAAATGTCATGTGGTATCCTGAGTTAGACCTGGAGGAGAAAATGATACCAACAAAAAATCTAACCATATCCAAAAAAAAGGTAGTCAGTTGGTTATCAATGTATCAGTGTTAGTTTTCAGCTGTGACAAATGTGCCATGGTGGTCAATGACGGGGAAGCTTGGTGAACGGTTTATGAAAACTTTTTGTATTCTCTTTGAAACATTTTTGTAAAGCTGAACTTCCAAATACAAAGTTTTTAAAGAAAATTCTAGAGCTCTATTGTTTTTGACACACATATAAGAATTTTTGAGTTTCACATGGTGGCTCATGCCTGTAATCCCAGCACTTTGGGAGGCAGGGTCAGGTGGATCACAAGGTCAGGATTTCGAGACCAGCCTGGCCAATGTGGTGAAACCCTGTCTCTACTAAAAATAGAAAAATTAGCTAGGCATGGTGGCGCGTGCCATAGTCCCAGCTACTCAGAAGGCTAAGGCAGGAGAATTGCTTGAACCCGGGAGGTGGAGGTTGCAGTGAGCCAAGATCGCGCCACTGCACTCCAGCCTGGTGACAGAATAAGTCTCCATTTCAAAAAAAAAAAAAAAAAAGAATTTTTGTTTAAATGTGCATTTAGATTTCCAATACAGAAATAAAAATATTTGCTTCAATGCAAATTAGAATGACAATAGAGAATCCTAAATTCATTTATGAGTCAGGAAATGGCTACACTTTCATCTTGCGATTTTAAGTGTAATATAGATTGTGTATCAAAAGCTACCGGTTGTGTTCAAATATCCATTCTGCCTTGAATGTAATAGTCCCCCTGGTATTTCCTTGGGAGCATGGCTTCCCAGGATGAGGAAGGTTGTCAGGTTACATTTTTCAGGTTACCTTGAAATAGAAATGGCCTGGGTTATGGGATATAAGTTGAATTAGTGTATGTGACTTCCAGCATGTCCTTAAAATTAAAGGTAGACTCTCCATTGCCCCTTCGTCCTTCATGTAGGCTAGAATGTAGTCATATTGGTTGGAGCTCATGAAACTATATTGGACCATGATGTGGAAGCCCTGTGTAAAAATGGCAGGCAAGAAGAATAGCAAAGCAAATAAACAAGCAAAAGGACCTTGGCTTCCAGAGACCATTGAGAATAATTTCAATGCTGAATTGCAAACCTACAGATTTCTTTTATGTAAGAGAAATAAATTTCTATCTTGTTTAAGCTATTATCATGTATATTTTCTGTTTCTTATAGCTGAAGCTAATAAAAAATACTATAATATAAAATGCACTTTATTTTCTTTAAATATGAGATTTTTGGAATGCCTAACATTTACAAATCTCAGCATTTCCTGGAAAATGAATACCTAACATTTACAAACACCTAACATTTACACATCTTAGCATTTCCTGGAAAACTTGTCATTTTAGAATACACTCTAAAAATATTATATTCCAGAAAGTTAAAAAACAATTTTCCTCATTATATCCAACATTTGATTTTATCAAAATCTTTCACAAATATTTTATTCTCATGCAAACTGGAAATGTACTTTGTTTTAGCTAATTACATTCTATGCTTTCTGTATCTCTCTTACACATATACACTATCACACACCCACTACCCTCAAATGTGTGAAACATTTGTGCACATTACCCTCAAATGTGCAAAATATCTCTTATATAAGATAAAGTAACATTTTCTCGGATACAAAGTACAAATCAGAAGAGGCATAAGCACAGCAAATTTGGTCTGATGCTGTTCAATTTCCATTCACTGTACCAGATATAGTCTTTATGTCAATATCTTGGGCAGCTTCTTTGCCCTAGACATGATTTTATGTTAAAATCTCAGGCAGATTTTTGATATACCTTTCAGAAGAAAATATTGTTCGCTTTATTTCAGATCTGAATCAAGTTATGGAAATCTTCTATGAACCCTGGCCAATTCATTTGCATTTGCCCATTTTCCCCACATTTTTCATTTCTATTGTAACTTAGGCAATCCAGGAGACTTATGGAACTCCTACAATTTCTCTCTGAAATAGCTTTATTATAGGGTAGATTCGTACATAGGAAGACACATCAGTAGTTTTCACCTTTCTATTTCCACAAGAACATATATGAAGGAAGTCGATTTGTTTAATGGACTCAGATGGATGAACCCAGCATTATGTATACAGTTCCTCTGGCCTTCCATCTGTCTTGAAAATACAGCAGTGTGTGAATGAGAACGGTGTGTGATAGAAGGATATCCTTTTATCTGCTTTACTTTATTTTTTAAAAGTAAATCATTCACACACTTAACTATTTTAATTATTATTAAAAACTTTATATTTGACATTTTCATTTAATTTTAATCTGGAGGGAAGTGGTACAATTGAGCCATAAACTAAAAGTAAACTAATATGTGTGAGCTAACTTTCATAGCTTTTTTTTTTTCTGTAGGTCTATTTAATCACTAATATTTATTTTGGTCATCCTTTTGATTATCTAATTATTGAATTTGACTTTTAAATGTGTAAACCTTTACTTAACAAGTGAATATTCATTTGATATTACCATTTTTAAAGTAACCTAAAATTTTAAAGATGTGAATTTAAAGAATGATATTTTTTAGGAGTTATTGTAATGACAGAACCAGAAACAGCTTTTTAATTCTTTCCGAACATATACTGACCCACAAACCTTTCGGATATGTAGAATGATATCAACCATAAATTAATCTGTGCATGTGCAGAATCATCAGATGGCAGACAGGTGGCAAATTCTACTACCCAAACTGATTTGTTTAAAAAAAATAAAAGGCCAGGTGTGATGGTTCACATCTGTAATCCTAGCACTTTGGGAGGCCGAGGCAGGCAGACTGCTTGTGCTCAGGAGTTCAAGACTAGCCTCAGCCAACTTGGTGAAACTCCATCTCTACAAAAGCCACACATACCAAATCAGCCAGGTGTGGTCGCTTATGCCTGTAGTCCCAGATCCCTGAGAGACTGAAATGGAAGGATCTGTTGAACCCTGGAGGTAGAAGCTACAGTGAGCCATGGTCACAACACTGTGCTCCAGCCTGGGCAGCAGAGTGAGATTCTTTTTTAAAATAAAACAAAACAAAAATGTAATTTTTCATAATAAAAGTAAATAAAATATCATAAGAAATCACAGAAAGTTAAATCTGAGCTACTATCATTACCTGGTGATCCTAAACTTGAGGCTTAGAAACACAGAGTAGAGGTGCTACAAATTTGGACTTGGACTGTGAGTTCCATGATGATGGCTTCGGTCACTGATATAAAGCCTAGAATATCTAGGTACCATTACACTGGAATGAACACTTGGTTAATGCATGAGTGAATATATACATGTCTAGGAAGATATTCAGAGATTCTGTTTTCATTTCCATTTGTAGAACTTGTATTCACAACGAAGAACTTTGTCTCCCGGGAAAGCATGGTCGCATTGTCTACAGTGGTGTCAGAAAGAATCACTCCTACGGGCCACAGTTCATTATTTCTTAGGAAAATTAAGGCAAAAAAGGACAGGAGTAGTTCTCCAGGATGAAAATCAATTCACTGGAATTAAAATTCTCAAAAATATATTGATGAGTCAGATTTTTGATATTGTAGAAAGAAAATTTTCTGACTGAGCCAAAGAGACTCAGGAGAAAGGCAAAAAGACTTTGTGAAAGGAACAGTTTTTGAGTGTCCCTTGATGTCCCAGACCTTCCAAAGGAAAACAAAAAACGACCCTTGGATTATTGTTACCTCATCAGCTTGTACATATTGGTATCCTCTCTGGCTAGGGAAGTCACCACCCAGCATCTTAAACGAGTACTGTGCTCCTGGTATATTTGGTTCCCTTGTGTGAAATACTTGTTTCTACTACACATGGGAGGTGACAAAACAAAATGTTAAAAAATAATTATTGCTCTGTATTGTTAATCGTCAAATTTACTTAATGAATTGTGTAAAATTAATTAAAATTATTGTAATGAAACTATAGTTGCATTATAAAATAAATATTAACAGCATTTACGATATTATATAGATAGCAAACATGACTCAAAATAATTGTATTCATTATTACTTAGTAGAATTTTGAAATAAGGTTTATTGCTACTTTTTGCTTTGTACAATTGCATATTATATCAGATTTCTGAAAGTGACAAGGTCAGGCTAGTCATCTCCTGCTGGATTTTAAGCTGAAACTATAAAATAATCACAGACATTGCACTGTATTACCTAAAGACCATCATAGTGAAGATTTAAGTTATGTAGTACAGGTTAACAACACTACTGGAATTGAGAAAATGAGAGATCAAACTGGACAAGAATTATCAATAAAGTTTTATAGATTTTTTTATTATCACTAATAACTGACAAAATTTCCATTTATGTAGTGCTTAAAATTTATGGTATCAATATACTTTGATTTATATTTAAAACCTTTTATTTAATGTCCATCAACCAAACATGAATTTTTTATAAATAGAAATTATCTGTATTAATATAAATGGTGGAGGTTAAGTGGCCTCAGTTATTATTATTCATTTAAAACTCCTTTTCTCCCATTTGCCTCTTTAATCTCAGGAATACAACATTTTGTGGTCAGCAAAGTTACCTCTATTTTTCTTTACAAATGAAGACTTTACACATGATTTCTCCATGAGTAATTCTAATGAAATTAATTATCATATTTCCTTAAGATAAAGATCTGATGGAATCTTAAACATATACAAACATGGACTAGCAATGATGTAAATACTAAGAATGTATGTGTACTTAGCAATCAATTACTTAATTCAGCACCATTAGTTGAGCACTTCTATGGCAGTAGCCCATGCATGATCCCAGTAAAATTGCCTGAAGCACTACACGTTGGTGTTTTTAAGTCTGGGCTGGGCACTCCCATCATTCATTTTAAGATTACATACAGAAAAATAATACTAGAAGTTTTTTAAGTATATATTTCACTGTAAAATACACTTTTTAAATGAAATAGCCCTCATTTAATACAATTATTTTTGTTAAATACACTTATTTAATAAAATAATACAATTTTATTTTATTGATAAATAAGAGTAAGTGTATTTAAGTGTAATAAAAATACAATTATTTGTATTTTATTAAATAATTTTTATAATTTTTTAATTAAAATAAAATAATTTTATTAATACACTTATTTTTATTAAATAAAATAATATAATTTTATTTAAAATCTATTGTAGTTAAGGAAATCTTCAATCATAATCATAATAATTATTCCAGAAAATTGAAATTGCACCTAAATGTCACTATATTTTGATATCTCTCTTTCTAAATTTACAGTGGTTTGAGGCTTTTAGCTTTTTCTAAATTTTGTTTGTCAGTCCAGATAAAAAGCAATATGAACAACAAAGCTTCAGGAGAAATTTAGAGCAGAAGCTGAAAATCTATTAGAAAGAAAAGTATCAACTAATACTGTACGTGTGTGTCCGAAAATTTAAGAGCATTTGGAAGTAAAAACAGGGAGGCGTCAAATTTTGTTCCAGTAAAATGGAGAAATGTACTCCACAAGTGAATTGACTCAATTCACAAACCACATTGCTTTTCGATTATTACTGTTGAAAATATCTAGTTATAAATTAAACTTTGGGATTTGTGTTTATTTCTCTTTATAGCTTTTTCACCAGTGGTTTCAGTATCTGTTAGGTAAATGAAGTTGGATTCTTTTAGAACAAGCTGCAGTTTGACAAGAAATAAATTGTCAATTTCATTATATTCAAATGTGTTGTCCTTCTACCCAACCATCCCTTTAAACAAGCACTAGGGAGTTGGCCTAACACCTGCCTTAATACCTGATGAAATGAGGCTCTGAACATGTAGAAAAGAAAGTGTTATTCCACGTAGACAATTTTACTTACTACTTAATGCATCACTAAATTGAATTCAAGACATTCTTCCATGCAGAAGATACTAAAAGTCTGATGTTTTGGAGACTTGTACAGATTTCAGCGATTTATTTTGTTTTGACATAAGAAACTCAATGCATAAATCCATGAAAGTGAAACATGTGCTGTGAATATAATGCTTCAAAATGCCTGTGATTGCAGAATACAGAAATAATTCTCTTAATCAGTCTGAGGTCTCAGGTTCCAGGTAGTAACTTCTTTTCCTAGCTAGAGTTTTCAACCGAGACTACCTGTTAAACTCAGAGAGCACTGTAAAATACCTGATACTTACTTCCAGGCCCCAACACAGAGCAGTCATGAAAATCTATGGAAGTGAAATCACTTGAGGTACTGGGTTTTTAAAAGTACCTCACGTGATTCTAATGTGAGGTCAAGTGGCAAACCATTTGCCTGAGCAATGGCTTCAAATCATGGTATTTCCTGTCATCTGCATTCATACAGAGCAGTTTTTCAACTGAAAACAACTTGCCCCTTGGAGGATATTTGGCAAAATCTGGAGACATTTTTAATCATCACAATTTGGGAGTGTTGTTGAAAGTCGGTGGATAGGGCCAACCAAGGATGTTGCTAAACATCCTGCAATGTACAGCTCACCACAGCAAGAAATTATTCAGACCAAAATGTCAAGAGTGCCAAGGGTAAGAAATCCCGAGATAGAGTCACCAGTGTCTCGTGCACTGGGAGACAAATAAAAAAATAAAAAAAATTATGTATCTGTAATTATTATTATTATTATTATTTTTTGGAGTGCAATGGCACAATCTTGGCTCACCACAACCTCCGCCTCCTGGGTTCAAGCAATTCTCCTGCCTCAGCCTCCCGAGTAGCTGGGATTACAGGCATGCGCCACCATGCCCGGCTAATTTTGTATTTTTAGTAGAGACAGGGTTTCTCCATGTTAGTCACGCTGCTCTCGAACTCCCAACCTCAGGTGATGCGCCCGCCTCAGCCTCCAAAAATGCTGGGATTACACACTTAAGCCACTGTGCCCGGCCATATCTGTAATCATTTTTAAAGTGTCTACCATCTCTCTTCCAATTCTAAAGACTCTAAGGAGCAATAGGAGTAGCAATCTTTTTTTCTTTCCTTTCTAGTTTAAAGGCTGTTTATCTCCCCTACTGCCAGTTTACTGCTGGTTTAAAAGTAAATGGATAGGATAAAAGGTTCAGGCAGTGAATTGATTGATTGATTTATTGGTTTTGCATATTTGACTCTTATTTATATGTTGCCAAAACAATTGAATTATTATGTTAAGTAATAAATATAATTTAAAGAAAGAATCCAGTCCAAGCAATCAACATGATAGAGACAACTATGTTCAAACTGAAGTGGAAATTTAGAGCAGTACAAGTGATTGTCTGCCTTGTTTACCCATACGGTAATTTCATGCAGGCGACCAAGGAAAGAATAAATTTTCAGAGGAAGACCCATTTCACCATTGCAATAAAAAGTCATATGATTATGAAAAATTAAAAACGTGCTCATTTGTTTGCATAATAAGCTTGTCAAAAATAAGTTAATTATAAGCTGCCTTTGTGAGGCAGCTTGATGTATGAGATCACAGAGACTGGTGAAACACTACATAATTGGAGCTTGGGAGAGAGGTCAGGATTAGAGAAATTTAGCAATTGTTTGTCTGGTGGGAAAGAACTGTGGTCTCTGAATTTCCTAACGAAGAGTGTATAAGGAAGAGCAGAGGGGTCGAGAACAGGAATTTAGTAAGGGAACAAGGTTACCTTATTTTTTAAAACCATAAAATCTATATAAAAGGGCAAAATACAAATAAAAACTGCTGCTTCACTTAATCAGCAGAATTCATGCCAGAGGAGTGGATTTCCTCCATAACCACATATTTCTTTTTTCAAAGAGATAAAAGCGTGGCCTAAATTACTTAGATATTTATCTATTCCTGGTTGAATTAGTGTTGCATTCCTAAAGAAGCCTCAGTGATGTTTCACGTGTTTAAGGGAATATGACTCCTGGTCTTTTTTAGTAAAGGGAACTATATACTTGATATTCAAATTGTTAAAAACGCTAGGTAATTATGGATGCCCAGAGCTTCCCTGAGGACCAACAGTCACGCCGGACTGAATAAACGCCACTATGAGCACTATGATTTCATGCACTCAGGTATAACTAGGCTCAGACCACAGCAGGGGACAAGTTTTAATTAGTGTAAATCTATGTCTCCCATATACTTGGGCTACAGCTTTTTCTTAAGTATCTTCATTTCTGCATAATAATTGCCCAATTCTTATGACTGTGCTTTTGCCTTGGTTTTCTGGTTTGAACTTTTTGCTGAGACTGGAGACTTGCCCTGAACTCCAGCCCGAATCTTGCCAGTGCCCTAATCCTTATACCACAGCTTCTGATCTCCAAAGCCTCCAGCTGAGCAGAACTAGGTAAATATAGTGAAGGATAAATAGTAAATTCAAGCTCCCCAAGTTAGTGAGTGAGGGGTTGAATGAGTAAATGAGTGAGGGAGGGAGTGAAAACACAACATTAAAGAAAACGCATGGTAAAGTTGTCAGTGATTCTTGACCAAAAACTAAGTCTTCTCTAGATCATGAGAGAACAAGTCAGCTTTCATCCTTTTGATCCTGCATGCAAAAAACAGAAATGAAATATTTGCAGTGATGCAAGATGGCTTTGAAATCAGAAAGCCTTGGCTCACACTATTTCCCAAATTGGCACATTCACTGGAAATGATGTTCAAAGCAACTCACACTAGGAATGGGAAAAGCAGTGTCTGCTTCTCTGAAAGAATATACAACAGCATTTCCTTTTGGAGGAAACATTCATGTTTGCCATCGTAAGCATGTAAATGTGCAGAAAGGTGGAAGTGTGGAAGATGCACATTTTATTTGTTTATGTGTTTATTTTTGGGTAATAGCTATCTGTAACAATAATGGCTGATAGGTCTAATAATAAGTCCATTTATGTCATGTTTTAAAATAGCCCAAGGAGTGTCTAATTTCACTCTGTGAAATACTTCTATGTAGAGCCTCAAAGCAAATTAAATTAAATATTTTGCATTTTTTGGTTCAGGGTTGGTTTGCTAACAAGATAGCTACTGACAGAGCTGACATGGGCCAACCAAAAAAGCTGAGGATGGTCTTTCGCTCACAGCCTATTCCATACAACCTTTTGCTTCTTTAACTGTCACTGACTCAGATCTACCGAGAGTCCTACAGCACTGACCTAGAAAAAAACATGCTGTCTTGTGGGCAACAAGACAGTAAAATTCTGGATAAATACCCTCTATAGCCACACTAGAAAAAAAATTAATGATGGGAATTTCAAGTTACTAATATGGGGGCAAACTTCAGGGGAGGAAAAAGAAGGCAGTTGAGACCTTTTGTTATGGATCAAGTCGTAAGACCACCTTAATGTTGGATGAGATTTCTCAGTTTCCATTTGCTATATTTCATGGGAAGCATTTGCTATTTGGGGAACTGATGTTTATCATGGAACAAATGATTCTTTTTCTGCTTTCTAGTATTTATCTTTTGCAATTTTGGCTCTTCTGCTTCCTTCACTTATTTGTCCACAATACCTTCAAATTCTTTATGTATTTAGGTGAGCAATGTTGGAAGAGGAATATAATACATTTATTTATTATAATCACTGACCTGTAATTCTTAGAATAATTAAGTAGTATAGAAACCAGGATTATACAGAAATATTCCTTATATTTAAAACTCTGCGATATAATTTTATACTTGAACCACTTTTTGATAAAATTTATTTCTATTAAGATCCTTATTTTGACAAATATGCCAGTCAATCTCTTGCACAATATCCATTGTTATTGAATGTGTTTGGCAAATAATTGGGCTATCTCTAACTAGCTATTTGACATTGCTATTTCTGTTGGGTGGACCACAGGAGTTATAGTTGCTTGGATCTAGCATTTACATGAATACATGCTAGAGAAAGGAGCAAACATAAACAGGGTCAAGTTCAACAAATCACATGGAAGAAAAATATAGACCTCAAACACCCGGTGGACCAGTTTGCTTTTTTACAAGTATTTTCGGATGAATTTAGAAATGGTCACACTTGACCACAGGATAAATGTGAATCAGTCCAATGGGGTTTCAATTAATAAAAGGAAGTAAAATGCACTGACATTTAAGCAATGAAAATAACCGACTTGGCACCCTTTTCGATTGACCCATTTCCCATCAGGAGTAATAAACTGAAGTATTTGGGGAAAGGAACTTAATATTGTTATTATATTTTAATGTCAGGACTGGTATTTCTCTCTATAAAATTTGTGAATGTTAACCTGGGTGTGTACCCATAAGTAATATAGAAATAGGCAGATTTACATAAAAATAATACTGTAATGTTAACATTTTTTCATAATCATTAAATATTCTTGATGTATATATTTCTTTTTAAACCTTGGTTTCAATCAGGGTTAATTCAAAACAAAACATTGCATTTGATGATTTTAGTGTAGAATGGTGCTGGGAACCAGATAGTTGGTATATTTGGCATATCCGTATGTCTTGAAGAATTCTGGATTTATCTTTATTATTGGACTACTTCATCCAACATGATTTTCCAAGACAGTCCTGTATGGTAAACAACCATTTGAGACTCTATAGGCTTAAGAAATTCCTATTTGTCTTTCCTGTTAAATAACAATTGAGTGAGGTTTGTATTATTTTTATTATAATACTCTAAGTTCTGGGGTACATGTGCAGAACGTGCAGGTGTGTTACATAGGTATACACGTGCCATGGTGGTTTGCTGCACAGATCAACCCGTCATCTACATTAGTTATTTCTCCTAATGCTATCCCTTCCCTAGCCTCCAACCCCAAAACAGGCCCTGGTGTGTGATGTTCCCCTCCCTGTGTCCGTGTGTTCTCATTGTTCAACTCCCACTTATGAGTGAGAACATGTGGTGTTTGGTTTTTTATGCCTGTGTTAGTGTGCTGAGAATGATGTTTTCTAGCTTCATCCATGTCCCTGCAAAGGGCATGAACTCATCCTTTTTTATGGTTGCATAGTATTCCATGGTGTATATGTGCCACATTTTCTTTATCCAGTCTATCATTGATGGGCATTGGGGTTGGTTCCAAGTCTTTGCTATTGTGAACAGTGCCACAATAAACATATGTGTGTAATAAACATATGTGTATAATCCTTTGGGTATGCACCCAGTAATGAGATTGCTGGGTCAAATGATATTTCTAGTTCTAGATCTGGAGGAATTGCCACACCATCTTCCACAGTGGTTGAACTAATTTACACTTCCACCAACAGTGTAAAAGCATTCCTATTTCTCCACATCCTCTCCAGCATCTGTTGTTTCCTGACTTTTTAGTGGTCACCATTCTAACTGGCGTGAGATGGTATCTCATTGTGGTTTTGATTTTCATTTCTCTAATGACCAGTGATGATGAGCTTTTTTTCATGTATTTGTTGGCTGCATAAAAGCCTTTTTTTGGGGAAGTGCCTGTTTATATCCTCATCCACTTTTTGATGGTGTTCTTTTTTTTATTATAAATTTGTTTAAGTTCTTTGTAGATTCTTGGTATTAGTCCTTTGTCAGATGGATAGATTGCAAAAATTTTCTCCCATTCTGTAGGTTTCCTGTTCACTCTGATGATAGTTTCTTTTGCTGTGCAGAAGTTCTTTAGTTTAATTAGATCCCATTCACCAGTTGTGGCTTTTGTTGCCATTGCTTTTGGTGTTTTAGTCATGAAGTCTTTGCTCTTGCCTATGTCCTGATTGATATTTATCGGGAAATGTATTTCTTCAAATCTGGTGTATTTTAATATTTTAATAAAGTTCTACACAATATTCTCCAAAGCAGCATTTTATGGTTAATAAGTTTTAAGTCATTGCCTTTAGTTGACTCTTCTCTATGTCGTAATATTTTAAATTAAGCACAATCTCACAACAGAATTTGAGGCATCTGATAAACTCGGAACCCATAATATTAAAAGGAAATTTTTTTGTATTAAAATGTGCAAATATGTAAGGTCACCTTTTTTTGCTTTCATTCTGAGTATATTTCATTAATGATTCTTTGTATGAAGCAAAATTTATAAAATAAGTTTTATATATTTATAATGTTAACATTTAGCCAAATATAGCTGCTAAAAATTAGAATCCTATTAACTTACTTTCCTTCCCAGTGTGGAATATAGACCTAACCAATGAAAAAAGGAAAACTATCAAAAGATTCTTCCCACAATAGGAGATATTCAAAGTTACAATAATATTTCAAAATTAAACTTGTAAACTGCTTAATTTCTCATTAATGTATTCAACTCTTTTCTCACATTTTGTAGTAACACATTTTAACAATTTTCTTTTTCAAAATATTACTTTCAATAATTACAAGGCAAAATCACTTCCAAAATTCAATTGATAAGTAGAAAAGAGAAGATTTTACAGCAATGACACAAGTTTCTTTTTTAATTCATAGCAGTTAATCACATACATTTTGTAATTTACCTACTATAGTTGTGAATATATAAAAATAATTCTACAATTTAATAAGTAGCTTACATAGTTAGATTGGTAGACTATGCAATTTTTAATGGACAAAATTGTGAGTTATGTGTACACTACCACCATTTCAAGGGCATTTCTATTCCAATGTTTTCTTAAGTCAGCAAGAATGTTGTTTCTGCTATGAAGCTGCACTCCTAGGAAATCTGTACTTTTATTCTTACTGCAAATAAAATTCAATACTTAATGTTGAATCCATAACTCAACTGAATATGCCATTCAAATTTTCAAAGCTTTGATTTAGTAACCTGGATTGAAGCATCAATGACTGGCATTAACTGATTTTCTCCATTTGAAGCACCTGATAATAATAATATAAAACTGGTATATTTAAAAGTTTTGAAATTCTTTTTTTGTTTATGGAGTCAACTGATTTTACACTATGCCTATACTTATAACCACATTCAGTTTAGAACAGCCACTTTTTTAAAACAACTATGAGACACCATACTTTACAGAATGATATGACAATGCAGAAAATGAACCCTTGTCCATCGCGATATTAATGTAAGTACTACATCTTAAAGTAAGTGTGGATATTTTTTCAGTAACTTGCATCTTTGATCAGGGTCACATCACTGACCACAAGAAAAAAACAAAAACCTGCTGAAGGTGTTAAGTATCAACAAATACTTTTGCTGATTACATATTCATTCTCAACTTCTTTGTGAAGTGCAAATTCAGTACATAAATTGTTCTTATACTTGCAGTTTTGCTTGTTGAGCTCATTTATGTGAAAGTGTTTATTCTACTAGACTTCATCTAGTGGACACAGTAGAATGAACATGTGATGGTGATACATGAAGAATCAGATACTTTCCAAACAAGACTCCCTAGATGAAATCCAGTCTCTAGATGACTTTCATACACTTTCGTTTTCAAAATATTTGAGAGGGAGATGTTTCACCAGTCCAATATCTCCCTCAAATGTTTTGTTTGGGGCCCTAACTTTAAAAAATTATCTTTAAAAATTAAATCAAGAAAGAAGAAAATGAAAATTTTCCAAGAAATATGACCAGGAACTACCATAAAGTCTCAAAGTGAAAAGAAGAGACTAAGTGTCCACTCTTAGCACTCTGTAATTGCAAAGTTGTGTCAAAATGCCTGCATCAGAAAGCTAAATATTTGTTTTTTCTTATTAACTTGATATTTCCCACTTTGCTTGCCTAATAAGTGTTGGTGCCAGGGCCTTGCATAATTTTATTCCTGTTCGTATAACCTGCTGTGTTTTCAATATGAAAGGTGGAATCATTGAAGTAGTAATCCCCTAATTTCCCATGACTTCACTCTATCATTTTCAATTGTGCACCAAGGTGTTTGCTTTATACTACCTTATAGCATACCCCATATCATGAATTTCCCCCGATGATTAAATAAAAAACATAACAATAAAGAAATTAAAAATTCTCAGAAATGTGGATCCTACATATCCTGCATATATTTCTTACAGTTCCCACTTCTCTCCTTGTTATACTTAAATTGCCTTGCCAGTACATTTTTAAAAAATTGTGTGATTGCTTTTTCTGATAAAAGTTGCATTTAGAAATAAATCATTTAAAATAGCCTAATTCGTGTAAAGAAGTTTTGAATTACTTTCCAGCAAGCAAAATAGTAACTACTTGGTAAAGTTTAATAATTTTTTTAAAGATAGATTTCTTTTGACCAGAATTATATAGAGAGATAGCTTTTATAAGCCATTTCTAGTTAATCAAAAAATGTTAAAGTCTCTCAGTTGTGAAAACATATCCAGTACAGAAATTAAAGTTTGAAAAAATAAGCAATATTTTTAGGCTTCAGAAGATTTAAAAAAAATAAAAAATCTCGCTCAAAGTGTCAGAAACCTGGGAACATTTTTAGTTTAAAAACCATATTTTATTTTAACCTGAACCATTTGGCTAAATGCCTCAGTTTTCAGTTCAAAATTAGTTATAGAGCTTGTAATGTACTGTTGAAAACATTTTTAAGGCAGTAATATATCAATCTATAACACTATTCTTAAAGGCCCATATAATTTGCTCAGGCAAGATCTTCAAGATATAGAGAATATAGAGAATTTGGGAGACTTTTTCACATTTATTCAATAAATAATCATTTGCCAGTGGTAGACATTTCAAGCAAAGTAGCTCTCAATTTTTGATATATTTCTTCTGCTCTTATTTCATTTATTAATTTATTAATTTGTTATTTAAAATGAACCAAACCACTGTTTGTAGAATGCTTTGCCTTAATAAGACTCAGAAAATTTTTGACATTACCAAGAAAATTAAAGGAGGATTGAAACTGAAGCATCACCAATATTGACTAAGCTTTATCTGCAAAAATTCTTTCTGCAATGAGGGAGACATCACGGCTAATAATATTGGGAAAATACCATAATTGACTCAGTGGACATTGCTAGTAATTAAAAATTTTACTAAACACATCAACCTTTTCCATAAAATATTCGATGTTCACATGAATGTCAATAAGATAGACTTCTCCTTCAGTCCTCTGAGGCTGGTCTTCTCCTTTTACTGTTTCATAAGAAAATGTTCTTTTTTACATAGGTATTTTTGTAGTATCTTCTACTTTTCAGTACTCTATCCATTGGGTAAATGAGATGGATTCATGTACAGAATTTGAGTACCTCTTAATGCTTATATAAAATGACATAATAACTATATAGAAGCAGAAAATTGTAGTAAGATCTGCCTATCAAAATGTGAGCCTTTGGGAACTCACAGACATCTCCAGAAGACCAGGGCTGATATGCCACCAATACTCTCTGCTATGGCCCTGCTGGCAGTTTGTGAGGAGTGGTCATAAAAATGGCCACACTCCATTCTGATTTTTCAGTACTTATGTCATACTACTTGTTAAATACAAATGATCCTTGACTTAGGATAGGGCCACTCATTAAACCCATCATAAGTTGAAAATATTGTAAGTAGAAAATGCATTTAATAATCTCAATTAATATCTTTATATCTTCAGTTATATCTGGGTGTTTTTAGATCTCCACGACTAACTCTCAAGAACTTTTCCTACCTCTATTATTATCAGCTGTATATTTGGTTTTGTCATACTGGAGGGGGCAAGAAACATTTGGAGAACAGCCAGTTTCTATTGTCAATCATCCTACCAAAATCCTTGAGATGAATGTCCCTGAATACTAAAAACAACTGGCTGTTGGTAGCAGCAGTGAGAATGCTAACCTGGCAGTGGCGAAGAAGAGGCCTCAGATGGGTGAGACTGAAAATTCCTCAATTACTTCCCACTGTTCAGCAGATAGCACCCTTCTTTGCTAAAACGAGTGTCTAAAACTAGAGTTAACTACGTTTATCTTCACTCAGCTCCTTGGTTTGTGAGTTCCTTGAAGTTAGGCACTGTTTCTCATTTGCACAATTATTCAATTCATAGCTACAGAAAATAGAATGATTTTTATCTCAGGTCTGTCTGCAAATATTGTGTTCTTATAATCTCAAACAGTTCTGTAGAATTAAAATATTTTGTTTCATATAGAGCTATTAAAAATTTTGGTTAATTTTACTTTAAGTTCGGGGTACATGTGCAGAATCAGGAAACAATAGGTTCTGGTGAGGCTGTAGAGGAATAGGAATGCCTTTACACTGTTGGTGTGAGTATAAATTAGTTCAACCATGTGGAAGACAGTATGGCGATTCCTCAAGGATATAGAGCTGTTTTTATATGCTGATACCTTTTAGTATCCCTTTCAAAATTTACCTCCTCCTTTAAGGATAACTTCAAGACTGTTTATACGATAGTGAAGTATTTTTTCTTCTTCTTCTTAGTTTTGAACTAGATGTTTGTTCTCTGATGATACTTGCTGGCTCCCAAAGCCTAAAGAAAATCACAGGGAATAAAATACAGCTCTCTACCTTTGAAGTCTATCCAATAGCATGGAAGATCTATCACTCCTTTCACCTAAAGTTCCTTTAATTTACTTTCTTGACTGCTAAGAGATGACAATTAAAGCACCCAGGTTCTAAAATGGAACCCAAAGGTATAATAAAAAACAAAAGAAGCTTTCCAAGAAATACTTTTTTAAGATTTCACTATGGTTACAAATGTTAAGATTAAGTTGGTATTTTTTTAAATGCACCATAGAAAAACAGATTTTTTTGATAATTCAGGCCAAAATACTTTAACTAGCTATATATTTTAAGTTTTCATAACTCTTGATTATAGTTTTAACTCTTTGTCATAAAATTTAGATACAGTGAGTTTCAACTTGTTTTAGTATATAAATTCCAGTTCTATTACAAAGACAGAGCATTCTTAGTATTCTCAAGTTTGCAGTATTGTAATTGAATAACAATTAAAACAACATGATAATAATGTACTTTTTTAAGTAGAGATTATATAATCTGTAATACAAAAGAAGAAGTGAGCCAAATGATAATGTAGAAATAGATACCCCCATAAATCCTAGTTTTCCTCTCTCTCAGAACAAGCAATTTTGCCTATGGATCACAATAACATTACCAGAATGTTATTGATAGCAATCTGTTACCATCTTCATAATCAGCAGAGTATTTGAATTAAGTAAAATATTATTTGTCTTTGAAACCTTAAAATTTTGTCAGAATATTAAAATATGGAGAAATTAACATCTTGCATCGAATTATAAAATGTGCACTCTCCGATAGCTTCACTATCACTGTAATCTACTTTTATGCTTTTTAAATCTTGGATTCCAAAGCTTTTATATAAGACATCTTTACTCTATCTAAGTGGTTATTGCATAGGATAAATAAAACAATGGATGTGAAATTCTGGCTAAGATCTAGTCTTCATAAATAGTGTTATATTTGATTAATTAACATCAGTTAGTGAAATGTAGGTTTTATTCAAACATAGGTGAATATTAATATTTGTATTAAGTAATGTATACATGCTTGTATATATTTTACTTGCCATTATAGCGGGTTATTTTGGGGACACCAGAGCTATTCCGGAACCTACACCAATATCTCTGAAGTCTCTGAACACTTTTATCTGAAACTGAAGGCTTCCTAATACATTATTACACATTATTATAATTTATCATCTTGACCCCTCTAAATAATGTCTAGTGTACCACTCCAGACCTAGACAATATGGCCAACATAGCATACATACTTGTAGAAAATTCTCTGATAACTTAGAAAATAAATAAAGTTGTGAAGATAGATTATTTAAGGTCATTTAACAACTTTTTTACTAAAACATTCTTTGCTTAATAAGAACCAGAAGTGGAGTAATAATAAATCTCCTTCAAGCAATATCTAATGTGAGGCTTTGGTACTATAAACCAATATTTTAATTTTGTTAGACATACACAACTTATAGAGCATTTTTTATACTAACCAAATTAAAATATTTCTCTGAGCTAAAAAAATTTGATATTTAACTTTAAAAAAAAGAATATATGGTACAAAACATGCAGGATGATACAGAGGAAACAGTATTCTAATACATTACATTCAATTTATGAGCATATTTACAACAATATTGGGGCTTTTTGGCCTTTAAAAAAAAGCAATAAACTTTTTGGGTTCTTTTGTTATTGTTTATGAGTCAATTATGAATAGAGTAAATTTGTGATATAATGTTTCCATTTTGATTTGAATAAAAGAACATGCAATAGAGGTTCTAGTTGTTAAGAAAGAGTGAACATACTCTACTCTATCCTTTCTACTGATTACCATTAAAAGTCCCAGACAAAACAATACATAAAGCAGCTATCACAAGACATTGAAAAGTAAATTAGCACAGAACAACTGGTAGGAAATTAAAAACACTATGTATGAAAGTGAGGACTTCTGTAAATCTGTTAATCAATAAAAATAATCTAAATGATGACAAAATTTTTCAAAATTTACTTCTTCAACACTCTGGAGATTAACCAAATAGTTAAGAAAACAGAAGAACATTTACTCAAGAACGACTGCTGAACCTCAGTGCAAACAGGATAAATTATAGCTTTTTAACTTGGCCTATTCCCATCTTTCACTCCCTGGCTTCACAGTAATCTTGAAAAAACAGTAGGCTCATCACCATGGTAGCTGTGAAAATCAGCAGCTTTGCCACTACTGGAGGAAGAATGAGATTGGAGCTCCTCAAAAATTTATATCCTTAAAGCCTTGTAACCATGTGATCTGTCTTACAGATCTCTGTAAAAATCCCATTTATAGGGCTTCATCATTATTTGATCTTACTTGCAGGAAAGTTCTATCCCAAGATCACAAGGACATTTGTCAAAAATTATCAGTAGCAATTGTTTAACATGATATTTCCCTTAAGTTACAATGCCAGGTGGGGCAATCAAGATCCTGGTCAAAAATGTAAAAAGAAGAATTTGGGAACAAGATGCTCATAAATAACATTGAAAGCTCTGACATATACCTGGAAAACTGGAAAATCACATGCATAGGCAGGGTTGTGCTCATGGTCAGAATGCCTAACGGCCTCCAATCTTTCACTCCTGGGTGACCTTAAGGCTCTGTATAAGCTATAAGCAAAGAGTTAAAGCTAAAGTAGAGTTTTAAACTCCTTGAGCACTTAAACTTATACTCCAACATACACACACACAAATACACACACACACATACATACACATACACATACACAGACACACACACACACACTACGCACACATACACACACATTCTTAGCCAAGAGCGGCAGACTTAGAGTTTCCAGGCATTTAAGAAAATATTGGTACAATCAATAACTGACGACTTGCCAAATCATGTAGAGACTTCAGGGGATGCACTCTAAGGAGGAAATAAACATTAGAGGGTTAGTTCAGGAAACTCACTAAATAAAAAGCAGTGGAAGCAATAACAATAGTAAAAACAATTAAAAGGCAGCAACAATAAACCTAAGGGAGAGGAGTAGAATCTGATTTCCTGGATTACAGCATTGTATTTTCTAAAATGTTACTTTTCAAAAACAATATGACATGGAAAATATGAAACAAACAAGGAAAAAAACCAATATGGAGAAATTGTGCCTCAGGAGAACAAAAAAATTCTACATTTAAAGGACAACAACAATAACAGAAAACATGTTCAAAGAATTAAAATATGAAAATTGTGTATCACCAAATAAAGAATATCAATAAAAATAGTAATTACAACAAAGAATTAAATATAAATTATGAGGCTGAAAAGTAAAATAACTAAAATAAAAAAATTTATTAGAAGAATTCAACAGTAGATTTGAGATGGCAGGAGAATCAGTGAAATTAAAAACATGTCAACTGAGATTATCCATTCTGATTAAAACTAATAAAAAAAGAATGGAAAAAAATGAGCAGAGCCTCAGATATGTATGGCACACATCTAATATGCCAACATACATCTGATAAAAATCCCCAAAGGAAGGAGAAAGAGAAAGAAGTAGAAAGAATAGTTGAAGAAATTATAATCAAAAGTTTCAAAATGTGCTGGCAAATATTATTCTACACAACTAGAAAATTAAATGAATTTCAATTAGAATAAACTCAAAGACAGTCACACCAACACATCATCGTCAAATTGTCAAAAGATTGAGAGGAGTAATATTGTCGAGAGTTTCAAGAGAACAGTTCAACACATACGGGAAGACCTCAATAAGATTAATATCTAGCTTCTTATCAGAAATCACTGAGACCAAAAGGCAAGAAGACAATGTTATTTGAAGTGCTGGAAGAAAAGTTCTGCCAACCAAAAATTTTATATCCAGCAAAACTATCCTTCAAAAGTGAAAACTAGGTAAAGCTATTCAGAATACATGAAAACTGAGATACTTCATAGTTATCAGACCTGCAATACAAAGAAAAAAAAAGAAGAAATAAAACAAACAAACAAAAAACTTAAGGGAGTCCTTCAGGCAAAGAGGAAAGAATGCTAGAAGGCAACTTAAATCCATAACAAGAAGTAAAGAACATTGGTCAAGTTAAATACACAGGCAATATGAAATATAGTATAAATGTACTTTACTTTTTTCTCCTTCTATCTGATTTGAAGGACAATGACATAAAACAATTATTATAAATCTGTGTTGACTGGCAGAGAATAAACATGTCCACTGAATGACAATAGTAGCACAAAGAAGGGATAGAGAATGGAAATATACATGAGCAAAATTTCTGTGAAAAGGTACAATTAAGTTAATATTACATTAAGATTTTAATTGTAATCCCAAGGACAACCACTAAAAATGTTTGAAAATATTAAAAGAAATAACAATGGAATTAAAGAGGTATACTGGAAAGTATCTATTTAACACAGAGGAAGGCTGCACTTAATTAATAGAAGAGAAAAAGACACAAGACATATAGAAAACAGATAGTAAAAATCAGCAAAAGTTTGATTCAACTAGATGCTATCTAC
Organism: Rhinopithecus roxellana; assembly: GCF_007565055.1. NCBI lineage: Eukaryota > Metazoa > Chordata > Mammalia > Primates > Cercopithecidae > Rhinopithecus > Rhinopithecus roxellana. The sequence continues at coordinate 62,225,426 of NC_044550.1, forward strand.
AAGATACAAGACAAATAAGTTAACAGTAAAATGAAAAAATATTCAAAATGCAAATATTTATCAAAAGTCTGGAATGACTATACTAATGCCAATAAAATAACCATTATGATTAAATGTTATAATTGAGACAGAGAAGGATACTTTATAATGATAAAATGGTCAATTCATTAAGAGGATGTAATAATTATAAAACTATGTGCAACTAATACATAAATACTGTAAGCAAAATACCAAATACAAAGCAACAATGGAAAAAATTGAATACCAAAAATATGCAATTCCATATTAGTACATATAGAATTCAATATTTCATCATCAGTAGTGAATTGAACTAACCAGAAAATGATTAATAGAAGACTTTAATAAAACTATAAACCAATTAGAGCTAACAGATATCTATATAACATGGAGAAAATTATGCTAAGTGAAATAAGCCAGACACCAAAGGACAAATTCTACAGGAGACCATTTACATGATGAATCTGAAATAGTCAAAGAAGCAAAGAGTGGAATGGTACATGCCAGGGATAGGGGGAAGGGAGAAACATGGAAATATTAGTCAAAAGGTACAAAGTTTTGGTTATACAAGATGAATAAGTCCTAGAGATCTGCTATACTGAATAGTGCCTATAGCTAAAAATACTGTATTGTATACATAAAAATTGGGTGAGAAGATAGATGTTAAGTATTCTTATGGCAAATAATAATAAATAAATGGGGAAGAAGAAAACTTTTGGAGGTAATGAATTGGCTTATAGCATAGATTGTGTTTCATGCATAGAATTGTTTTATAGCATATATTGTTTTCACAGGTGCATACTCATCTCCAAACTCATTTATTTGTATATATTAAATCTGTGCAGCTTTTTGTATGTCAATCATAACTCAATGAAGAGTTTTCTTTTTAAAGGAAGTCTCTCTTTGTCCCATTCTTCTTTCTTTTCCCTCAAAATAGACAGTAATCATTTCCCCACATTTCTTTATACTTTATAAAGTAACTGTATATCTATAAACATTAATATTTCTATCTCAATAAAGACAGAAAAAGCATTTGATAAAATCCAGCAAACTTTGTGATTAAAACCCTCAGCAAAATGGGCATAAAACGGACATGCTTTAAGATAATAAAAGCAATCTATGACAAGCCCACAGCCGACATTTTACTGAATAGGGAAAAGTTGAAAGCATTCCCCCTGAGAACTGGAACAAGACAAGGATGCCCACTTTCCCCACTTATATTCAACATAGTACTGGAAATCCTAGCCAGAGGAATAAGACAAGAGAAAGAAATAAAGGGCATCCAAATCAGTAAAGAGGAAGTCAAACTGCTGCTTTTGCTGAGGACATGATCGTATACCTAGAAAACCCTAAAGACACAACCAAAAAGTTGTAAATGAATTCATCAAAGTTTCAGGATACATATATAATGTATCACACAAATTGGTAGTCCTGCTATCCACCAACAGCAACCAAGCTGAGAATCAACTCAAGAACTCAACCCTTTTACAATAGCTGCAAAAAGATATATACTTAGGAAGAACATACCTAACTGAAGAGGTGAAAGAATTCTGCAAGGAAAACTGCAAAACACTGCTGAAAGAAATTTTAGACAACACAAACAAATGGAAACACATCACATACTTATGGATAAGTAGAATCAATATTGTGAAAATGATCATACTGCCAAAAGCATGCTACAAATTCAATGTAATTCCTGTTAAAATACCACCATCATTCTTCACAAAACTAGAAAAAAAATCCTACAATTCATATGGAACCAAAAAAAAAGAGCCTGTATAGCTAAAGCAAGACTAAATAAAAAGAACAAATATGGAGGCAGTACACTACTCTACTTCAAACTACTATAAGGCTATAGTCACCAAAACAGCACGGTAATGGTATAAAAATAGGCACATAGATGAATGGAACAGAATAGAGAACACCGAAGTAAAGTCAAATACTTACAGTTAACAAATCCTCGCCAAAGCAAACAAAAACATAAAGTGGGGAAAGGACAGCTTATTCAACAAATGGTGCAAGACACAAATGGAAGAATAAAACTGGATCCTTATCTCTCATCTTATAAAAAACTCAACTCAAGATGGATAGAAGACTTAAATCTAAGACCTGAAACTATGAAAATTCTAGAAGATAACATTGGACAAACCCTTCTAGATGCTGGATTAGGGAAAGACTTCATGACCAAGAACCTGAAAGCAAATGCAACCAAACAAAGACAAAGATATGGGACCATTAAACTAAAAAACTTCTGCACAGCAAATAATAATAATAATAAATAAAATAAAATAAAAAAATCAGCAGAGTAAACAGAAAACCTAGAGAGTGGGGAAAAAATCTTTGCAATCTATACATCCAACAAAAGTCTAATGTCCAGAATCTTCAAGGAACTCAAAACTAAACAAAACAAAACAAAACAGCAAGAACAATGCAAACAATTGCATCAAAAAGTGGGTAAATGACATGAACAGAAAATTCTCAAAAGATGATACACAAATGGCCAAGAAACATAAGAAAAATGCTCAGCATCACTAATAATCAGGGAAAGGCAAATAAAAACCACAATGAAATACCATCTCAGTCTTGCAAGAATGGCCATAATCAAAAAGTCAAAAAATAATAGATGTTGGCATGGATGGAGCGCAAAGGGAACACTTTTATACTACTGGTAGGAATGAAACTAGCACAATCACTAGTGAAAACAATGTGGAGATTCCTTAAAGAACTAAAAGTAGATCTACCATTTGATCCAGCAATACCACTCCTGGGTATCTACCCAGAGGAAAAGAAGTCATTATATGTAAAAGATACTTGCACACATATGTTTATAGCACAATTTGCAACTGTAAAAATATGGAACTAGTGCAAATACCCATTGATCGATGAGTGGATAAAGAAAATGTTATATATATAATGGAATATTACTCAGCTGTAAAAAGGAACAAAATAATTACATTTGCAATGACCTGGATGAAATTGGAGATTGTTATTCTAAGTGAATTAACTCAGGAATGGAAAACCAAACATTTTATGTTGTCACTCATAAGTGAGAGTTAAACTTCAGGATGCAAAGGCCTAAGAATGATACAATTTACTCTGGGGACTCAGGGGAAAGGGCAGGAGTGGGGTGAGGGATAAAAGACTACACATTTGGTACAGTGTACACTGTTCTGGTGATAGGTGAACCAAAATCTCAGAAATCGCCATTAAAGAACTTCTTCATCTAACCAAATACTATGTGGTCCCCCAAAAACCTATTGAAATAATTTAAAAAAAGAAAGTAGCAAGTGCTTTTGACAAATTGATAAGACTCATATAAAACAAAGGGTGGGAAACAAATCCCAAAAAAATGTCAAGGATTTGTCACCTTGATAAAATACCTAGGAGTTCAATTGTTTGCGGCAAGTTGAGATATCCTGGGTGAAGGATTATGGGATTATGTCCTTCCTACCATAAACAAAGAAGCACAATATCAACTAGTCCTCTTCAGATTCTGAAAGCAATGTATACCTAATTCAGGCATTCACTCCAATCCATTTACCAAGTAACTGCAAAACCACCAGTTCTGAATGGGGTCCTGGACAAGAGAAAGATATGAAATAGGTCTAGACTTCAATGGAAATTGACCTGCTAGTGGAATATGAACCAACAGATCCAACTATATTTGAAGCATGTCTGGCAGATAGTGAAGTATGGAGTCATTGATAAGTGAATCATAGCAAGGAATCTGAAGATTTTGAAAAATGCTTCACCATCCTCTGTAAATAAATAACAATTCTTCTTTTGAGAAATAGCATCCGGCTTGCTATTGGGCTTTAGTAGAGACTTAGCCCTTGACTGTGAACCACCAAGTCATGTGATATGAATTGCCCATGAAATCGGTGTAGTATCTGATTTATTGAACTACTTCCGCGTTGGAAAGAGCTGCATATTCTTCTCACTAGTGTAGATATTTATTCTGTGTATAGAATTGCCTTTCCTGCCCACAATGCCAAAAGCAACATCCACTGATTTACAGAATGCTTTATACAACATCATGTCATCCCTCACAGCATTGTTTCTGATCAAGGAACTTATTATCCAGCAAAGAAGGTAAGGCCTGTGAAAAACTAATAAGGGAAATTACAAATATCTCTGTAGTTAGTCCAAGAAATATACATATTATAAACTTTAAAATATAATTTGAAGTGAATCTACTTGCAGGATCTCAAATCTGCTTTCACATTTTAACATATGAGAATATTTTTCTTTTTTTTTTTTTTTTGAGACAGAGTCTCACTCTGTCTCCAGGCTGGAGTGCAGTGGCACAATCTCAGCTCACTGCAACCTCCACCTCCCAGGTTCAAGCTATTCTTCTGCCTCAGCCTCTGGAGTATCTGGGACAACAGGTGTGCTCCACCACACCCAGCAATTTTTTTTTTTTTTTTTTAGTATAGACAGGGTTTAACCATGTTGGCCAAGATGGTCTTGATCTCCTGACCTCGTGATCCACCTGCCTCAGCCTCCCAAAGTGCTGTAATCCCCAAGTGCTGGGATTACAGGCGTGAGCCATCGCGCCCAGCAAAGAGTACTTTTATTGAGCAGCAACTATGTTCCTGACTTCTACTAGGATATAGAAATAAAGAAAAGACATATTCCCTGACCTACAGGAAATAATTTTCAAAATGTATAAAAATTTCAGGAAATAATAAAAATTATATTCAAAGTCCTATAAACAATGGACTTCACAAAATATTTTACCATGTGTAGTGTTCCGTTATGTGAAGTATGCCTTAATGGCCAAACACTATTTTAAGCATTTTAACATGTATTAGCTAGAAGAAAACCCCTTTGTCAGAAACTGACAAACATAAAAACTCCAGGCCATCAAACGAAGCTAAACAACTTCATCTCTAGATCTAATTTTCTTATACAATTTATTAATACTTACATTCAACCAACTACTTACTGGGCCCTAACTTAAGCTCCTTATAAATGTTTATGTGGATTTGATCCAATATAAGTTAATTCTTAAATTACAGCATACTTTCCTGATGACTCATCTTATTGAATAATGTAGTTATGATGGTAGAAGTCTGAAAGAAATGTGTTCCAAAGTGGGCTTCGGAAGGGTTCTCTGTGCATCACAAACTCAGTCATTTTGGAAGTGTGCTCCAATCTGTTCCCTACTGCCTTCACTCACATGACGCATTCCCTCTCTATTTCTCCAAATCACAAGGCAGAGACAGAGTATTCCTTCATCCTTAAAATTGATACCTAAGATTTATAAAAGACAATTTTACATATCAACCTCTACACTACTGATTCCCAAAAGCATGATTCAACACAGGAGGGACACATGTAGTTGGAAAAGTCATATTCAATATACTTATTTTACTTGAAATAATGACTAATAAGACCATCTTGGATGTTAAGAAAGCACAGGAGATAGAGCAAGAAATTGGTGCAAGAACAAAATATGGTGGGAATCATGGCTATATTTAAAGTGGCCTAGTTTTTCTATGAGGTTACCTGTCAGGGTCCCACATGTTTGTGTCCAGGTACATGATTAGTTCTGTGGCACCCTATATACTCTCCCCCAGGGCTTTGTGTTTGAAGGTTTTTGCTAATGCTTTCTTTTTTTCTGCTTATAGCCCAAATCTCTCCTTAGGAATAAAAAGCTCGAAAGACGACATGAATATGCGAAAAGATTTATTGCATATTTCTCTTTTGGAGACAGGGTCTCACTATATTGCGCAGTGAGTGCAGTGAGTGAGATAATCATAGTTCATTGCAACCTTGAATTTCTCAGCTCATGTCATCCTCCACCTCAGCCTTCCAAAGTGCTGGGATTACAGGCATGAGACACTGCACCCAGCCGACTTGTGTGTTCTTTTACCCTAAGATTTTATTACCACAGTTTTTTAAAAAGCAGAACATTCATTGACTTTATAAAGAAGTTAGAACTATTATAAAGGAGGAGTGAATCAATCTTAAATGAGTTAGTGTAGTTAAGGGAACTATGAATCAGACTTGAATAAACTCTCTTCTCTACATGTCATCTGTTCTACAGCCAGCACCAAACTTAAAGAATAAATATAAAGAAAACACAATTGCAATATTCAAAGAATCTCTAGAACTCAAAACTGATAATCAAGTGAAGTGGATCTTGAAAGCTTGCTTCTTTTCTCTTTATCTTTAAGAGTTAATAGAAGCCATATGACCTATGTAGTTCTCCTCCCCAAGGCAATTTCTCCCTTTTCTTCTGTCGGCATTCATATCTAGTACCTCCAGGTGTCAATACGATTTTGAATTTTAGAAAATGTATTAAGAGTCTATGTTCAGAATAGCACTGACTTTTCAAAGTGTCCAGTAACAATATTCTTCTTCATCCCTGCATTTTTCTGAACCTGTAGGGTTTTCTTAAAGGGGGATTCTCACTCTGTCTCCCAGGCTGAAATACAGTGGCCTGGGGGGATGGAGATATACATAATTTTTCAGTTTTGTAATTTTTATTTCTATGGTGTGGGTGGCTATAATATTGTTATATTACTTTCTACATTTTATATAATAAAATATTAAATTAAAAATAGAAAATAAGACCACAATTATATAAATCAAATGGCTAATAAATGGCTAATATATACTGGGATGTATAATACAACTTCTGGATCTTAGTTAATGGTGGAGATGAACAAATGAAAGATTCTCTGTATAATCATTGACTGTTAGGATCTCAAGGCTCAGGTAAACGATACAGGCATACTTCAGAAATACTGTGGGTTTGGTTCCAGACCACTAGAGTAAAGCAAATATCACAATAAAGGAAGTCACACAAGTTTTTTTGTTGTTTGCCAGTGCATATATAAGTTATGTTTACACTATACTGTAGTCTAGTAAGTGTGAATTACATCTAATAAAGAAAAAACGATATGTAAACAATTAAAAAATACCTTTTTGCCAAAAATGGTAACAATCATCAAAGCCTGCATTAAATTGCAACCTTTTTGCTGTTGGAGGGTCTTCCCTCAGTGGTTACACATGCTGATTGGTCAGGATGGTGGTTGTTAAAGTTTTGGGTGACTGTAGCAATTTCTTAAGACAACAATGAAGTTTGCTGCATTAATTGACTTGCTTTTACAGAAATTTTTTCTGTATAATGCAATGCTGTTTGATAGCATTTTACCTACAGCAGAACTTATTTTTGAATTGGAATCAGTTATCTCAAGTTCTACTGCAGTCTTACCAAGTTAAGTTCATGGAAGATTCTAAATTCTTTGTTTTCATTTCAATAATGTTCACGACATCTTCACCAGGTGTAGATTTCAGCTCAGGAAACCACTTTCTTTCCTTATCTAGAAGTGACTCCTTATTCATCCAAGTTTTATTGTAGATTGCAGTGATTCAGTCACACCTTAAGGTCAGCTTCTGAATCTAGTTCTTTTGCTCTTTCCATCATATCTGCAGTTACTTCCTGATGTCTTAAACCCCTCAAAGTCATCTATGAAGGTTGGAATCAAGTTCTTCCAAAACCCTGCTATTGTTGATAATTTGACCTCCTTCCATGAATCAAGAATGTTTTTAATGGCATCTAAAATGGTAAATGCTTCCCAGGTGGTTTTCAATTTACTCTGCCCAGATCCATCAGAGAAATCACTATCTATGGCAGCTGTAGACTTACAAAATGTATTTCTTAATTAGTAAGACTTGAAATAAATCCTTGATCCATGGGCTGCAGAACGGATGTTGTGTTACAAGGCAGAAAAGCAGCATTAATCTCCCTGTACATCTCCATCAAAGTTTTGAGGTGCATTATCACTGAACACCAGTATTTTGAGAAAAATCTTTTTTTTTTTTTTCCTGAGAAGCAGGTCTCAACAGTGGGTTTTAAATTATTCAGTAAACTCTGCCATAAACATATGTGCTGTCATCCAAGCTTTGTTCATTTATTTATGGAGAACAGACAGAGTAGATTTAGGATAATGCATAAGTGCCTCGGCATTTTTGAAAAGATAAATGAACACTGACTTCAACTTAAGATAACCAGCTACATTGACCCCTAAAAAAAGAGCCAAGCTTGTCTTTGAAGCTTTGAAGCCAGGCATTGACTCCTCTTCTCTAGCCTTGGTAGTCCTAGATGACATCTTACTGCAATATAAGGCAATTTCATCTACATGGAAAATATGTTTGTTTTTTATTTTTGTTTTTTTTTTTAGTGTAGCCACCTTTAACAATTATCTTAGGTAGATCATCTGAATAACTTACTGCAGCTTGTCTCTCAATACTTGTTGCTTTACTTAGCAATCTTATGTTAAGGAGGTGGCTTCTTTCCTTAAACCTCATGAAGCAATCCCTGTTAGCTTCCAACTTTCCTTCTGATGCTTCCTCAGTTCTGACAATCTTTATAGAATTAAGAATTAGGGCCTTGCTGATTAGGCTTTTGCTTCACGGAATGTTGTGGCTGGTTGATTCTTCTATCCAGATCACTCAACTTTTTCCATATTGGCAATAAAGCTGTTTTGCTTTCTTATCATGTATGTATTCACTGGAGTAGTACATTTAGTTTCTTTCAAGAATTTTTCCTTTGCATTCACAACTTAGCTAACTGTTTGGTGCAAGAGGCCTAGACTTCAGCCTATTTCAGCTTCAACATGCCTTCCTCAGTAAGCTTAATCATTTCTAACTTCTGATTTAAAGTGAGATACACGCTACTCTTCCTTTAACCCGTACCCTTAGAGGCTACTATAGGGTTATTGATTGACCTAGTTACAATATTCTGTGTCTCAGGGAATAGGGATGCTGGAGGAGAGGCAGAGTAATGGGGGAACGGCTGGTACTTGGGGTAGAACACACACAGCAGTTGAGTTTGCTCTCTTATATGGGCATGATTCATGTTGCCCAAAATAATCACAATAGTAACACCAAAGTTCACTGATCATAGATCAGTATAATAGATATAAAGTAAATGAAAAATTGGAACTACTATGAGAATTATCAAAATGTGACATAGAGACACAAAGCACATAGTTTGGAAAAATGGTGCCCCCGTAGACTTACTGAATGCAGAGTTGACACAAACTCTCAATTTGTAAAAAATACAATATATGCAAAACACAACAGAGCAAAGTGCAAAATGAGTCTTATTACTTTATTTCTCTCTTGTTAAAATTGCTGGAAATAAATCATGTCCTGCCCCATTATCCTGCTTGTTTAATTACCCATTAATTCATTAGTCTTGGCTTCATATATAAAAAAGTTTGAGGTACCAGTGGCTGATACAATATGTACTTTTTGCTCATGAAAAATAAGTTCACTAACTTCTCAAAGTCACAAAATTTCAAGATGCTTACAGCACTAAGCTCGAAATTTTCAAGCATGAAGTCTTCTTTCTTCTTCAGGGTCCAAGATGATGGCCATAGCACAAATGACTATATCCACATTTTGGTCCAGAGAAGAAAGAAGGAGAAAACAGTTAAAAGATATTTTCCAGAATGTGTAAACATCATTTCCATTTATGTCTCTGGGCAGACCTTTGTCACTTGACCACATAGACTTTCAAGGGAGGCTAGAAAGAGTAATAGTCATTAAACTGGACATAGCCATCACACATTTGAGATTCAGATTTTAAGGGTGAAGTGAGAGTGGGATAGATAGCTGCAGCCCTTGCCACACCCACCAAACAGGATTCCTCACATCCATGTCTTCTGTTTATCTATTTCTGCATAGCAAACCACCCTAAAACTAATGGATTAAAGCAATTATCCTTTAAAATCAAGATATGTGGGTCAATAACTTGAGTAGAACTCAGCTGACTGATTCTTCTGCTCTAAGAGTTGACTTAAGAGTGACTTAAGAGTGGTCACTGGGTGATATTCACCTGGCAGCTGGGCTAATCTGCACGGTCCAGAAAAGGCTGTATTTCCATGTCTGATATGTTCATGAACATGATTTAAAGGTTGTGCTGAGTTGGTCCATTCTCCCTCTCTATGTATTCTCATGGTTTCTCTACATTATCTCCTCAGTGGGTACTTTCTTATATGTTTGCTTAAACTTCAAGAGAGAGTATTCTATGAGAAAGGAAGTGAAAGCCACCAGGATCTGAAATTGGCCTGGCATCTCTTCAGATGAAACAGAGAGGATATAGATAAAAAAAAAAAAAAAAAAAAAAAGCATCAAAAGAATGAGTGTCCATCTTAAATCTGCCACTCCAGATAAACGTTTCAGGATTATTTGACTTACTCTTATAAAATCTGAATCTCTCTGCCCAAACTAAAAACAGACAAAATTAGGTTTAAGAAACAGCCCAAAGAGATTTTCTAGAAACAGATTACTTATAAAGAACTAAGTTATGATCATAACGTCACTGTAGGATTTTTTATCATTTAAATTTTTCTGTTTTGGCAATAATTAACAACTGTTGTAACTATTTATAGTATTTTCCTGAGTGATAGCTTGGTATCTTCAGTTTAAGTCAGTCTTATTGAAAAATCCTAGTGGTACAGCTTTCATAATTTAGTTTGCATATCATACAACTGGATATTTGGGGTGTGCATGTGTGTTCACATAGGCGTGTTTTCTATTCTAGAAAGAGATTAAAGGACAGGTAAGTGTTATCATGTTGGTTTGTTATTTATTTAAAAATGGATATTTTCTTTTCTTCTGGGATGAAAATAAATTGTTAATAATCAAATTTGGTGTTAGATGCAGAAAAAAAAAACCCTCAAAATAAACATAGTTCAGCAAGTGTCATCTGAGACCATTATAGCTCCACACACACTTCATAATCTTCTTTAGTTAAACATACACCAAAAGAGCTCATTCTTTGCTGGCTGCACATCTATTTACTTTGTAAGTAATAAAATAAGAATGGGTCCTTTCTGAAATTTATTTGGAGATTCTGAATTTATTTTTAAGCCTTCTAATTCTGAGGATCATGCGTGCTTATAAATGTGATCTCTTCATTATTCTAGTTTTTTAAAAGAATTTATTTTGAAATAATTTTAAACTTACAAAAAGGTTAAAAAATATTTAAAATAACTTCCACAAATTTGTTATCCTTCTTCCCCAAATGTTAATAGCTTTTAAACCATAGTATAGTTGTCAAGAGTCGGGAATTAACAGTGATAAGGTATTAACTAATCTACATACCTTATTCAAATTTTATCATTTATCTCACTGATGTCCTTTTTGTGGTCAAGATTTAGTCCAAGATTGCACATTGTTGCTAGTTATCAGGTCTTTTTAGTATTTTCCAAACCTGTGATAGCAACATAGCCTTCTTGTCTTTCATGACCTTAACATTTGGAAGAATATTTGCCAGTAATTTTGTGTACAGTTCCTCAATTTGGAATTGTCTGATATTTCCTCATGTTTAAGTTTAACTTGTACTTTTTTGCATAATCATAAGTAATGCTGTGTTCTTCTGAGTGCATCATATTAGGAGGTATATAATATTTTTATGTCTCACTACTGGTACATGTCAACTGAAAACTTTAGTAAAGTAAGAGATGCCAGGATTCTACATTATGGAGTTACAGTTTTTTGTTTTCTATAATTAAAGTATTTTATGGTGAGATTCTTTGCTACTACAGAAATGTCCTATTTTTCATTATACTTTGGCAACACAATTTTGGCATTATTGATGGTACTTTCCAGAAAAAATTATTACTGAGCTATAGTCCAAAAAATCATTTTCTATTCCCATCATTCTTTACATGTACTAATTGGAAATGCTACTAATAAATAAAGCATTTATGGGTTTTATTTTCCATTTGTATTAGTCTGTTCACACACTGCTATAATGAGGTAGTTACCTGAGACTGGGTAATTTATGAAGAAAAGAGGTTTGCTTAACTCACAGTTCATGGGCTTTATAGGAAGTATGACTGGGTGGCCTCAGGAAACTTACAATCATGGCAGAAAGCAAAAAGGAAGCAAGCACATCTTACCATAGTGGTGCAGGAGAAAGAGAGTGAGGGGAAAAGTGGCACACACTTTTAAATCATCAGATCTTGTGGGAACTCACTCACTATCATGAGAACCACATGGGAGAAATCCACCCCCAAGACTCAATTATCTCCCACTAGATCACTCCCCCAACATTGTATATTACAGTTCAATATGAAATTTGGGTGAAGACACAGAGAGAAACTATATCATTCTGCCCCTGACCCCTCCCAAGTCTCATGTCCTTCTGACATTTCAAAACACAATCATGCCTTCACAAGAGTCCCCTAAGGTCTTAACTCATTTTACCATGAACCCAAAAGTCTGTGTCCAAAGTCTCATCTCAGACAAAACAAGTACTTTCTGCCTATGAGCCTGTGAAATTAAAAACAAGTTAGTTATTCTGAAGATACAGTGGAGGCATAGGCATTTGGTAAGTGCTCCCATTTCAAATGGGATAATTTGGCCAAAAGGAAGGGGCTACAGGCCTCATGCAAGTCTGAAACCCAGCAGGGCAGTCATTAAATCTCAAAGCTTCAGAATAATCTCCTTTGACTCCGTGTCTCACATCCAGGGCCTTCTGATGCAAAAGGTGGATTCCCAAGGCCTTGGGCTTTGCAGGGTACAACCACCACAGTTGCTTTCATTGGTTGACATTGAGTGCCTGCAGCTTTTCCAGGTGCATGGTGCAAGCTGTTGGTGGCTCTAGAATTCTGGGATCTGGAGGACAGTGGCCCTCTTCTCACAACTCCACTAGGCAGTGCTCCAGTGTGAGCTCTTTGTGGGGGGCTCCAACCTCACATTTCCCCTCTGAACTGCCCCGATAGAGGTTATCTATGAGAGCTCTGCCTCTGCAGCAGACTTCTGCCTGGACATGCAGGCATTTTCATATGTTCTCTGAAATCTAGGCAGAGTTTCCAAACCATGGTTCTTGTCTTCTGTGTACCTGCAGGCCCAACATCACATGCAACCCACCATGGCTTAGGGCTGGCACCCTGTGAAGCCACAGCCCAAGCTATACCGTGGCCCTTTTTAGCCATGGCTGGAGCTGGAGCATCTGGGATGAGGGCACCATGTCTAGAGGCTGCCTGCGGAGAGCATTTGAGCACCGGACCTGGCCCACAAAACCATTTTTCCCTTCTCCACCTCTGGACTTATTATGAAAAGGGCTTCCATGAAGCTCTCTGAAATGCCCTGAAGACATTTTCCCCATTTGCTTGGCTATGAAAATTATGTTCCTTTTTACTTACGCAAATTTCTGCAGCAGTCTTGAATTTCTCTCCAGAAAATGGGTTTTTCTTTTCTACTACACGGCCAGGCTACATATTTTTTAAACTTTTATGCTCTGTTTTCCTTTTAAATATAAGTTCCAGTTTCAGATAATTTCTTTGTTCATGCATATGAGTGTATAATTTTAAAAACAGCTGGGTTACATATTGAATGCTTTGCTGCTTAGAAATTTCTTCAGCCAGATACCCTAAATAATCTCTCTCAAGTTCACAGTCCACAGATCTCCAGGGCAAGGGCAAAATGTCATCAACTTCTTTTCTAAAGCACAGCAAGAGTGATATTTTCTCCAGTTCCCAACAAATTCCTCTTCTCCATCTGAGACCACCTCAGCCTGGACTTCTGTGTCCATACACTATCAGTATTTTGGTCAAAACCATTCAACAAGTCTCTAGGAAGTTCCAAACTTTCCCACATCTCCCAGTCTTCTTTTGAGCCTTACAAACTGTCCCAATCTCTGCCTATTCTCCAGTTCCAAAGTTGCTTCCACATTTTCAGATATCTTTATGGCAATGTCCCCACTCTCCTGGTAATAATTTTCTGTATTATTTCATTTGCACACTGCTATAATGAACTACTTGAGACTGGGTAATTTATGAAGAAAAGAGGTTTGATTGACTCACAGTTCCACAGGCTTAAAAGGACGCATGTTTGGGGTCCACAGAAAACTTACAGTTGATAGAGGCAGGAGGCCAACAAAGAGCTAGGCAGACAGGAAAGATTCACTGGAGAATCTCTGACATCCCACAAATGTTTATATCAGATGTTTTGTGCAGATAAGGGAACCTATACAGGGGGCATGTCTGGGCTTGCACAGGAGACCCACCCGCATTGGGGTAATGGGGTGGAGCCACCAGGAATTCATGACTTATGCAGGGGAGAAGCCTAGTCTCTTCAACTTGTGTGTGGTGCCCCTGGCATTCAATTTGTGAGGTGGAAAACTGCTTGCAGAACCCCCTCTCTTCGCTGAGACCTTTCCTTTCACTTAAATAAATTCCATCCTCCTCACCCTTCAACGTGCCTGTGTGCCTAGTTCTTCCTGGTTATGAGACAAGAACTCAGGTTAACTTAGGTAAGGAGAAAAAAATTTGCATCACAATCATGGCAGAAGGCAAAGAGGAAGCAAACATGTCTTACTGCAGTGGAGCAGGAGAGAAAGAGAGTGAGGGCGGAAGTGACACAAACTTTTAAACCATCAGGTCTCGTGAGAACTCACTCATGATCATAAGAGCAGCACTAGGGAAATTCACCCCCGTGATCCAGTCACCTCCCACCTAGTTCCTACCCCAACACTGGGAATTACAACTCAACATGAGATTTGAGTGGAGACAGGGAGCCAAACCATATCACCACTCTACTGTGGCTTCGAAATAGCTATTATTAACATCACTTTTAAGTTAATCCTGAGTTTTAGATGTTGTTTGTCATTCAGCTTTGGTGTAGCTATTGTTAGCATTACCATGATGTATTTGTTATTAAAGCCACTTTGTGGGAAAGTATGAAGGATAGTTCTCCTTTTCCCTACCTGTCTTCCTCCTTCTCTGAAGGTTTTTGTTTGTTTAACAGTATTTTCACTTTATTTTCCCCCTTATTTCCCTCCTTCATCATTTTGAGACCTCATCTTGAAGCTATTGATATAAAGGGCTTTGGATGTGATATCATTTAAAGAAATGTAAATGAATTAGCAGAAGTGGAAACATAATATTTTATTTCGCTTTAATTTCCCAAGCCAGAAAGTTAGCACATTAAAAATGTGAGAGAAGTCGGCCTGATATGGTAAGAACTCTCAACCATACAGTCCTCTTTGCTACCTACAGACCCTAGAAAGAGAGATTGGATGCAAACGTCAAAGAAATCAAGGGATTGGTGGGAAAGAAATTAAATAAACAAGTCTGAACAAAAAGTAACTGTTCCCTAAAGAGTTTTAAAAAGAGAATAATTTTAACTGGATCTTGAAATAATTGTCTGACATTTTTTGCACAAAAGAAGTAGCAGCCCTCTGACCACAGAACTGAGTGCTCTGAGGAGACTGGGTTGTGTCATTTTGGAATTCCACAAGGCAGTGCAAAGTGAGGCTGGGGTCATAAAGATGAATGGCTGGATGATTACTGAGGATCAAAGGAGATGAACAGTTGAAGAACTGTTTCAATTAAAAAATTAAAAAGACCTGTAAATTAAGTTTATTACAGTCTGATGAAGAGTTAAGGATATGTATTATGTAATAGCATTGCAAGGGTCAAGGTTCATCTCAAGGGAGAAAATGAAACATTTTTAAAAGTAATCATTCTGTGCTATCATTTTACTGTGGATGGATGACAGGAAAAAGTTATTTGGTAATCTTTCTGATAAAGTTAAATAGTCAAATAAACTGAGTCAACACTAACCCTTGGCCAAATCCTTAAACTTTATATACCCCTAGTCTTTCATCTGCACAATCTAAACAACAAAGGACTTGCACATTAATTAGTCCATGTCTACACGTGCTTCAGGCTCACAAGATAAAGCTTCATTTCAATCCTTGATATGGTGACACATGGGATGTCACCTGTTGCTCAACTACCCTTGAGCCAGTGCAGACCTTAGTGGGTCGGTTCTGTTCCATCCTGAGAAAGAAAACTGCAAGCATTAGAAAGAAGAAAAGGAAACTTTGTATCATGCTCTTAAGCCATTGTGCATTCTAAATCCATTTTCCAGAACACTTTATCTAACCTCTTAAATATTTCATCATGGACTGGTTTAGCAGTAATGTTCACAGTGTTCCTCTTTGAACATGTTGAGATGCTTTATCCAGGGAGTACAGTATTGTGATTAAGAGAATACTAATAAGCCCTGAGCAAACCAATTTACATGCCTAAAAAGATGCAGGTGTCTGACTTTGATCATCAAACCTAACAATAGATAACATTTGTAAAGTGCTCACTTTGTGCAGTCATGTTTTCTGAACTCTTTTATTATCTGTGTAAATGTTCTCATGATTTTTTTTTTTTTTTTTTTTTTTTTGCTTTATTTGGTTTTCTGTTTGTTTGTTTGTTTGTTTTTTGAGATGGAGTCTTGTTATGTTGCCCAGGCTGGTCTCGAACTCCTAATCTCAAGAGATCCTCCCACCTCAGCCTCCTGAGTTGCTAGGACTACTGGTGTGTGCCACCACACCCAGCCTCTTGTATTCATGTTTTAAAACCCCATAGCATAGGTATAGTTGTTATTCAATTTTCATGGAAGGTAAAAGTGAAGTGCAAATGTTAAGCATTTAACTACTCTAAGTCACAGAGTTATTAAGGTAGATGCAGGATGTGGATCCACTACCACATAGATGACCAGTAACCCAGTTAAATTGCGTCCAATGTCCTTTTGATGTTGTTGTTTTATTTATAAAATAGATACTTTTCTCTACCATTTATGAACCTTATTTATGAGATAAAAATACATGTATTCACTTATGTCAGTTTCCTTAAAAACTTTCCTTTTCTACTTGTTCAAATTGGTATTTGTAGTAAAGTACTTTTCTAAAATCAAGTCGAACATTGTTTTTGAATACGAAAATAAAACTACTACTATTTGTTATGTAGCCCAAGCAAATCTGGGAAGGGCCTGGGGCTGGGTGGGGAATGAGGTCCAGGAGGAGCTGAGGATGCACCGTCCACAGAGCAGCATAGTGGTGGAATGAGACTCAGTATTACCAAGAGGTGTGGACAATGAGGAGGAGCTGGATTGATAAATTACTATATTTGCAACATTGTATTTTCTTCACTCTTCACTGATGACTCATTCTGTAGTAGTGTATTATTTTAAAACACTTTTCTTCAAATTAAATAGTTTCTATATGCTCAAAGGGGAAAAGGCATGTAAAATCACACACAAAATGCATTTCAATCATAATGTCATCACCCAGAGCTAACCTCTGTTCATAGTTTTGCCAACAGGCAATAAAAAAGGTTGCTATTCTGACTGGTGTCTGGAACTCAGGGGATTCTCAGGACACTTAATGATATTTGCAAATCCAGTGGTAAAAATTAATGGTAAAATATAGACAGCCAAAAAAGCAAGACCAATATTGATGCAGCACTTGAGGATTGAAAGTTTGGGCCACCTAACAAAGTAAGAAAGTTGAGATCATTTCTCAAGCTAAGACGCTACCTGAAGTTAAAGAGTGGGTAGTGGAAGAGATGTTATAAATTCTGACTATAAACTTGTGCTCAGTTGCAGAAATGAGAACTGAGGAAGACACATGCTTTCCCTCTTTGCTTTTGTATGTATTTATTTTTTATCTATTTACTTTTTTCCCCTCTCTTTGCTATTCTTATGCTTTTTAGTACAAGATATGTGATTAGTGTTAATCTAATAATTCAATATTTTAATTTCAGCATATTAAAGGGAGATTGTCACTGAAAAAGAAATAAAATATCATTACACAAAGTTAGAAAAACAATGCATGGGACTCTCTATAACTTGAAAAATTTAATAGACCTGTAATTAAGTCATACATTGCAGAGAATTGTGTGTGGTTATTGAGGCACATAGAAATGACTGGATTCACATAGATAAAAACTCAACTAAGTTTTTGAGATGGTATCACTGTCAAAAGAATCATTTGTTGAATGAAAACTGTCCAAGATTTAAAGTGGACTTTGGGATGCCCCCTTCCACAGACGAATAATAGCCTTCAGAAGGTGAAATGAAGAGCATAGAGAACTATGGATTTAGGAGCTGCTTTCAGGGAGCAGAAACGGAGCTTAATTAAAAAATATTACTTACCTTAAGGCAGGGCTGTATTATCTTTCCAGTGGGATCACAGAAGTGCTGTGTATTAGGCATGGCCCTGTGCCTTCGTTGTTCCCCTTACTGAAAAGGAATGTTAATTGTGGTTTTCTGGATGTGTTCAACCCTGGTTTTTGTTGGTGTGGCGGTAAGCAGATAATTTCTCTTTATAGTTCATAGATACACAGAAAAAGAGGATCCACTCAGAGACAATGTTGAGATTATCACAGTATCCTGGAATATGGGACTTTTGAGTTAACGCCATTGGAAAGGGAGTGAGTACATTTTATGTGCATAGAAAGAAATGTAATTTTTTTTTTTTTAATCAAGAGAGCCACTGTGGTAGATCATAATACTGTCAAAGTATCTCCTCTCCTAATGAGTCCATCCTTACAGAATGTCAGTCTTGAGCAAAGAGTAGTTTTGGGGTAAAAATGATCAGGAATGATGTGTGCTATTTCAGAGAAGTTTTATACAATATCAAGTGGTTCTTCAATTGCTGGTTTTTTTTTGTGCCACAGAAAACTGTCCTGTACAGTGGCTATTCCTTTAGCCTGGGTCCTACTGGAGAATATTGAAGTCGAGTGACAGACAGCATTGAGCCATTGTATAACAAATGTGACAAACTCATATATATGAATCCCACGGAGACTTTGAGACTATTTGTTACTATGGCATAACCTAGTGAGGATAACTGATACACTGAAAAATTAGTTAGGGAGAATCAGTTTCTACCACTGCAGGAAATAAGGTTAGTATCAGAGGTGATACTCATTGAACTTGGAAAGCAGATATGTTATTTGTCCATTAATTCAATAAACACTTATTGAAGACACAACTGTACTTTGGAAACTGGGCTATTGATGTCCAGGAATTCATGTGGCCAAGATTTTCTTATTGTGGAGTGTTGGAAATTAGTAATCTAGGACCAAAAGAAAAATTGCTTTACAGAAAACACTGAAAAAATTATTGTGTAATTTTCGTTAGCATGTACCAGTGTGAACCAAGTAAAAAGCATACAAAGTATTCAAGAATGAGAATCAAGAATTTGTCACTAAATCTGGTAGTTATTTAGAAGTGATGTCCCATATAATGTTTATAGATCAGCACAGGATCCAGGAAAAGAGATCTTTTCTTCCAAAGAAGAGGTTCCATGGATCATATGAAAACATATCAGTTTAGCAAGTCTCAAGGAAAGAGAGCCACTAACTTTCATGATTTTAGTAAATTGTTGGTTGACTGAGAATAAGCCCAATGTAATCTTTCATTCACCTAAAACTATGTAAAACTTTAAAAAATATATTCTGAGAACTGTGTATCTTTTCTTTCTTTCAAGAGTTGTTTACCCTTATATTCTAGTGGCACAAAATAAACTAGGGTAAAGAACTCCTTGTATCCTGAGGTAATTCCCATACCACTTCTAAAGTAAATCAATCATTAATCGGCAGCATAGACATTAAAGAAAGAGAAGAAGAATTGAAGCAATAATGATGCTTCTTCATGGAACTAGAGATAGAGCTTTCTACAGCAAAATATAACAGGAAGCTCTTAGTGTGTGGGCTGTAGGCCAGAAAACTTGGTGATTGTGTGGCTACAAGAATTACTTGAAAAAGAAAACCAGTTACTGAGAGGAGGATAAATAGATAACAGGTTTTTTTTTTTTTTTTTTTTTTTTTTGCATTGCATTGCAACTTTGGAAATATAAAGAATAATTAAAAGTACTCAGAATACTGCAAAATTAGTTCAAAATGTGACCCAATATTATAATATAGTCATAGTATTATCATTGTTTGGTAATGTTTATTTAACTTTGTATTCTGAGGGAGAATTAAGTAGAGAACACTCCTTTACATAGTAATAATTCACCCCTTCCTTTGCCAACTTAAGACTAATAAAGGTTGTTTATACCTTTTCCTAAATTAGAAATCCAAATTGCTCTACATCTCTGGAATTAAAATGACAATGAAGGGAAAAAGGACTATCTGATGTAATAAAGCAGAGAACATTAAAGTGGCTGTTTCCATATTCAACACCTCTGGAATGTTCTGACACGAACATTCTGGTGGAAGAGACAATAAGGAGAGAAGGTCTAAAAGTGATAGAAGACACACCACATGTGTGGAAGTAGTCATGACAAGTGTCTTTTTTGTTGTTAACTCTTTATACATTTTAATAAAAACCCTGTATCTTTCTGCCTATGACAACCTCTAAGACCCTTTCCAGTACTAAAACCTGAAAATCTTTGACTTCGTTTTAAACACTGAAATGCTTCTCAAATCTATTCTTTCCTTTTTAAATTCCAAATGCCACTGGTGTAGAATTGGCTCTGGCTTCATGGCTGACCCATTGACTTTTAGCTCTAGATTCATGCTTTGGTACATTTTAAAAAATGGTTTAACATAACTAATAGAAATTTTAACTCACTTACATGGACAAAATTACACATCTCTCAGAAAGCACAGTTCTCTCTTGATTATCCTGCTTGCTTAGTGCTTTCTCTAATTTGCAGACTTGTTTTTTTCCCCAACTTTATCGAGGTATAATTGAAAAATAAAAATGGCATATGTCCATAGTGTACAATGTGATGCATATATATATATAAACACACACACACACACACATATATATACACATATACGTTGTGAAATGATTACCACAATAAAGCTCATTAATATATCCATCACTTCACCCAGTTATTTTTTTTGTGATGAGAATATTTAAGATTTACTTTCTTAGGAGTTCTCAAGTATAAACACATCGTTATTAACTGTAGTTACCATGCTGTACAAAAGATCTCAAGAATTTATTTGTCCTGTATAAATGAAACTTTGCACCCTTTTACCTACATCTCCCCATCCCATCCCCCTCTCCCAGTCCCACGCAATGACTGTTCTACCCTCTGCTGCTTGATTTTATGACTGTTACTAGCTTTACAAATTTTTATGCTTTTATGACCTTTGTAAATATTCCGCATATAAATAGATCATACAAAATTTTTTTCTGTGTCTGGTTGTTTTACTTAGCATAACGTTCTTCAGGTTCATCATGTCTCAAATGGCAAGGATTTTTTTTTACCGAATAATATTCTATTATATATATATTATATATATACACACACATATGTATGTATAAATATCTATATATATAGTTTACTATTGAAGAACACGGGTTTGAACTGCATGGGTCTACTAACACATGAATTTGTTTCTGCCTCTGCTACCCGTGAGACTAT
The DNA here is from genome assembly GCF_007565055.1 of Rhinopithecus roxellana. NCBI lineage: Eukaryota > Metazoa > Chordata > Mammalia > Primates > Cercopithecidae > Rhinopithecus > Rhinopithecus roxellana. Next base: position 62,246,643 of record NC_044550.1, read on the forward strand.
AAAACCCAATCCTTCCTCTTCCTCCTGCTTAGCCTAGTCAATGAGAAGATGATGAGGATAAAGAATTTTAGGATGATTCACTTCCACTTACTGGATAGTAAATACATTTTATCTTCCTTATCATTTTCTTAATAAAATTTTCTTTTCTGTAGGTTAATTTATTGTAAGAATACAGTACATAATATATTTAAAACATACAAAATATATGTTAATTTGCAATTTATGTTATTGGTAAGGCTTCTGGTCAACAGTAGGTTATTAGTAGTTAAGTTTCTGGGGAGTCAAAAGTTATATGTGGATTTACAATTGCATGCAGGATTGAATCCCTTAACTCCTGTGTTGGTCAAGAATCAACTGTATACCACATTTCTATATCCACTTATTCGTCTATGGATACAAGTTGCTTCCATACCTTGTCTATTGTGAATAATGTTGCAATGAATATTGGAATACAGCTATCTCTTTGGCATGCAGATTTCTTTTCCTTTCAATATATACCTAGAAGTGGGTTTGTTGGATCATATGGTAGTTCTGTTTTCGTATTTTTCAGAAACCCTCATACTGTTTCACATAATGGATGTACTAATTTACATTCATGTCATCAGTTTGCAAGGGTGTCCTTTAATCCATACCCTCATGAACAAGTGTTGAGCATTTTTTAAAAACCCGTTGGCCATTTGTATATCTTCTTTTGAGGAATGTTTATGTAGCTTCTTTGCCAATTTTTTTTTTATATGCTTTAAGTTCTAGGGTAAATGTGCATAACGTGCAGGTTTGTTACATATGTATACTTGTGCCATTTTGGTGTGCTGCACCCATCAACTCGTCAGCACCCATCAATTCATCATTTATATCATGTATAACTCCCCAATGCAATCCCTCCCCCCTCCCCATGACAGGCCCCAGTGTGTGATGTTCCCCTTCCCGAGTCCAAGTGATCTCATTGTTCAGTTCCCACCTATGAGTGAGAACAGGCGGTGTCTGGTTTTCTCTTCTTGTGATAGTTTGCTAAGAATGATGGTTTCCAGCTGCATCCATGTCCCTACAAAGGACGCCAACTCATCCTTTTTATGGCTGCATAGTATTCCATGGTGTATATGTGCCACATTTTCTTAATCCAGTCTGTCACAGATGAACATTTGGGTTGATACCAAGTCTCTGCTATTGTGAATAGTGCCGCAATAAACATAAGTGTGCATGTGTCTTTGTAGTAGAATAATTTATAATCCTTTGGGTATATACCCAGTAGTGGGATGGCTGGGTCATATGGTACATCTAGTTCTAGATCCTTGAGGAATCGCCATACTGTTTTCCATAATGGTTGAACTAGTTTACAATCCCACCAATAGTGTAAAAGTGTTCCTATTTCTCCACATCCTCTCCAACACCTGCTGTTTCCTGACTTTTTAATGATTGCCATTCTAACTGGTGTGAGATGGTATCTCATTGTGGTTTTGATTTGCATTTCTCTGATGGCGAGTGATGATGAGCATTTTTTCATGTGTCTGTTGGCTGTATGAATATCTTCTTTTGAGAAATGTCTGTTCATATCCTTTCCCCACTTTTTGATGGGGTTGTTTGTTTTTTGCTTGTATATTTGTTTGAGTTCTTTGTAGATTCTGGATATTAGCCCTTTGTCAGATGAGTAGATTGCAAAAATTTTCTCCCATTCTGTAGGTTGCCTGTTCACTCTGATGGTAGTTTCTTTTGCTGTGCAGAAGCTCTTTAGTTTAATGAGATCCCATTTGTCAATTTTGGCTTTTGCTGCCATTGCTTTTGGTGTTTTAGACATGAAGTCCTTGCCCATGCCTATGTCCTGAATGGTACTACCTAGATTTTCTTCTAGGGTTTTTATGGTATTAGGTCTAACATTTAAGTCTCTAATCCATCTTGAATTAATCTTCATATAAGGAGTAAGGAAAGGATCCAGTTTCAGCTTTCTACTTATGGCTAGCCAATTTTCCCAGCACCATTTATTAAATAGGGAATCCTTTCCCCATTTCTTGTTTCTCTCAGGTTTGTCAAAGATCAGATGGCTGTAGATGTGTGGTATTATTTCTGAGGACTCTGTTCTGTTCCATTGGTCTATATCTCTGTTTTGGTACCAGTACCATGCTGTTTTGGTTACTGTAGCCTTGTAGTATAGTTTGAAGTCAGGTAGCGTGACACCTCCAGCTTTGTCCTTTTGACTTAGGATTGTCTTGGCAATGTGGGCTCTTTTTTGGTTCCATATGAACTTTAAAGCAGTTTTTTCCAATTCTGTGAAGAAACTCATTGGTAGCTTGATGGGGATGGCATTGAATCTATAAATAACCTTGGGCAGTATGGCCATTTTCACGATATTGATTCTTCCTATCCATGAGCATGGTATGTTCTTCCATTTGTTTGTGTCCTCTTTTATTTCACTGAGCAGTGGTTTGTAGTTCTCCTTGAAGAGGTCCTTTACATCCCTTGTCAGTTGGATTCCTAGGTATTTTATTCTCTTTGAAGCAATTGTGAATGGAAGTTCATTCCTGATTTGGTTCTCTGTTTGTCTGTTACTGGTGTATAAGAATGCTTGTGATTTTTGCACATTAATTTTGTATCCTGAGACTTTGCTGAAGTTGCTTATCAGCTTAAGGAGATTTTGGGCTGAGAAGACAGGGTTTTCTAAATATACAATCATGTCATCTGCAAACAGGGACAATTTGACTTCTTCTTTTCCTAACTGAATACCCTTGATTTCTTTCTCTTGCCTGATTGCCCTAGCCAGAACTTCCAACACTATGTTGAATAGGAGTGGTGAGAGAGGGCATCCCTGTCTTGTGCCAGTTTTCAAAGGGAATTTTTCCAGTTTTTGCCCATTCAGTATGATATTAGCTGTGGGTTTGTCATAAATAGCTCTTATTATTTTGAGGTACATTCCATCAATACCGAATTTATTGAGCGTTTTTAGCATGAAGGGCTGTTGAATTTTGTCAAAAGCCTTTTCTGCATCTATTGAGATAATCATGTGGTTCTTGTCTTTGGTTCTGTTTATATGCTGGATTATGTTTATTGATTTGTGAATGTTGAACCAGCCTTGCATCCCAGGGATGAAGCCCACTTGATCATGGTGGATAAGCTTTTTGATGTGCTGCTGAATCTGGTTTGCCAGTATTTTATTGAGGATTTTTGCATCGATGTTCATCAGGGATATTGGTCTAAAATTCTCTTTTTTTATTGTGTCTCTGCCAGGCTTTGGGATCAGGATGATGTTGGCCTCATAAAATGAGTTAGAGAGGATTCCCTCTTTTTCTATTGATTGGAATAGTTTCAGAAGGAATGGTACCAGCTCCTCCTTGTACCTCTGGTAGAATTCAGCTGTGAATCCATCTGGTCCTGGACTTTTTTTGGTGGGTAGGCTATTAATTGTTGCCTCAATTTCAGAGCCTGCTATTGGTCTATTCAGATATTCAACTTTTTCCTGGTTTAGTCTTGGAAGAGTGTAATTGTCCAGGAAATTATCCATTTCTTCTAGATTTTTTAGTTGATTTGCATAGAGGTGTTTATAGTATTCTCTGATGGTAGTTTGTATTTCTGTGGGGTCGGTGGTGATATCCCCTTTATCATTTTTTATTATGTCTATTTGATTCCTCTCTCTTTTCTTCTTTATTAGTCTTGCTAGTGGTCTGTCAATTTTGTTGATCTCTTCAAAAAACCAACTCCTGGATTCATTGATATTTTGGAGAGTTTTTTGTGTCTCTATCTCCTTCAGTTCTGCTCTGATCTTAGTTATTTCTTGCCTTCTGCTAGCTTTTGAATGTGTTTGCTCTTGCCTCTCTAGTTCTTTTAATTGTGATGTTAGAGTGTCCATTTTAGATCTTTCCTGCTTTCTCTTGTGGGCATTTAGTGCTATAAATTTCCCTCTACACACTGTTTTAAATGTGTCCCAGAGATTCTGGTATGTTGTATCTTTGTTCTCATTGGTTTCAAAGAACATCTTTATTTCTGCTTTCATTTCGTTATGTACCCAGTAGTCATTCAGGAGCAGGTTGTTCAGTTTCCATGTAGTTGAGCGGTTTTGATTGAGTTTCTTAGTCCTGAGTTCTAGTTTGATTGCACTGTGGTCTGAGAGACAGTTTGTTATAATTTCTGTTCTTTTGCATTTGCTGAGGAGTGCTTTACTTCCAATTATGTGGTCAATTTTGGAATAAGTGCGATGTGGTGCTGAGAAGAATGTATATTCTGTTGATTTGGGGTGGAGAGTTCTATAGATGTCTATTAGGTCCGCTTGGTGCAGAGATGAGTTCAAATCCTGGATATCCTCGTTAACTTTCTGTCTCGATGATCTGTCTAATGTTAACAGTGGAGTGTTGAAGTCTCCCATTATTATTGTATGGGAGTCTAAGTCTCTTTGTAAGTCTCTAAGGACTTGCTTTATGAATCTGGGTGCTCCTGTATTGGGTGCATATATATTTAGGAGAGTTAGCTCTTCCTGTTGAATTGATCCCTTTACCATTATGTAATGGCCTTCTTTGTCTCTTTTGATCTTTGATGGTTTAAAGTCTGTTTTATCAGAGACTAGGATTGCAACCCCTGCTTTCTTTTGTTCTCCGTTTGCTTGGTAGATCTTCCTCCATCCCTTTATTTTGAGCCTATGTATGTCTCTGCATGTGAGATGGGTCTCCTGAATACAGCAGACTGATGGGTCTTGACTCTTTATCCAGTTTGCCAGTCTGTGTCTTTTAATTGGAGCATTTAGTCCATTTACATTTAAGGTTAATATTGTTATGTGTGAACTTGATCCTGCCATTATGATATTAACTGGTTATTTTGCTCGTTAGTTGATGCAGTTTCTTCCTAGCCTCGATGGTCTTTACATTTTGGCATGTTTTTGCAATGGCTGGTACCGGTTGTTCCTTTCCATGTTTAGGGCTTCCTTCAGGGTCTCTTGTAAGGCAGGCCTGGTGGTGACAAAATCTCTAAGCATTTGCTTATCTGTAAAGGATTTTATTTCTCCTTCACTTATGAAACTTAGTTTGGCTGGATATGAAATTCTGGGTTTAAAATTCTTTTCTTTAAGAACGTTGAATATTGGCCCTCACTCTCTTCTGGCTTGTAGAGTTTCTGCCGAGAGATCTGCTGTTAGTCTGATGGGCTTCCCTTTGTGGGTAACCCGACCTTTCTCTCTGGCTGCCCTTAAGATTTTTTCCTTCATTTCAACTTTGGTGAATCTGGCAATTATGTGTCTTGGAGTTGCTCTTCTGGAGGAGTATCTTTGTGGTGTTCTCTGTATTTCCTGAATTTGAATGTTGGCCTGCCCTACTAGGTTGGGGAAATTCTCCTGGATGATATCCTGAAGAGTGTTTTCCAACTTGGTTCCATTTTCTCCCTCACTTTCAGGCACCCCAATCAGACGTATATTTGGTCTTTTTACATAATCCCATACTTCTTGCAGGCTTTGTTCATTTCTTTTTCTTCTTCTTTCTTTTGGTTTCTCTTCATGCTTCATTTCATTCATTTGATCCTCAATCACTGATACTCTTTCTTCCAGTTGATCGAGTCAGTTACTGAAGCTTGTGCATTTGTCACGTATTTCTCGTGTCATGGTTTTCATCTCTGTCATTTCGTTTATGACCTTCGCTGCATTAATTAGTCTAGCTGTCAATTCTTCCATTCTTTTTTCAAGATTTTTAGTTTTTTTGCGCTGGGTACGTAATTCCTCCTTTAGCTCTGAGAAGTTTGATGGACTGAAGCCTTCTTCTCTCATTCGTCACAGTCATTCTCTGACCAGCTTTGATCCGTTGCTGGTGATGGGCTGCACTCCTTTGCAGGGGGAGATGCACTCTTATTTTTTGAATTTCCAGCTTTTCTGCCCTGCTTTTTCCCCATCTTTGTGGTTTTATCTGTCTCTGGTCTTTGATGATGGTGACGTACTGATGGGGTTTTGTTATAGGTGTCCTTCCTGTTTGATAGTTTTCCTTCTGACAGTCAGGACCCTCAGCTGTAGGTGTGTTGGAGATTGCTTGAGGTCCACTCCAGACCCTGTTTGCCTGGGTATCAGCAGCAGAGGTTGCAGAAGATAGAATATTGCTGAACAGCGAGTGTACCTGTCTGATTCTTACTTTGGAAGCTTCCTCTCAGGGGTGTACTCCACCCTGTGAGGTGTGGGGTGTCAGACTGCCCCTAGTGGGGGATGTCTCCCAGTTAGGCTACTCAGGGGTCAGGGACCCACTTGAGCAGGCAGTCTGTCCCTTCTCAGATCTCAACCTCGGTGTTGGGAGAGCCACTGCTCTCTGCAAAGCTGTCAGACAGAGTCGTTTGTGTCTGCAGAGGTTCTGCTGCTTTTTTGTTGTTGTTATTTATCTGTGCCCTGTCCCCAGAGGTGGAGTCTACAGAGACAGGCAGGTTTCCCTGAGCTGCTGTGAGCTCCACCCAGTTCAAGCTTCCCAGTCACTTTGTTTACCTACTTAAGCCTCAGCAATGGCGGGCACCCCTCCCCCAGCCTCGCTACTGTCTTGCGGTTAGATCGCCGCAGACTGCTGTGTTAGCAATGAGGGAGGCTCCGTGGGCGTGGGACCCTCCTGGCCAGGTGAGGGATATATTCTCCTGGTGTGCCCGTTTGCTTAAAGCGCAGTATTGGGGTGGGAGTACCCGATTTTCCAGGTGTTGTGTGTCTCAGTTCCCCTGGGCAGGAAAAGGGATTCCCTTCCCCCTTGCACTTCCCAGGTGAGGCGATGCCTCGCCCTGCTTCAGCTCTTGCTGGTCAGGCTGCAGCAGCTGACCAGCACCGAATGTCCGGCACTCCCTAGTGAGATGACCCCAGTACCTCAGTTGAAAATGCAGAAATCACCGGTCTTCTGTGTCGCTCGCGCTGGGAGTTGGAGACTGGAGCTCTTCCTATTCGGCCATCTTGCTCCGCCCCCCTTTTCCAAATTTTTAATTGTTTTTTTTTGTTTGTTTGTTTTTCACTATCGAGTTGTTTGAGTGCCTTATGTATTTTGGGCACTAACCCCTTAACAGGTGTGTGGTTTGCAAATATTTTCTTCCCTTCCATAGGTTGTCTCATCACTCTGTTCATTCTTTCCTTTGTTGTGCAGAAGTCTTTTAGTTCATGGAATCCCATTTGTCTACTTTTTTGCTTTTGTTGCCTGTGCTTTTGGGGTCATACCCAAAAAATCATTGCTCATACCGCAAAATCATTGCTCATACTGCACAATCATTGCTCATATGTTTTCTTCTAAAATTTTTACAATTCCAGATCTTAAGTTTAAGTCTTTTTTTTTTTTTTTTTTTTTTGGCATTACTTCAAACATTTATTAAAACAAAGAAGGCTACTTTATAATGAACAAAATTCAAAATAATAAGTATAAATAACATTGTGTAAATTTTAATATAGCAGAAATTATCAAAAAAAAAGCAAGAGAAATAGAAATACATTAGCAATGGAAAATTTTAATAAATCTCTCTTAGCCCAGGATACATCAATCAAAAAGTAAAAGATAATAGCGAAGACGTGAGCAATATAATTTTTCATGTTTAATGTTATAAATATTTGAGTTTATAAATTTTTTACTGAGGATTGTTCAAATGCTTTCTTTTTTTTTTTTTTTTTTTTATTATACTTTAAGTTCTAGGGTACATGTGCATAACGTGCAGGTTTGTTACATATGTATACTTGTGCCATGTTGGTGTGCTGCACCCATCAACTCGTCAGCACCCATCAATTCATCATTTATATCATGTATAACTCCCCAATGCAATCCCTCCCTCCTCCCCCCTCCCCATAATAGGCCCCAGTGCGTGATGTTCCCCTTCCCGAGTCCAAGTGATCTCATTGTTCAGTTCCCACCTATGAGTGAGAACATGCGGTGTTTGGTTTTCTGTTCTTGTGATAGTTTGCTAAGAATGATGGTTTCCAGCTGCATCCATGTCCCTACAAAGGATGCAAACTCATCCTTTTTTATGGCTGCATAGTATTCCATGGTGTATATGTGCCACATTTTCTTAATCCAGTCTGTCACAGATGGACCTTTGGGTTGATTCCAAGTCTTTGCTATTGTGAATAGTGCCGCAATAAACATACGTGTACATGTGTCTTTGTAGTAGAATAATTTATAATCCTTTGGGTATATACCCAGTAGTGGGATGGCTGGGTCATATGGTACATCTAGTTCCAGATCCTTGAGGAATTGCCATACTGTTTTCCATAATGGTTGAACTAGTTTACAATCCCACCAACAGTGTAAAAGTGTTCCTATTTCTCCACATCCTCTCCAACACCTGTTGTTTCCTGACTTCTTAATGATTGCCATTCTAACTGGTGTGAGATGGTATCTCATTGTGGTTTTGATTTGCATTTCTCTGATGGCGAGTGATGATGAGCATTTTTTCATGTGTCTGTTGGCTGTATGAATATCTTCTTTTGAGAAATGTCTGTTCATATCCTTTCCCCACTTTTTGATGGGGTTGTTTGTTTTTTTCTCGTATATTTGCTTGAGTTCTTTGTAGATTCTGGATATTAGCCCTTTGTCAGATGAGTAGGTTGCAAAAATTTTCTCCCATTCTGTAGGTTGCCTGTTCACTCTGATGGTAGTTTCTTTTGCTGTGCAAAAGCTCTTTAGTTTAATTAGATCCCATTTGTCAATTTTTGCTTTTGCTGCCGTTGCTTTTGGTGTTTTAGACATGAAGTCCTTGCCCATGCCTATGTCCTGAATGGTACTACCTAGATTTTCTTCTAGGGTTTTTATGGTATTAGGTCTAACATTTAAGTCTCTAATCCATCTTGAATTGATGGATTTAATTGATTCAAATGTCTTAAGGAGTGGGACTTAAATGGACATCGTAACACAGATACCAGTAATTTAATTGAGTGAAATCCTAAAGAAATAAATGCCTATATGGCTGCAAGTCAAAATACTTATCTTTTGCTTATATAGGAAAATGAGTTGAATTACAACAATAAAGACTTACAAAACAACCACCACCAATGAATGCTTTTATATTTTGTGAAAACACTTGTTTTAAAAAAACCCCAAATTGTATAATGTTGATGATACTAATGGCAAGTTGCAGGGACGTACATGTAAACTGTAGAGAGATTATTTTCTATATGGATTGTGAGGAATAACTGGGGGGCCCAGGAAAAGTATAGCCTAATTGACCTGGAAAAAAATGGTCTGATTTATGAAGAAAAGAACATTAATAGAAATATCACACACTCTCTTGCTGTAAGAAAACACCATTAAGAAAGAAAGTATCTCAATAATTTATTAATAATGTGTTTTGGGGTTTTTTGAAGTGTTTCTTTGATAACTTTTATAGTCAACTAATTTTAGACTTACAGAAAATGTGCACAAATAGTACAGAGTTCTCATATACTTCTTACCCAGACTTTCCTGAGATAAGCGTTTTGCATTACCATTGTCCGATTATGACACATATCTCTACATCCTCATAAACACTTGTAGTCTTTTGTCTTTTCTATAATTGCCATTCCAATGAAGAGTACTAATGAGCCATTTAATTGAAGAGTACTAATGAGCTACTCTGTAGAATGTCCCTTATTTTTGGTTTGCCTCATGGTTTCTCATGATGAAAATGAAGTTATGCATTTTTTGGCAAGACCTTCATAATTAACACTGTTACATTATTCTTAACTAAAGTACAGAACTGACCTTATTTGGACTTCTCATTTCCCCCCCCACCCAATGAACTTTTTCTCTTCTAGGAGCATATACAAAATCCAGTTTCATTTTGTTTCTATTTGTTCTTTGTCTCTTCCAACCCCTAACAATTCTGTAGTCTTTCCTTATGTTTGTGACATTGACATTTTGAAGAGTACTGGTGAGTCCTTCAGTTTGGATTTCTCCAATGCTTTCTCATTATGAAAATGAAGTTATGCATTTTTTAGCAAGAGTTTCATAAACATGATATCTTGTGCTTCTCAGAGTATCATATCACAAGGGTCATGATTGCAGTATTTCTCAATAGTGGTGATGCTAACTTTACTCATTTGGTTAAAGTTGTGTCTGCTGGATTTTTCAGTTGCAAAGTTATGATTTTTTTATATAAACATCTTCTGGAGGTATACCTTTGGGACTATGTTTAACATCCTATTTCTCCTCAAAATTTTGACCACACATTTTAACATCCATAATTGTGTGCCACAATTATTACCATGGCATTTGTTTCATGGTGACTTTCTATCTTCCTCTTTCCATCAACATTTTATTAATTGTAATTCTTCTGTAAGAAATAAATAGTTCTTATCTTCCATTTTTATAATCATTCAGTTTTCTGTTTATATCCAAATAGACTCTTACATATTTATGCTATTATGTGTTAAAATCCAAGATAATCATCATTAATTTTCTCACATTGTCCCAGTTTTGGCCCTGGAGCTCTTTCCACATGGCATCTGCGTCCTCTTACAAGCCCCTATTCCTTATTAAATACTTCTGAGATCTGGGCTTTAGGTGTACTCATTACTGCTGGTTGTTATTACTTCTAGTCGTTTTAATCTGACAGAGTATGGAACATATGTACACATGCTAACCCAGGCCTATACTGATGTTTACATTTCCGTACCTATTGGCTATGGTTTGAATGTGTCCCCCAAACTACATGTGTTGGAAACCTAGTCCCCAAGTTTATAGAGCACTTGGAGGTGGGATCTTCAAAAGGTAAATAGGATTAGATAAGGTCATCAGGGTGGGACCCCATGGTGGCACTGGTGGCTTTATAAGAAGAGGAAAAGAGATATGACTGACACCCTCTTGCTCTCTTGCTGCGTGATGTCCTTCCCTGTGTTATGATGAAACAAGGAGGCCTTCACCAGATGTCACATAATACTCTTGGACTCTATAGCCCCCAAAACCATGAACAAAATAAACTTTTCTTTTCCAAGTGACCCACTCTGTAGTATTCTAATATAGTGACAGAAAATAGACTAAGATGCTATCTTTATAGTTATTAAAATCATGAATTTATACTGAAAACTCTGATTCCAATCAATAACCACAGTGTTTTAGTTTTCTCCTCTCCTAATTTTCAATTTTTTCCTCCAGGAGTAAGAATCTCACCTTTAATATATGCAATATATATAACCATATTTTCAATTGTAGCATACACATTACATAGTTCCAGAATTGCTAAATCATACTTGTGTAAGAAGCACATTTACTAACTAAATTAGAGCAGGTATGGACAGTTCTGTTTTGTCTTTAGCTAAACAGTTAGTAGGCAGTGTTTTCTAAGTTATTGGGTTAGTTCTTTTCTTCTACATTTCATCAGGGTAATTAGATTATTCATTTGCAATTCAGTTAGATTAATTTGTTAGTGCTCCTATTCCATATAGGTTCCCTCTATATAGATGCCAGTTCATTTGTCTACTTTTTGAGTAGTTAACATGCATATTAAACATTACTATATATTTAAGAATCAGAGACATATAAATAGATACACTTAGAAGAATGTCACTCCTTTCTCATACCTGTTCCTATTCCTTTTCTCTCTCCAACCATTTCTCACTCACCCCCTGGAGATAAACAATCACTTTCATTCCTGGTTTATCCTTTCTGTATTTATTTAGCAAAAATGGGCAGATATGTGTGTATTTTCCTATAGCCCCTTCTTTCTTATATGAAAGATAACAAACTATACAGTTTCATTTATAATTTGCTTTTTAAACTTAACAGTATGCCATACAAATGACTCCCAATCAGTTCACAGAGACCTTTCTTACTTTTTTATGCAGTTTCATGGTACTTTACTTTTTGGATGTAGTAATCGTTTTCCTATACATGAGTATTTACTTTGTTTCTAATACTTTAAAATTGCAAAAAGTGCTGCAAATAAAAAACCCCATACACATATATTTTCTTATTATTGGAAGTATACATTTAGTGTACATTCCTAGGAATTTCTGGGTTAAAAGGTAAGTGCATATGTAGTTTGTTAAGTATTGCCAAGTTTTCCTACAGATGAATTTTATCAATTCACAATTTTATTAGTAATATAACAGAGTTCGTGTTACCACATTAAAGAATTATGTGTGTATATATGTAATGTATTTATAAATACACATAATTAATATATATCATACATATATAATTCTTATATATCAGATATGTGATAAATAATATCTCAGCATTATCTTATTTCGTTGGCTATAAATAACTTCAATATTTTTTATATATTTAACGACAATTTCTGTTTATATGTTTTTCTTATTTTTTTTTTTTCAGATTTTTAGTTCTCTGTCTCTTTACCTTTACAGGGATATTGATTTGCCCCCGCCTGTGTTATAAATAATCTATATAAGTTAGTCAGTTGTAATTTCTAAAGATATTTTGTCATGCAAAAGCCTTTGTTTTATATTGTCAAATTTAACAATCTTTTCTTTTATTCCCTTTGGATTTTAAATCACAGCTACAAAGGCTTTTCCCACACTGCGATCAAAGATAAATTCACCAATCTTTTCTCCTAGTACAGACGTGGCTTCATTGTTTTTACATTTTGACACCTAATTCATTTACAGTTAATTCTTCTGTATGATTTGAGATATCATTTATTTTAACTTTTTAGAAATGGCTACCTGGCTGTCTCACTGCCATTTATTAATAAGCCCATCTTTACCTGAGTGAGTCATGATGCCAGTTTGTCACATATTAAATTCTCATATGTATTTGAGCATAGTTCTGGACTTTCTAGTCTATCTAACTACTATATTTGTCTAGTCATGAGTATTTTGAGAATTAAAAAATGTTTTTCTCATCTAGATTTTTTTGTTAAATTTATGCATATTGCTTGTTTAATTTATCTCTGGGTATTTAATCTTTGTCTCAGATTTAAATGAGTTTGCTTCTGTTGTTATGTCCTCTAACTCTTTATTATTTGCGTATATAAAGGCTATTTATTTTACTATGCTAATTTCATATTCTAACTCATTCAATACATTAAGAATTTGACATAGTTTTAACACTGATTTTCTGGAGTTTTTCAATATACTATCCTATTATCTACAAATAGCGATAATTTTCCTTCTTTTCTGATTTTGTGCCTCTAAATGATTTCCTTAATTTAATTGTCCTGGCTAATATTTGTACTACAATGCCAAATAGTGAAGATAACAGGCATCCTTGCTTTGTACCTAATTTTAGTAGAAATATGTCTAAATTTTCCCCATTAAATAAAATAAGATGCTGGCTTTAGGACTAAGTAATATATGTACATTTAAGAAAGTATTTCTCCATTCTTCTTTTCTTTAGAGTTTTCTTCATAGATGCCTGTTGAATCTTGTCAAAAAAATTTTCACCTTCTATGAACATAATCATGTGATATTGTATCAAACTAAGATGAATGATGTAATGAGTATAAATTATTAAGAAGACAAATTGTGGAGAAATAGTAGGGAGAGACTGACATGTAAAGTTTCACATATTGTGCAGTGGGAAGGTCTTGAAATAACATGTATTAGCAAAAGGAACCACTTTTAAGTTACAAGAATCTATCAGTTTTTAAAAAATGGGAATTGTTTTTCTCAGGCATATTTATATTTCCTAAAGAATAATAGGATTTCATATGATGAACCCAGAACCAGTGAAGCAGAGAACGTCTTTTTCTCCACACTGTTGCTATGGAAACTTCTGCTATGATATCTGATTTCATGATGAATAGTTATGAACAATTACACATGATAAGTGTAAGGAAGGAAGGCAGGAAGGCAGGCAGGCAGGAAGGCAGGCAGGAAGGCAGGCAGGCAGGCAGGCAGGAAGGAAGGAAGGAAGGAAGGAAGGAAGGAAGGAAGGAAGGAAGGAAGGAAGGAAAAAGTTGCAGCTATAATGTACTTTAACCTTTTGTATAATTTATCTGAGATTTTAAAGGACTTTCCAGCTGCTTTATATTCTTAGACTTTCAAAAATAATTTCCAATGTATGTGTTATTATGAAATGAGATGACTAAAATGTTGGTATTCAGTAGTTTAAGGTCTATCTTAGCTTTATCTATCAAAATATAACATTAAAAGTAAAACTAAAATAGTGACCAGGTTTAAGTAATAACTTTGGCTTTAGAAATTCTGTTTTTCATTTTTGCTTAAGATTTTTGGTAATATCAATAATTACGAATTGATCTTCGTGGTCAGAAAAAGTACCCAAGATTATTTTTCAGCATGTAGTCTTTAGTTGCAAGAGTTAATGTTAACTGCCACTGGATTTGTCCAAAAAAAAGTTCAGAATAAAAATGTATGTGCCCTGTCTCAAAAATTAAGCTCACCCATGTATTACTTATAATAATCCAACAGTAAATTAAAAAGTCAATAGAATAATGGAAAGTTACTCTTGTTTATTCAACTAAAATGCCTATGTATAATTAAACTATAGACCTAAGAGTTAAATAGAGATTTAAAAAATCATTATTCTAGTTTAACAGGCTGTATGAGATGTCATGTGTGTTTCCAGTTTGCAGAAATAAGAGCTCTGAAGAGTTTCTAATAGTATGAGTCATTTTGGGAAACTAGAACAACAAACAAAATTAGATAAACAATAGAATTGGCTTATTCAGTAATAAATCAGTCCACAGTAGGAGGCATGAAAGGTATAAAAAGATACACAGAAATCTAATAATAAGAAGGTGGAGTGTAAAACTGGTAATTTAGACTCAAAGCTATGGAATTAGAACAATACCATCAAACAGGCCATTTTTCAAAACTGTCATTTTATTTCAAAAAGAATTATAAACGTTAATGGTCTTTTGGGACAGTATTCAGCACTGTTAAACATAACAAAATGAAAAGTGAGAGGGAAAAGTGTCAATTTCTTTATCTAGTAATAGTGGTATTAATTAGTACAATTTTGAAAAATATGTAAAGGGATTGCAAGGGCAATGACAAATCAGAGGCTTCTAATACTTTTATATTATCTTCAACATTCTCCAGTTTTTATAACTCTAAATTCATTTTTTAAACTTTAACTTTCATATTATCTATCTATATTATCACACTAATTGATCAAGATGCTGATAAATGACAACTTGATATGTTGGATGTACAGAAAAAGAAAACAAATACTAACTATGACACATTAAAGTGTTTTTTTCATGACGTCAGATATTTATAGCAAAAGGTAAAGTTAACAATGTAATAAAATCTCTCTTTCATTGGCATATATAACAACATTTAAACTATACTTTTATAAAAATGTCTTTAAAAGACACTATTGTTAACATTATATCTCAATCTGAAATTTTGATAAAAATTAAAAAAGGAAAAGAAAAAATAGAGAAGAGGAAAGAGAGAAGGGAAAGAAGGCAGGAAGGCAGGAAGGAAAGAAGGAAGGAAGGAAGGAAGGAAGGAAGGAAGGAAGGAAGGAAGGAAGGAAGGAAGGAAGGAAGGAAGGAAGGAAGGAAGGAAAGAAGGAAGGAAGGAAAAAGTTGCAGCTATAATGTACTTTAACCACAGATAACCAAAGCAGATGTCAGTCAGAAGTTAGCTATATCCTCAAAAGCCTTTGAATCACTTTCATAGCTGAGGCCAAATAAAATTTCTGGAAACATGAGGCTTACTTCTATATCACACTTTATATGACATTTTCAACCCCAAACACAGAACTATAATGGTGGCTAATGACACTGAGTCACTTAGCTAGCAATATTGCCTGCAGTGATCACCTGTTTTTTTAATGTGGCGCATTTTAAGGTAGATTCGTGAGATTCATATTTCTTTCATGCTCTTTCTCGAATATATTCCCATGGGGAAATTGGAAGAACCAAATAATGCTATTAATACATTAGCAAATACATCTGTCAGATTCAGTTACTCTACAGTTACATGTTTTCAGAAAAACTAAATCATGGAGGATAATCTTGCCCCTCAGCTGACCATATAATTATCTCACTAAAATAATGCATGTAAAATCATTCTGAGGTTGAAGGTATAATTGACTTTATTAATGCAAATAATTAAACAGAAAATTAAGTACATTTCCATGTTTTATACATATTTCATTAAGTCATCTTATTTCAATATCATACAGGAAGAACTTAAAATGTTTGTTCAGGGCAAGGTGCGGTGGCTCACACTGGTAATCCCAACACTTTGGGAGGCTGAGGCGGGCGGATCACCTGAGGTCAGGAGTTCGAGACCAGCATGACCAATATGGCAAAACCCCGTCTCTTCTAAAAATACAAAAATTAGCTGAGTGTGGTGGTGGGCATCTGTAATCCCAACTACTTAGGAGACTGAGGCAGGAGAATCACTTGAACCTGGGAGGTGGAGGTTGCAGTGAGCCAAGATCACGCCACTGCACTTTAGCCTGGGTGACAGAGTGAGACTCCGTCTTACAAATAAACAAATAAATAAATAAATGGTTTGTTCATTTTTTTATTAGGAGCAAACTAACTTAACCAGTTAGGAAATATAGAATGTGTCTTAGAGTTACAAGGCAATTTCGTTGATGTCACCAATAATTGGTCAAATGCCACTAATTTCTCCTCCCAGAGAAAAATACCTAAATGAAGAGGTAGCATGGAACAATGATTAAGAGGGTGGACTCTGGAGTAGAAATGTCTTAGCTACAATCTCAACTCTTCTGCTTATGGCTAGGTAATGCTGGTCACATTAATGAAATACATCAAACCTGTTTCTTCACTTGTAAATGTGGATTTAATCATGCTAATGGTGCCAAAAAGCTGTGATAATGTGTAGCATCTGTAGGCAGACTGGGCAACTCTACACTGACCAGCTGTGTAAATTTGAGCAAGACTATGTTTCAGATTCTTCATCAGCAAAATACAAATTCTGTGTTTTGTATTTGCATCCATCTTATAGGAATGATTAAATGAGATAATGGAGGTAAATCAGCGCAGGTGTTAGCAAGGCTACATTCCTTCTAGAGGCTCCAGAGAAGAATCTACTTCCTTGTGTTTTCCATCTCCTAGAGCTGCCTAAGTTCCTTGGCTCATGGCCTCTTTCTCCTTCTTCGAAGCACATCACTCCAGCCCGTTTCTGTCATCGCATTTCTCTTTTTCTTCCTAGGTGTTTACCCACTATGTTTTCTTGGGCTGTGAGAATTTCATGCAGGAGAATGTTCAAGTGTCCTGTTGTAACTCAGCACTAAGATCTTTTCCTCATTTTACTCAAGTATTTACATTTAATACCAAAACGACAGGGAAATAAAGGTGATAGCAACTACAGAACACACAAAAATAAACAAGATAAATAAGATACTAGAGTGTTCATTTGTTCTAAGAGTGGAGATATAAGGCTAGAAGAGGAAAAATGATCTGAACTTTAAGTTCAGAAAGATCTTTGTAAGTATATTTCACTTCTGAAAAATTTTACAAGAAGATAGTCCAAATTAATAATGACTAGTTTAATTACTTTTCTTTCTTTTGTGGTTAAATGAATTACTGAAAATAAATAAAATAAGCTCTTGCTGAGAAAATAATGTTGTGGTTGTTCAACATTTGAGTTTTGGTACAAATAATGCACAAATGGGAAAAGGCAATTCATAAAATTAAAATTTGGGATCCGCAAATATTAGGGTGCTGCAGAGAAACAGAAGCAACAGAATGTGTTTCTGTGTGTGTGTGTGTAGAGAGAGAGAGAGACATAGGGAGAGATCTACTACAAGGAATTGGTTCATGCATTTATGGAGGCTAAGTCCTGTAATCTGTAGCCAGCAAGTCAGAGATCAAGGAAAGTGAATGGTGTAGTTTCAGTCCAAGTTCAAAGGCCTGAGAACCAAGAGAAACAATGGTACAAGTTCCAGTCTGAGTCTAAAGGCCTAAATACCGTGAGAGCTGAAAGTATCAGTTCCAGTTCAAAAACTGAATGGCTTGTGACCAAGGAAGAACCAATGTTTTGGTCTAAGTCCAGTGGCAAGAAAAGATCAATTTCCCAGCTCTATCAGGCAGGCAGGAGGAGATATCTCTTACCCAGTCTTTTTGTTCTATTCAATTCTTTGGTTGATTAAATGAGGCCCACCCACATTACAGAGGGCAATCTGCTTTGCTCAGTTTACCAATCAAACTGTTAATCTCATCCAGAAGCATCCCCACATAGAAACCCAGAATAATGTTTTCCCAAATGTCTTGGCACACAGTGACCCTATGGCTGACACATAAAATTACCCCTCACATCACAAAACACTGAGTTACGTTTCTCCTTTTCTCAGATCCCTGTCACTAATAGGTAACCTTGATCAATAATATAACAATTTAAAAATATGTGATCTGAATTTTGAAAGAAATGGTTCAGCTTTAAGCAACAAAGCACAGATTTTTAAATACCCTTAAAATCTAAAATTTCTGAACACAGGAGAAACATTTTCCAAAATTGAGTTTTATTTTTCCTGGCAGTGATTAACATTCTCTGAAAGTAATTTCAGAATTGTTTTTGTGAATAATGCATGCCTTTTTTGACATTAATGTATCAATATTTAATTTAAAACTTAACTCCCTTAAGTATAATTTAAATGTCGGGGAATAATAAATGAATTACTTACAGATGCAGTGAACTATTGATGTTTTTATTAGGCTTTCATAATAGAATATAGGTAGAGAGTGAATCCTTTATATATATTATTAAATATAACATTTTATTTTAGAGCATTTTAATAAAAGGTATTATCTATACATAAGTTAGCTTTTTGTGCATTTATAAGTGAAATAAGAGAAAACTTGTTATAGTATGTACAAACCCAAAGCTATTAAAATATCCATTTGCCCAAGTCAAGACTTTTTGCTGTGTGCATAATAATATAAAGATGAGAGGTCTACTAAAAATCATTTTTAACCTTTTTCTTAACTGTACTTTATAAATTTATACTCCAAAAATAGTAGGATATAATGTTTAACACCAAATGAAAAAAAATGATGAATACCAGAGAACTGAACTATTGTTAGCTAATTTATTCAATAATATATTCATTGATCAACTACTATGTGGTAGGCACTAGACTAGGTGATGCAGATGTATCAGTGACCTAAAACAGAAGGTCTCTGCTCTCTTGGAGTTTATAAGCTAGTGGGAAAGACTGACATAGCCAACTGAGTAAATATATAATGCCGTATGCTAGAAGGTGGCAAGAGGTATAGAAAAAAACATGAGGTAGAAAAGGAGGATATGGATTGCTTTGGGTGAGGTGAAGTCATTAAGAAGATAACATTTGAGCTAAGGTTCGAAGAATCTAGGAGACTCATGGAAGACATTTAGGGGAAGAATGGGTCAGGTGGAAGAAACCCCAAAGGAACCCCACTTAACAAACAGCCTCATCTGTCACAAGCTACATAGACCTTTCCCCTGCTCCATTTACCCAAATTACATGAAATTTGTCATTTTTAAAATTGTATACTGTCTGTCTCCTCAGCTCTAATGTAAGCTTAATGGAGATAAAATTTGTATCATTTTTATTCACTGTTGACTATGTAGTGTCTAGAACAGTGTGTAGCATACATTAAGCATTCAACAAATTATTGTTTTTAAAAAGTTGCTTCAGCTATCAGTTAATAATCACTCGTAACCATAAAGCCTCAGTAAAAAGCAAAAATAAGTGTTATTCCCACAAATTTGCAGATCAGCTAGGACTGCTTGGTTGTAAGTTCTGCTGTCTGGGGTGGTTTCACGGTGCTTCACACTGCAGCGGGCCAGGTGCTTCACATGGCAGACGGGCCAAGTGACTCTACCCTGTGTATGTTTCATCTTCTCTCAGCCACTGCATAAGCTGTAGTCCATTCTTTTCATGGCAATGGCAGAGGCTCAAAAGGACATGGCAACCTATAAGCATATATCAACTGCCTGTTCCCATCACATCTGCTAAGATCCCACTTACTAAAATAAATCATGTAGATAAGCCCAAGTCAAGCGACAAAATATCCACTTCAACAGTTGTGTGAAGAACTACAAAATCATATAGCAGAGCATAGATGCAGGGAAGGGGGAAGGATTGAGACCAGCAATTCAATCTACCCTACGTGCCCTTGTTTCTCCTCTTTTAATTCAGATGTAGAGTTGACCAGAATCAGAATTGGCTACAAAAAAGAAGATTCTGCACATTTATGCCTCAGGGAGTCATGCCAAGGCCTTGCTGGAATAACCAACGCAGGGTAGATGGCTTTTATCAAGTGTTTTTCATTTCCTAACTTCTGAGCAAATGTAAGCATTCTTATGATTGCCTATTACTGTCTCTTCTCTAAATCAGAGGATATATGCAAAATCTGTGTCCTTGAAACAGGGTAAGCCACTGTCAGTTAAGTGTTCACTTTTGGCAGCACAGAAATTATTTAGTAGAGGATTTTTTTCTTTTCTTTTTTATTTTCTTGCTTTCTTCTAGTTAGAGGAAATCACAGACAAACCTGCTCACATTCTCAATAGGAACAGGTTGTGATAAATGTTTACAGAATCCTACTAAACGTCAAACCAAAATAAGGTAGAATACAATGAATTATAGGAAAATATTCATTTAAATACATTCAACAAGCATATCTTGGGTGTCTAGCATATGCTAGGTACTATTATATTTACTTGGATTACAGTGAACAAACCACACAAAGAACTTGCCTAAACTTCATTTCAGTGGGGGAGAGAGACAACAAACACACTATCCAGGCTAATTACTAAATCATGTAGAGATTTTATCAAGGCCTTAATCAAATGTTAATTTGAACAGAGTATCCAAAAGCAGAAGAGAATTGTTATCAGATTTTAGATATTTTTATTCATTAAGCGTGAAGTAGAACTCAAGAAAAATTATTTTAACCCAAGAATATGTATTCAGTCTTGAAGACTGATCAACTAATAGAAGTCATTTTGGAACTCATTAAGGAAACTTAGAGCACAAAATCTAAGGACTGTGAAATACCCTCAACAATCATCACATGTCACGTATTGCAAGTTAGGAACCTTGATTTTGGTGAACTATTATCTCAGATTAGGAAAAACAGAAATGTTGATGTAACAAGTGATTCTATATGCATCAAATTCAATTGCAGATAATGTTTTGATGAATTAAATTTCATTAGAAGTCATATAACTGGGGCATTATTATAAGTCGTCTTATGAATATAGAACAACCAACACTTGAAGAATTTTGAGGATGGAGAAAAATGTTTGTTCCCACATATAACCAAATTTAAAATCTACATTGAGCCAGTATCAGTTCAATTCACATTTTTCAATGTATATGGAAGGTGAAAAACATCTCGCCAAGTAGGAATGCCCTAGAGCTCCTACATGGCTCCTCTGTTATCTTAGCTCCTGTTGAAACAAAAGAATGATTCTTACTTCTGCCTTAGAGGAAGCCACACTATTTCGGTGTTGGCTGCCATCACCATTTGCCTCCTTTCCTTTAGGTTCCTGCTTATGACAGCTCCACAGCCCTGTGGCTCCACATCCCTCTACTCCTGGTTAGAACTCACATCATCTAAGATGGCTTTCTTGACGCCCTAAGTCTGGCTTGATCGCCAATCCAGTGTCTTCCATTAGGAACATGTAAGTCAATATTGTAACACTGAGTACCCTGTATTTTAAGTATCTATTGACTTGATAACTTTCTTCACTAGTCTTTGATGGTGGGAACCATGTCGTTTTTACTTGGCACAGTATTCACAATGGTATATAAAGGCTTTCAATAAGTAACTAAGAAAAACTGGCATATTGTCTCATTCTTGTTCTAAAATAATTAATTTTAATCAACTGATTTTGGAATATTTATATCATACTAGGATATCATAAAGCACAATTTTTCTCTAGAGTTGGCCTTAGAAAAAATGGGATTTACAAAACATGAAAAAGAAAGGGGAATGAGGTGTAACGAGTTGGCATATTCTCATTCCTTGTGAGTAAGTCAAGATTATAAAGCAGATTTGACTAAATATTGTCCTATCATTCTTCATGTACTAGCTAATCTTTGTTTGGAAATCTTTTTTTTTATGGAAGGCCATAGTCCCCTTCTTTATCATGTATGTAACATGTATGTCTGCTATGGTTTGAATGTTTGTCCCCTCCAAAGCTGATGAAGAGATTTTATCCCCAATGTGGCAGTATTGAGACATAGGACATTTAAGAGGCAGGGCCTTCATGAATGGATTCATTAATTCATGGATTCATGGGTTAATGGATTTATGTGTTATCATGAGAGTGGAACTGGTTAATAAGAAGAGGAAGAGAATCCTAAGCTAGCACTCTCAGCCTTTTTGCTATGTGATGACCTGAGCTGCCCAAGGACGCTGCAGACAGTCCCCCACAAGGAAGAAGGCTCTCACCAGATGTGACCCTCAACCTGGAACTTCTCACCCTCCATAACTATAAGAAATGAATTCATTTTATTTAAAAATTACCTACTATTAGGTATTCTGTTAATAAGCAACAGAAAATGAACTAAGACAATGTCTATTCATCTTCTTAAATACAGACACACAAAATAAGATGATGTTCCTTTCTGTCTCATTTTATCATTAACATACAAATACCTTCTGTTGTTTTCAATGATTTATGCTGGAGAATTTTGTCTCCTTTTTGTTTAATAGTAATAGAAAAGGGCTTTGTGCCTTTTCATAGCATTTTGCTGTAGTCAGTAGGTTTCTGATCCTATTGTACTTTCTCTTAAAGGCTTTACTTAAGGATTTTTCTTTGGTGTGTAAACTTAAGAGTGTGCCATCTGGACCCAAGGGAGACTAAAAAATTAAATTATTTCACACTTACTGACCCCCAACTACCCCAGAAAACTAGGATATAATTGTTACAAATGATGCATGAAGAACATAAATGTATATACAATCCAGGCTATAACGTTTTAATTGCTTAGGTTACTATACTACAAATTAAACAACATAAGTGTATCACAACAAATTTTACATGACATTTTATATCAAATATTTCCCATTTATTAATATCAGCCAAGATCTGAGATTTTTTTTTTCAGACAAGATCTTCTGTAGTTCTATATTGTTACTTATTTTTTCCTACCATTGCAGCAGTGCCTTGCCCCAACTAGCCTCTCAACCTTTTACAGAAAGCATTAAAATCAGTTTTCTTATCTCACAAAAAAAATTATTTTGTTTGGTTTTTTTTTGTCTCAAAACCATCAACTGTCAACCAAAGGAGCCAATAACTACTTTATGAAGAGGAAGATAAAGATACTGGTAAGTGGACCAAGGTGCCACAGGACTACATTTTACCTGATGGCCAGTCATGGGCAGGCAGGCATTATGGTATTTTTGGAACTACTCAGGCAACTTAGCTAATATCATTAAAAGATATTTCTTTACTGATGCTGATAAAGATATCATCTTACTGCAGTATGGCTTTATTTTTTTTTTTCCTCTCCTACATTAGCTTTACATCTGCTTACAATATACACACTAATAGAAAGGTGTATATTGCCCTTATATAATCACTAATAGAAAGATGATGTAGCTTTTAAATTTTTCAATAGATCACCAAAACAGTTCATTAACAAAAGTACTTCTTAAAGGGACACACAAATATGGAATTAGTGAAAGAAAGAAAACACTGGGAATGGATTAGAATTGGAGGTATTGATATGAAATCATTACTATTACAGTTTGTATGCATGAGATTTCTCAAGTATGTGTGTTTGTGTACATAGGTATATATGTGTGGTTTTATATATTTATAAGTGTTTTATATTTGCAAATACATATATATTCATGCATACAGTTTCTAGCTCTGCCTGCTGTTAAGAAGTGAACACAGCCCAGTATCAATGAGCACAACTCATGCCCAGAGCTTGCTTTTTGATACCAGTTTTCACTAATATCATCCAGGGATTTTTGCCAGGGCTGGGGCAGGGCATGCATAAGATGAGCCTAGTGTATTCTATTATTCCACAAAATATGAAGTGATTTAAAATACACATATCACAAGAACACAAAGTGAACATTTAATTTGCTACTATTACCCAAATCTGGGATGATGTGAACACCAAAATCATTAAGAACAATGATACATTTTAAGTCACTGAAAATATAGATACTTACATATTCGTGCCTTTAAAAAATGAATGAATACATGGATAGATGATAGATAAAGGATGGATGAGGGAGAGAGAGAGAGAGAGATAAGAGGGACATCTTTTGCCAACAACAGAATGCTAAGGGGTGAATGGTAAATGTGGAAGAGAGGATGATTGGTTAATCATCACTTCACAATCATTATAATATGATTGGATCAGGGAAACATTATCAATGGATAATAAATCTAGATGAAAATTTTCACCGACTTATACTGTGGCTCAAAAACTGCTTCTAGTTGCAGTTGATGGAGGGAAAGAAAAGCAATAGTAATTATACAGTGGAAAAACCAGACAACACCTTGATCAGATAATCAACAGCGCCTATACAACACTTTGAAGATACAACCCTAAGAGAATAATCCCAATCTTAGTATGAGAAGGCATTGGAAAACATGGAATAATGAATTATTTTATTCAAAAACAAAAGACTGGGGAGGCTGTATTCTTTAAAATGTGAATGTCATAAAAGACAAAGAAAGGTTATGTAAATGTTCCAAATTAAAGGGAGCTAAAGAGATACAACAACTAAATATAGTATCTAACTCTACTGATCCTGAACTGGATCTCACAATGGAAGAAGAAAACCAATGAAAATGACATTATTACGTCAACTAATGAAACTGGAATATAAACAGTAGATTAGTTAAAGGTGTTAATATATCAATATAAATTTGTAACATTGGTTCCTCTACTGTGGTTATGTAAGAGAATACTCCTATTCTTACACACACAAAAGTAATTGGTGGTAAAGCCCATAATTAAATTTAGATACATTTAAATAGTTTGGAAAAGTTTGTATCATAGGTATCTATTGATACAGATAGAGAAAACACAAATGATAAAGCCAGTGGGGGTAAAATGAAAACAACAGGTGAATTGGTTTTAAGAGTATACAGGTGCCTTAGTACAATTTTATTTTTGCAACATTTTGTAAGTTTGATTTCCAAAAAATTGATAAAATGCATTTACTTGAAAAACAAAAATAAAAAACTATTCATACTCTTTATTCAAAGATTATCTTATCAAAATGCCGTTTGTTGTATCACTTGAGCAAAGTTTATAAAGCTAATTGGAATCCATTGATAAGCATTTAAATATGTTGGCATAATAGTGTCATTTAGAAGCATAGATACATTTTCTATACTTTGGGATAAATCACATCTACATTTTAATCTCAATTCAGGTACTTTCTAGATTTTTATTTTGGCAAAGCTATGTAAATGCTTAGAATTTAAGTGTCTTTAAAATGGGAATATGGCTTTCAAAAATAATATATTGGGAACATAACAATGAAACAACATGTATGAAAAATATTGATTTTTTTCCAGCACCTTATACTCCTTGATCCGTCAGTCTTTTCACTTATTTTTCCTAAAGAAGTGATAATATTTTCAGTTAACATTTTGTTGTTGCATTTTAACTAAATAACACCCAAATCAATAAACTCAAATTGAAAGAAGAAAGTTGCTATTTTCATAAAAAATAAGTTATATGCTTTGGAAAGAGTAAGAAGAACTCCCCAAAATAGTTACATCAAATTATATCTGGATAAGACAACAGAAAAAGAGAAAGTAAAATTTTTATTTAAAGGTCTGAAGGGATTCTGCACTCTGATTGCTGGGTTTTTTTGTTTTTGTTTTTGGTTTTGGTTTTGGTTTATTTTTTTGAGACGGAGTCTCGTTCTGTCACCAAGGCTGGAGTGCAGTCATGCGATCTCGGCTCACTGTAATGTCCGCCTCTTGGGTTCAAGCGGTTCTTCTGCCTCAGTCTCCCGAGTAGCTAGGACTGCAGGCACATGCCACCACGCCTGGCTAATTTTTTTGTGTGTATTTTTATTGGAGACGGGATTTCACCGTGTTAGCCAGGATGGTCTCGATCTGCCTGCCTTGGCCTCTCAAAGTGCTGGGATTACAGGCATCTGATTGCTTTACAAGGGTCCTTGGTTCTTTCTTCACTTAAAAAATAGAAACAGAAAATTATAGTGACGCGAGGTGAGTGTGGTATATGCAAGAAAAGTAATGGCAAATTGGTAAATTAAAGACGAGTCCTTGGTTGTAAATCAGAAGGGAAGCAAATTAATTCACAGATGCACATTTGGAATTACAAAAACTATAAAACACGTAGGTACATTTTTAATGATTTCCACTTTAATTGATTTTATGAATTAATCAATGACTTTCTGGCCTGATCTTGCCTGATAAGATGACCTAAAAAAATTCACTGCTGGCAGATTTGAAGTGAGGCCGGTAGTATTATATACAAGTGGAAGAGCAAAAACTGGCAATAATTATTGGGAGCAAAGTGACCTTTAAAAGTGTTAACACTTATAGGCATCTATCCTAAATAATTTTTTTAATTTAGGAAAAGGAGTTTATGTAAAATGTTTAAAACTAAGTATTTATATTACTTATAAAAGTTCCTGAAATTAAATGATGGTGGCTGTAATATAGACACATACATATACACACATACTAGGATATCTATATGACAAAATGTTATACAGTTATTAAAATAAACTGAACATTTAAGAGGATAAATACTCCCTAAAATATTGTTAAAATGACAGAGTATGTTATAAATCTGCATATAAAAAATGATTCTAAGAAGGGTAAGTGACCGTATTGTTGAATGAGGGATGATTTTTATCTCTCCTTCATACATATTTTGTCTTTTCCAAATTTATAGGTATAATATTTCTGAATCAGAAAAAAGTAAAAGGTTTTAAATTATTTTACTATAAAATAGTCTGAAAAACCAGAGGTTTTAGTAAATGGATAATTGGATATTTTTCTAAGTTTTAAAATTTTCCTCAACTTGGAAGAACTTTACCTTAAAAAGTTTAACAAGGAGGCACACTTTTTGAAAAAAGAATTCTTTTTCTCTTCAGGGCCTTGTCTCTATAGGTATAGTTAAAAATGTTGTAGAACAGAAAGAATGTATTTCCTACATTTGTACAAGGAGCAAATAGTAAAGATGAAGGGGAAAAAATAGGAGTAAGAGATAGTATATGATGAACATACTTTTAATATAAATTCATAATTCATATTTATCTCTTTTGTAAAATTTCTCTTTTAGATTTTGATTGAATTACCTCTATATTCTTTCAGTTACAACAGATTATGATTCTAAGACATTATCTCCAAATCTGCTCTCAAATTTACCTTTGCACAAATAATCTCTCCCAATTCAATGCTCTGCAAGGAAAGAAGGAAAGGTCAACATTTTGATACCTTATAGATGCTCTCAGTTGCAACATCTTTTCTCCTGTGGTCCACAGTCCACTTTCAAATTTCTAGATCAGAGCTTTCAGAGGCTTTTACTTTCATGGGAAGTGGAAGTATTATTATTATCGAAGCTTTGAGAAACTACCTTTTGGATTTTAATTCTTATAATTTTATTCTCACTGTTTTATTTTGTTTTGTTTTCCTTAAGACACTAGAGCTTATTTCCCTCCTTGTTTAAATTGCCTTGCATTCTGGTCATTAATTGGCCAATATTGGGGGCTCACCATGTGTTTCACATAAAGTTGCCGGCTTTCTCTGGTGTTATATGACAGCCTCCTTGAAAGCTGAAGACAAGGTGCATACACTTTGTCTAAAAAAAAAAAAAAAAGATGTGATTTGAACTAACGTAAATTTACAGTAGCCAAGGTTACAGCATAATAGGAAACTCTGTAATACCTGAATGGAGAAGCAGTCATAAAGGACAACTTGCAAGGGTGAAATATATTAACGTCTGTAACAGGATGTCAGAGCCTGCTGTGCATACATCTGGGAAGCTTCAGAAGCAAGGGAGGAAAAGGATCAGGAAATCAGAGGCTGGTTAAATATTGCATTGCTCTCAATAGGCGAATCAAATTAAAAATAAATCTTGAAGTCTTGAATAAAGTAAATAGAATCACACTCTATAAAGCAAAAAGTGATTCTGTAGCTGGAAGAAGCTTCCTGTAGCTGTATAAATTTTATGTGAGGTCCCTAAATCTTCCTCTTTATAGAAATGTTTATGTCTAGACTTTTTCCAGATCTTTTTGAAATAAAAAAAAAAAATTAAGAGCAATGAACCTCAAAAGATAGGGTTCATAGACAGGATTAGAGAAAGAGGTGAAATTTTGGCTGGATGCAGAAGCTCACACTTGTAATCCGAGCACTTTGGGAAGCCAAGGTGGGTGAATCACCTGAGGTCAGTAACCTTGGCTACTGGAAATGTACGTTAGTTCAAATCATGTATTTTTTTCAGTCAATGGCCAACATGGTGAAATCCTGTCTCTACTAAAAATACAAAAATTAGACAGGCGTGGTGGCGCACTCCTGTAATCTCAGCTACTGAGGAAACTGAGGCAGGAGAATCGCTGAAACCTGGGAAGCGTAGATTGCAGGGAGATGAAATTGTGTCACTGCACTCCAGCCAGGGCAACAGAGTGAGTGAGATTCTGTCTCAAAAAAAAAAAAAAAAAAGAAAAGAAAAGGTGGGGGAGAGATTTAAAATTAAATTAAATTAAATTAAATTGTGTGTTTGTGTGTGTGTAAATTAGTAAATTAAATGTTTTTATCTCATTTCCAAGACAGAGTAAAAGCATGGAGAAAATAGAAGAACTGAATGCAGACATGAGAAGCTAAATCACAGAAGAAAAATTAAGCAGGAGCTTGAGAGAGGGATGAACTGTGACAAGTTGTAAGAAGGAAGACCAGGACTGACCAGGAAAATAATAAGTTGTCCTTGATTGTACAAAAGAATCTTAATGGAATTTTCCTAATAAATGTAAGAATGTCAGCATAAATATTGATTTTAAAAACAACTTGAATTGTCTGATTTGTTCAAGAAGTTTCATTTCCAAATAAGCAAAATAAAATAATTTCAAGAATTTGAATATTATATAATGCATTTGGGGAAATATATTTAGAGGTGCTCAAATAATTGTTGTTGATGGTGAGGTTAAAGTCATGTAACCCCTTATTAACATATTCTATGTATTATATAAACTGTACCAAGGGTAATTTTGCTTCAGGACAAGTCAAAGGCAATGATAGTCTTATGTATATATTTTGATATCTCCATAGATAGTTGGAAAGAATATTTATCTTAACATGAATTTGAAAGTTTTGACCAGTATGAGTCTTTACACTTTTATTTTATATTATTATTATTATTATTATTATTATTGAGACAGAATCTCACTCTGTTGCCACTGGAGTGCAGTGGCTGTGATCTCGGCTCACTGCAACCTTCATCTCCTGGGTTCAAGTAATTCTCCTGCCTCAGCTTCCCAAGTAGCTGGGATTACAGGTGCATGCTACCACACCGAGCTAATTTTTGTATTTTTAGTAAAGGCGGATTTTTGCCATGTTGGCCAGGCTGGTCTCAAACTCCTAATCTCAGGGGATCCTCCTGCCTTGGCTTCCCAAAATGCTGGGATTACAGACGTGAGCCACCGCACCCTGCCAACACTTTAATTTTTGAACAGATATTTTGGGGAGGACCAAAATCATGGAAAATTTTAGTGCCTGAAAATGACCAGAAAATTTATGGAACTTACTCTATATTTTATCCAAGGGAAAAAAAGAAAAACTGGAAAAAGATTGAGTAAATGGGAGATAAAAAGTAAATGTTCTGATTATGTCATACAAAACATCTGTTTATTCAGCATTAACAATAACACTTGAGTAAGTTTCAAAACAAATTACTTTTACTATACATCACAAATATAATGCAGTGGCACTGGGAATGAATAATAAATAAACAAACTTTGAAATTAACAAATACTCTCTGAGTTCAGAAGAATGCTAAGGCCAAGAAGCAAATGCTGGAGTCTGGCATGGCCCTTGACACATTTGAAAGGAGCCTCACGTTCTGGCAACCATTCTGGAAAGTGTTCCTGTGACCGAATCTGCAACAAGTAGAGAAAATGCGGCAGGAAGAGTGACTTTCAATCTATTGATGTAATAAAGGCCATTTCCAGGTAAAAAGAGTGAAAAGTGGGGACACAATGTTGTGACTGTCTCTGGCTCTCACACGAAGCATTTTAAATTATCCCCTTTGGCAAAGAGAAGTTGTTAACTACAAATGTGACTGTCTCCATCTTCCTCATAAGAAATTCCCCAAGAAACCATTAAATAGTCAAGATAACTTATGCTAAATTTAAACTTTTTCAATAAAACTTCACCTTGGCCTGAGGGATTTGGACTGTTGGTTAGACTCTGTTTCAGCATTCAGTATGAGGAAAGCATACACTCTCACTGTGACCACAAGAAAACAGAAAAATCATCAGATAGGTAAAAGGATACATTATTTTTAAAGGATAATTTTCTTTTGGGATATTAGAGTAGTGCCTAAGGATAAAACAAATTGAAAATAATTTAATTTTTTCTCAAATTAAGAAACCAATGTTGTCTGAAAGTATTAAGTAATATGGAAAAAATCTAAGACTTAGAAAAGACTAAGACTACACAAAGATTAAAAAAAGATTGATGAATAAAATCTGCAGTGGAGTCAATGAACAGCAAACTGGATACTGCAAGAAGTTAAGATTAACAAATTAGAAAATGGGAAATGGTTCTCATGGAAAGCAAAATGGCACTCGGAATAATTCAAGGAGAGTGTATTTTCTAAAGGGCTATTTACAAATGTTTGAATATAGGGGAAACCCAAGAGATAGAGCATCAACCTGGGAAGCAGAAGCAGCCACACTCCTGCTAAACTTGAAGGGACAAGTGAAGGGACTGAGCATTTGAATTTGAAGAGAAGAAATTGCCCGCTGTGCCCTGGGGCACATTGAGAGAGGGAGCTGGGTCATATGCACCCTGCTCTCACCCTGCTCCCTACCTCAGATCTCCTGAAGCTAGAGAGTGAGAAGCCGGTGGATATGTTTCATACTCTTCAGCCTCCCCAGGTAAAGTGAGGATGGAGAGAGATAAAGTAACAATGCCTCCATGTAGACCTGGGGGGGGGGGGGGGGCACATGGAAAATATCCAGCCCACAGATAAAGAATAATCTGAGAACAGATATTGTATGAAATACAGATGAAAAATGGACACAATCAAATTTAGAAGTGGTAAGAACTCAGGGATAGAAAAGCAATAGACAGAACAGATGGTAGGGGCAAGAGAAATAACAGAAGTCTTTCCTAGATCAAGAAAGCTGATTTCATATCTCCAAAAGCTACACTAAATGTATCCACACACTCTAAAAAGTAAAACACTATAATAAAGAACATAAGAATAGTGGATTAGCTTTTTTAGAAGAACTGATATTAGCAAAAAAAACCATACATGAATTAGTAAGTGTTTTTCTGCATGGTAGAGAATGCTCTCCTGTCCCCCCTAAAATTGTTCATGTGCTTATCTCTTGAGCCTGTGAAGTATAGTCTTTTACATGGTAAAACAGACTTTTCAGATGTGATTAAGATTTTTGAGATGGGATTATCTAGGTGGTCCAAATGTAATCACAAGGAAGGTATAAGAGAAAGACAATAAAGTCATAGTCAGAGACAGATGTTTATGAAAGCAGAGGTTGAGATGATGGTCTTTGAAAATAGAGGAAGAAGTCTTAAGCCAAGGAAAGCAAGCAACCTCTAGAATCTGGAAAAGGCAAGGAAATAGAGTCTCCCCTGCAGCATCTAGAAAGAACATGCTTTGCCAGTTCATTGATTTTAGTCAGTAAGACTTAAACCATTTCCCATTTTCTA
Source organism: Rhinopithecus roxellana (assembly GCF_007565055.1). Lineage (NCBI taxonomy): Eukaryota > Metazoa > Chordata > Mammalia > Primates > Cercopithecidae > Rhinopithecus > Rhinopithecus roxellana. Next base: position 62,278,321 of record NC_044550.1, read on the forward strand.
ATTTGTTAATCTTAATTTCTTGCAGTATCCAGTTTGCTGTTCCTTGACTCCACTGCAGATTTGAATCTTTTTCAGACTTCTGCCCTCTGGCACTGTAAGATTATACATTTGTGTAATTTAAGCCACTAAATTTGTGGTGGTTTGTTACAGGGACAATAGGAAACTAATACATACTGTTATTTGATTTCTATTATTATAGAAAACAATTATTTAAAATAATAATCATTAGACTATAATTATTCAATAATTGTTAGCATAGTTATTCAATGATTACTAGAAAAATGCACAATATTATGTACATATATAATACATAACCCTGTAAACTGGATTGGCATGTTCTCGTGTGGAACCCAGTCCACACTATTACTATTATTTTGTTTTTGTATTATTTTTATTTTGTTTGTATTATCATGTTTGTTTTTTGTTTGTTCTGGCAGCCCATTTCTGTATAGATGCATCCTAAGTATAGATATTTTTATAATAGTAGTGAGTAAGTAGTCTGTGTGTGTGTGCGTTTCAATTTGTTGGGTCTTTTTCTTTTTTTTTCCCCTAAAACTCTCTTTTCCATAATTTCTACATATCCAGGAAAGAGTAAATTCCATATAGTCTAATAATGCTTTCTATCAATTATCTATTTATAAATTGTACAGTAGAAGGTGTTGTGCCCATAAATGAATGGATTTATTCAGGTTAAAATGTTTCATTTTTCAAAAACACTTTTTAGTCATTTTCTTTGTGCCTCAATAGAGTACGATATCTACCTGGACTTCCTTATCATATTGAAATAGAGATAATGTGACATTTATATTGTTTCTTTCGTTCACTCTGGCAGCCCAATTCTATGTAGATGCATCCTAAGCATGGAAGGTTTGTTTAAAATAGCAGTAAATGTGGGGTGTATTTGTTTGTATATGTGTGTGTGTGCGTGTGTGCGTGTTTAAATTTGTTGGGCCTTGTTCCTTTTTTTCCCTAAAACTCTCTTTTCCATAATCGTCTACATAGCCAGGAAAGAGTAAATCCATATAGTCTAATAATGTTTACTATCGATTATATATAAGTTACACAATAGAAGGTGTTGTGCCCAGAAATGAATAGATTTCTTTGGGCTGAACTATTTCATTTTTTACCGTGTTTGTATTTACACTTCAGTAATCTAGGAGAAATATTTATTTTCCTGTATTATATTTGCAATAAAGTATACTTGTGGAAGTAGTACACTATTTTTTTCTATCTAAAAATTTTGATTTGTGTCAGAAATATCAAATGTTAATGTGTAGAATAAATGTCTCAGAGACACAAGGTTTGTTCAACATTGTGCGACAACGTCTGATATGCATTCCATTCTACATTTATTAACACAAGAATGATCAGTATCCAAATCACCGAACATTCCAGACAAGCAAGGGATGCTGATTTACCACTATTGAATCTGGGAATTAAAATATAACAAGCTTGCCAGATGTAAAGTTCTAGGTTTGGTGAAGAGATAAAAGCCCTCTTACTGACGTGCTATATGACTTTACAATGGAGCATTAAGCAGCAACTTGAAAATGTAGCCAGATGTTGATCTGTAAAATTTTCACATATTTTTGTAGTAACTTTGAAAGCCTCAGAGTAGTTAATATATACTCATAGACTGCACATCATTTGCTTGATAGATGGTCTGATAATAGTAGCAATTAAAATGTTTGGGAATGCCATAAAAGTTTTTTCACAAATCTCTTTTGTCAACACAAACTACCTTATGTACAGCTATCAACAATGAAACTGTTTCAATCCAAATTGAAGGCAATTTTAAAAGTCTGGGACACTGCAGAAAACACAAGCCAAGGTGACTTTCAATCTTTAGTCCCTAGTAGTTGGTTTATGTAATACAGACTTTTTTTGTTCTTTCTTCAATTATAATAATTATATGTCTGCCAGGTGCCATGACTCACGTCTGTAATCCCAGCACTCTGCATGACCGAGGTCGGTGGATCACCTGAGGTTGGGAGTTCGAGACCAGCCTGACCAATATGGAGACACCATGTCTCTACTAAAAATACAGAATGGTGCATTCCTGTAATCCCAGCCACTTGGAAGGCTGATGCAGGAGAATCCCTTAAACCCAGGAGGTGAAGGTTGTGGTGAGCTGAGACTGTGCCATGGCACTCCAGCCTGGGCAACAAGAGCGAAACTCCGTCTCAAAAAACAATAATAATAAGTACGTGTCAATCACATCATATTATTTAATTTGGCAGTACATCTTTTATTTGCCATGTTACATCATTACAATTTTGATGCAAGATTTTCTTTTATATATGTTCTATTTTTTAAGTTCAGCTTTTGATATTCACGTTATTGAAGACATCATTTATAATAAATCTAAATTATAAATCTGAAAATGTTTAGTTTTAAACTTTAGTTTCTAAACTAGACTAATTCAGAATTTTAAAATTTCTAGCTAAAAGATCTTATACTACTCAACAAAAAGTATAATTTTCCAAGAGGAACAAACCATTGTTTCTTTTTATTACTGAAATGTACATTTTGATTTGTAGATTAACATACTGTAAACTGCAAATTACTATATCTGGTTGTAAATCAGGTGTAATGTTAGGCACTTTCTTTTGCATCAGTAAAAATATATTCTCAATAATTATATTCTATATGATTTAGTCACATGCATTCCTAATTTTCTGCAAATGGTAGATTTAAGACCATATATGAATAAAACTTTACCTAAGTTAATCACATTGTAATATTTTAATATTAAGCTTGTAATGTCTGAAATTCTAAACCAATATTTGGTAACAGAGTGTTAAATGTAAATCCAAAACTACAAGAATATGCAAGAACAAGAATCTAAATTTCACACTATGAGAGAATATTCAGCCATCACTCTCAACAGTGATTTTTTCCAATGACTTAAAATTACATCATTGGCTTTGAAACCTAGAGAATATGGACTATAGTGTGAAGTAAAGGGACCCAATTCATTTGTTAATGAATGAATGCATGCAGAATAAATTTATTTTAAAAATCAAGGAAGAAGAAAAAAGACTAAGCAGAGAAAGAAAGGGAGGGCGGGAAAGAAAGAGGAAAGGAGGGAGAAAGGAAATGAGGGAAGAGAAGAGAAAAGAGCAAAAAGGACATTGAGAAGTAGGGGAGACAGGGAGAGGGGGACAATAAAAAGACAGCTTTTCCTGAAAGAAGGAATTTTCCTCAAGATGGCAGCATTGCCTGCAGTTCCAGCCTGCCATACAGATTTTAGATTGCCATCCCAACCGTTTCTCAGCCCTGCCAGTCTCTAGAGCTAATTTCTTAAAGTCTCTCTCTCTCTCATATGCATATGAAGAAACATTTTTGAGTAAGAATTCTCAATAAGGATAGCAGCATTTTTAACTCATTTATGCCTGAAGTTGCAATTTTTAAAATTTTTGCAATCAGATCTTGGCAATGACCTTTAGCAGTAGGATATAAATATCTCCTATATGCTTAGTGTTCTAATAATGGAACGCTAGGCGTAAGTTGATAAGTGGTCTTTTCAAAGAAATACATCTCTTTTATTACCCTACACACACACACACACACACACACACACACATATATATACACATACACACACATATAGAGAAGCATATATATATATGTTTCTATAATATATAAAGTCTCCATAGTCTTTATATGTATAGATAAAATATATAATACGTAACTATTTATATAGAGAGACTTTATTTTATCTATCTAGATAAATAGAATATATATATATATGGAGAGAGAAAGAGAGAGAGAGAAAAATAGGTTCTATTTCTGTGGATATCCCAGATTAACATAGATTTTCAGATGAGATGAGGTGCACTCAGGGTGGTATGCCTGTAGACATAATACAGATTTTTAAATTTAATTTGATAATTTACTAATTACTCATGGTGCCACATATGTTCAATTCACAACACACTGCAAGGCAGCCCTTACAGGGACTTAAACCACTTATGTTTGTTCCTATTGAGTTTAGCACTGACTTGCTAATTCTTAATTTTACTGGACCTATAGAACCCTCATCACCAAGAGTGTTTGTTTCCAGAGATCCACAGGAATCATTAAACTGCAAGATAGTATAGGCAAAAAAGTGTGATCAAATCATGTAGGTGTGAGTAGGAAAAAATTAAATAAAGGTAATAGAACAAAGAAGAATATCCTATCAATAACACAAATCAGATAAATTCTCTTATTTCTAATTAACAAACACTCCTTGAAGAACTTTGTGAAGAAGAAACAGTTTTCAGGAGGAATTTTCAACAGGGATAGCACCATTTAAAAAAAGGGGGTCTTTTTAAAGAAATAAATCTCTTTTATTAGCTTAAGTATGTCGACTAGAAAAAGTCTTAGCTCCAGAATAGTCACATATCATAATTCTAACAGAGCACTATAAATCTTGAAATATTTCATGAATTTTTTACACCAATAATCACTTTCTTTCAATATTGGCTATGGTATAATTCTCATCATAAGTTTCCATGCATTAGCTAAACTATTAGAAAATTATTCTTGTCATAATCTTAAGATTTATATACCAGAAACAACATATAACAATAAGTCACCTATAAAAGAAGAAAACTGCATATAGATAGTTAGCATTCCTGGAAATCTCAGCCCACAAATCATTTAACTTTTGGAGAACCCCAAAGGAAGCAATTTTTTAAAACATACAGCTATAATTCTAATTTCAGTACCCCAAAGAATTAAAAAACAAACTGATCAAAATTCACGGACTGGTAGGGCCTAGTATGGAAAAGGTTTGAATTGACAGAATGACTATTTCCCTAAGTAACTATTGTGCCCAACGAAGTTGGTGAACCACTATAATAGAAGTAGAAAGGAACGAGTAAAGCTAGTACAATAGTCCAAATGAAAAGTTCAAGAAACTAAAATAAGACAAGTGGCAATAGAAATATACAGAAAAAAGTAGATTTGATAGGCATTAAGGCTAAGTGATTTAGGGATCTAAGACAGTAAATGATTTGAGGAATAGGAAGCTGAAAAACTTAGATTATGTCAATTATAACATATTAACCAAAAGGGGGAAAGGAGAAGGAGGAGAAAGTAAATGTGGAAAGATAAAAATCTGGCTTTTATATTTTACTTAAGATGTCTGTGGAGCAGCAGATTAAGATATCTATCAATCAGTTAGAAATGTGTATCAGAAATGCAGAAGAAAGATGTGAACCTAAAATATAGATAAGAGCTATCACCATAAAGATAGTTAAGAAGAAAAAGAGGAGTGGAAGAGGAGAAGGGAAGAGAAAGAGGAAGAGGAGGTAGTAATGGGAACTTGTAGAACATATGTAGTATTGTTCTGTTTATGTATGCTTATTTTATATTTAAAATGTCATAGTAGACGTACCAGAGTATAATTTGTTTCTTTATTCAATAACAGGTTTTGGATATTTTTCCATTTCAGAACATATAGATTTATCTCAATATAAATAAATATGTACACGATATAGTTCCAGAAAGATACACAACAAATTAACAGCTGTGATTACCTCTAGGGAAGTGGGAAGTGATCAGGATTAAGGGTATGATCAAAGAGACATTTACATTTACTTGTAAAGTTTTATTTGTTTAATATGCAGAATGAATTAATGTATTGCCTATAAAATTAAAAATGCATTTTTAAGTGAGGTTAGACTAATTCATCTAGATTTATCATTATCTGATTTTATAGTTTAATGGAAAGCTTGTGATACCTTGCAAAAATTCAGTTATATGCCGGATTGTCTTAGAAACCAGGAAAATGCCATTGTTTTGTCACCAAATAATAATTTAATAAGACACATTTCTACTGAATTAGTATTGCAACTACTAGTGCATATGTGTAAAAATAGCAAATAATGCAGCTGCAAAATTTTACATTTATAAATCACCTATCGTTTGGAGTATTGGTATATTTCCATCAGTCACTTTAACAAAGCCAGATTGACATTTTAAAGTGGCAAATTATTAATATATGTAAAAGCGCTTCCTCAAAATTCACCGTGAAACAGTATTTGTGAATACTGTCAACAAAATTTTAAAAAAGTTGCTTATGATACATTTTCCTTCTTTTTAAATAAAATTGCCTCATTTCTTCTCAGGCTGTTTTTTTGTTGTTTGTTTGTTTTTCAATGATATGTAGCCAGCCTCCCACTCAACATCTAGTATGAGAATTTCCAAACTTCAATCTGAGGCCTTCTCTTTCTCTATAGAACTTTCACAGAGAATTGACTCATTCCCATTCCGTTATTTTTTATCCATTACTTGAATGCCAGTCAGGTGTGCTATGTCAAGCCCAAACCTCTTTCCTAAGTTCAGCTGTTATCTCTCTCCATGCTTGACACACTGTGACCTCAATAAACAGACCCCAAACAAATGTCATCTTTCCTCTCTCCTTCATTTGGCAGGGCATGATCATATCCAAACTGATTTTCTCTCCTGACTTCCTTCTTTATGCTAGTCATCCAAGGTCATTCAAGGTGAGAATGTTGGAGCATGAGTTGCAAATTTAAATGTCTACTGCTGGTAAGCAGGAAACAGCCTACGTGATTAAGACAAGGAGAAATGATATTGACTGGCAATCTGAGGGCATAACCAACTCATTCAAGGCAGTAGCCTTTCCTCAGCCTAGATCAGCTTATTGTTCTTATATGGGTATGTGTGTGCTCAGTGCTGCCAATTATTATTTTTAAATCTTATACTTAGCTGCTGACAAAAATTATATTTTAAATACTATGACAATGAAAAAAAAAAAATCCAGAAGAGGTGACAGCCTTTACTGTAGAGGATTTGGTTTGACATCAATGGAAGCAATGCCATGCTTTCATTTTAGGTAATTGGGCTATTAAAACAATCAGGCGGGGTGTGGTGGCTCACGCCTGTAACCCCAGAACTTTGGGAGGCTGAGGCGGGTAGATCACTTGAGGCCAGGAGTACGAGATCAGCCTGGACAATATGGCAAAACCTGTCTCTAACAAACATCAGCCAGGAGTGGTGGCATGCACCTGTAATACTAGCTACTAGGGAGGCTGAGGTGGGAGAATCACTTGAGCTGGAGAGGCAGAGGCTGCAGTGAGCCGAGACCACACCACTGCACTCCAGCATGGGTGATAGAGAGAGACTGTCTCAAAAAAAAAAAAAAAAAAAAAAAAAAAAAAAAAAAAAAAAAAAAAAAAAAGTCCTCTCTTGCTTTAGTCCATAAGACAAGTGAAATTTTAAATATTTACTGTAAGTTATTGACTCCCTAACAACAAATAATTTTTTCAATGATTTTAGAAATGTTGGTGTGACAGTCATCTGAGAAAAGTTCTATTTTCCCACCAAGAAAAGAATAATTGTAAGATCAGTAACTAACCTTCGTCATTGTGTATGTGTTTGTGTGTTGTGTGTGTGTATGTTTTTTATATAGTAAACCAGTGGTGTTAACACTTGGAGTCTCATTAGTAAACTCTATTCTTTTCTAAATGCTTTTGCTTCTGATTTAAATACAAATTTTTATTTTATTTTTATTTTTAAATTTTTTATATTTTAAATTATGGGATACATGTACAGAACGTGCAGGTTTGTTACATAGGTATAGACATGCCATGGTGGTTTGCTGCACCCATCAACCTGTCATCTACATTAGGTATTTCTCCTAATGCTATCCCTCCCCTAGCACCCTGCCCTCCGACAGGCCCCAGTGTGTGATGTTCCCTTCCCTACGTCCATGTGTTCTCATTGTTCAAGTCCCACTTATGAGTGACAACATGTGGTTAAATAAAAATTTTTAAACCACGATTTCTGTATCTAAATTTTGATGATTCTTTCCTAAGTTTGTTTCTTTCTCTTTTTCTTTTTCTTTTCTTTTCCTTTTTTTTTTTTTTTTTTTGACAGAGTCTTGCTCTATTGCCCAGGCTGGAATGCAGTGGTATGATTTCAGTTCACTGTAATCTCCGCCTCCCGGATTCAAGTGATTTTCCTGCCTCAGCCTCCTGAGTAGCTGGGATTACAGGCGTGTGCCACCATACCTGGCTAATTTCTTGTATTTTTAATAGAGACGGAGTTTCACCGTGTTGACCAGGCTGATCTCGAACTCCTGACCTCAGGTGATCTGCCCACTTTGGCCTCCCAAAGTGCTGGGATTACTGACTGAGTCACTGTGCCCAGCCCTAAGGGTGTTTCTTGAACCAACTGGTATCTTTAGTTCCTCCAGCTATTATTACACCTCAGGCTTTGAGCACACCCTGCATGCTAAAATCCATAAACACCTTTATTACCCTATTAAATTCTCACATAGTTAACTTTAAGTTTTGTGGAGAGAGAAACTGAAATCTCCTTTAATATTTTTTTCAGTATTCAATATCATATTATTAACTATAGTTGTCTTGTTATAGAGATCCATAGAAAAGAAGTCCCTGTGGAAATGAAAGCAGATATTGGAATCATTTAACCAAATCCAAGGAGTGTCTGGAGCCATCAGACAAAAGAGGCAAGGAAAAATTCTGCTTTATAGCCTTTGGAGGGGGCATAGCAGACACCTTAATTTAAGATTTCTGGCATCCCTGGGTATGAGAACATGTTTCTCTAGTTTTAAGCCACAAGTGTGCACTGATTTCTTACAGAAAAAAAAGGGTATGTTAATTTCTTACATAAGACCTAGCAATCTCATACTCCCCCTTGTCAAAAAACACCATCACATCTCTGCTTTTCTAAAAGAACAAACTTCTCAACGGTTTTCTGCAGCCACTGTCCCAGCTCCTCCTATCCCTTTGTTTTTCCTCATCTCATTACAACTGGGGTCTAGTTCTTAGCACTTAAACTTTCTTTGTTAAGATTTCCCACAATTCCATCTTGCCAACCCCTGTGGTCCCCGTTTGTGACCACCTGTCTCAGCACTCAACAGCGTTCAGTACAGCTGACACCTGGAGATCCTGTGATTATGCAGGCTTGGGTTTTCTTCACCTCGCTGGGGCTCCATCTGACTCTCCTTTACTGGTTTCTCCTCCTTTGACTGAACTCTGTATCTAGTGTCCTGAATTCAGTCTTAGAACACCTCCTCTTACTTTTTTCACTTTTTCAACTCATTTTGTCTCTAGTATATTCTAACACTGTGACCTCAAGCAAGTTATGTGACACTCTGCTTGTTTTCTCATCTGTATCATGGCGGTAATTAATCCTACGTGACTCAATGGATGTTTGTGGAAAAATAATTCATCTATATAAGGAATCTAGAACACAGTCTGACACGTAATAAGTGAGCAATAATGTTAGCCAATATGATGATAATGATAATGCTGATTATTTTATATCTACATTTGGATAATGAACAGACATCTCAAACTCAATATATCCAAAATAATATGCATGATTCCACAAAATTGCAATGCCTAATCCTCTTGCTCTGTTATGTGTCTTAGTACTTGATGATAACATCCCCAGAGAATCAGCTCATGACTCTTGTTCCCTCCCTTTCCCCAGCATCCAATCCTATAGCAGTTCTTGGTAACTTCATCTCCAAAGATAACATTAATCACTTCATTTTTCTTCACATCAATTGCAACCCTCACTTTCGTTTACATCACCACTACCTCTTACTGGGCTGTGACAGGAGACTTCATTGTTCTCACAATTGTCACTCAACAATCCATTTTTTCCATTAGAAGCCAAAACAGAATCAGAACATGCTGTTCCATTATTTGAACTATTCAATCACTTCCAATTAAGAAGTGACATTATGTTATACTGCCTTCCTATCAGTACATTCAGACTGTTGTAACAAAATACCATAAACCAGGTAGCTTATAAACTACAGGAATTTATTTCCCACAGTTCTAGAAGCCGGCAAATCCTAGATCAAGGTGCCTGAAAATTAGATGTCTAGTGAGGACTTGCTTTCTTTTTCATAAACTGCTGTTTTGTTTTTGTTTTTTACCTGTGTCTTCACATGGCTGGAGAACCACATTTCCCTGTGATCCCTTTTGTAAGGGCACGAATCCCATTTATAAGGGCTCCACCCTCATAATTTAATCACCTCCCAGGAACACACCTGCATATACAGTCACAATGGGTGTAAGAATTTAACTTAGGAATTTGGGAGGGGGGAGAATGGACACAAATACCCCATCTATAGTACTTCCCATTGTACCTAGATTATATCTACACTGATCTCATCTTATTTGATTCTTCTTCAAATCTCCTTTTTTAGCCAAAGCAGAGTTTCTTAAGACCTGGCCCCCACCTCAGTAGCCCTGCACATTCTCTCGTCTCTGCATAGGTAGCTCTCCATTCAAATTTTCACATGAAGGGCCCCTTTCATCACTCAGGCTTCAACTCAACTGTCACCTTCTCTTTTGGGATAGAGTACTATGGCATGATCATGGCTCACTGCAACCTTGAACTCCTGGGCTCAAGTGATCCTCTTGCTTCAGCCTCCAGAGTATCTGGGACCACAAGTGTGCACCACTATGCCTGAATAATTTTAAAAATTTGGGTGATATGGAATCAAGACCATCCTGGTTGACATGATGAAACCCTGTCTCTACTAAAAAATATACAAAATTAGCCAGGCGTGGTGGCGGGCGCCTGTAGTCCCAGCTACTCAGGAGGCTGAGGCAGGAGAATGGCATGAACTGGGGAGGCGGAGCTTTCAGTGAGCCAAGATCGCACCACTGCACTCCAGGCTGGGCAACAGGGCGAGACTCTATCTCAAAAAAAAAAAAAAAATTGGTGATATGGGGTCTCACTATGTTGCCCATGCTGGTCTTGAATTCATGGGCTCAAGTAATGCTCTGGCTTTGGCCTCCCAAAGTGCTGGAATTACAGGTGTGACCCACGGCACCTAGAAAACTGTCACCTTTTAAACATACTTCCATTGGTCTTCTTTTCAACACTGCCTTTCTTATTTCCAAGTAACTTTCTACCCTGGCCTATTTTTTTTCACTGCATGCTTTAGTGTCTAATGTCCTCTTTCTTTATTTCCTTATTTCTTTTGTTTGCATGTTTATTTTTTATTGCTTGATTCTACCAGCAAAATGTAACTTTATGAGGTCAAGAGTTTAATTTCTCTTGTTCAATTATATCTCCAGTACCAGGAATGAATCAAAGGAAATAAATGGCAACCAACACAAAATATTAATGCTTCATATTACTTCATTTGTCTTTAGAACATTTTGTGCATTTATGGCTTGTCAATTTGGGAAGTTTCTGCTTCTCATTCATTAGTTCATTCATTCCTTCAACACGTATTTCTTGAATACCTATGATATAGTTTAGATCTTTGTCCCTACCTAAATTTCATATAAAATTTTAATTCCCTATGCTGAAGGTGGGACCTAGTGGGAGGTGATTGAATCATGGGGGTGGTTTCTAATGGCTTTGCACCATCCCCCTAGTGCTGTCTTATGAGTGAGTCCTCATGAGATCTGGTTGTTTCAAAGTGTGTAGCACTTTCCCTTTCACTCTCTCTCCTGCCAGCAATGTGAAGATGTGCTTGCTTTCCCGTTGCTTCTGCCATGATTGTAAGTTTCCTGAGGCCTCCCCAGCCATGTCTCCTTTACAGCCTACAGAATCGTGAGTCAGTTAAATTTCTTTTCTTCATAAATCACCCAGCCTCATGTAGTTCTTTATAGCAGTGTGAGAAGGAACTAATACAATCTACTTATTTGCCAAACCACTGTTGTAGTTTAAGAGCTCAAAGACAATCAAAACCATTCCTTCACTCAATGAACTAGTAATGTAGACCAACCTGAAAATACTAGAGGGCTCAATAAAGCTCTGTATAAAATGTTTTATAACCAATATTTAGATCAGTTATTCAATTAAATAGGCAGATAAAATATTTTGTAAGCCACTTAGTAGATAATGTCTCATAAAACTATAGAGGAAAATCAATAGAAATTAAAGATTTTCAGAAATTTTTCTTATATGTTTTTGTAAACATGCATGCAAACACACATGCATGGGAAGATATTTCCTCTATTCCTTAGAGGAATTCCTAGATGCGGTATGTGATTTGTGTTATTTTTATACAGTGTTCAGTAATGTGCTTAAAATAAACAACAACAAAAAAATAGACTGAGTGTAACAGGTAACATCCATAATCTCACCACTTTGGGAGACCAAGGCAGGAAGATTGCATATGGCCAAGAGTTCAAGACCAGCCTAAATAACATAGCAAGATCCCATCCCTATCAAAAAAATACTTTTAAAAATTAGCCAGCTGTGGTGGTGCATCTCTGTTGTCCCAGCTACTCAGGGAGCTGGGGCGGTTGGATCACTTGAGCTATAATCTCACCACTGTGCTCCAGCCTGGGCAACAGAGCAAGACCCTTCCTCTAAAAGAAAAAAAAAGAAAAGAATTTACTCTTTAATATAGGCAGGAAATTGAGTATTCTGGATAGGTAAATATACTTGAGAATTATAATATGCTATGTGTTTTTAGGATTATAAAAATACAAATATTTCAGAAATTGTTTCAAGTACCTAAGCTTATTGATGTAGTAAGAAACTACTCAAAGACTAGTTGAAAATTTGTGTCAAATAACAACACTACTGAGAAAAGAAATTTTCCACATAAATTAATTTTCTTAATTAAAGCTTATAGTGTTATGTGTCCCAAACGCTTTTTAAAAGTCTTTTATTAAGTGACCTCATGTTGTACTGAAAATAGCCTGAGTTTTGGCAAAAGGTATATGGCACTTGTGATCCCAGTTTAGAAATTTACTAGCTATGTAACCTTAAGTAGATCACTTAAATATTTTGATATTTAATTTCATTATCCTTTAAAACACAGCAATAAGGATGTTATTAGGTTATTGGAGGAATTTAGAAAAATACCTTTAAACACTTAGCATATCAAGCATATACTCAATATTGCTTTTCATGAAAATATTTCTAAATTATTAGTATGGATTTACTTTCTCTTTAAGCTACTGAGTATAATAACCTTATAATATCTGTATCACAAGGTAGAATTAGCTGATAAAATAAATATAGGCTAGGCACAATGGCTCACCCCTGTAATCCCAACACACTGTGAGGCCGAGGTGGGTGGATCACCTGAGGTCAGCAGTTCGAGACCAGCCTGGCCAACATGGTGAAACCTTGTCTCTACTAAAAAATACAAAAATTTAGCCAGACGTGGTGGTGGGTACCTGTAATCTCAGCTACTTGGGAGGCTGAGGCAAGAGAATTGCTGGAATCCAGGCGGCAGAGGTTGCAGTGAGCCAAGATTGCACCATTGCATTCTAGCCTGGGCCAACAACAGCAAGACTCTGTCTCCAGGAAAAAAAAAAAAAAAAAAAAAAAGTCTATATCTATATCCAACTGTCTGTCTATCTATCTGTCTATCTATCTGTCTATCTATCTATCTATCTATCTATCTATCTATCTATCTATCTATCTATTTATGTATCTATAAGCATGAAGTTGAATCACCACTCTGCCATTAATTCACCATGTTACATTGGCCCAGTCATTTCTCCCCTCTGACATATAATTTCTCTTTCTGTAAATTGTGAAGATTGGGATAGATCTTTCATAAGATTTCTTCAAGATCTAATAGGCCAATATTGCAAGAAGCCAATGATGATTTTGTGATGTGATATTGTGTTGTTCTAAGGGGCTTTTATGAATTGAATTGTACTCTCAAAAGTTATGTTAAAGTCCTAACCCCCAGTACCTGTCAATGTGATCTTCTTTAAAAATAAGTCATATGCAGATTTTATCAAGTTAAAAAAAAGTGTCTTTGCAATCCAATATGACTGGTGTCATTGGAAGAAGAGGGAAACATTTAGTATGGTAAGGACAAAGATATGCAGTGAGAAAGTCAAGGATGATGGAGGAAGAGATTGGAGTAATGCTGCTACAAGGTGCAGAATGTCAGGGGCATTTGAACCAGAGCAACTCCATCTTGAATAAGGACTGGGTAAAATAAGGCTGAGACCTACTGGGCTGCATTCCCAGGTGGTTGGACATTCTTAGTCGCAGAATGAGATAGAAGGACAGCACAAAGTCCAGGTCACAAAGACCTTGCTGATAAAAGGATGCGATAAAGAACCTGGCCAAAGTCAGAATGGCGATTACTGAAAAGTCAAGAAATAACAGTTACTGGTGAGGTTGAGGAAAAAAGGAATGCTTTTTACACTGTTGGTGGGAGTGTAAATTAGTTCAACCATTGTGGAAGACAGTGTGCCGATTCCTCAAACACCTAGAGGCAGAAATACCATTTGACCCAGCAATTACATTACTGGGTATATACCCAAATAAATGTAAGTAATTCTATTATAAATATACATGCACATGTGTTCATTGCAGCACTATTCACTATAGCAAAGTCATGGAATCAACCCAAATGCCCATCAATGATAGACTGGATAAAGAAAATGTGGCACATATAGACCATGGAATACTATGCAGCCATAAAAAGGAACAAGACCATGTCCTTTGCAGGGACATGGAAGGAACTGGAAGCCGTTATCCTCAGCAAAATAACGCATGAACAGAAAACCAAACACTGCATGTTCTCACTTATAACTGGGAGCTGTACAATGAGAACTCATAGACACATAGTGACAAACAACACAGATGGGGCCTGTCATGGGGGAGCATCAGGAAGAATAGCTAATATATGCTGGGCTTAATACCTAGGTGATGGGTTGATCTGTACAGCTAACTACCTTGGCACATGTTTACCTATGTAACAAACCTGCACACCCTGCCTGTGTCGCCTGAAACTGAAAATAAAAGTTGAAAAAAAAAAAAAAAAGAAGTTGGCCAAACCCCACCAACACTAAGATGGCAATGAGAGTGACCTCTGATCCTCCTCACTGCTCATTATATGCTAATTATGATGCATCAGTATGCTAAAAGACACTCCTACCAGTGCCATGACGGTTTACAAATGCCATGATAATGTCTGGAAGTTACCATATATAACCTAACAAGGGGAGGAAGCCTCAGTTCTGGGAATCGCCACCTTTTACCAAGAAAACTCATGAATAATCCACCCCTTGTTTAGCATATAATCAAGAAGCAATTATAAGTATAATCAGTTGAGCAGCCCACGTCGCTGCTCTGCCTATGAAGAAGACATTCTTTTATTCCTTTCCTTTCTTAATAAACTTGCTTTCACTTTACTCTCTGGACTCACCTCAAATGATTTCTTGTGCGAGGTCCAAGGACCCTCTCTTGGACTCTGGATGGTGACCGCTTTTCAGTAATACAAGGAGTGAGGCCACCACCAGAATCCAGGAAGAGGCAAGAAAGAATGGTTCCCACAGTCTCAGAAGGAACGTAGCCCTGCTGGTGCCTTGATTTTGAACTTCTAACCTCCAGAACTGTGAAAAAACACATTTCTGTTGTTTTAAGCCACCCAGTTTGTGGTACTTTGTTGTTTCAGCCTCAGGACACTAAGGCAGGGTGTCAAAGATGTACAGACCTGTTGATTTCTTCTACTTATGGGTGTCAGTCCAATCACTCAAGCATTCATATGTCTTACAGTGCTATTTTCCAAAAACGTTGAGAATTACTTGACAGGGCATACTCTATTTCATTATCTAGAGTGAGTATTATGATTTATTCTGTATACTTTCCAAAAAAAATTTAAAATAGGATTTTTCCAAAAAGCATCACGTGCATTGTAAATAATTATTCTGAAACAGGTCTTAACGTAGATGATGATAAATTTCTAACATATTTATTTTTATTCTCACCCAGTTGAAAAATATATCTCATGATACTTCATTTTATATACCATGTTAAGATATAATAGTAACACCATAGTCACCTCACTGCCTTATTTTTGGTATTTTTCTCTAAAATCATTTATAGATATAATATTTTCCAAAATATTTTCTCCCTCAAGATAAAATTATGTTATTTTTGACATTCCAATCGACTTACTAACTACAACAAATTACGTATTATTTCCAGTGCTGTCAAATGGGACATGAAAAATGTGGCAAATGTCAAACTTTATTACATGGGTTTTAAAAAAAATAATTAAAGCTACTTATTTTTCAAAAAGAAAAAGAAATTGTGATAGTTATTTCTTCATTTGCTGTGTGCTATGGTTTGAATAATGGTGTCATTTCCAAAATTCTTGTTGAACTTAATCCCCAGCAGTATTTAAAAAGTGCAGCCTCTGGGAAGTGATTAATGTGATTAGCACCCTTACAAAAGGGCTCCAGTTTTAAGGAGTGCTCCTCAGCCTTTCTATTGCTCTACCAGTGAAGACACAATTTGTCCCCTCCAGAGAAGAACAACAAATTTGTCTTCTTAGAAGTGGAGACCAGGCCCTTTCCAGACACCATTCCTGCCAGCACCTTGATCTTGAACTTCCCAGCCTCAAACGACAAATAAATCTCTCTATTGTTTATAAATCACTGTCTGTGGCATTTTATTACAGTAGCACAATTGAACTGAACACTGTGCTTTCTGGTTTCTTCCTTTGCAGAGCAAAATAACTTCAGTTTTTCATAAAACTAGCTGAAAATGGCATATAAGACTCATCATTAATGTAAAAATTCTTGCCAACAAAGTGTAGAATTTCCTGAATACATTTACTATAATAATAATTATTATTATTTCAGTTTTGACTCGAATCTTCATTTTCGCACCCCAAGAGTAGATTATAGATCTAGATCTGATAATAGGTCATAGCATTTTAATTCATTTTTGAAGGTTTGTGATATGTTTCTTCTATAACAGAGAGTTGAATCTAGTGGCCCAATTGATGATGCTGCCAAAGAATATTTAAGGAGGTAGGAGAAGATAGGTGGCTATCCAGTTACATCATGAGCTTTGTGACTGTCAGTACATTTCTTTTCAAGGGTTTTGTACTTGGCAACTGAAGGATTATCGTTTTAAGTCTTTTTTAGAGTGTCCCAGTTAGTCATGTTAATTATTCTCCATGGATTTGGAAGAAAGATTTAGTAATTTTTACAAAAACAAGTATGGAAATAAATATATATTTGGAAATAGAAGAAGTGCCAGCAGACATTACTTTATTCCTGCACTAGGCATGCCCATCGGCAGCTACAAAACAGAATATAAATCAGAATTTCTCCAGAGAAGGAAAGCTACGATCATTAATGGGATAAGAAGGCTACTTCTCAAAAATGATTTAAATAACAGGGAGTTTAATATAAAAAAGTGAAGAAAAATCTAATTTCTTTATCAGTTTTTTAAAAAAACACATCCAACATGCATGCGGAAATATTTACGTATCCTCTTTAGTTCAGAAGGACTTGACTGTATTTTTTAAAGTATGTGTATTGGGCAAATTCTCAGCTGGAAACAACAGAAGTCTTTCTGATCACTTTAAGGTGAATAACGACTTCTCAGAACATATTAGGTCACTCACAGAGTCTCGGGAAGGGATGCAAAGATGGACTTAAAGTTTAGCTTCCAGGAACAGCACCCATACCAGGCCAACGACCGGTCTGATGACAAGGCTGACACTGGTGCCACTGAGTGTGTCATGCCAAGACACTGACTTTATTGCAACTGCCAGGACCATTACCACATCTGTACCAGGAACTTGACCTGTCACCCTTGGATTCCAAATACATTTACTGCCTCATGCCAATCAATAAAAGGCAGTGCCATCAGAACCTTTTCTTCTTGCTTTATTCATTAGAAAATCCAAATGTCACATGGACAAAATTAGTGGAGAATATGCTACTAACTGAAATGAGACATGAAAAAATGAGTTGTACCTTTTAAATTGAGGAAGTTTTCTTCACATAAAGTATCAATTTTTGTAAAGATAGAAAGGCTATTTGAAATACCATGTTCTGTCACAAATATGATAATTATAATACAGATTGGATTCTAAGAATTGGTAAATAATTTAGAGGATTTTTAGTCTGTAAAGTATCCAAGGCATTCATTCATTTAATAAATAATTAACACATTTGGTTCTGTGACCTAAAGCAAGTGACTTAAACTTCTCTGAGTCTCGGTTATCTAAATGCAAAATGGAGAAAATAATATTTATAAATGCAAGAAACTAATGTGGTAAGCACTCAATAAATTACTGTTGCTATTATTAATAAATAATAGGGCCTAGGCAAAAGTATTCCTTCTATAGAATTCCTAACAGATAACCATCCAGTCTTTTGAGTACTTTTATTATCATGTTACTTATATCTCTATGACAGCTCATTTCAAACTAGAGCATTTATTTTTATTTATATTACATGTAATATCATGCCATGCCATTATAATTTCCTAGTTTGGGAGCCATCAGCATAAAAAAGATTCCATTACAAAAATTCACTGTGTTAAATTAAACAGTTTTTCATGATAGCAATATTTTAAAAGGTGGCTGGATTTCCAATACCTCCACAAGATTATTTCAATTCATGATCATTCATCTATATTATTATATCACTAAAAATAACCCTTATCACAGATCGGTACCTTCAAGCCTAACAACATTAAAAGTATCCACAAAGTAGCAGGGCCATTCACCTACACTGAGGTAAAGCTATGTGGAGGTTAACAGCATGGGTTCTAGAGCCAGATCACTAGGATTGAAAGCTCAGTTCTGCTGCTTTCCAGTTCTATCACCTTAAGCTGGTTACACAACTTTTCTAGGTCATTCCCAAAACTGAGTGAATAATAGTACCAACCTCAAAACTATTATGTGAAAATTGAACATGTCAATATATAAAGTGACTAAAACAGGGTCTGCCCTAGAGTGAGTATTACATGATTATAAGCTATTATCAATATTACATGCCAATGTCAATTGGGAGTGCTGAGAATGCCAGTGTAAGGGGAGAATACCAGGACTGCTCCTCATGTCTCTCACAGTGTAATGTGGGACAAAGACATATAAACTGATCATTATAATACACTTCAGTAAATACATGTGCATGGGTGAAAAAAGAAGCACCTAACCCATTTGGGGACTAGGTGGAAGTGAAGAGTTTGGAGAAGGCTTCCTGAGAAGATGATGGGTGAACTAAGCAACAAATAGTGAGCAGAGAGTGGCTCCTTGGCTCCGAAGTAGAAATCAAGTCGTCTGCTAGGAGTGGTAGTGAGAAAAGCAAAGTAAGAGACTTAGATTGTGGTAATAACGTAAAGCTTACCAAGAACAACTAATCATGAAGTTGTAATGATAATCTTGCCTCAGCCTCCCAAAATGTTGAGATTACAGGTGTAAACCACCATGTCCTGCCAGTTTTGTTTCTTTTTGTTCAGGATTGCTTTGGCTATTCAAGGTCTTTTGTGGTTTCGTACCGATTCCAGGATGATTTTTCTATTTCTGTTATTGGTATTTCAATAGGTATTGCATTGAATCTGTAGATTGACTTGGGTCCTATTCACAGTTTAACAATATTAATTCTTTGAATCTACAAGCTTGGGATATTTTTCCGTTCTTCGTGTGTTCTCTTCATTTTTTTTAAATCACTGTTTTGTAATTTTTATTTTATAGATTATTTGCTTCTTTAGTAAAATTTATTCTTAGGAAATTTTCTTTGTCGTTACTGTAAATGGGATTTCTTTTTCAGATTGTTCTCTGTTGATATATAGAAATGCTATTTATTTTTGTGAGTTAATTTTTTTTTTTTTTTGAGGTGGAGTCTCACCCTGTCACCCAGGCTGGAATGCAATGGTGCGATCTCGGCTCATTGCAACCTCTGCCTCCAAGGTTCAAGTGATGCTCCTGCCTCAGCTTCCCAAGTAGCTGGGATTACAGGTATGCGTCACCACTCCTGGCTAATTTTTTATATCTTTAGTAGAGACAGGGTTCCACCATGTTGGCCAGGCTGGCCTCGAACTCCTGACCTTGTGATCTGCCTGCCTCAGCCTCTCAAAGTGCTGGGATTACAGCCATGAGCCACTGTGCCCAGTGCAAATTAATTTTATATCCTGCAAGTTCATGAAAAATTTTTTTATCAGTTCTAACAGTTTAATTTTTTGTGGAATCTAGGTTTTTCTAAATATAATATCATGTTGTCTGTGAACAAGAATAATTTGTTGGCTTATTTTTCAATTTGGAAGCCCTTCATTTCCTTCTCTTAACTAATTGCTCTGGCTAGGACTTATAGTACTGTGTTGAATAAAAGTGGTAAAAGTGGGCATCCTTGTCTTATTCTAAATCTTTTCCAAAAGGTTTTCTATTTTTTCCCATTCAGTAAGATGTTAGGCATGGTTTGTCATATGCGGCCTTTATTATATTGAGCTATTTTCCTTCTACACCCAGTTTGCTGACACTTTTTATCATGAAGGGATGTTGAGTTTTATCAAATGCTTTTTCAGGATATATTGAAACTAGTAAATGTTTTTTGTTTTTACCTATTAATTTTATGTATTCTATTAATTGATTTGCATCCATGGGATATATCACTCTTGATCATGACGGATAAATGATATTATGTTATTGAGTCCATTTTGCTAGCATTTTGCTGATGATTTTTGCATCTACATTCATCTGGTATGCCAGCTTGTACTTTTTTGTTGTTGTTATTTCCTTATCTGCATTTGATATCAAGGTAATGACAACTTCATGGAATGAATTTTAAAGTTTCCTCTTCTTGATTTTTTTTTTTGGACTAATTTGAGTGGAATTTGTGTTTGTTCTTCTTTAAATGTTTGGTAGAATTGAGCAGGGAAGCCATCAGGTCCTGGGTTTTATTTGAAGGGAGACTTTTTATTACTGTTTCAATCTCGTTACTCATTATTGGTCTGTTCATGCTTTCTCTTTCTTCATAGTTCATTCTTGGGAGGTTGTACGTGTCCAGGAATCTATCCATTTCTTCTAGGTTTTCCTATTTGTTTGCATATAGGTATTTATGATACTACCTAATGATAATGTGTTTATGACAAAATCTAATGATCTGTGGTATCAGGTCTAATGTCTCGTTTTACAACGGTGATCCTATTTATTTTGTTATTCTCTCTCCTTTCTTAGTCTAGTTAAAGTTTTGGTGGTTTTGTTTGTTCTTTCAAAAAACAGCCTTTTTATTTTGTTAATCCTTTGTAATTTCTTAGTCTTAATTTATTTATTTGTGCTCTGACCTATATCATTTTTTTTCCATCTACCAGTTTGGGGTTTGGTTTGTTCCTATTTTTCTAGTTCTCTGAGGTGCATCATTAGGTTGTTTGTTTGAAATCTTTCTACTTGTATGATGTAGGCATTTATTTCTATCAACTTCCCTTCTAGAACTGCTTCTGCTGTAACCCATAAGTTTGGTATTTCCATTTTTGTTTTTCTCAAGGAACTTTTAAACTCCTTTTTTACTTCTTCATTGACCTGTTCACTGTTTGGGAGCATGTTCTTTAAATTCCATGAACTTTTACAGTTTCCAACATCCATTCTGTTATTGATTTCTACTTTTATTTTATTGTGATCACTGTAAAACATATAGTGAGTGACAGAGAAGAGAAATGAAGCATTTTAAGTCAAGTTATACAGTAGATTTGGAAACTATAATATGTAATATATTTGAAAGTACACAGGATATTTTAGGGAGGAAAAAATGGTTATCAAAAACTGCAGAGAAATTTCTAAAACTAAAATTTTTACATTTATTATCTGTGTAATGAATTGTTCTTTTCCAGGACATACCCTTTTCTTTCGATTTCCTCACTGAAAAGATCTTAATGTCATCATTTCTAGGAGGCTTTCCTGACTGCTCCCTAGCCCAGCTTCAATAACAGCAGAGGTAACTGCTTTCACTTTTGTATGCTCTCACACTCTAGGACTTATTGTTACATGTAGGCACTAAACCACTTTAAGCACTTCCTAGGCACAGGTTGAGTTGAGGGTATATAAGAAAATTGTATAACCCCTCACTGAAAAATTTAGTCCAGAGGGAAGATTAACATATCATACAATTAATTTGATTAGTGATCTGATGTGAAACAGCAAGAAGCTGATGAACCTCCCTTCTACCCTGAATTTGGGAAGAAGAATAAAATCTGTCTACTGGAGGTTTCATCTGAGCAATTTCAAAGGATGTTAGAATGAGTTTAATGATGAATTATGACAAAGAGCATTTTAAAGAGTTGAAAGAGGATGTGTGAAGTCAAAGGCACTAGTAGAAAAACGAAGACTTTGGCCATCTTATTATACATATTTTCACAGTGTATTTTACTCACAGGGTGACGTGTCTGTTATGTGACTTGGCTATGAGATTTTTGCCGTTCACATTTATTTATTTATTTATTTATTTATTTCATCCCAGTACTTAGCCTAGTGCTCTCTGGTGTTCGATCAATCTTGTTTGAATGAATAAATCAATAACAAGAGTAACATTGCAAAAGTGGTTCAAGATGAGACATGCCAATATAATAAAAGGGAATAATTTGATTTAGCTTTTATAGTATTATGCACGAAGTAGGCATTTTTAAATCTTCTTAAGTGGAGACAGGTCTATATAGAGGAGAAAAAACAGATTTGCAAGAAATTTCATTGTCTGTTAAGTCAGATGTGATGAACTATGATGAAAAAGTAGAAAATTTTCCAGTAACAAAACTGTATTTCTCTTCGTTGGACTTTCTAATAAAGTAACTTTAGCACTCAAAAAAAGTCATCTAAAGATTAACCACTGGATGACAGATGTACATGGAACATGAGAGTAGTGATATATTCAAGGATTTTTTATTTGTAGTTAAACTGAAATATGACTGAAAAAGATCTTTTCAAAACTGGATAGTTTATAAACAATTATCAGAGATCAAATACAGTGAAACTCATAGCTAGCTAGTCACAGAAGACAAGTAAGGTTTATATTTTACAACACCTTATTGTCTATTTCTAATGAGAGCAAAAACTTTATTAATTGCTTTGGGGCAGATATTTTTAGACAATTCTAGAAACACATATAACAATATTAACTCCATTTGAAAAAAATATTTCACTGAGTAAAGTAAAATTACCTACCTAGTTGTAATCTGTAAAATAAAAGCAGTAAATTAGTAACATTATCATTAGTACTAAAGAGAAAAAGGTTTTATTTAATCATTGAGTATGAATCCCTTAAAGTAGAAATGTAATTCCACACTAACATCTACCAACTGGTAACAGTAGAATAATCATTCTGTAATAAAAGAACACTACCAACTGTTAAAAGTTGTAAATTTATCCAGGCACAGTGGTTCATGTCTCTAAACCCAGTGCTTTGGAAGGCCAAGGTAGGAGGATCCCTGGAGGCCAAAAGTTCAAGACCAGCTTGGACAACATAGTAAGACCCCATCTCTACAAAAAAATAAAAAAGAAAAGCAAAATAACTGGGTGTGGTGGCATGCACCTGCAGTCCTCGCTGTTTGTGAAACTCGGGCAGGAGGATTGCTTGAGCCCAGGAGTTCAAGGTTACAGTGAGCAATGATCATACCACTGCCATCTAGCCTAGGTGACAAAGAAAGACCTGTCTCAGAAAACATAAAATTATAAATTTGTACTAGAAATCCTAACCAAAGCAATTAGGCCAGAAAAAGAAATAAAAGGCATTCCAATTGGAAAGAAAGAAGTAAAATTAATGTCTGCAAATGACATTTTCTTATATGTAGAAAACCCTAAAGACTGCACACACACACACACACACACACACACACACACACACACACACACACAAAGCTGTTAGAACTAATAGACAAGTGTAGTAAAGTTGCAGAATGCAAAGTCAACATACAAAAATCACTTGTGTTTCTACACACTAACAAAGAATAATCCAAAAGGGCATTTATGTTAAAAACTCTCAGTAAACTAAGTATTGAAGGAAATATCTCAAAACAGCAGCCATATATGAAAAACCCATACCCAACGTCATACTGAATGGGCAAAATCTGGAAGCATTCCCCTTGAAAACCAGCACAAGACAAGGATGCCCTCTCTTAGCACTCCTATTCAACATAGTATTAGAAGTTCTGGTCAGGGTGATCAGGCAAGAGAAAGAAATAAAGGGCAACCAAATAGGAAGAGAGGAAGTCAAACTATCCCTCTTTGTAGGTGACATGATCCTATATCTAGAAAACCCCATCATCTCAGTCCAAAAGCTTCTTAAACTGAGAAACAACTTCAGCAAAGTCTCAGAATGCAAAATCAATGTGCAAAAATCACAAGCATTCCTATACACCAACAACAGTCAAGCCAAGAGCTAAATCAGAAACAAAATTTCCATTCACGATTTCCACAAAAAAAATAAAATAGGAATACAGCTAAGCAGGGAAGTGAAAGTTCTCTACAG